>NC_133226.1:6722167-7322167 GCF_040436345.1 Pagrus major
TTATGAAGTCATGAGATCTCAGTAGGCTGATGTCTGGCCCATCTGTCTGGAATCTTTGACTCTTTCTCATATTTATTAAACTTTAATTCACAAAGTAAACCCTGATGAGATTGAATTACAAAAATCAGCTCTGTGAGCCTGTACACTGGTGCTCTGAGCTAAATGCTGTCGTCGTCAGACATGTGACATTCTCATGTTTAGCAGGTGCAATGTTTATCATGTTTTCCATCTTATTTCAGTGTGTTAGCGTGCTACTATTTGCTAATTAGCATGAAATACACAGGCTAATGGGAATGTCATGAGTTTTTAAGGTATTTGGTAACAAAACAAAGACAGTGTTAAGGGAACATGAATGTCTGCACCTTTAAGACATTTTACTCTAATCTACAAATATCACCCTCATCTTGGACATACAGGAAACTTCAATGAATCATCAATATCATTAGGATTAATTATCTGGTAACCATGAATATCTGTACACAATTTGGTACCAATCCATCCAGCAAACGTTGAGATAATTCACTGGATATATGAAAAATGTTACCTGCTGGATAGGTGTGTCATAGCAATCTATCCAATAGTTGTTGAGATATTTCCACATGGACAAGAAAAGTGGATTGATTAATGTCGCTAGTGTGGATTAAAACGTCATTATTATGGTGAGAAAGTCCTTCAAAGTTTAGGCTGATTAAACCTTTTTTAAACATGCCCGTTGTTGTTCAAAAGCACATCTTATAACCTCTAATAACAACTGCACATGTTGTAGATAGGTTTTCACCTGACAGCAGTATTATGAGTATAATTTGACACAGATAAGGTCTATGTTTAACTTAACTTTGGAGTGTTGCCACATGAAGACAGATGCATTGCAGCAGAGATGTCTTACTGTTTGTACAGAGGTGACGGGTGGACAGAGGTGGCACTCATACACTGATAGGCCTGGATCATATTCAGTTTGTCAGTCTAAAAACTTTCATGCTCCAGCTTGCATAGAAGGCCCCTAAATCAGGTTGCCTACATAGAAATGTAACATGAAGCATAGAGTAGATACAGTATCAGTTATGTAATTTAGAAACTCTGATATGTTATCCTACTGAGGTTCATGGCTTTATATTTCGCAGGTAACAGCAACAATCATGAAAATAAATCAACAAACTTCAGGGAGCCGTAGGTTAAAAATCTATTTGATTATGTTGAGAGAGTGTTTGACGTTGATATGAATGTTTTCTCTGGAAATAGAGTGGCCTCTTTTAGTTGGATTTTTTTTTCTCATCCCCTGTTTATCTCGTAGTAGGTACTGGGATCTGGTGGTTTGTCTTCTGTCCAACACACCTTATTTTATTCCCCATATTTCCACTCCAGTTGAGAAGTATTTAACTGTCAGGCGTTCCAGCAGGCTCATTACCTGACTCACCAACTCCCTTGGCAATCAAAAAGCCCCTACTCTGCTTTCCTTATCTCATGTAAAATACTAATTTTCAGACCGTTCTGCTCTCCCCGCCCTGTGCAGCTTTGTTTTTCTAACTGGTATGTAACACACATGTAGCACAAAGGCTGTATCCTTACATCTGTTTGCATGCTGAACCGACACATTCCTCATCTGGTTGCCTGATTCTAGGAATTGCAATAAAGCGGTCAGAACATGGCAAGGAAGGAACAAGCATTTAGATAGTGTTAATGAGCATGTAATCACGAATAATTGCCTCATATTCCTACATTTTAGTGGTTCTGAAGCTAAGGCCTTTAAATCTCACTTAATACCTGGCTTATAACTTCTCATAATGTTTGTAGGACACAGGCCAGTGGATTACCATAGGTGCTGTTATTGGCCTGGTCAGAGTCCAGCTTTGGGGACTGGTGTTTGCAAAGACGACTTCTCCAGATGTACTTGGAGTTTGTATGCTAAGGCCTTTTCACCCCTTTCATCTGTTCTACAGTCTCCAAAGGTGGGGTCCAGGGATGGATCTGGTCCCAGGGGCTGGATGTGCATTGTGCCTTTGTCAGTGAGAAATGAAACGTCTTTCATGCAAAGCAAACTGCCAGGCTCACATCTGTGAAAACATGCGGCTTATTTGGTTTTGTTGAAATCTCTGAATCGACAGAGACTTTGGCTTTTAACATGTTGGTCTCATTCAGTAGTTATGCAGTTTGACTAGAGCTGCAACTTGATAGGTCATTATTGATTCATCTGCCTTCATTTGATTGGTGAACTAATTATTTGTAAAAAACAAAAAAATAATATACCAAAAACTAATGCAATGAATGTTATATAATACTATTATTACAAAGCTTTTTTGCCTGAAAAATGACATTTGGCATTAAATTTTATTTTGATTGAGCTGCATACAGAGTGGACATCTTTTGATCTGCAAGTCACCAAATCAGTGCTTACTGTGTAAATACGGTACTTAATAAGTTGCATAGAAACAACAAACACTGCAACAAGTAGTCAGAACTAGGGATGGCTCGATACCATTTTTTCATGTCGATACGATACCGATAAGACAACTTTTAGTATCTGCCAATACCGATATCAATCCGATACAGCCTTTCCCCCTCTCTTAAATAACAAAGCTATAGATAATACATCTGTATGGAAGCACTTTGTTTAACCGAGCCGTTTAAAAACATGCTTAAACTGTAGAACAAATAGTCTACTTCTCTAAAGGAAAACATACATAAACATCATGAATCAGTTTTGCATTAATAGTTTTGCAAAGTGGCTCCACTAATTCAGTTACAAACACGTTTCATTTACTTTAACTTCTTCACAATAAAAGCCTCCCTTTATTTAGTCTTTTAAAAACTTTTATTATGAAGCAGCATCACAGGAAATGTTGTGTTTTACCCAGCAGTAACTAAACATGACTCCTGAAAGAGCTGAAAGCGAACAAGACGGAACAGTTAAACACAGCAGATGTTTGAAAGTACAAACAGGATGAGAGAAACTAAAGAGATTCAGTTAGAAGCTACAAAAGTACTGAGAGCTGAACACACTGACTTTTAAAAACATCTGCCTCTCAGGATTGCTGCACAGACATGAGTTTTGATTTTAGCGGGAGATGGGTGCTGATTATGGGTTGGCTGCAGTCGCTTGGCCCTACTCTGGAGCAGGTCCATCGTTGGCCCGGTGCGGCTCAATTCAGCGCAGTTAAACTGGTGATGGAAAAGCAAATCAGCGCAGCTCGGTTTGACTCTGCGTTCCCGAACGTGCTAGTGGAAAGACAGCATTGGTTGTTGCAGTGCACTTTCTTGGCACTCGTTGCCTGTAAAGAAATTCGTCATACTCCTTCCCATGGTGTTTCTGCAAGTGTTTTATCAAGTTTGTGGTGTTGAAGTTTCTAATGGTGCTGCCACCCCTCGAAACGCTTGCATAAATTCCAATCAGCTGTTTTGCTTTTTTTCTTCCGTTAGCCTAAAGTAATTCCATGCAGCTGACATAATGAGAGTCTCACTCAAGCTCGCTCCAGCTAGTCACGTGACACATGCAGCTCCTTATAAGGCATGTTGCGCATAGTTTAAGCATTTATGGGAGAGTTTAGGCTAATAAATCAGATCAGATCAGATTTCTACCCCTCAGATATCCGATCCAGTTATTTTGGCCAATATTGGACTGATACCGACACTTAATATTGGATCGGCGCATCCCTAGTCACAACAATAACCCACATATAGTGCATGCAAAAACTGCACACTGCAAAAAATGCTCTAGATAACTTACTATACATTATACATTATTAATAAATATTGAATCAAACCTGGATTTTAAAAGCGCTCTTAAAATTCCCTGACAGCTGTATATCAAACTATAATGAAAGTTTAGGTTATTCCATTCAAACTTGAATCCTCTTTGGTTTTCATTTAGTCACACCAACATTGACCTTAACCTCAGAGACCTGAGGGTCATCGTGCTTTGGGGGGACTGTGTCAAACAATGGAACAAACCTCTGATGGATGGCCTGGATTCCCCACACTGCCCTCATGTCATCCACTAAACACGAGAAGCTGATGTTACACTGCCTGCAGGAGCTTTCTCATTTGGCTGTTTAATGTCTCAAGTTCAACACCTGTCAGTGCATTAAAGATTTTAAAAAATGAAGATGAATATATGACATTGTTGACATCCGCAGTCTGCATAGTTTTGATGTGCAGAAATACCTCCAAGCTCTACAGGGCTATAACCATATCATTAGTGCTATTCACTCCTGCAAAAACAGCAGGGAATTTGACCTGAGGGCATGTTCATCGCTCCCTCCACTTCCTTTGGAGTGCTCTGATGAATTTTTCAACAAGCAGTTTAGAAGCAGACCAGAACAAGTGTTGACTGGTGCTCCTCTATGTTCCCTTCCCCTCAAGGAACATTGTCCTGAGGAAACTCTGGCATTGTCCTGGGGAAGCTGCTGTTGTGTTGAAAGCTTTAGCGAGTCGGTAAGCATGGTCGTTTTTCATCATGGATCCATTGTGTCGTAAAATGCAATTCAGACATTAACAAAAAATATTTGGATTAGCTTGACCCCTGGGTCATACTTAAATATTATTCATCCCAAGAGGGGAAATGAGAAAAATGTTCCAGGGGGCTCTGCATAGTCATAGAAAATTAAGTTTATTATTATTAGATATAAAGTTTCTTTTCTTTCTTTTTTTCTTAGATCTTTTTATAGGCCTCTTCAATTGCCTTGTTATGGGGTTTAATTGTTGTTTAATGTGAAATAAGTAAACTTCTAACTAGATGTATCCCTACCATACCATTCTAGGTTGATTTGGCATCACCCTTGCTTACTGACAGCAAAAGCAAACAGTCCTTTGGCAGATACTGTTTCAGAAAAACAGCGGCAACTGAAGGAGCTAACAACAGCACAGCAAAACACAATCAGACAGTTTCAATAAAGAAGACAGTCAATAATCATTCTTTTGCCATCTGCCATCAGCAATTTTCCACAACACATCTCCCATCACTCACTGGGAATCCTTCATGTGTTGGGACGCAACTTAAATCTTGCACAGTAATTAATGGTATTTTTCCAGTGTGGCAAAGCAGCCACTGGCGTGGGCCCACTGAATGAAGGCTGAGTCCTTAGCGGTGCTAAGCCCGTTGCTGTATATCTTCCCCTACCCCCTTTTCTTCTTTAAAATGTGAATACCACAAAATATTTTTTTTTTAAATAAATACAAACCATATATCATTCTACCCAAAACCCAGGCTAAAGAGGTAGGTATCAAGTATAGGTTTAAGGATCTGAACACTTTCAACTGCTTTTCAGATCCTCCGGAAAACTGTTTCAATAGCTCTGAGCATAAAGGGTCAGTGCTTTAAATAGGCCTATTTCTTTGTGAAGAAGGCAATTTGAACCTCATCCAAAGAATTAAAATCCCTAATTCCTAATTGAATTGTCTCAAAATGAATTGCACCTTGATAGTGATAAAGTGAAATTTTGAAACAGTAGTTCACAAAATTAGTAAAATACACTAAATCAATTTGTGCTTCAGTAAGTACAGCTAAATCTTTTTTACAGTGGCATGTTTTTGTAGTTTTATTATACAGGAACCTGCAAAGGTAAAGCTGCTGTTAGTGTTGGACTAACCCTAACCCTAACCCTAACCCTAACTGAGTGATTAGTCGCTTTGGGTAACCACTGTAAATACACATAGGAAGAGAGCCAGTCTCGTGAGCTTGGATGTCATTCCAATGAGGGACACGTGCTGTAAGATTTATTTAGTCTAGAAAACATACAAAAAATGGAATGTACTGTAGGAATATATGCCCATATTACCAATGGGAGTAGACTGGACTAAAACAGGCTGACTCAAAATTTACTGTTTCCAGAAGTTCACATTATATTGTACATATAACTTCCTACTGCCACAACTCTGGTTTCAATCTCTGTACAGGTTTCTCTTGCTCCTATAGCTGTGCCTTTCTAACATCATTCCTCTTAAAGATAGTCACTGTAATTCTCCCTTCAGTGACCACATATTTCTGCTTTTCCAGATGACGAAATGTTGTAGGGCCCATATCTACTGTGTCTTGTGTCCTGCACCAGTCACTGGGCCTTGTTACATACAGGCTAACAGCATAGCTGTTATATCCATTCAGTCCACCTAATTCCCTCTGTGTCCTGCTTTGGGCTATAGGCCCAGTTAACAAGCCTGTCTTCACACATACACAGATTTAACATAAGCTCACTATATCCTCTGTAATGGACACCTCTTGAAATATTATCCCAACATCGGATCTCTTGCTCTCTGATAGCCTCGTAAAGTCAGCAGTCTGAGACAGTCCTGACAGAAGGTATTTCCATTAGCGTGCTGCATCTGCGAACGTTTCAAAATCTGCTGTTCACTTAAAGCTTAGTGTGGCACTAGGTGTGCTCATCGCTCAAAGCTTTGTTGATGAATGACTGATTGAGATGTTTAGGAACACGGTTTCTTATGTTTCCTGTGTTTTCCATCTCTCATTTCCTACTTATCTGGGCCGGTGATTCCCCCCTCGTTTTTCCACCAGGGCAGGTGGAAGTCTTTAATCTTCTGCCTTTTTGGGCTGTCCTCTCTACCACAACAGAGCCCAGTAATTGTAGCAGCACAATAATTGAGCTATCTGCTGGTCCGTCTCAGACTATTAGAGTAATGTGATCCCACCACAGGACAGCATGGCAGCCGTCTCTGCTTCCCCTGATTAAGGCTGCTGGAGGTTGGCCTGACCAGGAGGCAGTGGTGGGCTGGAAGAGTTTGATTTAGATTGGAGGAAGGATGTCTTATCATGTCCCTGTGGTTATCGCTGCGGTAACCAGCCACCAAAACACACTGGTTCTCCTCATATAGGCATGCCTTCTTGCAAACAAGTTTAATTTTATAGTGAGGTACACAACATTTAGAAAAGGGTACACCTCCACTACTACTTGACTCATAAGCAATTACTTGTGTTTATTTATTTTACATATTACTGATTTGTTGGGGCTAATGTGTTAGCAAACAGGTTTCCACTTACACATCCAGCAGTCGTGGAGCAAATCTCTGGTTTGGTCTCCGCCAACTCCTGAGAATGTGACTCTTTAGCTGTTAAATGTTCTATATTCTTCACTAGCTTGTTGCTAATGTTGTCCGCCCTTTGCTGCTGGGCAGATTGCATACGCTGGGCTTATCTGAGCTTGTTTGCTGAAAACAGCTTAACTGAAGACTGAACCATGCAGTAAATGTGACATCAAACCAAAACTACAAGTTAAATGAGGCTGAAACGCTCCATAAAGCTGGTGGTCAGCCGGTAACTCTGTGTCTAATTCATTCATACAGCAACTGTGATACTCCTTCAGCTCACAGCGTGCAAGAATCACTTTGCTAAGACTGCATACTGTCTTGAATAAAATAGAAACTGTCTGTGTTTAGGAAGGAAACAGGCCCTACTGATCAGCTCATAAAATCAGTGTGTCATACACAAGTTCTGGTAAGAGGTAGAAGAACATGCAGTGTTTGTGTCCCTTATCAGTGACCCTCAGCAGTCCCAACATGCCAGGTCTTACCCTTGCTGACTGATACAGCTGCCTCACTTCCATAACCAATCCCACTGAAGGGAAAATCTCAATAGAATATTTAGTTTTTAACTATAAGGCTATGGCATTCATTTTTCTTAAAAATGCAAAAGAGGATGTTTTAAACAACAATGCCCTTCTGTCAGTAAGTGTGAATGTAATAACTGTACACCTCTAATGTAGTGGCCATATCATGATATAGATTGTATGTAGTAAAATTGTCAAAGATGGTGTGGTTTTGGAAATTTTTAGAAAAATATTTCTCCTCTAGCATTGTATGTTATTGTTTTTCTAGTCACATGACTTGTACATATAATTGTTGCTCATTTATTCTATAATTAGAATAATAACTTTAACGTCAATAACTGGCATTTCCAACACAACCAATTAGTCGATGAATCGAAGAATCTAAGCAGAAAAATGCCTAATTTGTAACAGATAATCAGATGAACAGATCATTTGTAAAATGATAATAGATTAAGTAATTTTGGACCAAAAAATACTGTTGTTGGTCCAAAATCAAATCACTGGTTACATTTTGTTAAATATGATGAAAAATTAAAAGGATTATTAATCACTGCCTTGCACTATACCTGACTGTAAAAAGGTTATGTAAATGAGCAGAGGGGTATGTTCTTCATTTAATTTAATGTAATACAAAACTGTGTAGTTGGCCACAGCCCAAATGACACATAAACATGCATACATAATGGATCTCAAACTAAAATATAATTTGGCAGTCTAAACAATGACCTGTTTACATTGTCTTTTGGCCAGTTACAACTAATTGCTGATTGATTGGTTACATATTTGTCCTGACCCTTCTGTCTAATACAGAACCTGGCTCCCACTTTATCCTGCAGGCTAGTTTTTCCTGCTTTCAAATTGCCTGGGGTGGACTGAGTTAGAGCTGGGTGTTAGCCAAGCCCAATAATTAATTGCTGGATCTCCAGCAAGTCACAAAAATAGAGGAAGTATAGACCTGCTTTATTCTGGCCTCATGCCATTCTCTATTGTTGGCTCATGGTGGACCTGAGCTTCGGTACCTACTGTAACAGTCTGACGTAAAGTCTGTAAGCTGCTTTCATGCTTCACTGATGTCTGAGCCAAAAGAAATTAGTACAATCAAGAGAAGTGTGTCCAAGGCTCGATACTTTGGAAGTCCTGAATGTGGACTGTAGTTGAGAGTACAGCTTTCCTTTTTGGCCTCACTCTGCTCCTCAACTCAAAAGTCATTTCCAGAGAAAATCCAGTGTTCATGTTCACGCTGAAGCATCATCTGTCTGGAATGAGATTATTTGAATGCAGCACACTCAAAGTTTTCTTTGTTTCAGTCATGTAAAACACTTTTTTTAAATTGTGGTTTTAAATTGTCCCATCTGTTGAATGTTTCAATGAATCATTTTTCATCGCGGTCAAAGCAATTTTTATCAAGAATGTATGACTGCATTGTAAGACCGTATTCTTTTCTTGAGGCTAATAGTTGGGTACAGTCTATAGATGATTTATATGCTGCAGTTACTGAAAAGTGATTGGATAGATGCCGTGTACAGCCAACAGCTATAGTGGGCACAATGTGTTTTTGGGGGCGGGGTTTTGTTGTTTTTTTGCTTTGTGGTTATTGGTCTTGTTTTCATTAGTCTACCGCCAGTGTGTATGTAGAATTCCAGTACACAGCTGTTCAGGCAGAGTACCTGAACGCCTCACAGCTATGCAGTCCTGTGTGGAGGGGAACGTCTGAGGGCTACGATGTGATTGTAAAATGGTTATCAATGCACTTTGATGCATCTGAATTTTTTAATTTCTATACATGATTTATTTTTTCTGACTGTTGCTGCTTATGAAACATAGCATATTTATAATGATCCATGATTAAAATAAAGAGATAAATTTACTTCCACTATATTTGCTCTACATAACAACTGGTATGCATTTCTTAAAAGCACAAAACACACACTTTGTTTGACTACACCAAGGCTAACACCCAGAAGTAATGTACAGCCCAGTCTTACAAAAGTTTTATAGGCAATCATAACTTTGAGAAATGGGTTTCAAATTTCTGATTTTTTGACTTCTCTGTATCACTGTCTTTCAAGGGAGAATTGCAGTGCATCTAAGAATTGATTTTTTCACCCCACCCCTAGTAATCATAACTGCATTGCTTGCAGAGCCTGGCAGAGGAGCTGAAGTTTGGCCCTGCACGTCAAACAAAACAAATAAATAAACAAATAAGTTAATAAAAATTCCTGTTTGGGCTGAAACTAACCATTAGTTTCATTGTCACATGTTGGATACTTTCTAGATTAATCAATTAATCTTTTGGTCTGTTAAAAGTAAAGAAGAGTGAAAATGCAGAGCAACGATAAATTAATCTACTAATTGGGTCTGCTCTACTTCCTTCCTTTGTATATTGAAAATCTGAATATTTAGACAAGAACAAGACATCTGTGCTTGTTTGCATGTGTGCATTCAGAGTCAGTGACCAAGTGTTGCTGGCTCTCTTACATGTAGAAATCATGGTGATTGATGGAATTCATGTAGCTTCATAGTGCAATGCAGAATGCATGAGAACCATATGTGTGTCTCATAATCAAAACCAGTTTTGAAAAGATCATATGTTTGAGTTACATAATCCTGTCTGAGAGTTTTTTCCCAGATTGTTAACTCTGCATTGTATTTGAAGTGCAAACATGTACAGTTCTAGAGGATCATCAAAGATGAGAAAGTTGTTTAATCACTGTTATCTAAAACTGACTGTTATTCATTGTTAGACATCCATTGTAACCACCCACTGAACCGTCTTAGTGTGGAAGTGTTTTACATTTAGGTAAATCAAAGTAGTTCTGGCAAATAATACTTGTAGTAGCGATTGAAGTAGAGTAACTACTATTACTGTGGCATTTTTACTATTTGGCTGCATATGTCTCTAGAGGCTTTTGTGTTATTGCGTATAACAATGGTGGAGCATGATTAAGGCCTCCATTTGTTACACAGATTGACACTATCGCTCATCAGAAAGGGACTGAGGAGAATTATGGACAGGATCGACATGTCAGGATAACGCAAAAGACAAAATGCTTCCCAGTGATCATGCACAGCTATTGTTAATGTTTGTCATCTTCAGTCCCTGATGCAATGTTTTCTGTTTGTGCTCATCTCTCTGTGTTAATGTCTTTGGCTGGTGCTTGTTCTTTTACCACTTAGAAACAGTTGCCCATGTAACATATGGTGATATTGTTATTATCACACGCTTTTATATTGTTGCAAAAATAGTGCCATATGTGAATGCATTCAGTCACTGAATCCAGTTTAAAGGTATGTAAAAAAACTTAAAAAATTTAAAGAAAAGGGAAAGGAAAGAGCCATTTCTACATACTAGCTACAGAAACCAGGTGGCGTGGGGGTTCAGTGTTTAGGCCTGGGTGATGTAGCTAAAAAGTGTAGTAGTAGCATGTGTAGTGTAGCATTTCCATTTTACTTCAGTCCAACTAATGAACAAGCAGAAGAAACTATAGCATAGTTCACTGAATGTCCACTTTAAAGACAGCCAGTTCACTTATGTTTAGTGTTAGTGTTACAGTGGACATTTCTTCAGACTGCACAAGAAGACAAAAAGAAGTTTGCCTGACTCTGGGTAAATATGACAAATGACAAAATTATCCAAGAAGTCCTTGCTGTTCACACATTTCCTCTGATCCAGGACTCAACATCTGTTTTTCTTTTTTTCCAGAAACAGAACAGGCATGACTGGCAGCCCCTCTTTATCCCCTCCCCCATTGTAATAACTCTATCCTTTGATTATAGTGTTGGGGGAAAAGCACACGAGTATTTTCCTAAGTTTCCTTGAGGGCACAGCGTTCACATATGAAATGTTCTTTTATGAATACTCCCGCACAAGTGAGGCTTAATAAAGACCATCAGAGTATTAGCAGCAGTAAGTGTGTGAGAACATTTTCCAGTTCCTGGAGCTATAATTACAGCTTATTAAGATATTGTAGCATCAGCAGTCCCACACATCTCAGTATGACAGTGAAGTTTGTGGATAGTGTGATTGATGTTGATGCGATCATTATGGTTCACTGCAATTAGTAGATTGTTAGACGCTTGTGTAATTGTGGGTCCAAACAACGGCTGATATAGATTATTTTCAGCCAAAATATCCATTATGCTCTTTCACGCATTTTCATCACATTTTGTGATTTATGGTCATAATGTGTTTTTTCCCTTACTGACCACCACATAACATGACAATTCAGTGTTAAATCAGGTGCCTTATGGAAGCTCACTGCATATTACATTGATGTTTGTCATGTGTGTCATACATATGAAGCATTGTGTTAGTTCAGGCAGACTGCTTAGTTCGCCTTTGCAAATACCTGATTGACATCAGGTGCTTCATTCAGTCTTCACCATCAGTATCTCATTCACTAGCTGCTTGGCTACCAGCTGAAAATAACATCTAATTATGTTCATAAAGGTGCATGGCAAGTCCATCATAACCTCAAACTCTTTTGTTTCAGCCCAAAGTGAGTCTCAGGGACCAAGCAGACACAATGTACCTGCTGTCATCTTACAGAGAGCTTCTTTAATGTAACATCTGATCCTAAATTAAAAAACAATAATTAAGTAGCTGTCAGAGGAAAGAGCAGCTGTGGGAAATGACCACTTTTCCTCCTTAATATCCATGTTACATCTACGACCTTTACTACAAGGGAGAGCATGTCCCATCCCAATTAATTTAAAGAAACTGCATTTCATTGTACTTGAAACTTGGAAAAAACAACAAAATGCAATGGAGAGGTCATCCAAGTAAATAAAGCATTCATTTTTTATTCAAACTGTAAAAAACAGAATAAAGAAAAGACATCATTTTGATAAAATTATTATTAATTTGTGTCTACTCTAGGCTCAAAGTACCTTTCCCCTCAGTAGTAGTAGCAATACTCAGCTGAAGTACCTGATTACATGTATTTACTGTAAACTTGTTGAGTTGCCACATTAAACTGCCGTTCTCTGTTTAACACTTCATGTCTCTCTGAAAAGAAACTGTCAGTCCTGCTGTGTGTTTATCTTCACTGTAAGCTATTAGCTCCATTAACTGTTAGCGCCCTTAGCCAAACAAACCACAGGACTCTGTGCTTACTCCCTGCTAACAGCTAACCAGCTCTCCCCCTGCCGATTTCAATACGGATTTGCAGTGCCCTATTGGTTTAAACAGCATCAACATACTTGCGAAGTACTGCTGCCGCCTACAGCACACCATGGCATTTTAGCAGCACGTAGAGAAGATTTTTCGCATGTTAATCTGACCAGCTCTTCTGATGGGCCTTTACAGAGACCACCAATCAATTTATACAGCTATATCCACAGATAACGATTGACCAATCAATATTGTGGCCGATCAATAGGTGCACCCTTCTGTTAAATCAGCCACTGCAGTTGCTTGTGAAATGTGACACTTACAGACTTACATACAGCCATTTTGCTGTGGGCGCCATTTTTTCCAAAGCAGATGCACTGTAACCCATTTAAGGGCCAAATGCATTTAAATCATCTGATGCTTGTGTTTTAAAGCCCACCTATTGTTTCCAATGGCTGAATGCACATCAAAAGCATTATGCCCATACTCTGGTGTCAAATGAGGACCCAGTGACCATGGCTCCTTTTCTACCACAGCGGTTTGGAGGGAGCTAAATTAAATAAAATAACATAAGGAGACAGTGAGAGAGATATATCATAGCTGAGGTGCTGTGAGGACACACTGCTGGGAAATCTTTCATGATTAATGACCAAATTCAGCTTATACTTAATACTAAGATAAATGTAGTAATTTTCTGTTGCGAGTGCGAGGAGGCAGGAGGAGAGGAAGCTATCAGAACGATGTAAATACAGAGGCAGAGTTTTTGTTTTGGATTTGACAAGCTGCATGTATTCATGTATTGTATGTGCGGGCGCGCGAGTGTGTCAGGGGATCCTTGGGCACAACTTTAGAGAAATATGAGTAGCAACTTTTCCCCCCAAATACTGCTGATTCTGTGGTGATGGCATTTTCAAATCTGATGCCCACAGTGCACCATAGGAGCTTTAAAGGAATGCGCTTCAACTGAGGTGCATCAGTTATCGCTTTCAGTGCGTGTGGGCCATTAGATAGGAAGTGGAATTTGGGAATACCGATTCGGAAATATCAACTTTTGACTTGAGTGGATTGCAGGATAACTCAGTCTTTCTGTTTATAATCTTGAGGCTCAAGCTAAATCCACCAAAACAAAAACAGGCCCCAGGGTTTGTTGGGAAGGATCCCTCGAGAAGACTTCAGATAACTGTTTCCTTTGGCTGAGTAGTCCTCCTTATAAAGACTGAACTAACAATAGAGTGGGACCACTCTAGCATCTGCCGCCATGCTGTGCATTTTTGATCCTCAAATCAAATCACCCCGTTCTTAAGCAGAATTCACTGACCTATTGCTCTGTGTCTCTGTTTAGAAAACAGCATTAGCAGCAAATTATGAGATTAAAGTCTGAAGCTGAACTCCACAGATGTTCATCATCTGTGTTTCTTGTGGCTTGAGATGAATGAAAAGTGTCTATCCTGTCTTGGATATTGTGCGTTCTATCCCCTTTTTAAAACTTAAATGCTAACATCTTTTTTAGCTACTTAGCAAACTATTTGACCTCACATCCCTCACAACTGTTAACTAAAGGTTAAAAGTGCAAAGCAAACCATTATTCAAATCATTTCTTCTCACTAAGTGGTTCTCCTCCATATATCTTTGAGGATTCCTGGAAGGCTGGTATGTTGGAATTTTTAGTGCGACACCAGATATGTTCCCTCAGTGCCATTCCCCGGGGCAGCAGAGTGTGACCGCACAGCTCTCTGTAGACCAATGATTTGTCTGGCACTGCTGTCAGGATGAGTGTAAAGAGCAAAATGGTCTCTGAAGGGCTGACAGACGAAGATTCATTTATTAAAGTGCTTAAGAGGAGTAGGGTTTAATCTGCTTGAGCAATCCCATATCTTTGGAAAAAGTCCTAAGGCCGTCTGAGATGTGTTCATAGTGGTTGAATCCCAGAGGTTCATGTTTTAGTGCTGCTATTGTAATCTTTAGGCACCCTTCTGCTCCTGTGCATTACTTTAAAATGAATGCTTTTTAGTTAAAATATTTTTCTTCTCTTGCATGTTGCCC
The DNA here is from genome assembly GCF_040436345.1 of Pagrus major. Lineage (NCBI taxonomy): Eukaryota > Metazoa > Chordata > Actinopteri > Spariformes > Sparidae > Pagrus > Pagrus major. The sequence goes on from NC_133226.1 coordinate 6,736,874, forward strand.
AAATGCACCTTCTTTGTCAATCTAATTAATCTCAGCACTGCCTCTTACTTAATGACCTTCACATTTAAGTTTAATGATCTCAGTTAATTCCCAGGTTAGAGGGTGCACAACAATACCAGTCTTTGAGTGGTGACTCAATTTCTCCAAATACAATGAAGAGCTTTATTTGTAATCCTCAAAAGGAGTTGTTAAAGCGCTGGATTAGTCAACAAAGCCCACCTGTGGGCAGGACATGACGAATGGCACTTTACCTGCACACATGGAGTAAAAGTTAAGGAGTCTCCTAATACCAGTGAGTGAGTGGTACAACAATGTTTTTCACTGTAGGGCACTACAAATAGGAATTTGTAGCTGCCCTCTGCCGATTTGAAAGGTAGTGGCCCCGTAAGTGGTTTCCGCTTTGCAATAATTCCGTCAGTGGTCTGTTCACAGCATGTTAAGGTTTTTCCTAAGTGCCAGCAGCACTGCAGATGTTTACTGCCTGGGTCTCCTAATCCAGGAACATTGCTGAAGCAACACTGAATGGCCAAATGTTTGTGGACACCCAAACATTACACCCTTTACTCGGGCTGGGCAGTCCGGACAATAAATAAAGTCGCAATCTATTTAATCGGAATCACGATCCAGGGTCTAAATTGTGATCTTTTCTCTCAGTTTTGAATTCCTCTTCAGACTATAGCCAGACTTGAAAGAGCCTATAAACTTCTCCATTTGCACCACTAAAACATACATTACTCTAAATTAGTTAGGTATAGTGGGATATTTTAGTGTTTCACTTGAATTTTTATTTTGTGCTTTGTGAATATTTTTTAGTCCCCAAAAATAATGCAACACATTTCATTTGACTTTAATTGCATACGTTTCCATGCACATCCATATATGCACCCGTATCCCAATATCCCTAACTGATATTGAGTAGTGTATACTGCATTAAGAAACTTTTTTCACAAGCTCCTCATCTGCCATGATGCTAATTATAATTCATGTTGCATTATTTACAACACATCACCCAAGGAGGAGCTTTCTAGTTGGCTGCATCATTCTCTTGGCTTGTTCACATAGTATGGATCTACAGGTCAATGTTTCCAAACACAAATATGGACATTAAATATGGCAATACCTACAATTCCCCTGGAAAAGGCTTTCCAGAAGATGAAGTGTGGCAAACAATTGGGGCTTCAACTCCTCCCATAGGTGTTGGATGGAGTTGAGGTCACGGCTCTGTGCAGGCAAACCATTTCTCTATGGACCAGGTTTTTATATACGGAGGCATTGCCATGTTGAAATCAGACAGGTTCTTCCCAAAACTGCTGTAACAAAGCTGGAAACACACTATTGTCTAAAATTATTGCATGCTGTGGTATTGAAATTTCCCTTCATTAAGGCCTATCCTAGGGCTTTATGAAACCAGCATTATGACTCTCTAACCCTTGTGTGAGGCTGCTACTAACAATAATTAGATAGATGAAAGATGAAGTTCTCTCTGTCTCTCTGTCTCTGTTTGAAATTAAATTTCCATTGAATCACTTTGACGTCTCACTAGATTTTTTATGAAAACAAAGCTAAAGCAAATGCTTAAGATACTGTCACACACATCCAACAGCTGATTCTTTCAGCTTCTGGTTATCACACAGATTACACACAGAATTAAAGGTACAATTTTATTCATATAAATCACGCTTGTAAAAAGACTTTCGAGCACACATTCATTAGCATCTTGTCAGTAGGCCTCTCCACAGAAATGGCTCGGCCTCTAGAAAAGGCCAAGTGAATGGGCCCTCCCCAAATCTGCTTTCCTCATATTAACGTGTACAAAAATTACTCTTAACATTTTTGGGAGAGGTGGTCTTCATTATGAAACAGGCTACATTTTACTAAAACAATGATGATGGCAACGTTTATTTTTCTCTCACTAACTCTCTCACTACAGATGAGGTGAACATTCTAGAGGAGATTTCATTTCAGCTGTCAAACAACAGTAACGCCTCTTTGACTATGGATGACAGCAGGTGTCCGGTCCTACAGGTGGGACAGTATTCCACCTTGGCTCTCCCTCTTCGACAGCTCCTCACTGATGGGTACAGTTTCATCTATATCTCTTAACCTCTTTATTAATAGTCTGTCACCACTGTATGTAAAGTTAAAGCTGTTGGTACACTTTACTTTTGGTCACTGGTCATTTGAAAAAGTGCTGTCCAGTCAGTCAGCTGTACATGCTCATTTCCTGCCCACAGTTATAAGTTTAAAATGCCTCATGTCGATGTGTGTGTCTCTGTTCTTGTTTAGGTTTGCAGATGAGTTCAGTTTGCTGGTGCAGCTGCGGAGTCCTCAGAGAGACGAACGCAGTGTCTTCACCATGCTCAGCCCTGACAGCCACGTTATGCTGCAGCTGCGGATCAGTGCTAATGCTGTCATCTTCATAGGAACACAGCAACGACACTACGAGTGAGCCCACCTCTTCATTTTTTTTACATACTTCAAAATCAAAATTTAGAGTAGGATAGTGAGTATGTATTTTGTGCTGTTACACCTCTTCTGAAGATTTAAGAAGCTTTTATTCATGATTTACTGGCTAAACTTTTCTCAAAAGCTTTTTACTTTTATGCATTACTCATCATCCAAAAAATCCACATGTCAAAAGGTGATTACAACACCCATCTCAGGTAATTGAGAACTATTCATGCCCATTCCTGCTTCTTCGCATAAACCTTATGCAAATCGGTCTGTAAGATGAAAGAAAGCGCTGTGGCAGTGTATTTGTTTGCAGCATGTGTATTTTTTTAAATTGTGTTTGGCAGTCTCTTTGTTAAAATGATTTATTAGGCGTCTCTTGTCAGGTTTTGCCTCTTCAGGAACCACAGAGCTCAAAGCAATTCACCACTGCAAGACAGCAGACGGAACTGGGCCAAAAGATAGACACACGTAGATACTGTACTTATCATGTATTGTTGGTACATGGTTGATATTATTTTTTTACCTAGTTTTTGCTTTAAAGCAGCATGTCTGTCAAGAATATTCATTGGTAGCCTCCACCTCCAAGGTTTGATGTCCTGTAGAGGTCAAGCAGAGAGGACGCTAGTTGGTCATTTAGTCCACTGTGTAATATTTTATATACTAAAGGGCGAACTCCACTGATTTGACTCATGCAAAATCTTTCTATTTACAGATGTTGGGAAGCACTGCTGCATATGTAAAAATAAACAGATGTATGAAGCCGTTTGCTGCTTTAGTGGGAGCTGCATGAAGTCTGAAAAATTTAAAAATATAAATTATTAAGACACAACTGAACAAGTGATGTCACTTGATTTGGTGTCAGTTTGATATGAAATTTACAAATTTGAAAATGAAACAGATCTCGGGGTGTGTAGTTGCTCCTCATCTCTTCTTGAGGCTAGCAACTCAAGGCTACATTAGCCACTGCTTGCATAACACACCCAAATCTCAGACCAAACTGTTGCACTGTGGGTAATGTAGGCACAAAAGACATTATCTCTGTTTCTGCTGCATTGATTTTTGATAGTGTCTTTTTAAACTGTAGTGTTACAATATTATACAGCTCAAGCTAAATTGGTGGAGTAAACTCTAAACAATGACGATGAAATTACTATGCATAAAATCACTTAAGACCAGCTATTCAGATCTATTAAGGTTCTTAGCCTGTTTTAACTCATTATTTGGAGCACATTTATTGTATACTTTAACATGCTACTGTTTTTATCAATGCAGCGCTGTGAACACACTGTACTCCACCTGCCCAGCACCAAAGCACAGATGGAAAGCACAAAATTAGAAACTAGCTGGTAGGGAAAGTGCAACATTTAGCAGCTAAGGAGCCAAAATTCTTTCTCAAGAGCTGGTGCAGTTAACTGTTTGCTAACACATTTGTATAACATGTTTATATGATGATAAGCTATTTAGGTATATGTTTGTTGACTTGCTGTGGAATTCTTCTGCACCCAAAGTGAAGAAATCCATTAATGGAGCTTTTATTGAAAAGATTTAATCCAGATTCTCTTCCATATCATGTATGTTCGGTTTGTCCAGAAAAATCACATAATTTAAACATTCTTGTTGACCTTCCACCTGAACCTGGAAATCTGCAAAGAAAGACACATGATTACATTGTGACCCATGTGTCTCTCTGTCAGGTTCCCAGTCAGAGGCCTGTCTGATGGAAAGTGGCACCATGTGGCCATCAGTGTCTCTGCCAAGCGGCTGGCGCTGTATGTTGACTGCTCTTTGCTGGAGAGCGTGGACTGGGTGTACCACGGCATGGGACTCAGCACTGATGGACTGCTCATGGTCGGAGGCATCATTGAGGGTTTTGAGACTCCGTTTGAAGTGAGAGACTCTGCAACTTTCTTTTTCCTTTTTCTATTTTTATTCTCCCTCTGAACATAAAAAGAGAGAGGGGACTTTAAGACACATAAAAAACGCCCCGCCCTTTAGACCATCACATATAATCATCAACCCCACACCCTATCACCTATTGAGCGAGTCTTCCCATTTCTTTCTTTTTCAAGATACCCAGAAGCTGAATTCATCTACCTTTATTCTATTAACCTCAGGTCAGACTCTCAGCTGACTTTTGCAATTTCTGAATGGCCCTTGTTGGATTTTAAAATTGCTACTTTTAGAATTTGTTCATGTTGTTCTATGTTGCATATGTGTGTACTAACAAATTTTATTACCAGATGGATATGCAATAGCAAGCTGATATATTTAAAACAAATGTTCCTTGGTAGAAAGCCACGTGTGTAGTCCAGTTCAGTCCAAAAAGGCAGAAAAGACATGATTGCTCATCCTTGTGGCACACAGACACAGACAGACAGACACACACACATACACACACACACAGGAAAGAACACACAAGTAGATATTCCAGCCCCGTGGCCCCATCCGACCACATTCCCTTTCATCAAAGACAGAAAGACGCGTTGCCCGTAATGCTTAGAAACCCTCTGTTTGTTTTTATAAAGTGTGCGTAGAAATCTCTGCAACCTGCTCTAACCTCGACCTCAATTACCTCCCAAGCACCAGTGTTACATAAAATTACAGAGGAAATACTGATAAGTGTTTGTACAAAGCATAAGTTCAGTATTCTGAAACCCTCGCAACATTGACGTTATTATTTACTAAACCTGGATGTAGGAGGAACCCACAAGGAGAAAATTTAAGCTCCTAAATACAAATCTTTTAAACTTTTCCTTTTTAGTCACAATTTTCAAATATGTACAGTTCAGTTTTAGATCCTCTTAGCCCATTCCAGGCACCTGTTAGTTTTCATTCATTTCTGTATGGTATGAAAATTTATTTGTGAGCTCTTGAATCCTGTTGTGAGTTGTGTAATCGGTCACAGAAAAACACAAAATTTGCATTAATTCTCATCATCATTATAATATTGTTGTATGGTAATGCAGTTTCTAACCAAAATCAAACTAAATGTGCATTCTTGAGGTCAAACAAAGGTGATGAATGCATGTCCATACCTCAATTTTTAAAAGTTCTTGTGTTCCTACTTGTGTGGGTTTTTTTTAACCTCCATTTTAACTAGTTAGCAGTCCTATACCTGGTTTATGTATTGCTAACCTCTCACACGTTACTGCCAACATCAGCAAAAAGTGTGATATATACCGACAGCATGGCCGTGTATCTTGACACAAGCAAGCTCATGCAAATGCATGTCTGTTGTCATACGCGTGACCAGTACAAACAAGCTGTGGACTCACTTGTAAAAAACATCATTTAAGTCATCATTAAGTTGCCTTCTATGGTGCTTTATAGTCTTTTTCTGAAGGGCAAAACGTGAAACTCTTCCATTAAAGGCTGATTTTGAAGACCCATAATGCACCTGGCTTTGAATTGCGGACATGCTGTCCCAGTTATAATGAGCACTCCTGTAGCCTGCGGATCAGAGCAAGCTCTATCACAATGGGGGTGAGGAGGACAGTTATAGAAGCAGCATCTGGATTTGTTCTTAGCACCAGATAAAATGGATTCTCCATCGCCTTGTTTTTCCTGACGACAGCTTTTTACTGAGCCCCAAGGACAGAGCACCTCCTCACTCAGAGGTGGTGACAGTCTCGTCTCTGAGCATTTTTCTGTTAGGCAGCGCTAAAACATACAATACTGTACTTTGCTTTTATGTGTCTTGCCTATGTAGCATTTATATCTCTTTAGTCCTCCACGTGACTGCAGGATGGCTGGAAGACGTTTGGCTTGATTTGAAGATAAAAAATATGATATAAAAAACCTGAACCCTGTTCAAGTGTGGCCTAACAAATTCATGCTGTAATCAGGCTAAAAAATCCTGTTAATTTTCATCTAGCTAATTTGGTTGGAAACTACAAAAACTACAAAAGTAGTTTGTGGATTAATTTGCTTGTCCTGGATGAAGTTATCTTGAATTACAGTTTGCTCTTATTTTGAAATAAATGCAAAATAAGTTGAATAGAAACATAGATCAGCATGTGATTACAGTTACATGAGGTTGCTGTGTTGGAAACTATCCCAGCATGCACTAGGGCTACAGATATGAGTCTCATTTTATGTGTGTTTCTGCATTATTATGGGTTTGATTTTGTTCTACATTGTGCTTCACAATGTTTCCACTGTTTCTGCACTGTTGAACATCCGATATTAACATTGAACGTGGTTAGATTAGTGGAGGTTCCCAGTAGAAGTGCAAGTGATAAACATAAGCCTGCTTTGAAAATGAAACTTAAAAAACAACTTTAATTACATGAACAATTTTCAACTATGTGAGTTCTGCAGTCAGTTATTGAAGTTTTAGTATTCAATACCAAATTCCCTCTCTAATGTCAAATGAAATGCCATATGTTCTTGCTTTGTTGGACTTTTAGTTGAGTTAAGATTATGTTGTGTTGCTCACAGTATTTCAAAGTAAAAGTCATGAAAAACAACCAGATTTGTCTGGGGGTTGCCATTTGAAGAACCAGGTTTATTTTTTCTGCAGAAAACATTAAACATCTCTGAAGCATTATCTTTCCATATACAGCAAAGATTTGCTACATGTTACAGCATTTGACCACTCTCATTGTATTTAATGGTTCCATCCCTGCAGGGCCATCTTCGACAGCTGACCTTCCTGATGGGTGACCCAGATGCCGCCCAGCAGCATTGCAGCCATCACCCTCCCCGTTGTGGTGAGGCCGCCCCTAAGCCTCCCCGCTCCCCACGCATCAGCAATGCCTTGGAGGTGAGAAAAGATAGATGGAAAAGAAAAAGATCTGGTTGTATAATCTGTGTTTTACACACACACAGGCAATCAGGAAAATTCATCTAATTTCTCTGACTGTTCCCTTGACTAATGTAAACAGCAAGGCTTTGACATGTCACTGAGGTGTTTAATGTGAGGCCACAAGCTCAGACACTCTGACTCCTGCAGTTAATACTTTGACAGCAGAACCTGTTATATACTATGAAGCATGATAAAAGATCACCCGAGGATTTAGAACAAAAACTGCACTGACTCCTGTGGTTTTGATCCAGTCTGGTGAATTTAATAACTGTGAGTGTTTGGTTGTTCATCGGTTTTGCCCTGAACTATGCTGTGTGGTTTTTAAATTTAGAAGTTGTCCCCTCTGTTTCCACACAGAATGTACTTCTGTCCTCAAATGACCTGGAGGACCTGCTGAGGAATCCCAAGGACAAGTCATTTTTGAGCTTTGGCAGAAATGTAAGTAGGATATAGACTGCTGAGAAACATTGCAATTCTCATTAGGTGTTAAAAACAAACACCTCCAAAAAAACATGTAGTTTCATGCCTGGTTCCACAGCTGCATCCTGGAGTTATAGTTGAGTGTGGGATACTGACCAGTCGTCATGGTGATTACATACTGTACAGCTGTGGACAGACAGGCAGCTACAGTCGTATATACCAACCATTGGTCTGGTTTCACTGGATTCATTTTTTTCAGGCTTTGTCTGTAAAACCACCAGTCCAGCGTCTGTCATTAATTAGCGCTGCGGTGCAGAGCCTCAGGCATCAGAGGCACCAACCAGCCGTCCCACCTCTTGTCCTTGGCTGACTAGTCCACTTTGCATGACCCTTTGTGTTTATGTGATTGTATGTATGTGTGTGTGTGTTCTGTGAGACGCCGGAGTGCCTGACCTGTCTGTGTCTGCTCACTGGTCTTTGTTGTGTGGCCTTAAAAGGGTTCATTTGGGTGCTGAGGCTAAAAGTCTGTTTTGTTAAATTATAGCTTGGGGCTAATTTCTTTTGGTTTCTATTTGAAAACAATCAGACAATTTATTCTTGTTGTTATTTTAAATATTAAGTGAATGGGTAAAAAATCTGATCTAAAACCAAGGATGGATTTTAACTTTTGCAACTGCAATAATTTGTTTTTATTATTTACTGGGTGTATGATGAGCAGTCTGTTTTTGTCTTTTGTGACTAGAAGCAGAGTTTCTGAGTTGAGTGGTACACTGCAAGAAAACCTCCTGTAATCTGTGGTGATCATCACGTTATTTTCTTGTTTCTTCACTTTTTAACTTTTTGCAGGGTGGGACAAAACTTGGGACTTTCTTCTTTTTTCCTTAATTTTTTGACATCTTATAGACAAAATGATCCATCAACTCATAGATAAAATAATCTTCAGATTGATTAATAATGAAGCTAATTGATAGTTGCAGCACTAAATCTGTATTAAACTACCCAGTCAGCCTTAGGGCGAGCACACTGCCAATGGTGTGCTCGGTGGAGCTGCTGGCTTCTGAATCCCTCAGACTGCCAGTGGCGAGAAACAAAGTGGCGCGAAGGCCTACGTTCAGATAAATGAACTGTGACCTATTGTAGAAAAGATGGCAACCAGTCACATGGGTATTTATTGTATAGCCCTTTAACTTACATCTGACATGAACATCTATTTAGACACAACTGTTGCACTCCTACACCATTTCACTTGTGAACCAAACCAGCAACAGCAGTGGAAGCCGCATGCCAATTGATCTGCCCAGAGGCAGCCAAGTGTGGGGGATGTCAGTGGTTTGTGTTCTGTGTATTCAAAGATCTAATAAAATGAGCACTTGAACTTGAACACCTTCAGCAATGACCTGATATTTCAATAATGAATGCAATCAAAAAGTCCAAGGAGTCCAGAGTGCACAAAAGGAATCCAGAGTGCACAAAAGTTAAAAGTGTGATGAAGGTGCTCTTCAGATGTTAAAAAAAGAGATCCAAGTAGGGTTGAGGAAGTATTACATATTGATCCCTCAATGTTAAACAATATTCTGCCCAAATGGCTGTTTGAAAAGAAATATATCACATTAAGAAAGTAATGATACAATTTCATTCATCAGTTCAAACTTTTGTTGATGATGTTTAATATTTTAAACGGATCAGTACATCTGAATCCACATGAACTAGCTTGTTCATTCAAGAATCTGTTTTATTATGACTACACACACTGCAATTTAATCAATCTTACCGAAACAAATTACAGTCCCTGAAATGCATACAGGTGTTTACACTGGCACTTGCAGAATAAACCGTGTTTCTGGAGTCTGCATATTTGAAATGGAAACAAAGCAAGGGCCGTGCACTTGGCAATGAAGGAAAAGCAAAGCTGGTTTGAATTTACATTTTCATGTAAAAAATCAGCGAGGATCTGGTTCTCTTTACAGTGCACAGTAGTGTACAGCCAGAAAGAGCGAGGAGTAAAACACAGCAGACCATACCATGCCGTGCCAGCCCCATCAGGCACACAGTTTCTCCATCAGGATGGCATTGGGATGCCTTTGTGATGATGCTGATGACAAAGACGTCTCCTGCTGTTTTGTGTTGGAGAGAATGTTTGCAGGAACAAGCTGCACCAGATCTGTCCTAATAGTTACTGAAATATCTAAAGTGGGCTGCATCTCTTTCTCATCATGTGTCCCTCATCTGTTTCTGTTTTTCTGTTTTTTATTGTGTCTAAATGTGTCTCTGGCTCTATGTCTGTGTCTCTCTGTCTGTCTCTTTACATGTCCATGTCTGCATGTATTTGTTTTTGTTTTTTTGTCTCTGTCTGTTTAACTGATGGTCTCACTCTCCAACTATCCTTTTTTTTAATCTTTTTTTTTTTTTTTACTTTTTCATGGCTTGATTCAAAAACACAGCTTAGAGAGATGACAGGAAACAGGATGAGAGAGAGGTGCGATGACATGCAGCAAAGAACCACAGGCCAGACTCAAACCCTGGGCCTCTTCAGCCCCTCCATCTACCCTTATCTGTGCATCTGGCAATCCATCAACACATTCACTTGTGCCCAACTCTGTAGGTTGTAAAATGTTTCAAAACTAAGGCAGAGGGACTTTTTTTGATGCAATTAATTTGGAAGATTTTCAAGGATCACCATATCCATACACAACCCAATCACCACAATAAATGTTGGAAATTTACATTTCAGCAAACCACGTTGAAAGGTTTCTTTTTAAAGACCATTAGGTACGGGTAAGGAAAATATCGTGTTTTGCCTTACTTGGTGTTGTTGCCTCAAACACGACCAGAAAATGTCCCAATGTTTTGTCAAAAGTATCCAGTGATTTCATGCGTACAAATGTTGAGACGCTGTGACTTGGCAGTCATTTCTCACCTCCATCTCACCTAGCTGTTTCGCCACCAACATCCCTTCTACATCCTGACATAAGTCAGTTTATATCCATTTAACGTGAACGAGATATGAAATGTATTTTAGAAACTTAAATATGTTATGTATCTGCAGCGGGAGAATCCTAAAATACCAACTTTTTATTCCGGCGACAGGGTTGCTATAAAAAAAAACAACTATTAATCTATCTACCAAATGGTAGATAGATGTCTCCTCCTGTTTACTTTTTACCTGACTTTATATTAAGCTAAGCAAACATGCTGTTGTCTTGAGCTACATATTCCCTGAACAGACATGCTACAGTAGTCGTATCAATTGTCACTGTTAACTCTTTGCAAGACAGTGAATAAATGCATTTCCCAAAATGTCAAACATTCACTGTTTCTACCCTCACAAATGAAAATGTTTTATATCGCAGTCAATTGAATATCTGTAGGTTTTGGTCTACTTTTGATGGGCATTTTCTAAAATATTGTGGAGAAAATGACTTATTCATTCTGGAAAAACATAATCAACAGATTAATGGTGAAAATGATTGTTAATTGCAGCTTATCATATAGGAAATAGTCAATGTGGGAGTGATTTCAGACACGTTCCTTGTTTCCCTGAAGCCTGTTTCTCATTAACTCCATACAGACCAGACATGTGGAGGTACAGTCGTCCTGTTTCTGGCTCTCCTCAGAATCTGCACATTTAAAGAATAAAACAACACTACTACATTAACAAGATCTATTTCTCTCTCGCTAAGGTCTGCTGCTGTCGTCTTTGAAGCGGAACATTTCTGACTTTGGGGCCACGTTGTTGGGGTTTCCTGACTTTGATGTATGCCCTGTCTGGGGCCGGCGGCTCCCTTGACAGGTGCTCTCTTTAGAGACATGGCACTCGCCCAGTTAATCTACAGCTCCTCCAATGTGCAATAAGATGTTAAACACTCCTGGAGGTCAGGGACCTTAGCTAAACATGTAATTGCTAGGCCAGAGCTATGAACTCCAACATATGTTGATGACTTTGAACCCTCATAATCAACATACAGACCGTTCAGCATGTTCGCTCTTGATCAGAATATTTTTCGTTTGTTAAATGGTGTGCGTGTGTGTAGGTGTGTATGTTGATTTACTTTCATATACAGTATGTGTGTGTCAGACAGAAGTCATAATGGAGCATGAGAGAGCTTGTGTTTGATTGTTTTTTTCTCCATCGTGAATGTCATCACAAGAGTGAATCCAGTTTGTCTGACAGCCTTCAGTTTTATAAATAGTTATAACACTGTTTACACTTGATCCCCAAAGCTGCATCTGTCAGAGAGAGAGCGAGAGACCAACACAGACACACGCCTTTGTTCATAATATCGCAGAGTAAAGTGTTTTCACTCGGGTCTCTGAGGAGGCCTATTTCATAAAACTTGTCAAACAACGGCTTTTTACTGGCAAGCCGAAACAGAAACAAAAAGGTGGAAAAAAATTATTCGTCATTTTGACACTTCTCCATGACTCTGTCAATCCACCAGGATCTGTGTAATATTTAATATAAAGTCTGGCAGGAGTTGCCTATTAAATGATGTCACCCTTGGTGGAATTTTCATGTCCAAGCAAAGTTTAAGTGTTAGTAAAGGTTAGATATTGTTTGAATGTTTTTACAGCTGCTTACAAATTACCCTTTTGATCTGATGTCTAGTGTCATTTTTACAAGGAACGTGTTTCCTTACACTAAACAGACGACAGTCCTGATGTTCATCTCACACCTGCATTAACAGTTGGATTATTTACACATTAGGCTTCATTCAGCTTTATTTGTAGGCAAGTATAATGTTCTAGGTTTGTTTTGGTCCACCAACATCAAAACATAAATAAAAAAAAATCTGGCTCGTAATCTGCCTAAAGCTTTACCGTTTTGACAAGCTAACTGCTAACTTTGACTGTGTTTCATTTGTTGCTGGGCAGGTAGCCTGCAATAAGTTTGTCAGAGCTTATTGTCTGAAAACAGCTGCTAGCAAACTATGAGTGTAAAAACAAAACAATAAGCTGGAAGATGCTATTGCACTGTGAAGCTAAGGGGAACTGCAGAGTTGGGTAATAGTTCTTTGTAGGATCAGACCTCTGCCGCACACTCCTCATCTCCACTTGAGGCTAACACTTCTAGGATACATTAGTCCACTGGTAGCATAACACACCGGAATATCTGACTGGAGTGCAGTCAAGTTGCATTGTGGGTACTGTAGGCAGCAGGTTTTAATAAGGTAGAAGAAAGTCTCAAAAAGAAAGCACAATATTACTGGTCTGCTGCATTTTTTTAAGAATCCTTTTTTTAAAACTGTGTCTCACAATGATATAGGATAGCGATGCTACATCAGTGGATTTTGGTTTGGACAGTTAGATTTTGTGGCCATTTGAGGGCAGAAAAGCTAGACCACGTTATGAAGTTGTTTTGGCTAAACTGTTTGCAAGATGTTGTGTTTTGAGTCATGCATGTGTCTACCTAATAAATTCAAGTCCCAATATTAATTTTTTTTTTTTAATTTGGTCTGCAGCAACTCGTGAGAAAAAATGTGTCTCTTTAGGTCGTTAGCTCATTACTATCATTCACTGTCCTTATAATAGTCGTTTAGGGCTGCTTGCAGCCGTTGTCTCTTTCCCCTTTTTTCCTCCATTTGTGACTCTTTTTTCCACTGGTCAAAAATCCCACTTAAACCCGCTCAGGTTTCAAGATCAGCCTTTTTTGTGCAATGGGAATGTGTAAACTCTAAATTTACACCCAGGTCAATTGACTCTGCAATAGACACGGTTTTATCACCTCGGCTCTGATCTAAATGTAAGACCCGGGTGAACACGCTGAATTCCAGGCGTAGTGATGATGCGTTATCAACATCCGATAAATAAGGCGTGTAAATAAGGAAGGAATTTGGAACGCAGTCTATTAAGGATGTTTTATTACTGTACACAGTGTTGGAGATGGAGCCCCGTTCATTCCTGTGAAAGCTGCTCAGTGGTACTTTGAAGCCAACGAAGCTCGACTTCCCGGCTATGAAATTACCTGGATCGTCGACTGAGTTGGGTAACTTCCAGTTTAGCGCCCGGCTTACTTGAAGGGGGGTAAAAAAATGTAATCCTGCAGCTCTTCTAGATTTTCCAAATGTTATCGGAACAAATGGCTCAAATTATGACAGTGAAACGAGTCATTTTGCGGCGGTTGTGAAGCTCAAAAGAATTTATCCACCGTTTTACGGACGCTTCTTTCGCGGGTTGACCCGCGTTTAAAAAACCCGTGTAGACCTGCTAATTTTGATGGAAAAGCGGAATTAGTTGGCCAGAGGCAGCAGCTGACTGAAGCGGGGTAAGAGGTCAGGGGCCAGGTCGAAGTCAACAAGCCGAGTTGAGTTGAGTAAAGAGAATCAGACAGATTATCCCATCCATGTCGTTCAAAAATGTAGGACGACATGAGCTGTTGCTACAATACTTATTATAGCTGTCATCACTGTACTCTGGATACTGTGTCATCTGCTTGTCAGGAGAGCTGAATCAGTGTGAATTGTGCGCTAGTGTGTGCACGAAAAAAGCTGATATCACTCCATAACAGTCAAAGCTAGAATCAATCATTCTGTAAATTACATTCTTGTCATGATGCTCACATAGTTGGCCAAAAAGAACATATTCTCATGCCAGCAAACATCACATTCCTTCAGTAATCTCAATACTGTTCAGTTAAAGCTCTTTCTCTCCTCTTAATGTTGCTCTGTTGGAGAACAAGGTTGCTCAGCACAGACGTATTTGCCAGGTTTCTTAGCAACAACAAGGGATAAAAGCTAGTGGATGTGCTGACAGACAAGATGTTTTTTTAAATACCTGATGTAGGCAGCCAAGAAGCTCCAGTAATGCCCAGCATAGATGAGTGAGCCACATCAGGTTGTTGGTTTTTATTTGTGATTTTGTACAGTGTTCTGCCAGTGTGTAAAATGTAAATCCTGTTACAGTTGCCTCCAACTGATGGATCTGGTGATAGGATAGTTTCAGTTCTCTCAAGGCTCTCCTGCAGTACTGCGTCTTCACAGCTCTGTGATTAGTGAGTTTCATGCTTTATGATCATATCAGAGACAGAGAAAAGTAAATCGTTCAAGGAGGGTTGATGATATTGTGATATGATTCATATTTAACATTCCCTTAATTATAGTGCTGAAAGATAGTGAGGTACAGTGTGGTACTGTGGGAGAAATGCAGTCACACTCATAGGTGAAATGAAAAGGAACTTAACTCAAACGCAAGTTGCTTTAACCAAGGGTTTTAAAGTCTGACACATCTGATAACTTTCATAATAAAGGAACATTATTAATGTGATGATCCTGGAGCCATAAGGCAGAACTTTTTTACTTATTCATACAAAAATGGATGTCTCTTCCTCCGCGCCTCCTTTAACTCTCCCGAACAGTTTGAAAACCTCTGCTTTAAAAGTCCAATATTGTAGAAAGTGAGATTACATGTCTTTTTTGATCATAAAGCAGAACAGGTGCTATATAAATACTGTGAAAGTATCAAACATGCTTAATCCACGGAGAAACGCACACAGCCAATATTCATAACCTGTGCCTTTAAATGAGCCGTTGAGTCTTCCGTAACGTAGCGTCACCACCCTGGATGCTGCCGTAGTCCTTCAGTAGAGAGAGTTGTGTCATCTTCATTTAGTCCAATGGACCTTTTTTTAAAAAAGCAATGGCAGATTGTGGAGCTTCTCAATAGTTCCTGGACGTTAGCTGCAAATACTAGCAGACCTGTACTGTAAATCAATAGATCATGTATTAATTAGGAACTACCGATCATCAGACCTTCTATCTAACTATCTGCAGCCTCTGTGAATCATGTGATGATTGACATTTTGAACATCTGTTGTCGCGACTCTCTCTACTCAAGTGCTCTGGATGGTGGCTGTGAGAGCTGACGAACCAGAGCAGACAGGGCTTGTCAGGAGGAGACACAACTCAGGAGGAAACATAATGTGTTTTTTGAACATTAAAGCATGTAAACATTTTGTAGGAGACATGCAAAATAAAAGTCTGAACTTAAAAATGACCACAATCTTGGAAGAAGCATGTGCAAATAAATTATTATGTATTTCATTTGAATAAAATATGTATATTCCAAGAAAAAGAGCCGTATGGACCCTTACATTGTAGCCCCACTAATATTTTTACAGCTCTGTTAAAGGGGACTAAAGTGAGCTATTTCTTCAAGATGAAAACAATCATTAACTTTCTCATGAAACACTTTCAGGTCCGTTCACGCTTAGAGCTCTTCAACCAAACTGTTGGTATTGCAGGAGGATATGTTGCAACACCCAAATGAGCAGAAACAGAAGGGAGACAGCGGGATACAGAGCTCTTGTTTCCCATGAGAGGATAATGAAGAAAAGACTAGTATTCAAAAAAATATCCCCACAAACAATCTGGTGAAATGGATTCTGGAGCTAAAAGTTTGATGATGCATCAAAGACTTTGTAAATGGCACACAACACTTTGAGCAAAGTACTAGCCAAATTAAAAGACAACGATGAGGAAACATGCTTTGTATTTGCTGTATAAAAAAAAGTAGATTCCATGTCTTTGTTTTTAAATCAACAGGACATCACTGTCAAGCTATTCTTTTATGTGCACATTGCTATAGATTGAGCAGTAACTTTTCATCTGTTTGGCGTGGTTTGTAACTGTTTTCAATATAAAATAAAGTAATTACAGACAAGCTGGGAGGCCCTCAAATCATGTACAAGAGGAAGTGGGTTGTTTCTCAGATAAAAGAGAGGGAGGAGGGGAACAAGGATTTAGAAAGAAGAAGATGGAAACAGAGTTCTTGTCCTAGTTGTTTCTTTCTTTTTGTCACGAACAGGCATGAGCAATTTTCTCAACGTGTGAAGCCTCAACATGCTCAAGCTAATAATTTATCTTTCCAAAACTGTAATTTAGTATGGGCTATCCATGCTGTGAAGATAAATCAACTGTGTTTAAATGCAGGGTGATGGGACGTTGTCACAAAAGTGCTACATCAGCAACTTCTGTTCACTCTACTTTCTGTGTCCTCCCCGTGCTCACCCTGTGCAAGAGTCCTGACACCCAGGCACCAAAGGTCCTGCTTTTAAAATGCAACAAGGCTTACGTTTTCAGTACAGACAGCGACGATCTCTGGAAGCCATTATGTGGCGAGGATGTGCTGGGAAGTTGTTTAGAATTAAAAAGAGATCATTGATTTCCCCTGCACATCTGCCCTGCAGTTTTAAAGTACCCACAGAGGTCCTGTTCACCTCGAATCAACCTCTCTCTGCTCACATGTATATATATTGCTGTTTAATGCGAAACCACCTCTCCTTTTGTTCCTAATCGACATGAAGTAATGCTTCCGGCGACAGGGATCTGCCCCGCTGCTCTCGCCATTCATGCAGAGGTCTCCTCTGAGCGTCAACCCGGTCGTGTAAATCAAATGAACCTCAGACAATCCTTTGTGAATATTTCCCCTCAAATGTTCTCTCAACTGCGGTTGTTTTACTTAATCTGGGTACTGCGGCTTTTCCCTCTAGAGACTCTTTTCTCTTTTAGGTCTAGTTGTGTGCTGCCTCCTTCTGACTAGAATCCATCCATGTGTGGAAGCAGTGGGGATTCCCTCACATCAACCCTGTTTTCCTTCATTCTGCTTCCCTCAGATGAAATGAACAGTTATTCTCTTGCAGAGATTTAGTTGCCCATGATGTTGCGGTTAGCATGTTGTGCCAATAGCTCGCTGCGATCAGATGTTCACTCTCTCCCTCAATCTAGTTTGATCAGCTGAATGCTGGCAAACAGTTTGGACGTTGAGGCTTTAATGTGCTACAACATCTGATGCTAGCTCTGACTTTATGTGGGTGAAAGTGATAAAATGTTTCATTTATTTAAAAAAAACATTGGGTTGTTTTTGCTGTCTGTTTCCATGTACATTTTCTCTTGTCTCACTCTGTCTCTGCGTGTACAGAGGCCACCCTAAGGGCTAATGGGCTGGGCTACAGTGTCCTACAAATGCCAGATTAGAACTATTGTTTATCCAAGATTCATGGTCGGCACTAGTGGAAGGGTGTGTACCCAGTAGGTGTGTGGGTGTGTCTGCTGGGAGCTGGATCAGCCTCCTGTACAGAGGTCTGCCTGTGGGCACAATGTGAACAGAGTTGAAGTGCAGACAGACCTGCAGTGTTTCCTGCAGTCATGCTCTATAATGTTGGATGGTATTTGCTGCTGGGATGCCTGTGTCTGGATTTAGATGGATTGCACGTGCAAGGTCAAAGGCCACGGAGAGGAAAGGTACTGCCTGGTGTAATCCTGTACAGATGTTGCATTTGTAAATTTTCTCTTTTCTTTTGGTCTGAACTGATGTAAAGCAGGGTCTGTAATGTGCTGCAGACAATGTTAATGCTCTGCACACAATGTGGCAATGCCTTTATTGATTTTACTGGAATGAGGATGTTTTTCTTCTTTCAGAACAGATTTTTATATGATTAACACACTTCCAATTTTCAGCTCTTGGAGATTTAACCTTGATGTATTGAGGTCAAGGCCGCGTCAACAGTGTCTGGGATGTCAAAATGATTTGTGTTAATCCTTTAAATCCTTATAACTTTTGTATTAACAGCTATTCAAATGTGTAATCTATTCTTTTCTGACTTACAGGATTTTTTTTTACCAAATGAACAATTAACTGAAACTTAATCAGTTGAGAACATTATCCTCCCTGTAAGACAAATAAAATAAAACAATATAAAAGCCAAGCGGATTAAATTAGAAAATGCATTATCACACTGTCTCTTGAAAAAAGTTGTTCTGAAGACATTTTGACGATATATGGTTTTCACAGGACATTGATGAAGACATTTAATATTATTGAAATAATGTGTGCATCTATGTTTAATGTAGTTAAAAGAAACCCATTTGTGACATGCTAATGACTAGCTCGCTAGCAGTTAGCAATATTGCAACACCTATGTTCTTAGAGAGAGTAGCGATAGACCTACATAAGATCTGTAGTATGCTATCTCTCAAGTAATCATTTGTAGGGATAGACCAATTATGGGCCTCGCCATTTATAAGGGCCAATATTCAGCTTTTTCCCCATGATCCGTATCAGTGTTTTTTGTGTCCAATTACTGATAAAATATACAAATTTGAAAATGCAGTACATTCTTTCTCTGTCTGTAGTCACCACTTTGTGGTCTCACTCAATGGCCCACCCATAACACTGTCTGATTGGTTACATGGTCACAAGTAATAGCCTATCAACACTGAACAATCTGAATCTGCAAAGTAACTAGTAACTAAAGTTGTCAAAAAAATGTAGTGGAGTGGAAGTATAAGATGGAAACACGGAAGTAAGGTACCTCACAACTGTACTTAGATACAGTGCTTGAGAAAATTGTAGTTAGTTTTCAATCACTGGTTATTTTAAAATTTTCTGAATTTTATTTTTTTGATTTTTACTGCAAATTTGTATCGGTTCCAAATATCAGTTCTCGGTCTCCTTGATTACTAATAGTCGGTTATACATTGGTATTTGCCCCCAAAAAATATATTGGTTAATTCCTAATGGTTTGTGAAAATGCTACGTCATAAACAGTGTCTGTTTTGTATGCCTAATACATTACATTCATGACTTTAATTGGCATAGTAGGCTTTTTAAATCAACACAGTTGATTTTAGCAGATTTGGCAAATTTTGTCAGTAATTACAGTACTAAACATTAACAAAGTTCTTGCACATAAAAGTTATAACGAAGCATCCAGATAATCCTGCTCATTGTGAAATCTTTATATATGGTATATGGCCCAGATGTTGTTTGAATAAATGCATGCTTTCTTTTGTTCCTTCTTACTCACTTAGTTTCTCTGCAGGATCAGCGCACAGTTAGTGGTAAAACTTTATGAATGGAGGCTCTCCAAATGGCTTTTTGGTTTCTGTGGCTATCTTGTGTGAACATGAGAAGCCTGAAGTGGCATTATGGGCACTTGTCAATGTCAAGGTCTTTTGCCCTCCCAACATGCTTTATGATCTTATATCCCAGGACCACCACTAGTGTTTTGGTGGACACTTTGATCCCTAACATGGGTGGTCCTGTTGGGAATAAAATCCCCAATGATGACGGTGTTAATGCTGCACTCGACCTGCTGAGCTGCTGAACCCACAATGAATCACAATAGAAAGTCACATGCTCAGCTGTGTGCACGTGACAATTCTGATTAACCCACACAGACAGTCATTAACATGTACATGCAGGTACTAACATGCATTCCAGTAGCAATTTAAGGCATTGAGATTGTGTCTTATCCACATCACCTAAGACAGTGCAAGGGTTGTTGGGATTTACCGGCAGAACCTCAATAGGTGAGGAGACATAAAGCTGCTTTCTGTGTGTTTGTTTCAGATTCCTTGGAAACCTTCGTTCTATTTTCATTAACAACGTCAGCAAATTTATTAGCCTGTTCCTCACATTGTTCTTTTTTTTTTTTTATTATACTCCGCCAGGTGCAGTGTTTCCATCCCAAAACCTCAGACCACTGTCATCATGCATTTTTTCAGGCCAACTTGCTTACTGCTGCTTGCAAGACCCAGCCAGTCTGAGAGTGTCTGCATACCTGTGTCCTGGTTAGATTTACGGACCTTGCTATTTGATTAGCCCTTTGTAGAACCAAGTATTCATTGTCTGTGTGTGCATGTGTGTGTTGATGATAGCGCTCTAGCCTGCAGCGCTTGTGTCAGGCTGTGAGGCCTCCTTATATTTCTTATTGCTCATAACAGAGGATCTGTCAGCTACACATGCAGACAGACTCCTGAAGATACTTGTGATGATGGAAAGACAGTACAGTTTGCTATAAGCATTAATCGAGTCCAGGTGTGCCCCATCAACATCTACCCTAATTCTAATTTACTGTTTTTCCACAAATCCACAAGTCTGTTATGTGTTGTAGAAAAGTTGAGTCATGGCTTTCATGTTCTCTCAGCACTGGTAGGCATTGCTCATTAATATTTTTTTAAATAGAACAGATTTGATTGTACTGCATATTATCATTTACATCTGATGAAGGGTAATCTCATTATGCAGGTATATTAAAATATCTTCGCATGAATGCAGTCTAAACAGACCAGTTCTTCATTTAAATATTTTTTAAAAGGGAGTTAATGAAAGTTATTCAAATATTGTCCCGAGAGCACTATACCAGCAGACTTTTAAATTACTTTCAGCCCCATTAGCATGCAATCATAATGACTTAGACAGTAATTAACCAAGGCCATGTGACAGTATGATGGATTAGAGAGTTTCAAGTCCCTGCGAATTGGACCAGTGGCTGCCTTGAAGGGTTGGAAAAGCTCACTGAAAAAGAAAAAAATAGAAACACTTGTATGACCTTGATACTTCTAGTGCAGGGGTCTCAAACTCAAGTTAGCTTGGGACCATTGCTGGTATTGTCATCTCATAGGAGGGCCACTACAGCGTTCAGGTACATACAAGAAGTTGCAATACTTCTGAAAATGTAGTTTTTATTTCCATTATTAGCATAATAATACCAAAATGCAAACAGCAGTTTGTATACATTTTTATATGATTAGCTTTTAACAGTTAGTGAAAGTCTTTTTTCCATACTCTTACAAAACTTATTGAAACCCTTGCACTGAAATATAACATATTTAACAAGAAAAACGCAATCAGAAGTAAACATCTGTATGCACATTAGTTTTTAACACTGCAAATCTTTTAATAATCTTTTTTAATAAATAACTTATTTAAACCTTGCACTAGGCTAGCCGTGGTAGTCGGTAAATAAATACATTCACAGTCCAACGACGGACTCTACGATCTGGGGTGTCTTCTCTGTTCAGCAGCGGGGCCAGCAACAGAGCTACCGCACAACAGTCACATTTAACTTTTAGCTTTTTGGAGAGAGCTAGGAGAGCTGACTGACAAGACGATGGCGGAGGATTTGTTGTCAAAGCAAAAAGCAAACGCGCTTTGTTTGGCAATATGTCGGATTTCAACTCATAACAGGTGACCTGATTACATTAATGAGGGAAAAAGAGTTGTTACCTCTCTGATAAGCTGGAGGTGTGCAGGCTGTCACCTACAGCTCTTCATCAAACAGCTACTTCTTGTCAATTACTCCCACAGATGGTATAAAATACTGCCAGACATATTTATAATTGATCCACTATCTAAAAATGCTGAACATCAGCAGTGCTAAATGAAGACATAGCATTTCCTGTGATGAGTCTACTTCAAAATAAAAGTCAGCTTGCATTGTTTTAAATAGAAATGTTTTTATTTCACTTGCATATGAAGGTGTAGTTTAAATTAGTGTGTAAGAAAAATAATTAAATTAAAAAAGATTATTTTGAGGGCTGGATTATGTTATATTTTTGACATCAGTGTGATAATCTATGGAATACCTATATGAATGTAGCTGTTTAGGTCAAAAACTATACCCAATGTATTTGTCTGTTCATGGGAAGTTGGTTGAACTGTACTAAACTACATGGTCACCATAATATAATACCTACAGTACATATGATTGCCAAACATGCCCCAAGTCTTCTGGGAAGACTTCCCACCAGATTTTGGAACCTGACTGTAGAGATTTGCTCCCTTTGAGCATTAGTGAGGTCCAGTACTGATGGTGGGTGAAAAGGCCTAACTCGTGTTCTACTATATCCCAAAGGTGATGGATGGGGTTGAGGTCAGGGTCAAACTAGGAATGCTGCTTTCTTGTGGACATGGCTTTGTGCACAGGGGCATTCTCATGATGAAAAAGGGGAGACAAACTGCTGCCAGAAACTGTTGGAAGCACATTGTTGTCATCATCATTATGATGTAGCATTAAGATTTTCTTTGAAACCAAGCAACCATGAATAGCATGCAGAACAGTGTGTCTGCATTATGTTGGCCATATAAATTAAGAGGACAATTTTACATTATATATTACATTATATATTGGGTCTCAGTAGCCTGATGGCTTGAAAACAGATACCATGACTGTCATTTATTCACCTATAGATTGGGGTGGGCCACACTCACGCTGTGCCTCCGCTCAGACATTGTGTTGTTAGGATACAAAGACATGAACAAACACATTAAATAGGCACAGCGTCCTTGCATGTTTCGGCCTGCTACTACGGAGCCGGGTGTACAGAGTGTAACTATTATCTTGGCACATGATACAAAGGTTTAAAGAAATAATTACTCAAATTAATAGACTATTGTTTGACAAGATAACTACTCACATGCATGCTATACAGAGTCTCCAGAGATCCAGCGTATCTTCAAAGTTGTTGAATTAATTAATTAATTAATTAAATTATTTATTTATTTTAACCTTATGGAGCTTTTAATTGTGCAGTTTGACGCCACTGTCACAAATATATTGACTTTTGACACTATTTTTCATGCTGATGACAGCTCATGGAGTGGCCCCCCATTTCCCCCCCTGGTTAAAATCTTTCAGACCTCATTTACAGTATGTCACAGGTATCATGTAGTCATACACTAACATCATGATAAGGATACTGAATGATTTAACAGATACACTGCCGGCCCAAAAAAATGTCACACAGTAGATATTTGGTTGGTTAAGCTTTAGCTTTGATTACGGCACACATTTGCTCTGGCATAGTTTTGATAAGCTTATGCAATGTCACAACATTTAATTCCGTCCAGAGTTGTATTATTTTTTTGCCAAGATCTTGTATTGATGATCGGAGAGTCGGGCCGCTGTGTAAAGTCTTCTTCAGCAAATCCCAAAGATTCTCAGTGGGGTGAAGCTCTGATGTCTCATGCTCCCTGAACCACTCTTTCACAGATTGAGCCTGATTAATCATGGCATTGTCATCTTGGAATATGCCCGTGCCATCAGGGAAGAAAAAATCAATTGATGGAAAAACCTGGTCATTCAGTATATTCAGGTATATTCAGGTCACTGTGACCTGGCCAACTGAAGCAACCCCAGATCATAACACTGCCCCCACAGGCTTGTAAGCTAGGCACTAGGCATGATAGGCGCATCACTTTATCCACCTCTCTTCTTACCCTGATTCGCCCATCACTGTAGAACAGAGTAAATTTGGACTCATCAGACCACATGACCATTTTCCATTGGTCCAGGGTCCAATCTTTATGCTCCCTAGCAAATTGAAGGATTTTTTTTCCTGATTAGCCTCACTGATGAGTGGTTTTCTTAAGGCTTAAGGCGTGTCGAAATTTTTTCACTATTAAACATAGCTGTGAGTTCTGCTGTTGATTTTTAGTGGTTTTCTTTGCTTGATGCAGGCCAATAATTTGACCCTTATGAAAAAGAGTAACATCTTCTCTAGGGCTGTCACGATCTCGATTGTAAGTCGGATATCGATCGATATGATGTCACAAGCTCAACCTTCGAAATCAAAGGTGGAATCGAGGATTTAGCCACGCCCCAGTGTCACGTCCGGTAGGCGTGCCAAGAAGGAAAAAAACGCCGGGGTTAAATGAGAGGCAAATTGTAAAGCATTTTGTCAGCTTAGAATGTGCTTTATAAGCGCAGTTTATTTACCATTTTTGCACACTTTGAAAAGCTCCTCCAGACCCACAGAAGACATTAGACTATAGTTAGTTAATTAAGCTGGCCAGTGCTTTCAGGTCACTTGTCCATTTTTATACCCTGAGACAAGTACCAGAATGAACCAGAAGAGGATTTCTCTAAAATATTATATCATACTGGGTTATTTCATGTCTTTCTTTGGTGAGGAGTGTTTGACAGCTATTGGCTCCTGACTGACTGGCCAACGCATCATAGTACTCCAAATAAGTATGCTCTGGGCTGGCGTACATAGGGATATCTCACAGACTGGTGGGGAGATAAGCTGAGGGGACGGTGTTGACCAGAGGAGATCTAGTGTCAGCTTATCGACCAGGGCTGCCTGCCTGACTGTGGGATAAGAGAGAGAGAAAGGGCCTTTGTTCTCACTAGGGGCACCATGTTTGGTCTCTTGCCTATTTGAGCCCTTCACTGGCCCTCGTTATACTAGGCCTACCTTTCACCAAGGGTAGGGTTTCACTGAAGATACAGTATTAAGACTGACTATTGTTCTACTGTTTCAGTTTTGATGGATGAAAGTCAAGTTCAAAAGATCATTTATGGGCAACGTCTGGGCATATCATTCTGTCTGATGATGCAATCACAGCATGCTCATTTGAATGTTGTTGTAGCAAATGCCTGTATCAATAAAGAAAAGCTAAGTTCCTTATCTGTAATAATTGCATTAATTCATAAAATGTTTGTGGTATCACTTCATTATTCATGTTTCATACCCAAAACTACCTCCAGCTCTCTTCCAATGGCAACTTGTGTTTAGCTCTCAATGATTAGTGGTGTGATAAAAATTTAAAGGGAAATGCATGAACTATTGCGTACTGCCTTCTGATATTGAGCTTCTGGTGATTGTTGTTGCACCAATGACAAAGCTCTCTATCAGTCATCTGTGGTCCTTCCACCTCTCTTTATTATACAGTAAAGGAGTCATCAGAAAACTTTTGAAGGTTCCTGGAACCAGAGTTAATGCTGAGGTCTGAGGTGTAGAGAGTGATGAGGAATGGTACCAGTACAGTTCCTTAAGGTGCACTGAAGTTGCTTATCACAGCCTCAGAGACACTGCAATCTACTCTGAGATGCCGTGTCTGGACAGGCAGTCTGTAGTCTAAGATGCAGTGTTGAGGTACAAAAACTTTTCTTCACAAGGCAGGGAGAAGTCAAAGAACATGACTCTCACAGTGCTTCCCTGCTTCTTCAGCTGTCAGAAGGTCTTGTGTGTCATGAAAGATGATGCAAACATGCTGGTGTTTAGCAGGCATAATGTTTGCCATGTTAACTAGCTTAGTTCAGCATGTCAGCATGCTAAGATTTGCCAACTAGCACATAACAAGAGGTGGCCTCTCATTTAGTTTGGCATGTATTCCCGAAAGCAGTAGGTATGGTAATGGGTTAACAATTACTGGCTAATTGTTATGTTATGACTATGACTATTCCGACGCGGCATAGAAAACATGTAACCAAAATTTCACCTGTATATGTAAATATTCTAACTCTAGAGGTACAACTCTGCTCTACTCTGAAAAAACAATTGTGAGCGTGCACGCTCCTGCTTCACTCGCCTCATCCAGTCTCCCTGCTCTACATATGCCTCTCAGCTCCATTTTAGTAGTCTCCATTTCAGCCCATTAAGGTCATCAAACAAAATTTACAGCCCTTTGGTCCATTTTCCTGAAAGGCCGCTCTCACTGTGGCACCGTTCCCTGGGGCCCAACATTCTCATGTGTTTTGTTGTGTGTGTGTGTGTATGTGTATGTAATGCAGTATGACAAGCAAAGGAAAAATGCTGGGTCTTGGTGTTTTGCATGTTGATTCTGTAGTGTTTGTGCTGTCACCGCTGGATACCCCATAACTTTAAAGTGCTGTCATGTTTGTGTAAGTGACTGAGCCTTGATGTGTCATGAAGTTCACATTTTGACAGCTAATGTTCATTACCAAACTGATGTACAGTGAGAACAATTATAAAATAGTTTTTATTATAAGTCATTTGTATTCATCTAACAGAGACTCTGCTTTCCTGCTGGGAAAGTAGCTTTAACCCAAGGGTAGACAAGATATAGAAGAGGAGCCTATGACCAAAAAAGTAACACAGTTACAAATGTGGATATGATACTTTATTTTATTTATTTATTTATTGAGTTGGGACAATGCGCATTCATCAACATTGATGCATTAAGCGTCAGTGTAAATGCGCCGGACTTAGCATAACTGCTAAATTTCAGCCGTAGGTTGAAAAAAGGTTTTTACATTCATATGTGAATTAGATACCGTATACCTACCTACAATAATGAAGGTCAAAGACCTAATAGAGGCTCCAGCAGTGAAGAAAATGTAAATGTTAACTGTAAACATATTTACAGTGGTTTGGCTCCAACAGGCAACTTGGTGAGAACCATAGAAATATTAATTAGAGACACATTAGAGCACATTCAAGTGCTTTGGAAATAAATTAGACAGAAATCAGCAGTGATAGGAGTTTTTGATGGTAGATGGGTCAGGGGTAACAGTCTTGAAAGAGAAAGTAATCAACTTGAAGGCAGACGAAATCATGCCAGATGTCCGGAAAAAGTTGATGAGAGTTTTCAGGGAGGAAAGAAAATCTGCAGCACTATTTTTCTTTTTGAGGGTTGTATGGAACAAGTTTAGATGTTTTACTAGTGTCATTATAACATCAAATATTCTTGTTAGCATTATGACTTTTCATTCTTTGTGATAAAAAAGGTTTTTACATTCATATGTGAATTAGTCTTGTGTACTCACCGATAGATTCCAGCATTTTAGGTAGTATCGTAGGCAGTTCCAGTACAGGTTTTGATATTGGAACATCCCAAAAATAAGTCTGTGAAATATCTGAAATATATGACAGGCTGTTCTCAAATGAGCCTCAAATCTTGTTTTGTCTCTCAACAGAGTATGTATCTGCGACAAGGGAGTTCTCGGGGTGACGGGACACTGCCTTCAGGATCCAGTCGGTCCAAAGGTTCAGTAGGTCGTGGGGATGTCTTTGTGGTGGACGAGGACACTGACTTATTGGATCCAATCTTCCAAAATGGCGGACAAGTCAACCCTCAGTGGAAGCCCTCCAGAAATGGATTTAAGGGAAACCAGAAGGGGAAGCCTGAACTGTCATCTAAACTATTGGAGGAGAACATTACCACAGAAAAAAAGACTGACTCGGGTGGGAGGACTTCATCGCTGTTCCCCAGAAAACCATCTGATGACATCCTTGACCTGGACATCGAAAGTGCCACCAAGAAGCCGGTAGTGGTATTTCCTGTAATTCCGAAGATCCCTACAGATCCCAGAATAGACACAGACTCCAACAAATTATGGGAGGAAACTGATGAATGGTCCAGGTCTGTCTCACCCACACCTCTTGTCATCATCTCTGGTCCATCTGCAAAGGGAGAACTCAACACCACTGATCATAGAACCAAGCACAATGGTAAAATACCAGAGAAGGAGCGCCCTGGCGTTGTGACCATTGTGTCCAGAGACAGAGACCTGGTCCTGGGCTCAGATGGCAAAACGTACCGACTCCAGAGAGGACCACCTGGCCGAATGGGTCCCCCAGGGCAGGAAGTGAGTGGGCTTATGGTCTTCTTGTTGTTTTAAAATACTTGTTTAGATGATACTGGATGTATCCAAGTGTAATCAATGCATTTTTTCTGCAGCAAAGAAAGCAAGAAGTCCTCTTTAGGATGCTCCGCCCAGTGTAAACTTCTCTATGAAAAATTGTTTTGTAGGTTAGTTTAGTTTTTTGGAAATTGATAATTAAGGCCAAGGCTTGTTTCCCACTGATTTAACATTACATTTGCTGTATCATATCATATCATATGCTGTTATTTGTTGTGGGAAGAGATAAAAAAGTTAGGACAAGCCTTATGAATGGAGAAAGTGTGACATCTGCTCATGCTTTACAACTTACAAGAGCTGTTTTCATTCAGCTGCCATCTGAATATGATCAGGGAAGGTTACACTGCTAAAACATATGTTGATCTACATGTCTTTGATGCTGCAATCTGAGCTCTAAGGGAACTACGTGGCTCAAGAGGCTCAACAGTTTGTCATAGCATTACTCAACGTGACAATCTTGACTTGTGGCTGCCAAGTTATCTGACTGGTGCCAAGGAGTAAAGCCATTTCATACTAACCAATCGGAAGGTTTACCTGGTGAAAGAGGTGGGTCGTCACAAGGACTGCAGGGCAGACTGAACCAGAACCAGACTGTCCATATGGTCATGTCTGGGCCAATCTCTGGAGTCACGCTGCCATAAAATCCACAGGATCACTCAGCACGATTACCGTAATTGAAGACGGCTGTAGGGAACATGAAGGAAGACGTCCTGTTGGCTTGGAATACTGTCCTCTCCTCTCATGTGCCACATTTCAGGTCTTGCTTGCTTAGTCTTTTGTAGTATTTGTTCGCCTGTAGCATTAGCACAGGCAAGTACTACAAGTAGTTTGTCCAACATAGGAAAACGAAGGGGGCTGATAATCAGCATTTTTTTAATTATCAGTGTTGGCATTTGCTAATTAAGTTATTTAATTTAAAAATGCATTATTTTGGCTCTGATGCAGCATATTCTCTCTGTAGTCACCAGTCTGTAGTCTCACTCAGTGTCCCGTCCACAACACTATCTGATTGGTTACATGTCTCAAGCATCTGCTTCATGAAATGTACCTAACCATTAGTTAAACTGCAACAAAGAAACTTTATAAATGGATGACAACTTCAACGCAGGCTTCCTTGCTTTCCTTTGGTGACTGACAAGTGCAGTATTACACTTCCAGGTGTCCCACTGTAGAAAATAATGGAATGAGCAGATGTGTGGGGGTTTTCCTTGCTGTGCCTTGTCTGCTATATTTGTTTATCAGGGCATCTTCTCTTGTAGTATCACTCATTTACTTAAGAAATTGTGTTGTGCTCTAACATAACCACAACTACATGAACTTTTAGCTGAAACAAGCAGCATAGAATCCCTTAAACTACAAGAATTGGGTTTTTTCTCCACAAAATGCCATAGTAAAAGAGGTGGGGAAATCTGCCAGGAAGTTTCACTTGAAAGAACACAGTGCAGACACACAGCAGGCATCCAAGCAGCTTAAAAATACAATCACTGTACATCCCGAAGCTTTAAGCCATAACATTTTATTTGCATTTATTTGCAAAGTTTTATTAGCATTCAACGTGTTGGGAACAAGACCCTAAAATGACTCCTTTGCTTTTCAAGTGGCAGTCAATAATCAGCAAACTGGGAGGTTTTACAGGGATCAAGTACTTTGCTTGTCTCTCATGTCACAGTTGTTTGCTCCTTAAGAGTAGTAGTACAGTCTTAGGTGTAAATTGACTAAGATGATTAGTACAGACACACCAGTTTAATTATTTGAGCAATGGTTTACTTGTGTGTTTTTTAAAGTAGTTGCTAAATACAATTTTGTATCCTCAAGAGTGCTTTTTTCTCTGTGTGTTTTTGTCTTTTGAGCTGTTTTATTGAGGGTTGTTACTGCATTCACAGGGCTGTCCTGGTGAGCCTGGCCTGACTGGATTTAAAGGTGATAAGGTAAGAGAAGCTTGTTTATGACATAATAGCCTCAGACGATGTGTTAAGTTGATCCACTTGGCTCTTCAGGATGTGAGTGCACCTCTGTTGTGTGCTCCTCTGAAATAGCATCCGAGGCTATATCTTGTTTTAAAGCTCAGTTTCACCTTCGACATTTTTATACCTACTGCTATAAACTCCTGTCCCTGTCTCCATTAAGTCCATGTGTCGATTATTTCTGCCAGAGCCCAAGTGCTGCATCAAATCATTTCTATGATGTAATGTTAGAAAAACAAGTTGGGCCATGATACCAATTATTCCATATAAATTGATTTGTCTTGCATAAATGTACCACTTCCTTTTATTCTCTCTCAGGGTAAGACGGGTCCTGAAGGGAGTCCAGGAAAAAAGGGGGAGAGAGGACCTCCCGGACCAGCAGGTTTACCAACCTTCTACCTGTGGAAGAACACAGCAGAGGAATGGGCTGCCTTTCAGGTAAGATGATAACCACAATTTACTCAAACTCAAGTGATTATTTAGTGAAATATTTACAGCAAGGTCTACAGCAGATCCTCTCTTATCTTCCTTATCTTATTTTGTCACAAAATCAAGTCAGGCACCTAGTCTTTATGATTTGGATGACCATTAGCTGTTGTTACAGTGCTGTTAAAATGTTTTTAGAAGGGCAGACTAGTCCACCCGATTGCAAACTGGCTTCCAAACCTAACCTTAAGCAGGCAGCGCATACTCAGCATGAACTATATGCTAGCAGCTATTGAAATGGACTTGCATTTCTATAGCTACTGACCGTTCAAGGCGCTTTACAACACTTCACATTCACACACACATGCATACACTGATGGCAGAGGCTGCCATGCTCTACCCGCTCTACCTCCTGAGCTACAGCCGCCCCTGAGTAGTTAGGCAGTTACGCAGTTAGGCATGTTTGCTAAAATGTGGACCAAAGCTCCTGTCCTAAACTTGATGTCTCTTTCATCTGTACCTCTATTACATTTTAACAATAAAGATATTATATGAACATGTATACCCATAAATACTGGTCATAAAAGTTGTTCATTTGAAAAGAAGAAGAAAGAATAAGAAGCCACATTGGATTATTAAATAAAATAGTTATATAGTATTGCATTTTTAGCCACACTATTGATATGGCTCTAGGGGTGGCAATGTCGGCCTGTCAGTTGGTTGCCTGGTCTGTCAGTTGGTTGGTATCGGACAAACTGCTGTGAAATTTGGTATTGCCAGGATGAATGAATTGTAATCCCTTTGGTCATCCCAAATGTTCATCTAGTGCAACCCTCAGGACAAAATTAAAATTTGTCCAATAATAGATAAATACATGAAAGCAAATTTTGACATGCTAACATGCTAAAAAAAGATGGTAAACATGGTTAATATAATGGTAATATAACTGCTGAACATTAGCATGTGAGCAGTTTAGGTGAGCATTTTAGCATGGAAACATTCAAAGTGCTATAAGCAACTCTGCTCACTGCGTGGGCTGTGGACTTCCATATTTTAACTGAGGTCTTTCATACTCTTCTTTTTTGTTATTGTGACTCAGCTGTAGCTTTTACTGCTTACTTACTACTTATTTTCTTTAATTTCTGTGTTGGAAGTCCAGCATAATTTAGAGGCTTACCTTTTATGTGTTGAGTTCTTATTGGATAATTGACAAACATTAAGCCAGACTTGTGGTGTATATATAGGCTGTGCTTTGATCCTTTATGTAAAACTCCCTGATTAAGGCTCTGTGTAAATGGAAGAATTAAGACCCTTCCAGTGAGTCCGTTATGTTAATTTCTTCAAAATAGTTAACAATTCAGTGAGTGATAAAAATCTCTCACTTTTGTTTTGTTTTGTTTTTTTAGATGAGTAAAGATACAACGGGTCTTTAGAAATCCACCTTTTCCTTTGTGTAGTCAACTTCTAAACTGTCATATTCAAATCTTGTCTCTTGCATATTTAACACATAAACTGAGATTTTAATATTGAGAAAGCAGTTAGCATACCCATTGGAATACTGACCAAAAACAAGTGGACTGTGGGATGCACAATTGACAAGATACAGCATTCTAAAGAGACAATTTTTGAATTCTTAGAAGATGTTTATCCCTCTACTTAATGAGGCTGACTGTTCCCACCTGCCTACAGCTTTTGTGCTAGATTTAACACATTCTGGACTGATCTCAATACTGAATGAAGAGAGATGAAATTGTTATGTATATTTTCATCATAATCTTGGTAAGCACATTTCCAAGCATTCCTTTAAATATCTTTCCAGTTGACAAGATGATTTTTCATCCCTCTCTCCTAAAGCCCTTAAGTAATTCATTGTAAGTTACCACAAGTCGTAAAAGACCCATAAGCTCCACAGACTATCTGTAAAACCTTTGACCTTGTAGTTATGGTGCGTGCAAGCTGATGTTGTATCCTCATCTGTTTAATCTCTCTGCAGTGGCCACAGCTGTATGTTGTAGAATACACCCATCAGTATGTCAGCATGATGGAGAACTGCAAGTTCGGAATTGAAAAAAGATTGCGGAAATGGAAGTCTGTTAGTAGTTTGTGAAGGCGATTTGTTACTGTATGTGCTTTGAACTCGATGGGCAACCTGCAGAGGTCATTCAGTTACTACCATTCATTCTGAATGAGGGTCAATGATAAGGCAAAGATAGATTTTTACTACAGAGACCATGGAGTTGGGGAGAAGATGGAATTCATTTTAAGTTACGTGTTCATGAATGAGGATTGGTATCACTCATGTACTCCTTTTATTTCCATTTATATAATTTTGAATTTTTAACTTCTTGTGTTTCTGTTCTTCCTGTAGCAAACCAATTTCTACCAGCTACTTCGTGCCGGTTGGCCTGTAAGTATGCTGTGACAATTAATATCCTTTCTTTGTTGGGATTTAGTTGTTTTATAAGTTCCTGTTGACCTGAGGCTGGTTTCTTCTTTGTGAGCTTGCAGAGTAAAGAAGGCTCTGAAGGACCACCTGGAGAGATGGGCAGGCCTGGCATGCAGGTAAGAGATGGGCTCCATTCACAATTACAGTATGATGATCCCGAATATGTAACATACAGAACAATCATTTCGAATTGGTGAATGTGTTAAATATTTTCTTGATCTCTTATCTCAGGGACCACCTGGTGAACCTGGGGAGCGGGGACGACCAGGGATGCCAGGAGAGATGGTAAGCACCAAAATCATGGCTGAATAAGTAGTAGTGATGCAAGTCACCATAGACAGATGCACTGATGCTCTCTGGAGATGGTACCCCCAACATTCTGGAGCAGTAGATCAAATTGCCCCTTGGTTAGCCTAAAAGAGGCCTGGTACTGGGCTTAGGGCTGGTGCAACGCGTCAGTGTAATGGATTACGTAAATACATCGATTTACGTAATGTGTGTCAATGTGTGGGATGTAAGTAGTACTATCGCCAGGCTTTAGCACTTGAAGAGGAAGCATCCCTGGCAGCTGGATTCACATTGGAACTGGTAGTGCAGCGAAACGGCGCAGGTTGGTGCAGTGGTGTGGGAGTGTCACTCCATGGTCCATGTGTGTGACGTGTTGGGAACCAGCGTTGATCAGTTTGCCGAAAGACGAAGCTGCTATGCTACATGCATGCTGGTTCTACTAGTGACTGTTTGTCCTCATCGACTGATTAAAAATAACAGTAAACAACCAGGATGAGGCAGATCATTGCTGTGTTTTAAATCTGGGGACAAGACCGAATGTAAGTGAAAGTGCGACTTAACGCGACACAGAGAAATGTCTCCTGCAGTGCATACCTTGCCATATTTGTTTGTTGTTGATTGAAGATGATTGAATAAAATATTGAAATATAAATGACAAGTTTTAAAATGTTATTTTGGGTCAATTTGTTGTGATATTAATCGAGTAATAAAAAGGTAGTAAAAATAGTTTGATTAATCCAAAAAATAATCAATAAATTTATTGATAAATACAAAAAATAATCAATAGATTAATCAATCAAAAAAATTAGGTCCATAATTCCCCCTAACTGATAAGTACCATACACCCAGATCCTCTACATGTCCTCTACAGCTGTTGGATATGGCAGTGACAGTAATTTTCTTTTTTTCTCACTGGGCTTCGTCCCAGTGCTCCCCAGCAACATGCCAGCACTTTCCTGCCAGAAAAAAGCTACATAGACACAGTCCCCTTTTTGAGTTTGTTTAAATTGTAACCTGTCTTTGAAGTTTAATGCTTTTTAAAGTTAAGTAAGTTAAGTCAAAATAAAAGCAACACATTAAATGGAAGCATTCAAGAAATATTTTCATCATTTTATGTTCATTACCCCTTAATGAAATCTGAAATATTTGTTTTCATTGGAAACTTTGAGATGTTGATCAAAATTTAAAATTTATTGAACAATGGTCTCCATACAATACACGTTTGTAAAAATAGACACACCACAGGATCCAGCAGAGTCTTACAGTTGAATGTTAAGTTAAATGAAGCGTAACATTGTTGGTGGAGCAGAGTCAGTGTGGTTAAAGGGAGTGGGTGTTTGGAAACCCTCTGCACAAGAAACTCCCTATGATGTAATCATTCTCATATTGAGAGAATAAGCAATGAAAGTGTTTTTATTGCTCGTTTAAGAAGTTCCATATTTTATTCTAAATTTGATTATACTGAGCTGTAGTTGATCCAGTTTGCTCAATATATCTGGCATTATTTAATTTCACGTTCTCTCCCTTGTCATTTAGTGGAGTCACATAAAATTTCGAAACCTCTTGACTGAATTTGTTTGGGTGAATAGCTTGTAAAGGTAAATAAAACCATGTTGCAGCCATCTCAGAAACCATCTCAAAATACATAAACATGCGTCCTGAAAGTCCACTGTAACCATATGGAAACTTTGAGCCAGCTGGAAAAGTGAGTCAGTACTAACAACAAACCACTGTGGTTGGGGATAGTTAGAAACTATCGCCCGTACAACAGTCTTTGGTGTCTGCTGTGTTTAGATCCTGTGTAGCAATGAATATAGATCTACTGTTCTGTTTGTGTTTAAGTCATTGTGTAGTCTTCATGAATGAAAGCACATTTTTGTCTGTGAAGAGTCAACCAGAGGCAATCTTGTCAGTGATGTCACCTTATTAAAATTCAAATTCAAATTCAAAGGGGGCTTTATTGGCATGAAAGTTTAACAACAATGTTGCCAAAGCATCGGTCCAAACACTCGGACATAACATAACAATAACAACACAAACACAACACCAAGATTGATTTACATTATTTATATATACAGTATATACAATGTGTGTGTGTGCGCGCGTGTGCGTGCCTGCACGTGTCAGTGTGTGTGTGTGTGTGTGTGTGTGTGTGTGTGGGGGTTATTATCTGTTGGCACTGATGTATGCCTGCCATATGCATGTCATAATTTGCCAGGTTTTGTGATGCCCATGTGGTCCAGAATCAGACCAAGTGGTGTCAAATCTGAGGCTCTGGATGCCCGCAAGCATTGCAATCTCAGGGGTAAAAGTGACTCTTTGGCAATTTGTTCAAGACTAGAAGATTTATATAACCTGTGATGAGTGGCTGCAAATTGACAATGCTTTGTTGTAAGGGGTCACATGTTGAGAGGGTTGAAATCCACTGGTCTAGATAATGCTCCACTGAATTATGAAGTCACCAATTTGATCCCCCTACCAGCAGGATGAATCTGGGAGAGGGAAGTGAGAGAGTGAAGGCAATTGCCTCTCCCTTATTACTACCACTGAGGTGCTCTGGAGTTAGACCCTGAACCCCCAGCTGCTCCAGTCTGAACCCCCAACTGCTCAGTGGCCTAAAGGCTATATTATATATGTACGGGCAGCTTCCAGGTGTGATAAGTGAATAAGTTACTAGTCAATCAATTGCAATTTTGATCATTTTGATAAACCAATGT
This sequence comes from Pagrus major, assembly GCF_040436345.1. Taxonomy (NCBI): domain Eukaryota; kingdom Metazoa; phylum Chordata; class Actinopteri; order Spariformes; family Sparidae; genus Pagrus; species Pagrus major. The sequence goes on from NC_133226.1 coordinate 6,772,563, forward strand.
ACAAAAAATGCCAAAACTATTTATTTCCATCCTCTCCATCTGAGTATCTTAGGACTACTGGTGGGATAAAACTAGCACTCTAAAGCCTTGAGCCCTTTTATGATGAATCCAATAATTCTATTAAAAAGTAATCATTGTTTGTGTGTAAATGTGTGAGTGTGATGCAGGGTTTTCCTGTAAAAGAATGCTTTGCTCCAAGTGAAATGATCCTAGTTGAATAAAGGTTAAAAATCATAACTCAATCATCCTCTCCAGCTTAAAATATAACATGGTCCCCTGCCTACACAGGTGGTTTAGCCATTCACTGATAAACCTATCTTCAGGAAGAATTATTGCAATCCATAATCACGTAGACAGTATGTTGTTATTCACTTGATGCCTTCAATGTGATGAATGGCTCTGTTGAGTGGTGGAGAGGGTTAGTGTATTCACTTTATAAACCTATGATTTATAATGTGGTTTTCCCAAGTTTGACTTTTGATTCAGTTTTTGATTATTTTTGTTTGTAAGTATCTTGTGAAGATTTCATAAATGTTCACTAATAGGTTAATAAAGAAGCAGTCAGAATCTACAGCGGTTATAATTCATGTTGTCTGATAGGGTGAGCGGGGTCACAGGGGCCCTCCAGGACGAGAAGGGCCCCCAGGGAGAGATGGGGAAAATGGAGAAGATGGTCAGCCCGCATCACCTGGTGCCCCTGGATCACAGGTGGGCACAAAAGACACACAGTATACACAATAGTACACATATATTACTATAGTAGGTAAATGATTTTACACAGCTTTTTATCATTGAAATGTTTCCATCTTGTCCGTAATTGACTTCAGGGCCCATGGGGATACAGGGGACAACGAGGGTCCAAAGGGGAAAAAGGTGATGAGGTGAGGAATGAAACTGCACACGTGCGTTTGTGTGGAAAACCAGTCAGTCCCATTTACATTTTACTGTTTGTGAAATTGGAGCCAAGAAGACATGGTTACTACATGTAGCTTGAGCCACAGCTCATGAACACCATCTTTCTGGTGTATTTTAACAATTAAGCGCTTAGACTATCGCTTACTCAATGTTTTGGAAAAATAAGTTTCACATAATGAGTTATTCAAAGCAGTTTCACCTAACTGGTCTGTTTAAGTTTTTTTGACACATTAAGGTCTCGTCTGTCATGGCAGAGCAGTTTTACCTTTAAAAGAAAGGTTAGACCTTATGGTTTAAATAACAATGCAATAACCTGTTTTTGATATGGTTGTTGATATGGTAGGCTTGTGATTAAACAGCTGCTTATTTACACATTTAGCAGATAAAGAGCCACATAAGCATTTGAAGTTCTGTTTCTAGCCACCTGATTTAACATTAAGTCCCTCCCCTACATTCCCTCCTCTGTGAGCTCTGTTTTTGGTCTCCACCAGTTCCTGAGGGAAAAGTCTGCCTCTTAAATGCTACTATATGAACACCAGCTAGTTGCTAACTTTTTTATTTCCCATTATAAAATCTAATTAACTATTAAGGTGTATCAAGTCCATATTTGACACTCATGTACTCAGGCTAATACGAAAAAAAAATTACTTTTACACCGTAGAAAATGTTTGTGTTTTTTTCCCTCTGCGTCACCAGGGTCTCATTGGCCTCAAGGGTCCAAGAGGGGAAATTGGCGAACCTGGTGAGAAGGTACTCATTCGTGCAATTTAATTACTAACTCTTTAACATGCTTGACACACAACGTTACACAACATGATATACAGTATGGATTGCTTTAAAACAGACAGACTACACTGTCTCTATCTCGTACAGCATCTTCTTTTGAACAATGCATCAAAGGGTAATTATCTGTATGAACTGTGTTCTTCTTTGTTTAGGGCTCAACTGGTGTACCGGGACCCCCTGGACCTGTGGGACCACCAGTGAGTGTCTTGTACCCTCCCTGTTTGGTTCCTTTTTAGAAATGCAACAAAACAGGAATTTCTGCAGGGATTTAAATTTCATTCATAGCCTTTGGAAAGAAAGTAGGAGGTTCATAAACCAGGAGTATTTCTCTCTTATCTGTGACATTAAGCTGCTTATAGATTATTATATACAACATTTCACATACATGTACATATACTGTTGGACAAGATGCCAGCACAGGATAGTATCAGTTTAAAACAATAATTAACAGCTGTCCCCATGTAATACATTTCTTACAAATCCAACTGGTGTAAAATGAGAGGAACAAAACAAACAATCAGCTTTTGTAAAAGAAAGACATGCGCTTCTGAATCCTTTTTAATCCCTAATCCAGTCCCTCTTTGAACTTTGAGTTCCAAGCAGCAAGGCACTGACTCCCACTTTCTCTTTGCTCTATTCTCGGGTTTACTTTGATTCCACTTGGCTTGAAATCAGAATCTCTGTCTCATAGTATTAGCACAGGCACTCTGACCAGTAGGAAGTAATCTGTCTGATTAATCCTCCCTTTGAATACAATGTTTTCTGTGTATTTTAATGATATATTGTTATTGAGTTGACATTGAATACCTAAATCTTGTTTGCAGGGGCCTCAGGGGATCCGAGGTGGCTCTGGGCCAGAGGGGCCCAGTGGGCCTGATGTGAGTGATGTGCCGATGCTCTCGAGCTTGGCCACGTTTCTAACTATCCAACTTTTGTGACTTTTTTCTTTTTGTGTTTTAGCTCCAAAAAATGCACATCATGTTTGCATTTTTTGTTGAAGGTTCTTCATTTTGTTTTGAAGCCCATGTTAAAGAAGAATATCAGAGAAAGCAAAAGAAATGTTTGACACCACAAGGTCAAACATTCTGTAAATTTTTTATAGCTTTATCAAGCGCCCTAATGATGTGAAAGGTTGAAAATTTCATACAAACTTCAATATAGTTAATATTAGTATGACTAAATTAGGAGTGTGTGATTAATGGTGGGTTTTTTCTATTTTGGTGAATATTCTCTTTAAAGTTATCATATACTTGTATTCACTGTAAGAGACTCTGAACTAATGGACAATGTGGAGGACAGTGTATCATTAATGCTGTTATGAACCTGTTGTTTTCAGGGGCACAGTGGACTGGATGGCCCTCCAGGTCTACCAGGGCTGATGGTGAGCAGACAAGTAACATGACAAAATATTGTCTGTGCCATGAACATATGTATCATATTTTTTTTTATGTGTGTGTGTCACAGGGCGCACCAGGTTTTACCGGACAAGTTGGCGCTCAGGGAGCTAATGGCTCAAGAGTAAGAAAATGCCACTAAAAGTATTTATTACAATTCAGTAATATGGAAGTTAAAGGTGGTTTTCCGCAAGGTGTGATTTCTTTGATTGTGCAATTAATTGATTATTTAATAGACTGTTGAATGAAAAATAGTGAAAACTGTCCATCTCAAAATTTACAGAGCCCAAGGTAATATCCTCAAATTGCTTGTTTTGTCAAAGCTACAGTCCAAAACCCCAAAGATATTTAGTTTACTGTGATATAAAACAATGAATAAAATGATTGATACATAATCCAAATTGTTGTCAGTAGAGTAGAAAATATGTTGTGTAAAATTAAAAATGAAGCAAATGTAATGTTTTAAATTGAATTTATACTTTATGGTTGGAAACTTTCAAGGGTCGGACTTATTTTGCAGGTTACTTCCTCTGTTTATTGATCGTTTATTGTTTCTTTCAGGGGGACATGGGACCTGCTGGCAGTGTCGGTCCCATAGGCCCACAGGTATACATTTTGTTAGGTTATGTATGCTGCAGTTTTTCAACTTGCTGGAAATGTTTAGACACTGTGTTTGGTTTAAAATGTGTTACCTTCCTTTTTTTCGAACAGGGGCCTCCAGGTTTAGAGGGACAGATGGGACCTCCAGGACTCAGAGGACCCCAAGTGAGTAGAGTTCACGGCAAGACTGTTAATGGAAACTTTGACTTGTTGGGGTGTTGCCTCATATACTTAGCAGCCAGCAAAGTGCAGAAGGTTAAATTCAACTTGTTCATCTCAACAGGGACATCCAGGACTGATCGGTGCTGCTGGACCTAAAGGGGATCCTGTAAGTTAATTCTCAGCAAGTTCATCTTCTTCCACTTTTTTCTTTTGTTTTCTAAACTTCAAAAACATGCACTGGAGATCTCATCATTTTAGATTTAATTACAATCATACTGATACTGTGAAAGACTATTTTTTAGATTTACAGGAATGGTTTAGGTTTATAGAATACAGCCAATGAATCATACAATAAAACAAATTTTATTGGACAGATTTTACTCACGGGATAAGTCAGATTCAGGAATCCAAACTTGTCCTCGAGGTGTTCTTGTTTGCCATTTTATGCCAGTTTATAAGAGTTGTAATGAACTGTAATGAGAATCAGTATATTGGTACTTTACATTTGAGGCACAGCCCCATGCATCACTGAGGGAAAAGTTAATCTCATATGGAGACAATATACAAACAAAATGTGCATTTGTGCGAGCAACTGCCGGGTTAGCAAAAAATTATCAGACAACCACAAGAAAAGTTAGATTTTTCACAGGGGAAGTAGAAGAACCGGCTAAGCCACTCAAGCTACAAGGTCAAGATCAGTTGGAGAGCCTTGTTTCTTTTATGCTGTGCAAACAAACTTTAACTCTCACCATGAATAAGTTGTTTCACTCATACGAATATCTCATTTTCACTGTGGCTCATTCATTGCTTATTTCCCCCAAAGTTATAAAAGGTTGATAACAATAAAGATGGAGAAATTTCTTTCTGCTTCTGAAACAGAAAGATTGTATCGGTTGTTCCTTCCACCAATAAGGTTAATGTAAAGGCAGCTGATAGTGTATGTCTGAAAGAACAGATATCACAATATCTTATCATTGTTTTCCTTCTGTGTTGTTTCTTCTGCTTTAATGTCAGGGACCTGTGGGGCCAATGGGTGCCCGGGGGGATCCCGGCTTTGAGGGGCCCATGGTGAGTTGCACTTGAACATTATCTCAGGGGTATTACGTCATTACATACACATTAAAAACATGTAGGTTAACACATTGTATAAACAGACAAACGTAAGAGCAGTTTTCTGCAGGGTTTGTGAATGATAGCACGACTTTTGTCACCACAGCAGTATATACCTTTGTGTTCACACTGACAGACTGTAAATATTGGTTCATTGATCCTGATAAGCACTCTGAAGGCATACTGCAGACTCACAGTGCCATCTACTGGTTGTAGTGTGTCTGTAGCTCATGACATGATGCTTTGATATCATTCTTGTACAAATGTATTCTTTATTCCTAGTTCCTGATAATCTGCTTCTTAAAGCGCTTATTGGTTTCTCATCCATCATCATCCTTTTTGTAATTATTTATAGGGTACACCAGGGGAACGGGGTCCTATGGGTTTTCCCGGGGGAACGGTATGCGCTCATGATGCATTTACAAACATGTTTACAGCAAAACATTATAGCTGAGTCTCCCATTGACCATTTGATTCTTCACAGGGTAACAGGGGACCAGATGGGGACAAGGGAGATCCAGGACCTAAAGGCAACAGAGTAGGAACCAGCTCCTTTCTGTTTCATAACACTGAAAAATCAGAATGTTAACTGTCATAGAGAGATTTTTTTGAAGAAATAATTCAACATTTTGAGAAGTGTGCTAATTTGCTTGCGAAGTTGATCGAGAAGATTACCACCACTTTGTACCTAAGAAAAAGTAACATGCACTGTATGTTTGATTAAAAACTTGTACATATGTTAGTTTAATTCTCTTGTCAGTGACCCTGAACAAAGCGATGGCTTAGAGCTAGAGTTGGTCCCCTGGCCCAGCACAATAGCTGCCCACTGCTCATAATACTTATGATGGGTTAAGTGTAGGGTTGGGCGATAAGAGGGTATATACCATGTGATGGTAGAAATGTGTCCACTGGAAGAGATTTGGTGATACCATTTCTCAGAGCAGAATATGTAGCAAATCAGGGCTGGATTCTTGTGTAATCTTGCAATTCTTGCATGATCTCATAATCTTGCAATCCTAGTTAGATGCAGAGAATGGATTTCACTCCACGTTTTACTGTGTAAAAATGTGTATGGGAAAATAAACTTGACTTTTTAAGAGAAAGGAAAACTGGTGGATTTCTCAGAAAGTACGTGCCACTAAAGATTAGATCTGATCATACAAGTGGTTCTTGAATGAGGTAGTGTGTTTTTTGGTTTTTGCCTTACAGTGACAATAGGACTCAGTGAGAGCAAATAGGCATAATCCCCAAAATGCAAAACTATCCCTGCAACATCTCTTGTACTCTATGATTCAAAAAGGTCTCTGTGCCTTTTTTTAAAGAGAAAATGTTTCTTTCTATTTTTTCTTTCAGGGTATTGAAGGGGCAGCAGGTATTAGGGGTCCTCAGGGAGAGAGAGGCCCCATTGGCTTCCAAGGTTTCCCAGGCACCAAGGGCCAGCTGGGCCCCACAGGCACAGAGGTACAGTGTACAGCAATTTGGTTAACTATTGTCTTTTTGTAACACTGATCTACTATGGCAGCTGTGTACAGTGGAAACAAATAAACCTGTTTCCAGGTTATGAATGAACTTGGACGCTCAGTCAGTATTTTGTTTTACAGTAAACAGCAAGAAGGTCAAGCTTAAAAATACAAGTTTAAAAAAAATAGTCATAAATGGTAATCTCTTCCAAGAAAATATTATTTTTTATTGTTCTGATAGGAGCAACAATTTATTTTAAATATACTAATTTTAAACTAATATCTAAACAATGTGGCTAAACAGTGTGGCTCCAACTTGTTTCAAGATAATATATATAACTTTTATCTATATCTATTATAATTTTATAACAAGTCAATTTACACAGGCAACAAGCAAAACAAACTTCATTGCCAGATTACTAACCCACAATGTAGTATAGTATTTGCAGCATAATATTGTATTACATGCTCTTTTAACCAGGCGAATGAAGCTGCCTGGTGAAGGTGAAAAAGGAGATAAGCTTGACTGATTTTATGTTTCTTCGTTCAGGGCACAAATGGAGAAACTGGCCCTCAGGGAAAAAAGGGTGGCCGTGGGTTGAAGGTCAGTGATGATTTGTGTGCCTTAACACAGAGTGATGTCAGATGACTTCATATGTTGATCCACATGATCACATTTAACTGTGAAACATTAGAGCTTCCAGTGGCCTCGTGCATGTACGTTTAACAATCAGATATTGTGAATGACTGCAATAACATGAATTTAACACACGCCTAACTGTGTGCACTCTGTCATTCCACTGGAGCATTTTGAGTTTTAAATCAGAAAAGCAAAACGTAATAAAGCCCCAAGTTTTTAATTGGAATCACTCATCACAGCTGCAGTCACTTTCAGCCCTCTACTAAAGCTTTAATCAGTTGTTAAAGAATGTATCTTTTGTCTGTCTTTCAGACTCAAGGTCAACTATTAGAGACATTTAAATGATTAAATGAATCCCTGTCATATTCATTTCATATAAAGTGAACAGGGGTATAAAATTAAAATAAAATGTTGTCATGTAAAGTACAGGAGACAAATCAACTCAAGACTAATTTTAATAAACCATCAACAGCAGCTGAATTGGATAGCATACATGGCTTAGCATACCGGACTGTCTGGGGGTGCTTTTCATTACACTAACTGATGATTCTTTGGCGTCCTCTCTCCTCACGTGACCTGGAAATCGTTACCCCTCCGCTATCATCGAGGATCTTTCAATCCCTTAAATGCACCTCCAAGAGACAAGATGGCTCTTGGAGGAGCTTAGAGTATGAAAACACAAGTATGCGTGTTTTTTTAACACACCTGTTTGTTCAGATGTTTATATTGATTGGTCATCTGATCTGACAGGAGAGTAAACACAATGCACTTTCCAACATTTGTTGTCAACTTTGGGGTCAAGCAGCAGGTCATAAGAAACTGACGTTGCATAAGACTAACAATATGGAACCAAGGATTTCTCTGGAAGCTTCGACTCATCTGTCCTCATGTAACTACCTTATATCTCTCTCTCACATCCTTGCTGGGAGGAGCTGAGACCTGAGGAAGAGGGAAGGGAAGCGTAATGAAAAGCACCCAGAGTCTCCACTGTTTTCTACTCCTACTTTTCTACTTAGATCCTTACTGCAGCCCCTTTGCACTATGCACTCTTCTTACTGAGTCTTACAGAGACACCTACTGGTAAGGCAGCGTAGTGTGGGTGAAATGTGTTTTTTGCAATGGTGACTATAATGATGATGACAAATGTTTGGTACTAATAAATTACCATTTTTGACATGCAGTCACATTGAAACATGTAGATTCGTCACACAACTTAGTCATGTCATTTCTGCATTGAATATCGATGCTCAGCCCGGTCACTAACTTCTGAACTTCATTGAAGGGGAACAGGGGACCAGATGGACGAAACGGCAAACCAGGACCCAGAGGGAACAAGGTATTCATACTAAAAACAAATGAATTTAATCAAAATTGAAAATTTAACAGCGTTAGCATGCAAATTTGTGTTGGTTATCATCTATCAATTTTCATTTCACCTGTTGTGTTCATTGCTTAGGATTCAACTATTAGCTTCTTGGTACTGATGTCGTCTTCTTCTTGACTTTCCTCCAGGGTCGGACTGGACAGAGGGGACACGCTGGCCAGCCAGGCCCATCGGTAAAATTAAAGCCTGTTAGACATGATTAAAAATGTAGTCAAGCCTGAATTCTTTTTAGCTCTGCCTCAAAATGCAGGTCTTTAAAAATTCAAAACATTAGTATTACAAATACAAGGCCTAAATTGGTATGCAATTTGAATTTATGACTTATTTTTAACATTTACATACTTACACTATGTTATATTTTATAGTACTAGCTTCTCTTGTATAGTACTAGCTACACATTTCTGTTCTAGATCAGCCCTAAATCTCTGTAATAATCATATATTTTAAATGCTCTATATACTCATGTGTCATACTGACTGGCTGAGAGAAAACACAAAAGTAATGTTTACATTTTTACACTAAGGAAGAGTTGTGCAGGATGAACAGTTTGCATGTGTGTGTTTTTGGTTGATCCCTCACAGGGTTTGCTGGGGCCTCCTGGACCAGAGGGAGCAGAAGGAAAGCCTGGTACACAGGTTCCCATTCTCTATCATATTTTAATTCCATCACCTGTACATGCTCTGTTTGTGTCTTTGTATCATCTGCACCCTGTATTAATGAGTCAGAATTTTCTTTTGTAACTTTCTAAACTTATTTCACACACATGTCATAACCATCTTGTTTTTAGCCCCAATTTGGAGTAAAACTGGGGATGAGACACCTCACCTGCTTCCCTTAAAAATGCTTCTCTGTACTCATACAGTATGTAGTGATTGTTGGTTCAGACAGCAGGAGGCAGTCTTTGTGCAGTATAGTAGCACTGTTCGGAGCTGTAAGTGGTGCAGACTTCATGCTGGATCTCTGTTTCATCACTGTTTTTAATACAATATTGAAACAGACGAAAATCATTATAGGATTTGTTTAATTCTAATCGATAGATACATTGTACAAAGTTGTCATCTTCATACCAACAATTAGTCAACTAATGTATTTTCTGATTAAAAGGAAATGAATTGTAATGATTAAGATAATCTGTTGATAATATAAGACATTTACAAGGAAAAATGCCAGCATTTACTCGTTCTGTCTTCTCATAAAGTGACAACATGCTACTGTTCTTTGTTTCATATTGCCTTGGTTGGTCAAAACACTTTTGTCTTGAAGATATCTCCTTTGCCACAAAGCACTAGTAATGGGCAATTTTCTGTAGTTAATCATTTAATTATAAAGATAATCAACATCTTAATTGATAATGTAAATGTGATTTGCACATTGGGGTGACTTGGTTTTCAGTCACCACTACAGTTTCACTTGTATCAAGATGATGTCTTGATTTTAAGAAATTGTGTTGAAACAAATAAGAATTTTTTTAATAAAACTGATTTGACATTCTGGGAAATATGCTTGATTGCTGTCTTAGCTGAGGTGATGATACCACTCTCTGTCCGGTAAATATTAAGTTATAGCCAGAGGACAGTTATCTTAGCATAGCTTAGCATAATAACCAGACACAGCGGGAAACAGCTTGCCTGGTTCTGGCCAGAGGTAACAAATCCTCCTTCCGGCATCTCAAGCTCACTGATTAATATACTCAGGTATGTTAAATCCATGTTTCTGCTGGAGTCTTGTATTCACCCCCAGGTCACCACATCAAGAAATAGTCCGGCACATAAATCCCCTACAGATTTTCTTAAGCTTCTGACAGAGTCTGTTTCCCTCGTGAATCCAGTATGTATGCCACAGTACTCATTAATTCCTTTTTGCTACTTTACTGCTGCAAGGCTCTTTGTACCTGACAGTATGAATACAGCAAAGTGTAACTGAGAAGACAGCAGCAGAACAACAGCATAGTACCGCCAGCCGTGTGGTGATATCACCTCAGACTGGAGATTATAATTATAAAAATAGTGGCTGTCATTGCCTTAACTAATTATATATTATTATTTATGTTATATAATGTTATCATATTGCAATAATTTTAATAATATTATATATATAATAATTATGTTTATTATGGGGCTGCAGTTTCATATTTAGTGAGCAGGTATAAACGTTGCATCAATGTAATATTCTGAATCTTGGAAAGAAAGCAAAATAGCATATTTCCCAAAATGTCAAACTACAACTCTAAGATTAAATCACTTGATAAGTTGAAGATTCATCTTATGAGTTTATAATGGAATTCATTAACGTGATGATATTTACTATTTGCACTCTGAATGACCTCTGATGTTGAGAGAAATTGCATTGTCGGTATTTTCTCTGTCTCTCTCTGTGTTTCAGGGTCCCTCAGGTGCATCTGGCAGTGCTGGCAGTAAAGGGCTGACGGTAAGACTGTTAGCCTCAGAACGACCTCAATGCTCAGCTCATGACATCATTGCTCCAGCTAGGCTTTTTTGGCTTTTTGCCACAGCTGCAGGGTTCAGCAGAATAGAAACACATTATTACTGTTTTACAAGAGCCCTGGATTAAATGTGTGGTATTGATTCATGAGCAGGTAAGCAATACAGTCACTTCCAACAGAAAAAAAAAAGTTTTACTGTAACAGGATTGAACAGAACCTGCTACCAGCCAGTTAAAGATATCAGGTGTGCTCACTGAAAGTGGTTGGGGCTGATCAGAGTTTATGTAAGCACATATGTGTAGGTATCACACACTTACACATTTTAGACAGAGACACTTTAACCATTTATGGACACAAAGAGAAAGTTCACCCCAAAGTCAAAATCATATATCTTTCCTCTTACCTGTAGTCCTGTTTATCCATCTAGATTGTTTTGGTGTGATTTGCATAGTTTTGGAGATATTGGCTGTAGAGATGTCTGCTTCTCTCCAATATTGAACTAGATGGCACTAAGAGCCAAAAATACATACAAAAACGTAACATCAAATACTCTTTCCAGCAATCATTACCCGGTTACTCAAGGTAATCCACAGACCTTGTTGTGAGCAGTCCCATGGAGGAACTATTTTCTTTCTGTATGACCATGCAGAAGGAAGTATGCATCTACTCATGGACAAGAGGCCAACTAAGTAAGCTTGTTAATATTACAGCTCAGCCGATTAGTTTTTACATCCCAGGCTAGGTACACTTCCTTCTGGTTGGTGATATGGCGTAGTTAGGTAAAAAAAACAATTGTTCCTAAGTGAAACCAACAAGGTCTGTGGATTATCTTGAGTGTCATGACTTCTAGAAGGTTTTTTTAAATATATTTTTGGTGCCACAAGCAGATTGCCGTCGAGTTCCATTATATTCAAGAGAAGGCAGACATCTCTCCGGCTGAAATCTCCAAATGAGGAGAAAATATGTCATCTTAATTTTGGGGTGAACTGTCCCTTTAACATTTCAGAACTATGTGGTTATTGACAGTGCCATTCCAAAACCACAGACATTAATCTGCTGCTATACAGCCTTCACTTTTCTGGGAATACTTACTGCCAGATTTTGGCACATGGCTGCAAGGTTTGTGCTCCAATTCAGACTACAGAGCGTTAGTGAGGTCCAACCCTGATGGCTCACAATTGGTGTTCCACTTCATCCCAAATTTGTTGGATGAGGTTGAGGTTCAGGGGTCTGTGCAGGCCAGTTCACCAAACTGGGAAGACCATATCTTTACTGACCTGGCTTTTTGCAGGGCAATATCATGTTTAAACAAGGACTTTCTCCACTGTTGTCCAACTGTTGCTACAAAGTTGGAAAAAATGCTATTGTCTAAAATAACATTGTATGCTGTTGTATTAAAATTGACCTTTAATGAAAGTAAGTGGCCCAAACTATTATACCTCCAGCCCCAGACCAGATGTTGTGCCAACACTGTCTTTGCTATGACATGAAAATTCTTGAGAAAACTGTTTATAACTTCACATGCCCTGCTGCTGAGTAACATGTTTTTTATCTTTTATTTTACCAAATTAACAGTGAGCACATTTTTAACTGCTCAAGTTAACAAAGACAAATGCAGTCTGTTAAAGAGTCATAAAACTCTTAATCACCAATAAAAACATTATAGATGAAATAGCCAAGAAACAATTAAATGGCAGATTAAGCAACTCTCAGTAAAATACTGAATCAACTCATCTAAACCAATAATTTAATAGCTCAGTGCATGTCTATAAAAGATCTGATAGAAATGGAAATAAATGAAAGTTTTTATCACATTTGCACTTTTAAATTTTTGGTCAGCATCTTTCTTAGTGTTTTTTCTCATCCTGTGCTATTTCACTTCTTGTGGCATTTTCTTGCTTCTTTTCTTACTTTTGCTACTTTTCCAGGGTTTTCAAGGAATTGCTGGTGACAGAGGAGCAGATGGCCCTCCAGGTTCTCCGGTATGCTTTTGTTTTCGTTCTGTAGTTCTATCATTTGGAAGACAGAAACTTTAAGAGATGAGGCAGCCAGGCAGGAAGTTTGTTTGAGATGAACACATCCTTTGAAACGCATAGCTTGAGAAAAAGCTGCTAGTTTCATTGTACATCTGTTTCGTGTCAAACTGGGTTTTGTCCAGAGTTGACAAACTAAGTTGAGCTAAAACATTGTGGTGTTATACATTTAACATCCATTTAGAATTTAAAATTCCAAAAATAGCAGATTTTTTAAAAGTATCCTTGATCAGCAACATCCTTGTTTTCACTGTCAATGTTGCCAAAAGGGTCATGAGGATCGGAATGATGTAATGTTTATGCAGTAGTACAAAGGTCAATGGATGATATCAACTGGTATTTATGACCTTTGCTATTTTTATCCAACAGGGGCCACCAGGGAAACCAGGACCTCCAGGACTACCAGGACCCCCAGGAGACAAGGTGAGTCCACAGGCACAGAGCTGTAATGACCTCCATTACATCAACACACAGATATTGGTTGTATGTGTGTATTCTGTCATTATGTGTTGTGTAGATGTGTTTGTGGATGTGTTTTCTCAGGGATTCATGGGGAAGGAAGGCATGGAGGGACCTCAGGGCCCAGTAGGCATGTATGTAAGTGATCTTTAGCAGGGCACCCGTACTACCTTTTTCACAGCATATACACATGATGTATGCAGTATATACATTGAACAGTATACTGCATACATTACTCATTAGGACACCTTTAAGACCGCACAGATTCTTATCTGTTTCATGTACATGTTAATCAGTTGACGCATATATAGATGGTGATGATGTTGATGTAACTAATTCAGAAGCTTTTACCAAGAAACTGATGCAGCAGGGCTGTTTTATTGAAATATCTCAAATGTTATATGTCTGTTTGGTTAGAAATCAATTAAATGTCTGTGGAACAAGAGGTTTGTTTTTCAGAATTAACATGTCAGAATAGGTTCGGATAGAAGTGAGCATTCAGAAAAGCAAGTATTTAGCTTGTAAATTATGTTTTTTTGTATGTAATCACACAATTTGTTGTTTTCTCCTGTGGGAAAATGCGATTATTTACCAAGTTCAGACTAAAGTATGTCCTATAATCCCCGTTGAATCCATGCCACGAAGAATCCAGGCTGTTCTTGATTCAAAGGGGGATCCTACCCAGTATTATGGTGTGATTACACAAAGTTTGACGGCGAGTAATTTGTGCTAATTTGTGTTACCTGTGCAAGGGTTTATTTGCTCCAAACAGCCAGATTACTGTCATGTACATTAGCTGTTAACTAGAGAGCAACAGCACACACAACAAGGATGTGTGTGTCTGTGTGTTTTAATTCAGGTCAACCTCTCACTGAAATCATTGTTACTGAGGATAAATTTGAATCCCAAAAGTTATCTCCAAGCTCTCCAACCGCTGGTAAACAGCAACAGATCAGAGCAGAATCCGATATGACTCCGGGTATTTATTCCTCCAGAAGGTCCAGCTCCGTACCCGACTCTCTACTCCGGCTAAGCAGCAACTTTTCCCCTCAGCTCCGCCCAGTCCTCTCCCCACACACAACACTATGCAACGCTTTGCGACACAAGCTAATTCTTCACTGATGTTGAATAATGACAATAATTAAACAAATTCCACATATTCACATAATTTGAAAAGATGAATGAATGAATTGGAGTGGCTTTGCATGTAATCATGCTGTGCAAAAAAATGCTAAAAAATCAAACTACTATACAATTCAGATTTTTACTTATCTTCTAATACACACACTAGTTACTTATGGTATATAAAAAAAGTAAATGATTAGTCTGTTTGTCACAGATATGAATCTCTACAATTTTCTGGCAGATGTTGTTGTTGATCTTTGATCTGTTTTTCTTCTACCATCAGGGTATGCAGGGGAACGTGGGCATGCGCGGGCTTCCAGGGTTCACAGGACAAAGGGTAAAGTCATCTTTAATATCCCCCGTCTTGAATGTTGAGGCCTTATAAAGCTGATGTTTATTGATTGAAGAAAGGGATGCACAGTCAAGGCAAAATTATCAGTTAATCAGAAGAAGGAAATGGATATTCAGACATTTTCACTGACATTTATGACAATGTATGACTGGAAATGTACTGTTAAAATCTCTTTGTAAGCAAAGAAAGAACCTCAGCCTTAACTGTAATGGACAGCAACAATAATAAACTCATCTTTTTTTCCTGCACCAGGGTGAGCCAGGTTTACGAGGTTTACCTGGGCCTGTTGGGAAACCAGGACCTGCAGTAAGTGTGTGTAGCTTATTTTGTTTTTTCCTATCTTTGGACCCCTGGGAACTATTACAGGATATATGAGAGCAGGAGTGAGTATTGTTTAGAGGATTTGATTAAGACAGCAGCAGTGTGTGGGTCACACCAAGGAGGATTTGGAAAATAGAAGTAGACCAGTGAAGTGTGCAGCTGGAGTGCAGGGACTGCCTGTTTATGGAGGAGATCAGGTCACAGTGATTGATTTTGTTGGGGCCACTGGTGGGAAATCTAATGGCAGAGTGAGATGGCAAGTCCACCTGATAGAGGACAAATAAATTGCTCCAATCACTGCCTTCGGGCCTGTCCCCCAGTCCACAATGCCAGATGACATCCTCAATGACAAAGCAGTTTTTCTCTACATCAGCTAGGGTTTGTATCATTAGGATTTAATCAACACTAGTACTCTTATCAATTAGAATTTATTTACCTTTTTAATAGAATTAAATGTTGTTTCTGGAGCACCAACAGTAATGTTTACAACAGCAAAGTCGCTCTTTACGTAAAATGTAAAAATGAAGAAAAAAGAAAGAACATTTCTGAGTGGAGAAGCATCGGAAATGATAGTAAATTAAATAATAGTCCTGACATCTAAATGGTGAAATTTAGTAGAATGAAGAACACAGACATCAGTCAATATCAGTCATTAATCCTGTCCTCTGTCCTCCCTCTGTTGCTGGGGTGATTCACTCCCTGCAGGGAGCCTATCACTGGTATTTTACTTCAACAGCAAAGACACACCGAAAACCCTGCAAGTGTGGGGAAAAACAAGAAAACAAAGACAAAATACAATCACAAGAAGCAACCTATCCAGAAACAAAGTTTCCAAAATGAAAATGAAAGGTCAAACTTTGTTCTTGAAACTTGTTCTGCACCCTTACAAATCAATCCTCCTCTTTTGGTTGGTTAGATTTGCGAATAAGAAAGTCCCTGTTGCATGGCAATAGTTACCTTCAGTAATGGAAGTGGGACTTTTCACTGAAGTTGACTCCCTGTCCACAGTCGTCCCTGCAGTGTCATTGGACACACTCTTTACTCAGTCACATGGTTGCCCACTGCTGTGGTGAAATCCATCAATCTGTCACAGAGTAAAGTTAGACCGTGTTGAGAAAGTGGATTCTTCCGCTGCAGAATTAAACACTAAATACAGAGGTAAACTGAACTTTTTTGTGTGCATGTCACTAAATGCATTGAACGCCCCACTCATCATGGTAGAAAAAAAATTATAATAATCCTGTCAGTGAGGTTCTACATTTTGCTGAAAATGTTTTCCAAAATATCACATCCATTCTTTTTTCTCAGAGGTAATCAAAGAAAATGTAACAGAGACAGACAGAGACACCATTCACCCCATTACACAACACTGTACCATCAAAATGATTTTGAAGCTGTTACTTTAAGGTTAAAAAAAAAGGAAAAAAAAGTTACATAATGTTGCTTCAATGCTTCACTGAATGGATAACTTTAAAAGGTGTCACACTACGCATGGCTACCAGACAGGGATGCTCACTCTCCCTGTCCTTCTTCGCTAATTACAGTATGAAATTGCACTTTACACTTTATAAAGATGCACAATACTATGAGCAGAGAACAAACCTGTTCACAGTGAAAATTCAGCACTTCCAGTTAAGTAACATTACAATTATACCGTTTGCCACGGTTTGTGGATCACTTGAAATTGTATTTCATTGTTTTGTTTATTTTCCCTGCATGTAGCTTAATTTTGTCTGTTTTAATGAAGTGGTGAAAATGTTGAAATGTTATTAATTTTTGGGCTTACAAAAAAGATTGAATCTTCTTTCTTATTTCGTCACACAGTGCTCAGACAGAGGTGTGAGCTGTGGGTGTGATTAGCATGTTCTGACTTGTCTGTTTTTCTCTTTCAGGGTCTGCAGGGCCCCCTTGGAGAGAAGGGACCCCGGGGACCTCAGGTGAGAGAAACCTTTAATTGGAGAGTTTGTTCCCTAAATCAGAGAGAACCAAATACTCTCATGCTCATAGCAGTTTTTATAGCTTTAATAGTAGGGCCTTCATTGCACTAACACGAAGGAAGAAGGTGAAAGTGCGGGGCTTTGGAAACTGCTATGGGAATTTACTTTTTTTCTGCAATTTGGACTGCATGGCATGACAGAAATTGTGCTATCTACTAAAAACAGACATAGCTAAAACCAGTATATCAGATTCCACCTTTAAATGAAAGTAGTGTCTATAAATTGCTGAGATCCAGTCTAAAAGTCTATGTAATCATGTTGGGTTCAGGAGATATGATGCAAAATACATAATTCAGTTAAAGTAAAATGGCCACCATGGCCACCACGTGGCATTTTGGCGATGGCTCCATCTCTGAAAATGTTCAGGGCAAACTGTACAAGTGTACAAAGTTTCATGCTTTTATGAAAAAGTGAACAATTGCCCTCAATTTGTC
The DNA here is from genome assembly GCF_040436345.1 of Pagrus major. Taxonomy (NCBI): domain Eukaryota; kingdom Metazoa; phylum Chordata; class Actinopteri; order Spariformes; family Sparidae; genus Pagrus; species Pagrus major. The sequence continues at coordinate 6,790,178 of NC_133226.1, forward strand.
GCATATCATCTGGACTAGTCTAAAAAGAACAATTGGATTCCCTTGGAAACTTTAAGAAAACGTTGCATCATGTCTAAACTTTCAGTTTCTTAATCCACTAGTGATTAAAAAATGCAACTTTTGTTGTTTCTCACAGGGTCGGCTTGGAGATGAAGGACCCAAAGGGATTCTGGGCCCACCAGTAAGTTTTAGGTTGCAGTGAAGTTGAGCAGTTTGCATCCGGAGTTCATACGTAGGACTAAATTTCACAATGTTCAGTTATGGCTGTTTATTTTCATTTAAGTGGCATTTTAATTGGACACACAGTTTTTTCTTGTCTTTTTGCTTCAGTTTGGTGATATTACTCATAATGAAGAGAGATAACGAGCATAGGAAGGGGGTTATCAAACAGCAAGTTCAGGTTTTATGTCAAACATAAACTGCCTGCCCACAGGAAGAAGTAGAAGAAGTCAATAGCTGCTGATGTGTCCTAACAGAAAAAAACAGCTATTAAATCCAAGGTTCTGTAAATTCTTTCAACCAGTCACACTTTTCATATGCTTGAAGCTCATTTTGATCAACATCACTGCACACACAGTGAGAGAAGGCCTCAATACAGTACAATACAATAGGATTAATTCTAAACAAATCTATCCATTTAATTGAGGGAGAATTCACTCTGTCATGAAATAATCGAATCCCACTACTCCTAAATTGAATGAATAAAAGGTGATGTAATTGATTGGTTATTTTATCACTGATGTCCCCATTACACCTGCTGATAATGTATCATTATTATGAATCATCAATTAATTGGGAAAATGTCAGCTGTCATTTTCTGACTGTAGCCTACAAATTGATGTGGACAACTGAGTCACCAAAACAAATTTACCTCAGCGTGCCTCTGTTTATGTATGTGTGTGTTTGTGTGCTGACATGCAGCTCCAATCCACCTTTCAATTGCCTCTTCAAATTAAAATTCAGCCTTTTAAAGATTAATCTCTATTCTTAGCTTCAATCTGTACCTCTGTCTTGTGTGACATTTAGGGCCCTCCGGGTGTCCAAGGTGTTGATGGGACAATTGGAAAACCTGGACCCAGGGGAAGTCCAGGGCCCCCAGGACCTCAGGGTCCACAGGGGCCAGCAGGAATCCCAGTGAGTGGGTACCTACCATCAACTGCTGCTTTTGCTTTTATATTCCAGACTTCTTGGAGTCTGGAATGGTGAAAATCCGTCAGTGTGTTCATTTGAATAGAAGTATCTGAACAAATGGTTGACCCAATGTCACATAACATAAAATATAATATATAACATAAAAACCAATCACATGAAAGCAATGTTTCACCACGTTTGTTTAATGTCCTCAGGGCCCACAGGGAGCTGATGGATTATTAGGAACAGCAGGAGAAAGAGGACACAAGGTAAACTAAAGTGCACTTAAGAATCATGTGAAATGATTTATTAAGTTTATTAGTTATGTTTCTGTAATCCTCTGTTATGTTGAGCTACTGAACTGACTGCAGTGTAACCTGCAGGGTTTACCTGGCTTGCCTGGTGATACTGGCCCCACAGGACAAGATGGACAACAGGTTTGTGTTGTATTATAGTGAAGCAAAGAATGCAAATTTTTAATATATCCAATTTCAAAGGAATTTGTCCCTTCCCTGCTCTACTTTTTCTATCACTCCCTTCATTGAAAACATAAGAAAATAATAGTAAACTGTTAATGAATGTAAATAAAGTGGGGTTTAATGTATATGTTTTGTTCTCGCGTGCCTGGTCAGGCAAGTGTGTGAGAAATCTACTTGCCTGAAGTCAATTTTTGTTTTTACTTGCCCCTACACAAATTATTTAATTAGTGGTTATCAAGTAACAACAAAGACTGTAGTTAGCTGTTATCTAACCTCACCTTTATGACCAAAATTTTTGCAAGTGCGTGATTGGTACTTTCAACAGAGATGAGAAGGAAGCAAGATGGCTCACTCCTTAGCTACTTCTAGAGCAAGCTGCTAGATTTACCTACCCGATGTGGCATTTCACTTGCCAGGGGAAATCAGGCAATCCTTATTGTTGAGCCCTGTAAAGTTGCAAGTGCCTTACAGAACATAGAAAATACTTTAAAATCTCTAATCATCTTAAGACTAAAAACGTATATAAACAAGATATGTCATGTAACAAATTTCAGCCTGAGGTTTGGAACATTTACCTGTGGGGATTGTAGGCTACAACATGGCCTGTACGTGATTTGAAGGTGTGGGAAGCAGCAAGGTGCCACTCAGACACGAGTCGTGAATGATCAGTTACATCTTTCTGAGAAAGAGCATTCTGAATTTTATAGACAAATATTGTGTAGGAGACTCTGCTGATACTCCTCAATATTTTGAGAAAGAAAAATGTATTGACATTTTAAAAAATTGTAACTGAAACGCACAGAAGAGAGCAAATAAAATCAGGTAAGCACCTTTACATTGATACAAAGGAAACTGACAAGTTGGAACATGATTGTATTTGGATCAAACATCAGCAGTGTGTTCCACAACAGCGGAGGACATTTATTATCAACTGATGATGTTTTGTCCTTTGACTCATCAGGGTCCCCCTGGACAAACAGGAACTGAAGGCCCAACTGGACGCAAAGGAGACCAGGTCAGTAATAACAGCAGCATCATTCCTGAGTCTTTACATCACGGTTTGTTGGTACCACAACAACTTAAGAAAACACTTAAAATCTGTTTGTTTTGTACAACATGAGTCCAAGTTGATTTTGTTTAATGTTGAGGAGCAGTCTGCAGCCTCCGGTGTGAGCGAATAAAACCTTTTGACAGCCATCTGTGTAATAGCAATAAAAAAAGCCTGCGGTCAATAACTGTATCTGATTTTCTGTCTTCTCTTGTTTCCATGTTTGACAGGGGGATATAGGGTCTTGTGGGAACCCTGGTCCTTCAGGGCCTCCAGGAGAGAGAGGACTTGAGGGCCCAAAAGGCTCACAGGGACCACCTGGACCAGTGGGTGAAGAGGTAGGTGCAGTTAAGAAGATATTCACTTTAAACGATTGCAGACTTTCTCACACGTGTCCAGCTGCCATCTCATAAATGACAGAGCAGCTCCACAAGAGGTGATTTTCCAATTGCGTAAATGATTTAAGGATTTCATCACATCCCTATTACCTCCACCCTGTTTAGACCCAGTGTTCTGGTAAACAGATGTGCTTGTTATATTTATCTTATTTTGTGCTAGTACTGCAGATCATTGTCAGCATGAAAGAATTTCAGGTACTCTATAAAATACGTATAAAAGGTGTTTGAAAAGCATTAAACTACCGTCACTGTTACATAAACTGTTAAATAAAATGTCCCTGATGATGGCAGTGGTTAACTCAGATTGCTGTGAGGGTTTTCAAATGTTGATTATATAACAACAGGCTGAGCAATGAGCTGACACGGCCTGTAATTTCTGAGATACCTTCAGCAACAGTGTCTACTCGCAACTCACTCAAATGATTGTTCCACAACCTGAAAATCTACCTTGAAGCATCAGTGAAAAAAAAATATTTATGGAGTCTAGCAGAGTTCTAATAGAGTGTGTAATTGCTTTTTAAAGTTGTTATTGGCATTTTTGAATGCAGTCTTTCAGTTTGTCAGTGAATGTAAATAGCTGTCTTGAAAAACTGTCAAATGTGGTGGTAGTTTCTCATCCTTGCAGGCTTCAGGGTTAAACCTTTGGTTTAAAAGACAAGCAGAACAAAAGCAATATGAAGCAGACTACCAAAAAGAGATGAGGAACAGAAACAGAATAGATAAAATGCAGCTTCATTTTCCACTGTATCATCTTATGGTATCAATCTTGTCGTCTAACTCTCACTGACAAGTGAATAAACATATTTACCACAAACTGTTGATCCCATGTGCACAAGACATTTGCTCAACTCCAGACTCATGTTCACTCTTCCTCTGCAGGGTGATGTTGGACATCCTGGTGAAACTGGAGATCCTGGACCCAAAGGAGAGAAGGTCAGTATACTATGGACAAGTTTTCTCATTAGGAGAATGATTCTGTTGGTTCGATATGTATAGTTTTCTGATCAGATTGTGGTTTTTGTATCCAGGGGGAGGTGGGACCTTTGGGTTTGTCTGGTCGAGAAGGTCCTTGGGGAGACCTCGGTGAAAATGGCGAGAGGGGCCCAAAGGGGGATAAGGGCCACATTGGACTGATGGTGAGCACAGTTTTTGTGTGTTTGGTATTTTTGTCACATGACGCAATATACTCTGAACATCTAAAATATTTGGATTTGAGGACCACTCTGTTGGACTGGGTGACATGCTTCTTCATTACCACTAACACACACTGTGTTGGTTATTTTGACTCAATCTCACATACACTGCTGTAAATACTCACTTGAGCACCAAATGTGTATTAATCTGCCACTAAAATAGCCCAGGCAAATTCACCAATATCTCCTGTTGGAGTATTATTTCTTAAAACATACATTGCCTAGCTTTTATAAGAACTTACTGAGCCTTTTTCTAAAATAAAAGTGTGATATATATTTGTGACCCCAACCATTCATGAGTAGAAACTCTTTCTGATGTCATCCTCTCAAACAGGGTGAACCAGGGTTGATGGGTGAGGTGGGACCTGCAGGTCTGCCGGGGTTACAGGTGAGTTTGTTGCCAGGACTTATTGATACTGCTCTGAGTGGCCTTTAAGTAACCTTTATTTGGACTCCTCACAGCTTGGATTGACATTTATTAATACCATCTGACGGATACACTTTGTTATACAGTTGTTTTTTTTTTCTTTTGCTTATTTAGGGATCTACAGGCCCTCGGGGCCCCCTGGGACTAAATGGACCTCAGGGACAGAAGGTAATATTATTTCCTAAAAAAAAAAATTGGTTTGGGTTCAGGAAGCATGATTATAGGTACATTTCATAATGAATCCAGATTACAGACAGCAGACTACAGCAAAATCAACAGCTATTTTAAGTTATTTGGCATTGGTGCATATTTAGATCCTGTGTAAAGTGAAAAAAGAAAGCATCATAGAAATTACTTTCATGTTAATGTGTTAATGTTTCATGTAAATCATTCTACTTCAGAAAAGTAACTCTGCTCAAGGTCATGATGAGTGTGGACTTCTGATAACTGCTCCAGGTTTTTAACTGTGAGCAAACATTCCTTCTGCTGATGACAGAGAGTAAGAGGGACTAATCAGTACTGGCTCTTAGCAATCACCTGGTTGAGAGGATCCCTGCCCCGCCAACCATCATACTCCCCTTCTACTACACCTTTTGTTTCTAGTTCATCACCCACAGTGCTCTGCTTGAATCAAATCAGTTAAATGAGAATAAAAGTCAAGGGAATGGCATTAAAATCTGTTCATCCATCTCTACAGGGGGAGTCTGGGCCTGAAGGAATTACTGGACCTCCAGGGTCAGGAGGCCCTCAGGTAAACGCTATTAAACATCATTTAATATTTTGCAAATGGTGCACAGTAATCCTACAGAATATCATGAAAGCCATCCATTTCTTCTCTGTTTGCCTTGTACATAGGGAATAACTGGTGCGCGTGGTGTCAGAGGAGACACAGGGGGCCTGGGACCACCTGTGAGTATCCTCAGTATCAGAAATTTGTTCACTGTATTTGTTTGTTTGCTTGTGCAGATTTTCCTCCATTGGAAGTATTGCTATTGGAAGCAACATTTCAAAATATATGCCTTCCCCATTGTTTATTACAGCAAACAAAATCTAATCAATTTAAGTGTTCATGTGGGGAAAACACTTTCTACTTATTTATTGAGAAATCTAACAAATTACAGTGGTATTTCTGTTTTAATGGTGACGATAGTGTGGGGTGCACTGTTCCTGAATGAAGAAAAAGGACACACTGAGTTCAGACTGCATTAGCTGGTCTTTTCATCTTCTAGACATTCTTCTTGTATCTGCTTGGGTGCAGATGCTTTTCTGCTTGGGAATATACTTTTCATCTAATGCCGCCAGCAGGTTAACATTTGTCTAAATACAAAATACTGACAAAGTACTTGCAAAACCAATGGCATTGCCATCAGCCTCAGCTGTACTTTGTGTTTATTAACCTGTAAACAGATAACCAACAGCTGAAGAGCATGTCATTTCCAGATGTTGTCTTTAGATAAATGGCACAAGTTTTAAGTGGTATATTATTAATGTGTGCACGTATTTTCTACTTTAAACTGACAGAAGTTTAGTTGCAATTCAATCAGTTCCCCAAGCATCTCACTCTAAAAGCTCATTTTGATTTCAATTACTCAGTGGAGTAACTAGTTACTAAGTGGAAACAGACATTTTCCTCCCCTGGCATTTTCAAGTGGTGCCTCTGTCACAAAGGCAACCAAATAGTTTTCAGTTTTCATCTGAGCCCAGCAACTACCAACAACACAGGAAAGCTTTGAATTCTAAAGCAAAGTCTATAATGGATTGTATAATGTGAAAGCAGATATGGTTGTACTGCAAATCAAGCCTCGTTTTTTTTACCACAACGGTGGAAGACATAATTGTATAGTGAAAGCAGGGAACCAATCTAAATGCAGATGGTGTCATTATTCTATAGCCATTATATTGTGCAACCACAATAATCCTAATCCTAATAATAAATTAAAGCACAAACTTTTGCTTGACTATTGCCAGTTTAAAGTAAAATCAGATTTTAAGCCCCAATGAAAACACAACTTCATGAGGTAATTGTGTTGCATTTTTCTGATGCTTGCATGGCAGGGTCCAGTAGGACAGGTTGGACCTCAGGGAGACCAGGGGCCTAAAGGGGAACCAGGGCCACAGGGACTGAAGGGACAGCAAGGAGCTCCAGGTCCACAAGGGGAACAGGTTAGTGAGGTTTTCCTGTTACTGGTATCTAGCGCATAACATGGACAAATCCACCTTACATGAACCGTGGATGTCTGTCTAGTGTTACGCCTCATTGACGAAAAATATTTTAATGCAGATGTCCATGAAACTACCTGAATAATATGCATTACCTGTACAGGGCGAGGATGGTCTGCAAGGAATCCGAGGTCCTCCAGCTCTGCCAGGGTTAGAGGTAAAAAACTAAACCGCTATTGCGTTGCACAACACTTTCTTTGATGTTAATTACCACTGCTGAAGATGGTTATTTTCCCTTCAACAACTCTAACTGTATTTGTGCCTCATATCTCTCTTTTTCAGGGGTCTCCTGGAGAGATGGGACCCCAGGGTTCTCCTGGTCCCACAGGGGCTCCTGTAAGTGTACAACACAGGAGCACTGTGGATGATGAAATCATAATTAACCTTGAACCACTGGTTTATAATTATACTGTTTGTTTGATGGTGAATGATTATTGAGAGAAAAGTGTTAAATCAGAGTGTATGCATGTGTAGGTGTGCGCGTGTGTGTGTATGTATTTTGTCACTCTGAAAGCCAGTGATCAAAAGAGCAAAATGGTGAAACACTATTGCTGCCTTGCAGGGAGTACAAGGAAGACCAGGACCTGAGGGGAAACAGGGCACAAAAGGGGAGAAGGTAATATTCTCATCTTCCGATGCGATTCATTGTCTTTTTAAAATATGTTGTTTAACACCTTCTTGCAAACATTCTAGCTTTCCAAAACAGCTAGAGTTGGACATATTTCAAGTAAAAAATCATTTTACAGTTAGAGTTACAGATTGTCCTGCTTCATACGACGGATTCAACATACAGTAACATCCCTAAATACAATAAATCCCTGAAACACAGAACCACACAATGAAAAACAAGTTAAAGGAATAGTTCAGTATTTTGGAAATGAACTTATTTGTTTTCTTGCTTGGAGTTAGATGGGAAGTTTTAAAGCTCCTGCCAGCAACCAGTTAGCTTACAGTAGCTGAGCATAAAGACTGGAAACAGGATGAAAACAGCTAGCCTGGCTCTTTATAAAGTCTAGCAGTTCCCTTCTGTGTCCACCTTTCATAGTCAGCCTTCAGAGACTCCAACTCTCTGCAAGAAGGCAAATAAACATATTTCCAAAATATCAAACTATTTCTTTAAATGATAGATCCTTCATAGGATACTAAAAGAATACACCAGCTCCAGCCACTGTCTGTTCAGACTGCTGTGAGACTCCTCAATTCATCCTCCACACTCCGCTCTATTAAATAGTTTTTGTTTATGTCTTTCTGTGATGTACTATGAAAGGATTCAAACTCAGTTCAGCTTTGCAAACCTGATGAAACAAATAAATTAATCTTGAAACTTGAACCTTAAAGCCTGTCCGCGCCTTCTGTAGCATTTGAAATTTTAATAAAATGTGATAAGCTTTGCTAACACTACGCAGAATGAAATGGTAAGCCTTTCACCAATTTTGGGTGTAAATGTTTTTTTGCCATTTATGTCAGACAATATCAATTTCTTGCGTATGATCTTGTCAAACCAGGAAGTGAGTTTTGCGGCATAAATTATTTTTTCCATACCAAGAGGGGGCAATTAACTCCTGTTTCGAACCCCCAAATGGCATAATGGAATTCTCCATTTAAAGGCTACATGAATGTGTAAAATGTTTTTTATTTAATTAATGTTTATTACGCATGCATTGGGGTTTTCTGGCCGTTCTCAACCAACCAACTTTTTGTGTTTTATTCATTAGATTACACAACAGTTCTCTGTAAAATTTTTACAACAAAAATAAAGCTGGAGCTGCTAAATGTCTCTCTTTCCATTTGGGAGTTGTGCAAAATTATCCCAATTAGCTTTCTCACTAATCAGTTTGTGTTTTACCCAAAAGGGAGACAATGGCAAGAATGGATCACCAGGCAAGACGGGTCATGTTGGAAGGAGGGTAAGATGTTTCTGTTTCAGTCTTGTGAAAGTTTTGCAAGTGAAATGCAGTTCTAAATTATGTAAAGATGTGGCAAAAAGAAATCCACAATTGTGACAAATCCAAGAAGGCCAGTAGTCATTGTCCCTTTTTGTAATACTAATGCTATCACTTTTTTACAACTTAGTGATGAAAGAGCCTTTGTTTTGTGTTGAAAACATGAATTTTCAGGCAGATGTTGTGGCGTACGTGCATGGGATAAAAGTGTAAAAATGGGATGAGCCATTCTGACAGCCACTGTACAGATTCATACATAAAACATTAGGTTGTTTCGTGTGTGTCCTCCTTTGCTTTCTGTTGCCTTATTGAAAAACATAGCAAACTTGTCCACAGGGGAAACGGGGGAAGGCCGGAGTCAGAGGCACCAGAGGGCACAGAGGACCAAAGGTGGGATATATGGAAACAAAGCCACAGGCTCAGTGAACATCAGGTTTAATTATGATGTATGAGCAAATAGTAGATTGTGTTTTGTCGTTCAGGGCGAAAAGGGAGACACAGGACACATTGGCCTCCCCGGGTGGCCAGGGCTCGTAAGTCAATGTATTTGTTCACTTAACATCCATGTATGCATTTTTTATGCCATAGTTGAAAATATCTGCACATTAGCTCTGAAATATTCTATTTAGCAATCTGTCCCATTCAATGATTTAGAGAGAAGAGATCAACAAAGTAATGGATTTCACAATTAAAGTGTGTTTAATCAGTCAGTGAATCAATATCCACTTGATATATTGTTTTTATTTTTTTCACCAAGGGAATCCCGGGCTTACGTGGAGAGCCAGGGGATGAAGGTGAAAAGGGGAAAGAGGTAAACAAGATTTCATAAAACTGACACAGAGTGAGTGAAGCCTAACCCAGCTTGATCTCATTGTATTCAGTTTGTAATTAATGTACAATTAGGGTGGTTTATTAGAGATTCAGTAAAAAAAAACTAAAAAAAAAATGAAATATACAGTATATAGAAATTCAGGAAATCTTGTATAAAATTGATATGAGACCCAACAAAATATATACAAATATATCCAGTATATCTCTAATAGGGCTGTCACTTTTTGGCCCACATATCCTTGTATATAAATCTTGCTGTCTTGTCGAGTGTGCCAAATAGTAGGCAGTTAGACGAGGTTGTTCACTTGACGTTGTTCCAGCAGCTCCGCTCGTCTCTGCTGCCTCACGTGGGTTGCAAGCTAGCAGGTGAGTCTGCAGATTTGTTGCCGTTGTAGAGAAGGACAGCTGCTTTTTACAAGTTGACAGACAGCCTTATCTTCGTTAGTTACTCTTCCATCTACGGTGTAGAACCCAAAATACTTCCACACACTACTTCTCAGATGCTTTGGTGTCATGATTGTCTGCTCAGGGCGGTTTTGCTCGCAAGTGTCCTCCATTTTCGTAGTAAACAACATAAAATTACTAGCTGAATTGATAGGTCAAGGGTCAATAGGACGTGCAGTAGGTCAACCTGATAGTGGAGTTTTAGAGCGCCCTCTGCTGGATCACAAGGCAAACTACTTCAAACGGTTGTTGCACTTATAGACTGTAATTTTTGATTGTGGACTTTTCCCTTCCACTTTCGAATGAATGTTCAAATTTTGATAAAAAAGTGACAGCCCTAATCACTAATATACATATTGTTACATGTTTATATTCTCTTCCCCACCTTCATGATATGCACACAACTAACTTGATGTGTACATGTGCCTCCCTAATAGGGACCAATAAGGTTAAGAGGTATAAATGAAAAATACTGTTTATACTGTCCTATTGTGCTTAGGCTCTTTGTTCACATTGTTTCTGACCTCAGGGTGGGAAAGGAGACATGGGACTGGTTGGACCACCTGGAGCTGATGGCATGAAGGTAGGAGCTGTCGGCATTTAATTTGTAGGAGATAATCTGTTAAACAAATAATGATCTGCAAACCAAATAATATAAACTTTGGGTGGCAACTACGTCTGTAGGTGTGATGGTTAAGTAGTCAGCAATGTTACTAAAATTATTGTACCAATGTTCGCAGTAAAGAAGTTAAAAATATTACCAAATGTATTGTTTATCAATCAGTTTTTATATAAAGGCCCTATCAAATTCTTACCTTTTTTTTGTTAGCTAAAGCTTCAGTAAAACAGTTAGCCACATACTGTATGTTTATGTTATCTGTCACCTACACAAACAGCGATAACTACTATGAGATATTGAGCGTATTTCAATCCTAATATCAGCATTGAAGCTGCTTACTGTCAACACATATATACTGTAGAATCAGAATGATGGAAACTCCATTGACTTGGTATGGACAAATTTGTCAGTGGTGAGTGCTGTCTGAGGGGGCTGCAACTTCAGCTTCAATGAAGAGTTGCGCTGCCATTGGTATTATTAAGCTGATTGAGATCTTATTAAATCATGATTTTGTCAAGAAAGGCATGCTTTTATGCAGCAATGTTACTGTATCAGAATTTAGTGTGCAGCTAATACCTCTATAGCTTTGTAAGGAGCAGATTTGTCAGCCACAGCATCTATCCTCTTTTCTGCTCTCCACATGTAGTGTTTAAATCTCCATTTGAGTCCAACCATCTGTAGACAGCAGGAACTGTGATAAGACAATGAAGTTTGATAAAGGCTGCTTATAGTTTGTGATTCTCTAATCCTGGCAATTGCAAGGACTTTTTTCTTTTCTTATATATTTTAAAGGTTGAAAAATGAGTGTCCTATTGTTTAAGACATCTGACTATTTGAAATCTTGCAAATAAATAATAAAATCTGCAATCTAAGTATCACTATTTATTGAGCTTTCCCTCGAAATGACTTTTTTTCCAGAGCTCCATTGAGTTTAATTTAAATGTTTTTTAGTCATGACCTTGCATTTCCTCTTCCTCAACTGTTTCAGAAGTGGCAAACATGGTATTTCAGTGTTCATCCTTGTGTTTCAAAATTGACTGCTAACTTATTATTTCCTTGTAACAATTCAACCATGCTTTGAAGCATGCCATGAAGTTTTTTCACTACTCTGTAGTTTTGGGTCAGTTTCCATCAGACCTTTTATTTTTAATGAACAAAAATGAGGACAGATATACAATATTCTTGTCACCCTTTGAACATTGTTATGGTAAGTTGAAGAGTGAAGAGACTCTGAAGATAATATCAGAACTTTTTAACAAAGTATGGACAGAAAGAAAATGCCAGTAGAAAGAGAAAGGAGACCAAAACTAGACGCAAACACAGACAATGCCCAGATATCATATCCTCAAAAGGCAACCCAGGGATGCTCCACAGCAGACTGCTACACCTGAAGGTGCACCACAGCAAGTGGGTACACCTTCAGCTGCTAAACCGAAGGCTTGTGAGGCTACTAAATTAACAGGGGGCAAAGTCCAGAGGAAAAAACTTTGGGCACCACCACCAAAATGCCTTCTCTCACAGAGAGAGGTTTCAATGGAGGATTTGGATAATAGTTTTGAAAGGGGCCCCATCCAACTAGGGCTGAACGATTTATCGTTTTCTGATCGAAATTGCGATTTCAGACAACGCGATCATATGATCGCCAAAGCTGCGGTTTTTGCAGCGCTCCTGACTGACCCAGGATCTGTTGTGTCAACTATTTTACACATACATGCCGTCTCTCTACCATCCTGCCAAGCTCACCAATCAGAAGCGGCATGCTACTCGTGGACAGGTCACGCTAACCAATCAGTATTAACCTGCTCCTTAACGTGTTCTGAAATGGCTTCAGCTGGACCAGAAGCGGAGTTAGGGGATTTAATCCCCACGAAAAACAGCACGTCGGTCATTTGGTAGTATTTCGGGTTTGAGGCTGCAGACGTGCACCAGAAACAGGTACTGTGCAAAACCTGTCGCGCTAAAGTTGCAACATCCAGCGGAAACACCACCAAATTACACCGGCACTTGAAAAATCACCACAGGCATTTGCATGACGAGTGTATGACAAAAAGTCTGGTGAAAAGTCCGGATGAAAATGATACTCAGGCCCACTGTAGCAAACAGACTACAATTACAGCATCTTTGGCCAGTGTAACTCCGTATATAAATATCTAATATATAATATCCGTTAATAAATACATTTGGAAGCAATTTTTTACTTTAGTTTTCATCCTTGCATTAGAGTCATAGCATTTAATGTTTTAATGTTACTGTACATTGTGAATATTGCACTGAAGCTTGATTTGAAGGAAATTGTGAATCAAATCAAAATCGCAATATCTGCCAGAAAAATCGCAGTTAGATCTTTTCCTAAAATAGCTCAGCCCTACGTCCAACAGCAGATGCTTTGGACATCTCCATCAACAAGCAGCACTCCTCTGAGAGAGATATCAGTTGAGGATATGGACAGCCATTTTAAAATGCGAGTTACTCTGACAGAGGAGTGCTTGCTCAGGTAGTCCTTTTTACTTTCTGTCCAGGATGCTGCAAAAATTCTGATTTTGATAGAGCATGTTTAATTAAACAGTATATGAGGTTCTAATGTATTTGATTTTCTTGTGAAAAGATGATGTCATCTTGAATAGAGGGATGTCTTTCTGCATTATTCATGATCTTTTATTTTGAGTTGATTTCCTAAAACTGAAGGGTGTTTTACCATAATTCAAGTAGTATTTTTGGTGGTATTTATGTAGGTCCTATAAATATTTATTGTGTCTTCTTGTGAGTGAGTGACTGGAAACATTACTGTATGTCTTTCCTTTTTGTTTTCAGGGTATCCGTGGTCCTGTTGGGTTGCCCGGTCCACTGGGCCTAAAGGGACAGCAGGTGCACAAAATTAAGATCATAGTTTGTCTTCTTATTTTCTTTCTTGAATTTTTTGTACATTTGAATATGTTTTTATGATGTCCAACTGTGACAAATGTGTATGTCTCCCTCTCGTTAGGGTAATATTGGTCTACCAGGACCAAGGGGTACACCAGGCATGCCAGGATGGCCTGTAAGTTTCATGTTCAAATACAGTAGCTTATTTAACAGATTTTGTTTATTGTACTTGTACTGCTAGCTGTTATATCCATCTTTAACTGTGTTTATGTCTGGTATTTGTTTTTCAGTTTGGCTTTTATGTTGTTAATGTTGTTGCTTACTTTTGGAAGAACTTTGCGACTGTGTTTGAAATTCTCTTTGGATATGCAAAGTTTATTCAGGCTATGCATTTTTTACATTTTTGTCTGGGATATTTTCTATTTTCAATTCAAGCAAATTAATCTGTCACTCAGATTCTTTCCTCCAGATTGTGTCTGAAAAATGGAGACAGCGCTGAGGTGGAACTTGTGATGGAAATGTTATTGTTTTATAATAACTCCAGTCATTCCTGTAAAGTGCAGACTATTATCTGTCAGCCAACTAATCTTTTCTTCAGCTGCCAGTCTGTTGAATCATTCACAGTTCAGCAACACACAATGATTGTGTTCAACCCACTGTGTCTTAAGGGAAAAAATCCATTGACTTAGGTTATAAAATCTGCAAAGCCGTGGCTGATGGGTCCTTAATGCAGCAGATAAAAGCACTCTGAAGCTCTTTGTTGATAAATCCACTTCACACTGGAGAATCATACTAATGCTCTTTCCTTCTCCTGTTCTCTCCTCTGATACAGGGTTTGTTTGGATTAAAGGTATGATATCATCAACTCAACCTCTCTTGTCCTGACAGATCAAACTCACCTCTTACTCACTGTTATCTCAAGCGAACGCCCTGTAGGATTCTTTCGTCAGCATCGCTCTGGTTTATGTTCATGGTACATATAATCATAAAGCTGTCACACTTTAGATTTGGGCGTTAGAATGTAATGGCATTGTGCAGCAGTCTTTATTTCCATATCACGGTGTTTTGTAGTCAATGGCGTGGTTTTGCTGTGCAGAAAAATGGAGAATTGTATGTATACCTATCACATTTTGTTTTCCCTGCAGGGTTTGAAAGGCTACCAAGGTTTGCCTGGTCTGCACGGAAGAAGGGGGCTCCCAGTAAGTTTTCAACTGAGTTAAAGAACAGAGGATCAAACAAACTCTGAATTAAAGTTTGAGTGGTTAAATGTTAAAAAAAATGTGCTTATGGTATTAATATAAAGCATTTAAAGGTCCAGTGTGTAGGAGTTTCAGGGGCAGAGATGGAATAGAATATTCATAATACAAAGATGTTTGTAGCAAAATATCAGACTGCCTAGGTGTGCATACTTATCATTTGCCTGACAGTTTGCTTAGTTTATAACTAAGATTTTTATATTTGTCAGTGTATAATGTGTCACTATATCACTCAGTGAGAAAATTTTACAAAATCTCGATCTAATATTGATATTTTGGTAGTGTATACCCAATTTGTGCATCCTCTTTCTATTTTAGGGTCCACCTGGGGCTCCTGGACCCCCAGGAAAGTCACTGAACATGACGTTGACTCAACTTAAGGCAAGTGATGCATGTATTCATTGTCCACTTAAAGTCTTTTGTTGAACAGGGGGTTACAATCACAAAAGCAGTTATCACAAGAGCATTTAAAAATATGTATATAGAAAAAGACATGAAATGAAGCACACACATAGCTTTCAGCTTAAAGTATCGAATTATCTAAAAGCAACTGCCTGTTTATGTTTTCTTTAATTGTCTTTCTCTATGTCCAGGACCTGATGTATGTGTCTGACAAGCCCAACTACCATCTGATGCAGACTGTGCTAGATTCTCTGCAGCAGGACCTTCAGCTGCTGGTGGATCCTCCTGACGGCAGCAAGGAGCATCCAGCCACAACCTGTCTGGAGCTCTGGCTCTGTCACCCTGAATACAGCAGTGGTCAGTTCCAAAAACAATGAAATAGCAGTAAAAACCACACAGAATAATTTTAGGAACCACTGAGCTCTGAACACTGTCATCCTCCATGTGAGCTTTTCTAAACTCAACATAACCAATCAATTTGGCAAAATTTGTTAATTTACCTTTAAAACTCAGCTTGAGATTTTTTTTGGATTGTGAGAGAAAAGAAGCCTATGCCCTTTAAACTTTTTTTTTTTCCTTCCTTTTAAGTTTGTCAATATCTACTCGTACTGGAAAGTCCTGTCTCATATGGGCTGTTATTTTATTTATTTTGACAGAATAAATCTTTGTAAGGCAGTTTAGGAAGTCCAGCCTATTCTATATTCTTCTAAATATTATTTTTTATTTTTATTTTCAGGCACTTACAGACAGACGCTTAGGCACTTGCTCACTTACAGTGCTGCCTTGATTTTCCTATGCCTGCAACTGAGCCTTTATCTCACCACAGCATTTTTTTCTGTGAAGTGCTTTTGGTAATGTAGAGGTTTTACTGCAACTTTGCTAACAGTCTGTAAAAGCAAGTGTCCAATCTATCTGTCCTCAACAAAAGCACGAGTAGAAATACACATACAATATATTTTCAAAAATGATACACCAATATATCTTGAGTACAGTCCACTACGTTGAAGTGCTGGGGTTTCTAGTATTTCCCAGGTTTGTCCGTTAGTGTGGAGCTCACTTTCATCCCTGCAGATCTCATTGAGCTCTGACTAACCTTTCTCTGCAGGAATGTATTACATTGACCCCAACCAGGGCAGCCCGGCCGACGCTCTGCTGGCCTACTGCAGCTTCTCTTCCACATCAAAACAGACCTGCCTTCATCCTCAAGACTCTCAGGTATAAAGACATCACTAGGGAAAGGCGAGAGGAAATTGCACCTCTGGATCAATGGTGTGCCCACTAACTTCATGGAGTCATATGACCTGAATCTTAATTTGATGAATTGTCAGTCAGCTCAGACTTCTGCAGTAATGACTTGAACTTGAACTGAAACAGTCACCTTAAAATATAGTTCACTGACTTCATTGCTTTGCTGCTAACATTCCTAGATGAGATAAAACACAATTCAGGGATAGTGATTACAGATCACCAGGGAGGCTGCGGCTCAGCAGTTCATCCACTAATCCATGGTTTGATCCCCAGATCAACCAGTTGCATGTGGAAGTATCATTAGGTGAGATACTGAACCCTAAATTGCTCCTGATGAGCAGGTCAGCACCTTGCGCGGTAGCCTCTGTAAAGCACTTTGAGTGGTCAGTAAACTGGAGAAGCACTATATAACATATAAATGCAAGTCTATTCACCATTTACCAAATCAGAAAAATGATATTCGTTAACAGTACCTCCAAGTGAGTCATGGGCCAATGGATCATAAGAAACATGTAACAACATTGTGTAATAAATACAACATATCAGTTTCAAACTTAATATCAGTCAAATATCTGCCATACAAGTTTAACAATAATTTTAAAATATAACTGTATTTTTTCCAAAATAGTGTATTTTTATATATTTTAAATGCATTTTTTTTGTGAGGTTTTCCCCCCACTCTGTTTCTATTTATAATGCGATTTAGTCTCATGATTGCCTTCACCCTAAGTGAATTCAGGTTCTGTGAGATGGGTAGTGCAAGAATATGTAAAAACGGAGTAACACATTCTTCCTCTTAAAAATGAAAGTAAAATTCGTGAGCATCCAAACACACCCTTGCTCAAGTTTTAAACTCATGGGTTTTGCTGCTATAACCTTCAATCAGGTATCTGCCGGACTCTACTCAAAAATAATAGAAAAATTAATAAAAAGATAACACTCATTTAAAGAGAGAGATTTAAAGAGGAGATATTTAAAGAGAGGTATTCAACAAATGAAGGCCTTTGGATAAAATCTGTTGCAGAGCAGGGCAGTGTGTGGCTAAATGAGACACAACATTGATCCAAAGAACATCACAACAGTCACAACACAGACAGTATTATTCTCATTTTTCTGTAGTGAAGTCTGTATAAAAACACACCCCTCACACCTCTCAACTCTCACCTTCTCCACTCTAATACAGTCAATACTACATAAAAAATGTATTCACTCAACAAAAGAATAATATGAACTGGTCTCAGGTAGTGTGAAGTGGATCCATCTCGGGCGAAGGTAGCCTTCACAAGTCTCTTATAATAAAGCGGGACTTACATTTAGGTTTGCCAATGTGTTTTCTGCCTGCAGTTGGCCACAAAAGCCTGGATGGATGAATTTTCTGAAGAACAATCTTTTCAGTGGCTCAGCAGGCTGGAGCAGGGGTTTCAGGTGAGTGAACCCCTCTGAGGGGAGCAACCAAAACAAAGCATTTACTCTAATTGGGATGTTATCACAAATTACAGATTACTATATCCATTAAAACTACATTGATTGAAGTTATTGGCAGTAGAAATCCACAACATCCTGAAATACACAGATTCTAACATATCACTAACATATCAAGGCTGTAAATGTGCCACAATAACAAAACAACAAGCTAAAAGAGGCTCAAAGCTTCACCAGTTGACACTATTAATGCATTATGTTCTTATTCTTTTCTCATCAGTTTTACTATCCAGGTGCTAATGTGGTGCAGATGCGTTTTCTGAGGTTGCACAGTAGCACTGCCATCCAGAAGATGACTTACTCCTGCCATCCAGGACACATACTGGGCCAGACAGACAGAGACATCAAATTCCTCACTGACACAAGGAAGCAAAGTTACCTCGGAGCACTTAAAGATTGTGTGGTATGTAAAAAGTTTTCCAAACTTCCTTTCTCTTTGATGTAACTTAGAAAAGCTCTGGCATCACGGAAATAGAGGAGAAAGGAACGATATACACAGTAACCATCAAAACATAAAACAAATTGTGCTAGTTTTACTATCACATCATAGTGAATAGTGATAAAAGTAATTATTTGAAGCAATTAGATGTCAAAAATGTGTATTCTGTTCCCTGTGTTTAAGCCTGGAGGGACCGTTTCTGGACCTCGGGAGTCTGTGTTTGAGTTTGAGGACCTCCAGCTGCTTCCTCTGAGAGACGTGGCAGTGATGGGAGGTGAAAACTTCACTCACCAGTTTGGCTTCAATGTCGGACCTGTGTGTTTCAGCTAGAGGAGACCTGGAAGCTGTGTCATCTCAGAAGACTCCAGGACACAAACCTCTGTTCAAATCGTGGACCCTAACGAGGCAGCTGGAACAGCTCTTTCAATTTCTGAAGATGTCACGTCCTTTTCCTCTTGTTTTGGGGGGATTTTATCTCTCAAATTGAGTGACTCCGTTTTCTTGAATTTGAGAGGACACAAACGTCCCCAGGCTTTTTTTCACGGAGAAGTCAATTTTGTTTACAGAGACGTTTATCTTGTATTGAATAATTTAAAATTGTATGTTTTGTATCCTTTATTATACAATGGGGTTATTTCTGTTTGATTTTTGTTATGTATTTTGGGGCTCCGTCATAGCCTGCCCATTTTGTATATAAAAAGTCAGACTGTCTTAAATGACCTCTTAACAATGTGTTCTGTGTTGGAGACACTGCTACTGTTGTCCCACAGGCTGTATGTGACCAGGCCAGTAAACTCACACTGAGTTCACTACTTTAATACTGTGAGTGAACTCATGAGTCACTCTTCTCAAGGTGCTTATCAAGTTTCATTTGAAAGACCAGCATTTATTTAATCACAAAAACAAAAGAGGAGGACAGTCTCTTTGTTTTCTGCATATTTGATGCTGTCTGTTGTCAACTGCAATACAACACTTTGTTTATTGGTTTCACAGTTTCTTATAATTGTATGTTTTTTTTTCTCAGGTATGATACATTAATATACACATGGGCACTGAAGCTGCTGTTACTGCAGTATGTTAGTCACATTTATAGTTTAATATTAAAACAAGACTTAGGAAATGTTAAGAGTAGAAATGTTCAAGGATCAATCCATGAAAAGACCATTACCAACACTGAATTGGTCTCACTAATTAGTATTGTGTGTCTCTGTGCCATCGAGCCCCATTGTGTCCGAACACTAAAAATACATCAGTGATCCACTCACATAGTTACACTGGGTGACATGTTGCTTAATTACCATGGACACATGTAGACTGTAGTTTATTTTGACTCAATCCCACATACAACATCCTGCTAGAAATACTAGAGCAACAAATTTGCATTCATCTGCTGCTGATAGTCCCCAACAAATGCAATGTTTACTCTTGTTTTAGTAAAGTTTGCACACACAAAAAATTGGTATAAGCGATATAGTAATGCCAGACTTATCCTTTAAAGTGGTGAACTCATGAACAGTTACCAAAAAAAGGTTTCAGTCGTGGTCATCATTCGTTAGCAATAATGAGCTAAGTTGCATGGATCTGGCCTTGGTTACCAAGTAACATTAACAGATAAAGTATCATCCAGGTCAGTCCTGGGAGTCTGGATGAATTGGCTGACATAATCCACTCTGCTAGCTACTGTATCTAGAAATGTGTCTGTATCAGCAAGCAAGCTAATATTAGCTAACATTAGCCAGCTAAAACCACAATATCACAATGTATTTCACATGTTTTGGAGTAATGTTGGCTTTGACTTTGGACTTGTGACTCTGTGATGTGGTGGGTGCTGTTCATGTGTTGACTTTAGCGGACTTCATTTCTAAGCTAATGTTTGCTAGTGTTGCACAATGTTGGTACGCAGCAGAGCGGAAGAGAGGCAAGGCACTCAGAAACGCTTGTAGATGTCACATCCCTTGGATTCACCCACAAGAACAACCTTGAGTAGAAATCAGTCCGAAGGCTTCATAGGTAAATTAAAAAAGTCGGAAGGTCTTAGAAGGAGGGAAGTTAGATTACAATCTGTTGGTAACAGACACATTGGTAATATAAAGCAATTAATACATGTAAATTGCCTCACATTCTTACATTCTGCGCCTTTAATACATTTTGTTTTGACAGTAGTGTACCTGAGATTACCACATTTTCTTTAGATTTCATTCTCCTATGTACCTGTCCAACAGGTTCATTATTTACTGTTTTAACAATAGAAATGTTAAATTCAAATTCCAAAAGAGATTTTGTTATTTTCTTGTAAACCAAAGACTGAAGTTTACAGATCCCCGTTTCCTCCCAGATTAATTTCTTTCCCTGTACTGTAAAGACTTTTACTTAAGTTTGGCTTTAGACAAGTGCAGTACCCAGGACCTGCAGAGCATCTTTGGCCCCCTGATGAAAAATAAGTGCCTATTACCATCCACTTAACATTGAGTAATCGCTGTCAACCAGAATTTCTGCTTCATTCAATTTGAGAAGTGCTTGGCTCCAGAGAAAAGAAGCAAACCTTGTAGCTTCTCAGCAAAATCAGGATTTGGTGTTTGTGTCCCAGAGGCAGTCAGCAGTGACTGATGAGTAGTGTGCTGTACAGTCTGCATGGAGTAGGGGTTCATTTGAGTGAGATCTCAGGGAGTTTGTGGTGAGAGCGGAGCCTATGAGCTCAGCCAAAACAGCAGCTCTGCAGCTGGAAAACACCCAAACTTCATTTTCATGCTTTGTACCAAATTTGCATTTTATGCCCTGCGAGTTGTTCATGAGGCAGAGGGGTGCTACAGCTATGTAACGGGGAAGAAATGTATTTAATCTTAATCTCAACCAGACAAATTGGATTAAAGTTTAAGCATCTTTGCCATGGGTTTGCAATTCTGGCCTGGTGTTTAATAGTCAGTTGTCATTCTGTATTTAGATTTGTCATATCATAATTCCATATGATTGGCTTAGCTGGCTGAGACAGATCATTATTACGTTATTTGTTTTGTACAAATTATCATTTTTAAAAATAAGAATTGACATGCTGGACATCTGTCTTGTGTGATCCATCCATCAGCTCATTCAAAGAATTGTGTCAGCTGAATAAAAATAAATACATAACTAAATGTTGACTTTGTGTGTTTTGTCATTAGTTTTTCAATTATTTGAACTAAAGTATTGGACCAATTAAAGTTTGACCAGATTGTGGCGCTAGATAAAAAGTCATAAGATCATCAGAGTTATTCTTACTGAGGGAAACAATGTGCAGCAAATTCATTTGAAATTAATGAAAAATTAATGGTTTCAATTTTCATGGTGGCACTGGAGGACAGTCAGGCAATCTCCAGTCAGCAGGGTTCATCCTCGGGGACTATATATGTCTGTACAAAATGTAACTTTCATCCATCCAGTTCGTCACATATTTCAGTTTGGACTGACATGGTGGACAGACGTGCATTGCATTGGTCTTTTACAGGATTCAACTGCCTCTTCGTATGCTGCTGGGTGGCTGCCTTGTCTCTTCCTGTTCCAAGTGCACCCTGCTGTTGCCCATCAATCAGCTGACATTCAGCATGTGAATCACCTACAACAGAGCACAGCCAGCCAGGATAAGACCAAAAACAGAGCTGTCAGAGGTTTCTGGTTCCCCATCAGCTGTGCCTTAGCTGCCTGCAGAGAGACAGACAAAACAGTTCACAATGCTTCATTATTTAGTCTTATAATCAACTTGAATTATAAAATTTGTTGACTTTAAAATCCCTCTGTGTCTTCGTTTTTAGGTTTTGTTTTCTTTTTATTTGGCCCCATAGTTTCCTGTAATTTCCAAAGGAACTCACATGTAACTAAATTATTTGGAAGGTACTTGAGAAAAATGATGTTAATTGGTCACATTTGCTAATATTAGCCTACATCAAACATTTAAAGGAGTGACAAAAAGAAAAAGACCGACAGTGTTCATGAGATACACCGTCAGTTAATTCCAGTTAATTGCAAGTTCTTTAATCAGCTTAAAATGCAAAACTATCTATAATACACAGTGTAACAAATAGTAACAAGTATTTACATGTGTTTAAATTCAGCAGGTCTCCATTTAAACAAACTACTTTTTCAAGAAGCTGATCAACAACAGTTGGAATGAAATTAAAATGAGCTCAAATACCAAAAAAGGCTAAAGTTATATGTATTGTTTTTATTACTAGTGAGATTTCCACAGCTGGAACAATAAAGGGTTAACGCTCAATACGTCAGAACACGTGCACACGTCACATGACGCAGAGCGTAAACTGTCGTCAGCTCTTACTTCTCCGCATCTGTCAGTGGTTGTCCGTTCGCTAACTTTAGCCATGTTTCCCCCAGTTTAATTTGTTTGACACGTCACGTAGCTGCAGGTCGTCTTGTGTGACAGACGGACGGACTTCTTTGTTACATGTTGGCTCTTGTGACAGTAGAACCGTGTCACTTCCCATTCAGGAAGTAGAGAAGAAGCTAGCTAGCCTCTCGTAGCTAGCCGGCTAACAGCTGTTTAGCTTTCAGGAGAATAACGTCGCTGTGAGGCAGCCAACCAGGCACTAAGGTGAGGGGGAGCCACATGGATGTGGGACTGATATTTTAACGATTGACTGGTGTTTTTAAACTGCATGTCAGTAACGTTTGGGAGGCAGGGATGCAGCTAAGTAATACATTAGCCTACTTAGCTTATAATAGCTTGTATCTGTAACATTATTTGACTACGACACACATTAAATGAGTGTTTTCTCTACGGTAACTGAAATCATCTGCATTTTGAGTTAATTCTTAAATAAGTAACTCCGCTCTCAACTATATAAGAAGACTTGGATGAAAAAAATAGCTGCAAGACTTCCAGAGCAGCATATCATGTTGTCACAATTATATGCCATTAGCTTAAATATGTGAGAAAGCTATCTCACAAAGACTACGTGACCATTTCAGGGGGCATCACTGTATTTTATTTGATTTCTCAGTGTTTTCTAAGAGCTCTTCTAGGTTTTTACACCCGTTTCTCAAGAGCTTCTTGTCGTCAGCTGTCCATGGTACTGAACAGGATGATGATTAGATGTCCAAGTATCTGAACAGTATGATGTAAGCAATATTATATATATGTTGAGATATACAATTAGCAAAGAATACATTTTCTATATTCAAGATGACACATCATCTTAGTGGTTTGAAGAAAGTTGAATAAGGTTAAGTTGTTGTTCAATGTAGCTGCTGCTGCTCGTGGCCCTTACAGCTCAAATCAAACCTCAAATCATGCAGTTCTTTACTTTGCAAAGTAACAGCACAGCAGCATAGGCCTGGAAAAGGAGGAAAAAGCACCAGCATACATACACATGAAATAAAGATGGAAGTATAGACAATAACTGACACACAAGTTCTCATCTCAGTGATGGCTATATGCTGCACCTAATGTCTTGGTATATGCAAATCAATCAAAGGATCCAACAGGTGTGGCATCTTTGGTGCAGATTAGTCAATAATTATATCATTCTTTGTTTGGTCCTTGATGCAGGTTTATTTAAATAAGCACACTCCCTTTTATAAAAAAAAAAGTTAAGCATGTAAATCTGTGTCAGTTAAATGCTGGTAAAATAACTGGTTCAAAAAGACATCTCATAAACTACCACTTTTCAGCCGAATGTATCCTGGTTTTAGTTCAGATACACTGACTTTTTTCTGGTGTATACATGTTAAAAATGATCAAGCAGACAAAAGTAGCAAATGCTCACATTTGAGAAAGTGATTTAATGTGTTGGTGGGTTTTTTTTTACAATGTAAATAACTATTATGATGATAATGTTTGATCGTAAAGATAGTCATCAGTTACGTTCCAGCATAGTGATGGGATGCACCTTACTTTCACATTTTTCCTTTTGCATTGCTCTTATTTTAGGAAATAGTAATGGTCCGACTAACTGCGATTTTTTTTATATATTTTTTTTCACTTTTCTGAGTGCAGCTTCTATGACCTACGTCTGTCCGCCCCGATCAGAGGATGTATCCGCCTTCAAGAAAGGACTTCATCTCTCTGACGCTCAGTGATCCACACAGTCATGCTTACAACAACGGCAAACACCGGAGACAGTCCTGCTGGAGGGTGAGTGCTCCTGTAGCGCAGTCTGCATTATAATGAATCTAGACAGACTGGACTTCTACTACTCTGAAACTGGCTTTGATCATGGCACAATTTGCAGAGAGGTGACATATTAAAGGACAAACCTGAATAAATGGGTGGAAGAACATAACAAACACAGATGCTTCGATACAGGTTCACTTCATGGTATAATGAGTCTGAATAATATACTATGGCATTCACAGTCATCAAATCTCAGTCTAACTGAGCACCTCTTGAAGATTTTAAAGCCACATAGACAGAGCTCTCCACCACTATAACAATAAAACAATGAAATAATGAATAGAAAAGGATGAGAGAGGCTGTTCTGGAGGCTAACTGAAACTTTGTGTTGCTTTCTTCATTCCAAAGCCAGTTTAGAGGTTATTTATGTGGCAGTCCTATAAATGACAGATTGCCATAAATCAGTCCTGCTCATTGATTTGCAGCATTATCCATAATGGCCTAATATAATGAAACCGGAAATATAAAAAGGGTTGCACTTGGTATAAACGTTATAGAAAGATCTCTGGATGTTGACCGTATATGTTGTCGCATTGCCCTGCCCTAGGTGATGTTTTGCTCAGTTCTGAGTGACTGTGGAAATGCAAAAAGGCTTCAGCCGTAAGAGTCTAACTGCTTGGTTGTGTTTCTGATCACTCCACTCTGATAGAGCATCTGTCTTTATGAAATGTATCTTTTGTTGTGACAAATCGATTCCTTGGGTATCAGCCTGCCTTTCTTTCGCATCCTTTGTTGTGGAGCAGCCTGAACTTTCAAACTCTCTTCAGATAAAAGCATCCCCCGAGCACATTATGTGTCTGATCACCGCAGTGAGATAAAACAAATTCTGTTCATCTCACAGTCTCCTCTTCTGTCTCCTTGCACATTTTTCTTTAATCTTGTTTTCTTTACTTTCAAATATCTCACTCCTCTCACTCCCCCCTTGCCCTCTTACCATGAGCCCCCCTCATCTCCTTTGTTGCTTTTGATATTCAGGTTTTACAGGTACATTGAGGTTTCATTTCACATCGGATACTTTTGTTTGCTATCTCCTGCTTAGGGGGGTTAGCTGCTTTTTTCACAGGTTTCCTCTTTCTGCCTTGTACAACCGGTCTTGCAGCCTGGCTCATAAAGAGGTTCATTGTTCGAGATAATTTTTTCACCAAGAAGTGAGAGATTTGTTTGTTCTGTATGTTCACAGCCTTAAGTGCAACATAACCAGCCACATCATTCTCCGTCCTACGTTCGAGCCACATCAGCACACACTGGAAGCACCCTACTAACAGAGGTAGCAGTCAGGGAATGGAAGTCAGGCTGTGTAGTTCTTCAAATGTGATAAAATGTTTTTTTCTGGAGAGTTTAAATGCGTCATTGCAGAGAATAGGTCCGTGGTGTAACAACCTGCAATTACACACATCAAGACACTGCAGGTACTGTACGTGGGCTCACACAGAAAATAATGGTGCAGGTGTTATGATGTGTCTCATACACTGTCAGTGTGTGTTACCTTTAGTTTTACAATATGTAGTCTAACACATGCCTTTCCCAAGAAATCTTCTTCATTTTAAACAGTGTTGGATCATCCTAGTAGATCCTTGTGTAGGATGGTACAGAAAGTCATTTCTTTACATTCAAAGCCTCTTGAGGTTTTCAAATGTATGTCTGGCATCATGTTTTCTTATGTGAACACTCTACGGTGATTCACAGGATTAAACCAAGCGCCAAGCAAATGTATGTACTGTACATGATATGAGCTCTTGTTACCACTTAATCTTTTTACTATAATAGCCTTAGAAGCGAAATAGATTTGTTTTTGTTTATTGGGGTTGTATAAATGTGATTTATGGTGCTGTTAGATCGCTGTTAGACCGTCCTGTTAAAGAGTGATTCTAGAGAAAGATAGTCTCATTCCCAGGTCGTCGAAATCCAACACCTTGGGTAGTGGCTCATTCCAAGGTATTTGGTGACCTGAGATCCAGACTCAACAATGGACTATCTTTCTTCAGAATCACTTGCTCCAGCTTTAATACAGGTGCGAGCCTCCTTTTGTGTGTGGTGAGAGTGAGAGAGCAAGCATTTTTTTTACCTGTAGTGAAAATGTTATTTGTGAAAGGCTTAATGGCAACAAATATGCATTGAAGCAGTCCATATTATATTTTTTGGGATACAAACATATTGGAAATGATTTGGACTTGGATCGCCGAGTTGGAAATGATCATATGCAGCCACTACTGGAATCTAACTCTAACTGTGCAGAAATACCTGGTTTAAACAGAATGAACAGACATGAAAAGACTGAAAAGAAAAGTTGCGCAGCATTCGATTGATTCATAATTTGAATGTCAACGTTACGAATGAAGCTTTGAACTATTTGATTTTGGCTTACTAGTCAAATAAGTGCCCACTCTTATTATTCCCCCTACAAGTTTTTAATACATTTTTGTATCCATTCTTAGTCAAACCTTGTATAAATCACTATATAGTATTAAATAGATCATTTTCATTTGGTTTCCATAAAATCTTCAGATACAGATCATAAGAAAATATACTTATTCAATCATCATTTCAACCTGATTACATCTGGCACTTCCTTTTTACAACAAAGCAAAATGGCACTGTCAGCTCGCATAGAAGTAATTCATTCTGTTCACTGAATTGAAAAGGCAAACCGGCTCTCATTGACTGATCTGTAACAGTTTATTCCAGCGGTATATCAACAGACATTTATTCTATAAAACCAGTTTTATAGCAGCAACGTCGATCTGGCTGAGCACCCCCCTGTACCTTTGGGTCGTCAAATTTAGTGGCGCTTTAATGCTCCTGAGAAAACCATTCTCTGCAAATCATGTTCCTCTGAGTAGCTTGTTCGCTCAGTGTTTGCTCCTAGCACAGAGAAAAGGATTCTCTATGTGTTTTACTTGGCTGACAAACCTTCTTAGAAGCTGGAACCAACTGAATTCTTACACAGAGTTAACAAAACAATCATTTTGGACCAACAATTAATTCAGTCATAATAATGTCTTTAAGAAAAAGATATACTTTTATTCTGCACCTTTCTACAAGCTTTGTAGATTTATTATTTTCAAAAATGATTTGTCTGCATAAAAATATTATCAATATGACTTTTAATATAGTTGTTAGTCATTAAAGGTTTAATCCATGGAATGCAGCCAGAACTTGACTGTAGCACCGAAAATAGGGGGCATCATATCACCAGTGTAACTGACAACTGCTCCTCTTTGCTAGCTATCCTTGGCTATAGTTAGCTACCATTAGCTATTTAGGTCATGGCTTAGTCAGTTGTGGAGTCAGTCGTGCTAGAGTTTGCTTGGTGAAGTCGGATCACAGGAGGAGTCTCCACAAGCAACGCTGCTCACCTCAACCGGGTGTAGTAGCCCGAGAGTGAACACGACTGGACACCAAACCGGACCCGAACTCAGGCTCATAGAGGGAAGACACGGCAGGCAGGGACAAGAGAGGCGTGCAGTGGCAGAAGAGGTAGCTTGTGAAACGTAGCGACCGCCACTGGCATATGTCTCCAAACTAAAACTGGCCTCTTGCGGCACAAAGTGGTATTTGAGACAGGACAGGCTGCACTTGCTGGTTAGTATGCTAAATTCTGTAGATTTCTCTGTGACACAGTACATACTGAAGATGTTTTTGACATAATGTCAATACCGTTGTTTCTTCACATTTTGCTGATAACGTTCATAGACGGATGTCTGCTTGGAGGATGAGTATGATGGCAAAAAGTCCTTCATTTCAAGAAGAACTGGGGGAATCTTCTCAACCTTTCTCATGTGCTCGTCAAGGTCTCCCTCCAATCTTGTCTCCACAGCTTTGCCCTCCTTCTGCGGGGGTGGTGGTTGTCATTGAGGGGCTAGATGAGATTGGACCTCTCCTCCTGCCGCTGCAGCTGTTGATTCTTAAGCTGGGTCAGTGCAGCCATCAGTTTGTTGATGTCCTCTGTTTTCTGGGCCGGGTACATGTCTTGTTCTGCCTGGCACTCTTTTTGCATCTGAAGAGTTTTCTCCATCTGCTTGACCTTACGGACAGCCTCGGCTTCACTAGCTGTCTTTTCCAAAAGCCGATGCTCCAGGTCATCACTCTTGGCCCTGTCTAGCTCAGCCTTGTCTTGGAGGGCTTTGTTTGAGTGTTTTGTTCTGCCTTATCTCAGCTGCTAAAGCCTCATTTTCCCTCATTAGCTTGGTAGTCTGTTCTGTTTTTCCGGTTAAGAGTTGCTGAAAGTCAAGCTCAGAGATGTAAATCATAGCCTGCCTGGGGGGAAGCATTTACCTTATCAAAGGTCTTTGCTGGTGTTTTCTGTAATTGCTTCAACATCTCTGTTAAAGTCTCATAATGTGTCCCGGGCTACTGAAGTTTGAGCTTAGGGACGTTAATTGAAGCCCGATCAGGGGACACCTCGACCCCATAACAGTCCTTGACTGGTGTTTTCTTTACCTGCATGGACAGGTTGGCTAAAGCTTTGTGATCTGTCTTGAGGTTTGTGGTCTGCTCTGTTTTTCTGGTTAAGAGCTGCTGAAAGTAAAGCTCAGAGATGCAAATCATAGCCTGCGGGGGGGAAGCATCTACCTCATCACAGGCCTTGGCCGGTGTTTTTTTAATTGCTTCAACACCTCTGCTATAAGTATAGCTATAAGCTATAGCTATATATAATATGCTATAAGTTCACCCCATCACAGATCTTGAGCATTCCAGTCTGCTTTTTTCTCTGCAGCTGCACACTGAGGGGTGTCACAGCGTTACGGCTGTGCTGTTCAGTCTGTTTTGTTGTCAATTCCACTTTACTGTATGATTAAAGTAATATGACAATTGTGAAAGCTTCCTAGATAAAATGGATATTGATGGTTCTTTTCAGGGACAAACCAACAAAGAGCAATGAATCACTGCGATTCTGAGCATATCACACACGGTCAGAAACATATCATATTGAGTCAGGGTTTTTCTGGTTATTCCAAGCCCAGTATAAGGAACAAAAAAAATCTTTACAAAATGTGTAAAGATACATCGTTGGACTGAACAAAATATGTTGCTGCTGTTATGTTGTTTGAACTACAGCACAGTAAGATCCCCCGAGATAAAGTCTGCTGTGTGTTCCGTCACAGCTCACAGACGATGGCTCAACAGTTTCACGGTGTTGCACAGGTGTTAATTAGAGCAGGTAACAGAGTGCTACCACGCCGCCTGTTAGCCTTCTCTCCTGAGAGACCCAGCTCTGTCCCTCCCTCTGCACTGCTGGGTTGAGCTTAGATTGTTTGTCTGTGAGCGGCCACTGGGCTTAACGCATCAGGTGGAGAGAATGTTGAGTTTAGACAGAATAAGTGACACAGGGAAAGCTTTTCCTTCTTTCACTCTGCTATTTTTAAATGAACAGATTTGTATAATATTTTAGGACGGGGATGATGTTAGAATCTGCTGACAGAAACGTGTGATTTGAATTCAGAGCTGTTCGACATGTTTCAGTGTAGTAAGCTCCGTTTTTTGTTTATCCGCCTACAGAAATGGAAGCAGCTGTCTCGGCTCCAGCGAAGCCTCATCCTCTTTCTGCTGGCACTGCTGCTCATATTTGGACTGCTCTCGTATCCCAGCCTCACAGAGCAGTGGAGAGGTAAACAATGCCCAAAACTCTCTCTCTCTCTCTCTCTCACACACACACACACACACACACACACAGCACAGGCAGAGATAGAAACAGAGTCTGTCATTAATTTTAATGGTATTGCAGCATGGTGTGTTGAAGCTGATGAGTTGGATAGCCTGTGTGTTGTGTTTGGCAGTGATGATAAATTGCAGTGAATGACTAAAAGGCCTCATGAGACGCTGTGATGGCTTCTGTCTTTGTTTAGTTTTCTGCTCATGTGTTGTGCACACCTGCTCAGTTTAACTCTTGTATACTTCTGCATGTGGTGTATTTGATTTTCAGACCACTTCCACACTGGATAAACCTGAAAATGCTTCCATTTTCTATCTCTTTCGGCTTTCCATCCACACAGAGCTAGCACG
Source organism: Pagrus major (assembly GCF_040436345.1). Taxonomy (NCBI): domain Eukaryota; kingdom Metazoa; phylum Chordata; class Actinopteri; order Spariformes; family Sparidae; genus Pagrus; species Pagrus major. Next base: position 6,820,763 of record NC_133226.1, read on the forward strand.
TTTTCACACCCAAAGTTTCCTGGAAATCTCCCTCCGGAGTAGATTAATCTGAAAGCTCTTTGGCTTTTAGTGTGGACTGAGCAAAATGAGTTTTTGGAAAAGGATGATATACTGTATGCCTGCCCAGAGTCAGAAAGTTAGGAGAAAGACTTCCTGTGGACATCTCCACGAAGAGTCTTTTTTAAAGTTAGGTAGTTACCTCTTATAGAGATAGCCATACGACATAGTTAGCTTGCATAATGTGGACTCAGTCTTTTTAGTGTTCATTGTGTGTGTGTGTGTGTGTGTGTGTGTGTGTGTGTGTGTGTGTACAGGGTTGTCTGACAGAGAGGACTGGCTGGAGCTAAATGACAGAGAGTTGAAGACCATTTTTCCCGAAGTGAAGTCTGTGTTGGGTCAAGCTGCAGACAAAGCTCCTGGTCCTGTGGCAGGGCCAAATTTGGGGCCAGATGTGGGTCAAGGTGCGGGTCAAGGTGCGGGTCAAGGTGCGGGTCAAGGTGCAGGTCAAGGTGCAGGCCCCGGTGCAGGCCCCGGTGCAGGTCCAGGTGCGGGCCCCGGTGCAGGCCCCGGTGCGGGTCCAGGTGTGGGTCCAGGTGCTGTTGCAGAGCCCAGAGGACCAAACATCCCCATGCTGGCTAAACCTCCCACTAAGGTTGGACTTGTATCCGTATTTTTTTATTGCAGGGACATCAGTCAACATCAGTCAACATCAGTCAATAAGTAACATTTGAAAATGGAGTCATGACCTTTTAAAATTGAAAGTCAAATTGAATTGTGGATTTGGAGAAATGTGACATTAATTGTATTACACATTTTAATTACAGCCAAGTACATTACACTTACATCAAACACAACTATAGTTACATAACTAAAGGCATTTTAATGCTTTAGTACTTAAATAAATTCATTGTATAATAGTGAAAGAGGTTCACGTTGATGACTCCATATTACTGTTAATGGAGTGATCTGATTTTGTGCCAGTCCAGGTTTGGAGTTGGGTCTAGAACAGTCCCTCATGTGACAGCTCCACTTTTTGATTTGGTTTGCTAAAATGCTTGTAAAGCTCACTCTCAATACCAATACACTTTGTGGACTATATATTTGGATGCTTGATATTCCTTTTCCATGAAGTGTTGAAGTTACCCTCCTATTTCTAGCTCTCGCTGTTTGTTTATTCACAGAAAAAGACATTCCCAAACAAGAGAGGTCCACCGAGCCTGCAGAAAGATGGAAATATTTCTGACACAGTCGGTAGGGAAAACCACCAAGAGGTTGTTCAAGATGGAGAAGGAGAGGAGGAGGACAAAGAAAAGAAGCTTGTCAGGTGAACTGTTTGTTGGTTGCTATTTTTTACGTATAAAAAACAGTTTTTCTAACTATTGAGAAAAGTGGATGACATGTTAAAATGATATGGCTCAGGCGATCAGAATCAAATAGTTTCCAGCTGCACCCTGTAGACTTTGTTGCAGTACATGTATCAATAATTCAGGCATAAGACGTGTTTTTACTCATGCAGCTGGAGAGGAGCGATGATCGAAGCCGACCAGGCCACAGAGCCCCCACCCTCAGCCGATGAGAAAGACGCTGCGGCGGCCCTAGCCCCAGCCAATCCTGCTAACACTGTCCCACTGGAAGGTCAGTACTGAAATCCAGTTTTTGGAAATCATCTGGAATTCTTGCCAAGTGGTTCACAAAGTGAACGTGAGAAATCTAGGTCTGCAACCAGCAATATTCTCTGTTCTCCCCATCTGTTTATTTTCAGAAAAAATCCCCAAATCTTTTAATGTTTCATAAAATATCATAAACTAAAAACAAAGAATGTCCATGACAAGGTCCCACAGTCAGGGGGCACAACTTCACATGTCATCACAGTATAAAACCCAAAGACTTTCACTTAAAGGGATACAGGGATATAAAAAAGCTGAAACTAGAGGAAGCACCAACTTTTAAGTTGACACTTTTCATTTCTTATTCATTCCTTTCCTGGGCCTTTTGTTTGTAGTTTCAGCTGGAACTGTGGACAGACTGGAGGCAGTACGTGATGCCTTCAGACATGCATGGAAAGGATACAAGGACTACGCCTGGGGTCACGACGAGCTCAAGCCCATCTCCAAGTCTTTTGGCGAATGGTTCGGACTGGGTTTGACTCTCATTGATGCTCTGGACACCATGTGGATTATGGGCCTCAAAGAAGGTATTGGATGTCACTTATTCCCTCTCTCTCTCAACGCTGGGTGTCCTTTGAAATGTTTCACTGTTTTACTGCCAAATACGACTCCAATATATAGATATGACAGAGTTTTGATACAGATGCCAAAAGGATGTTCTTTTTTGTTAAAGTTAGTTTTGCATTTGGTCTCAACAAAAGGGGAATACACCAATTGTACACATTTACAGCGGTCTTCAAAAGTTTACATGCACTTGTAAAGAACATGTATATCATGGCAGTCTTGAGTTCCAATGATTTCTACAGCTCTCATTTTTCTGTCATAAAATGAACACATACTACTTTGTCACAAAAAACATTCATGAAGTTTGATGAATGAATGATGAATGTGCATATATACTAAAACTAAATAAATGCAGACAATGCCGTCTAGGAAAATCAACCCTCTGCCTCCTGCCTCCTGCCCCCTGGTCCTCCCCATCCTCACAAACTACCACTGCTTCCCTGTCGCCTAATGTTTTTACACTCATTTAATAATGTAATACGATTAAACAGTGTGTAAGTAAAGCCTTACAGCTCAGGCACTTCAGTGTGCAAGGTGTGATATGAGTGGTTGTCAAATCATATTGTATTGCTTGTATTGTATTCTTCCTATAATGTGACAAAGCCTTGGTCAGAGGCTGTCTCAGGAGATTGTTACAAGACCACTTTATCACGCCACCTGAGGCAAAACATGAACATAAACATCCTTTATCCACAATGTCAAATAAATGTATTCAAATGTAATCCTTTTTTTCTGTCTTTCCCCTCCCACTCTTGTACTCTGCCTCACTCCACATAGAGTTTGCAGATGCAAAGAACTGGATAGAGAAAGACCTCACCTTCAGCAAGAACGTGGACGTGAATCTTTTTGAGACAACCATCCGTGTCCTTGGAGGCCTGCTGAGCACTTACCATCTAACAGGAGACCAACTCTTCTTAGAGAAAGCTGTGAGTCAGTCCATAAGAGGCTTTCTTATTATCCTGTATTCTTCTGTTGTGCAACAGTCAGTCTGAATAGAGCAGACAGAGGAAGTCATGACCGCCTGTATTTCTGTTTTTTCTCTCTGCTTCAAGAAAGACCTCGGGTCCAGGTTGATGCCTGCCTTCAAAACTCCCTCAAAGATCCCGTTCTCAGATGTAAACATCGGGAAGGGAACAGCCCACCCACCTCGATGGACATCAGACAGCACGCTGGCAGAGGTCACAAGCATTCAGCTGGAATTCAGAGAGCTGAGCCGCCTCACCCAGGAGCCACAGTACCAGGTCAGGGCACCAGGAGGGCCTTCATTACAATAAAATGTGCTTTAGTGTGTGACAAATAATTTTGATGTGACATTACTTCCACTTCTCTGAGATGGAGTGAAAAAAGACTGGAGCGGTTTATATTATATTTCCTGGGTTCAGATGGTTTCAGTTCAGTTAATATCAGACATTAAGTGCTGCTCGCAAACACTTGTGTGATTGAAGTGACAAGCTTGAGCGAGGATTTGCTTTGAATCCATCATGTTGTCACTTTATGAGCGAATGATTCCAGAATCCAGAGCTCTCGCCAGAAGATTTTCTGCCCAAACTGACTTGAATTTCTATCATAGCCTGAGCCAGCCCTATGAGTCATAGCTTTTGATGAGCCCAGCTTCATCAAAGTGTGAAATTGCTAATAATTTCCCAATGATAAATGGTTTAAGAAGGTATTTTTCAAACATATTAGCCCACACATCAGCGGGGGTTTTTGGGTTCATTATCTCATGTCTAGACATTAATGGTTGCTCTTTTTTTTTTTTAATCTTTTCAGGAAGTTGTGAATGAGGTAATGAAGCTCGTCCACAAGCTGCCAGGCAAACAAGACGGCCTGGTGCCCATGTTCATCAACACCAACAGCGGACAGTTCACACACAAAGGAATCTTCACACTTGGTGCCAGGGCAGACAGCTACTATGAATACCTGCTCAAACAGTGGATCCAGGGAGGCAAAACGGAAGACGAGTAATTATAACTTTACATTTTTAAGTCTGTGCTCAGTGATTGTGTGAGAAAACACTGGATTAAAGCTGGAATAACAGAGTCATAGAAAAGCAAACATGATGTTTATTACTTAAGGGAATAGTTCACCCAACAATGAAAATACAGTCAGTACCTGCTCATAACTAAACTGATGGAAAGTCAGGTGAAGTTTCGTAGTCTCCAAAACATTTCCGGGTCTTCACAGCAAAACAGTTCTGCAGCAGTCTCCTAAACAACTGAGGTAAATTCCAACTTGTTTTGAATCGTCAAGAAACAATTGAAAATGAATTATAAAATAGCTCCAGCTCGTCCAGCATTATCCAAGTCGCTGAAAGCTGTGAGATCCCAATTTGATTTGAAAACAAATTAACAAACCCCCTTTTTTAAGCTTAAATCTTCACTGTAGATCCTCAGCTAAAAGCGTTAGCACACGTCCCACCTGAAGTGTTTGCATTCGCTCAAGTGAATGTCGAGGGTGTAAATAACGACTTTTCAAATCAATTCAGTATCTCAGTATCTGCTTTCAGAGACTTGGATTACGCCTGAGCCAGTTTATTTTCAGGTTTTTTCCTGTTCTAAAAATCTCCATCTACTTCAGTTGTGTAGGAGAATGGTGCAATGGTGCTTTGCTGTGAAACTCCAGGAATGTTTTGTTGACTACAAAACTTCCCCCAACTTTCCATTGTCATTGGGATGAGTAGACAATCACTGAATTTTAATTTTACAAAATACAAAACATTAATGCAGAGACATTTGGGTATATAAATCAAAATTTGAAAGTTCTGAGACACATTTGGAGGATAATTTGACCTCATGTTGCATTCAGTGTGAGTAGTTATGTGATCATTTTATAACATTCTGTGTATTCCAAGTACATTGGACTTATGTTTAGAATAATTCTGACTAATATTTATATCTGTAACATGTGCTGTTTCTGTTTTGTCCAGACTGTTAGAGGACTACCTTCAGGCCATAGAGGGAGTAAAGAAACACCTTGTGAGACAGACGGGGCCCAGCAGACTGACCTTTGTTGGAGAGTTGTCTCATAACCGCTTCAACCCCAAAATGGTACAAATGCTCACCATAAGTCAATGTGTGAAATACAGACAGTGTCGGGATCACAGGCCCCTCAATTATCCTTGGACCTTTGGGTTGTTGTATATAGGGATGTAACGGTATGAAAATTTCACACCACGGTAATAGTGACCAAAATGATCACGGTTATCGGTATACCACGGTATTTTTAAAATGTCTTCAAAATGTTGAAAAAACACTGATACACTGATAAATTGAAATAATTTCACCAAGATTTATATTTAAATAGATTTATTATATATTAAAAGGGTTAGGGTATAAGCAGCCTGTTTTTGAAATGCGTCCTGTAATGTCTGCATTACAGAGGTAGAATGAGATGTACTGGCAGTAGCACTCGATTGGCCAGCAGACCCTCTCTGTGAAAAAAATGAATAGAAAATGTCATTATTAATTATTACTGTCATTGTTACTTAATACTAAGGGTGCAACCAACAGTTCACAAAACTCACAATCTAGATCATATCACTTTTGTGAGAAACAGGTTGGATAATCTTTCAGATCAAAACAAAAAGGATTATTGTTAAATTAATTATGAATACTCTATTTTGGCTCTTATCTCTATCTAGACACTTGTTATATTCACCATTTTATATTATTCTTTATATATAGTCTATTCTACAAATAATCCACAAGTATTATATATTTCTGATATTACTTATATATATTGGCTGTCTGTCTCTGTCTGCTTGCTCGTCTGTTGTCAGTGGACTCGGTCAGTCTGATTGGTCTAATGGCTGCTGAGCCACAGGTAGATGCTGCTCTGGTAAACGGAGCTGAGATGAAAGTCAGTCATCTCAGTCAGTTTGCATTCACTAACTCAGTCCACCCAGTACGTGTTTGTCTCAAATCCTCCTCACTGCAGCTCTGCATCAATATCTGGGGAATTATTAGGTCGACTTTAAAAAGTGGAATCTACAATTAATAAGCGGTTCAGATAACGTGCAAAAACACGGATCAACTTCGTTCAGTTATACCACTATCTGGTCAGTTTGCATTAGTGACAACAGCAAATTAGACAGAGAAAACTTGACATACACACATCATGCACCCGAGCTTAAGGTTAACTTACCTTGCATTCACTGAACAGTTGAGGGTGATGGTCGCGCAAATGAGTAAGTAAATTGGATGTGTTGCCGCCCCTCGCAACAACTTTCTTCTTGCAGCTCCTGCAGATAGGGCTGCCATCCTCGACCAGCTGTCCCTGAGCATTCTCATAATAACCAAAATACGCCCAGACTTCAGATTTGGTTCTCTTTGAAGGCGGAAAAATGCCTTGAGGGCTGCTACTATCACGTCCTCCCTCCGCCATGTCTTCTTCACTACATAACAAGCGCACGTTGCACGCTGCGCCTGCGTAGGGAGACTTGGATGAAGTATCTCGCGAGTTTTCCACACCGTGGTTATCGACCGCGGCGGTTACCATGGTAATTAAAACTTAAACGGTAACCTTCACCGTCGGGAATTTTACCGTGGTTTACCGTGACACCGGTAACCGTTACATCCCTAGTTGTATATTATATCTGTACTTTGTATTTCATGGCCCACTGTGTAAGTGGAAGTACCACGCACAGCACAAGAGCCTTTGATTGTCATAAGGTATTTCACACACTGCAAAAACTCAATGAAGCCACAACCACAGGCCCTGTGAAATCAATCAGCCTTTGTGCTTTTGTTGAACGAGTTGCTGTACAAACCCCTGTCCAGTTAGTCTTTATCTCTATCAGCCTGTCCAATCAATTCCAGCCCCTAATCATTATCTTTCATCATGCCCCCCCTGATTGCACCTCTCTTTGTCTTGTCACTCTGCAGGACCACCTCGTGTGCTTCCTGCCAGGAACCTTGGCATTGGGGGCCCACAACGGCCTCCCGGGGGACCACATGGATCTGGCTTTGGAGCTGATGGAGACGTGTCACCAGATGTACAAACAGATGGAGACTGGGTTGAGCCCAGAAATTGTACACTTCAGCCTGCAAGCCAGTGACGGCCGAGACGTTGTTGTCAAGGTGAGGCTGATAGCAGATAGTTGGTATTAGATCATGTTGTTTTTGTCATCAACATTTCATTGTCGATATTTTCCCTTTTTTGTTTTATTTTAGACTTGCTGTTGAAAGCACTGTCTTTATTATAGTGTCTTGTTTTCTATTGAATGCAAACTAAAGTAGCCAAAAAGAATGAGAGCCCACTACTGATTCTTGACTGAGCTGAATACAATTTTAATAAATGTGTCACAGGAATGTGTGACCATGACCTTCCTAACCTTTCTCAGCGCTCATTTAATTTTTCATTAACTCCCTTAGGTTTATCAAGCATCCAATATATTTCAACCATTTTTTCCACTGCTGCCTTCATTAACCTCAAATGTGAGTGTGAAGCATCTCAAACATTTTAGGAGCTCATTCTTATTCTAGGATTAAAAACTTAAGTGATAAATGCAGATTAAAAAGGCTTTATTAATGTGTTTCTATGACTAATTTAGAACTTACAGCTATTGGAAATTAGAAACATTTATCCACCACCCCCTCTGATTAAAAGTAGCTTGTCCTGTGGTTGTTTATCCTTGGATGTTTGGTTTTTAATACACAGATTAATGTGAGTTCGGGGTTGATTGTCAAGGTAATGTGAAACAAAATATGAGAAATAATAATATTATTAAAGTACAATAAAGTTCAGGAAGGAACTTTGCTAACTTTTAAACACAAACTATAAAAGTTCTTCAGAGTCACATCTCACCAAAATGCCCTTGACTTATGTCTTCCTCTTTTATCTTTCTATGAAGGAGGCAGAGTCGTATGTGGGCCACTGTCTGTTGTGCAGCCATACTTTTGTTTTCTGAATCTGTCTGCTCTTAACTTGTATTTAATCTTAACTTTAGCGATGCTCACTGATTCTGCCATTTTGATAAGATGTCATGACAAAAGCATTTTCATTTTCTGTGAGACTGACTGGTTGATAAAAGCTTCCACAAATATCTTATTTCTGTTCCCATTTTAATCATTTTAATATTGATTGACAAGTCGTCCTTTATCCTCCAGCCTGCAGACAGACACAACCTGCTGAGACCAGAAACAGTGGAAAGTCTGTTCTACATGTACAGATTCACCAAGGACACCAAGTACAGAGACTGGGGATGGGACATACTGCAGAGCTTCAACAACTACACTAAGGTTAGTTCATTTTAGAATTTTTACCTCACCTTTTCATTATCAAAGCAATTTAATTAAAATATATAATCAAGTCTTATTAGACTATAAGGCTGCAGGACTAAACTTGGCTCAGGGTCAGCTACAAACCCATCTAACAGTCTTATTGGTGTCACTGCAATTACCAGATTACTTTCTAGAGTTTTGTATCTTGATCATAAACCTCCACTCCTGCAGGTGTCTGATGGTGGCTACACGTCCATTAACAACGTCCGTGACCCCGTTAACCCCGGGCCCCGGGACAAGATGGAGAGTTTCTTCCTGGGTGAGACGCTGAAATATTTGTATCTGCTCTTCTCTGACGACATGGAGCTGCTCAGTCTAGACAAGTATATCTTCAACACAGAGGCCCACCCCCTCCCCATATGGCCCTCTCCACCCAAGTGATGTCACCACACAGGAGAGGTCTGTAAAGATTAGGTCCACAAAGTCCTGTACGAGTCCAAGACTGTTATTGCTGCTCAGTCAGGCGCGTCTCTTAAACAACCGTCCATGCTGGACTGCAGTGTGAGCAGTAAAGCACATCAGTGCCGTCCGCCTGTACTTTAATACGTTTCCATGTGGAGGAGTTTATTTTGTTTTGTTTTGTTTTTCCTTTTTCTTTATTTTTCCTAAGGAAAAGGTTTGTGTTAGAGCTGGTCTCTAATGTAAAAATACTTTTTTAAAATCAGTTGTGACTAGCTGGCACTAACAGGAGACAAGACAGAAGAAGTGTGAAAGATGTATTACTGTAACTGGATGACTGGTGTAGTGTATGTATGTGTGGTAACAACAATCAAGTCTTCCCTGAGTTTGTCTTTGCCATGTGAGGTCTCCACCCACCTCTGCATAGTCAGGTTAATTCAGTTAATCTACAGATGTTTGAAGGTGCAGTAAGCCATAATGGAAATCTGTAGGGCATTTTCAATAGATTAGTAGTAGACTGCTCTAGTTGAGGAATCACATAAATTTCTTGCTTTGGCAACACCCAGTGACCTTTTTTTCTTTTATATAATTTTACTTAAAAGAAGTTAAGTTTGACTTTTAAATCCCTTTTTTGGGACGTCTGTCCCCTATTTTGTCCTATCCTTAGTGTTAAGGAGCTGTGGACAGCTACAGTGCGCCGTCCAGGGACCCATCTCAGTTCTGAGGCCTGTGCCTTGCTAAAAGGCAAGTGCAGAGTATTCCTAATACCTATCATGCTTGTCTTTGATTAAGTAAAGCCATCACGTAGGTGGGTGATCTGATGACTACAGATCATGATCGATCTTGAAGGCGTCCACAATTTACTTTTCAGGTGATTCATAGAGATCATAGTATTTAATTTTCTCTTACCTCTGTTTTATAACTTCATATACCCTCATTGAGTAAACGGTCTGCACTATGTGAACTAGGAGGCAATGCTGATTGGGCAAATTACTTCGCTTGGCACTTGTGTTGGTGAGACACTGTAAATAATGCATTGTGAGTTATAGCAGCATGTCGGATGAGCAGCTTGTGCCAAAAAAGAACTACCTTTGATGCAATATTGTGTTCTTAATGTGAAATTAACAGGCTACAATTGAGAAAAAGATCACAATTTTGATCTTGGATTGTGATTATGATTAAATAGATTGTGATATGATTTATTGGCCAGTTCTCCCACCCCTGATATTACATTAAAGTATTAGGAACAACCCAAGAGCTACACAAATGCAATTATTTAAAACCTTACTGGAGAAGCCTGTTTTTTTGTTTTTTGTTTGTGTACATGTTTTCCAGACAATTTTCTTATGATCGTTGTTTTTGGCTGGCTATAACGGTTATTGTCACCAAGAAGGGACAGTTAAAGAAGTCTGGAGCCCCAAAAGGCACTGGTAGATACTTGGCATCACGGTTGCTTGCATTAATGTATGTAGCAGTAATTATTTTCGACACTGAAAAATAAAAGGTTAAACGTGTTAAAGCTTACTGCACATTCACACCTCCTGTGTTTTTAAAGGGAAACCTGGTTGTTGTTTACTGAGCTTTTCATTTAGTGACGCGGTGAGTAATGATGGGTTTAAGTAATCTTTGTATGAACGTATATAGAAGGTCGGCTGAATGAATCAGTCTGGGCTATACACATAATGACGTCTTGTTTTATTGATGAATGTATACATTTGTTCTGTGATTTATTTTTTTTATGTTACATTTTGTCACAGCACTTGTCAGTAAGTGCATCTACATGCACTCTAATTCCCCGGCTTTTCATCCTCATATTCTATTCACACTTGTTTTACACTATATGAAGGGGAATTGATTAAGGCTGCCATGCAGTCTTACATCTGCAGTTGCTGAAGTCAATTCAAAATAAACCAACTGAGTACATTATCATTTCCTGTGTCAGGGACAATACACATGCATGTTCATTCGTCCTCTTTTTCCACAGGCGACTTGCTTAAAGAATGAAGCTTGGTTCAATTGTTTCTTCATACTTGAAGGAGTTTGATTCATTGCTGTTTAGCAAAGCCTGACTCCCCTGTCAAATGTGATGTAGAGCAGTGTGGGAGCGCTTGTTTTCCATACAGTAGCGTTGACAAATGAATTTGAAGGACATTTCCATTGTACTGGAGGTGCTGCTGTGAAGATGACTGAACCCACGCTCTGTTATTCCACTATCACTTTCAACTCTATAGTCCAGGAGGATCCGAATCTTGGAGCGTTTTAAAACAGACCGTCATGTTGAAGTTTAACCGTCATTGTTAATGAACTTCTGTCTAACAGAGAGCCATATACTGACCCACATCATTGAATGTGCACTACATTTGCCAATGCTCTGCTGTGCCTATTGATATATATATATATATTGTGCTCTAGATGTGTGGTTCTGTTTTTTTATTGCTGCTGTATCAGTGGTGTTTATTTGTGAAGTGCTATGAGTGGAAGATAGATTTATGGCTTGTATTTTTACTTTGGATGGGCGGGTGACAAAACAATATGGGTGTAAATATTTTGTGTAAATGGTTTCTAACTTGTCTACTGAATCCAACCTGTGTTCCTGATGATTATTATTGAACCCTTTCTGGTCTTAACGTTCTGTGCCATCATGTCAAAGATTTTCTGTTTTAAGCAGGTCAATTTTGTTTCAGCTTTTCTTTATTCGTTGGCTTTTGTGGCAGTCCATCACAGTTTGAACCTTTTGGTAGCGCAAGACCAAAAGTCATTAGGATCCATCCTCTTGAGGACCATGAACAAAATTAAATGGCAATTAATTAAAGAATTGTTGATAAGTCAAGACCAAAGTAAGCCCAGTCGGCGGATAAAAATATTAGCATTTTACATCTCTGCAAACGACGGATACAGCTGGGCGAGACGCCTGCCAAGCCAGAGACCAGTCCTCAAGACTGCGTTTAAACAATATTTTTGATAGGAACATTTTCCTGCTGTGTTTGTGGCAACAAATCCAGGCATTTTAAGCTAAAACATGAACCTTTCCTAACCTAACCAAGTGGTTGTGCCTAAACCTAATCAGACCATAAGCACAGTGTCATCGGAACATAAAATTGAAAATTGAACCTAAAAAAATACAAAGTTGCAACATATAGAGATGTTAAGTTTGAATGTATCCATGGTTTGCGGGAATGTACATTGCCAACATTCATTCTGGCGATTGGGCTGACCGCAGGAGAAGGCAGACTGACACCAAGCTGTGCTGTTGGCAAGGATAAAACTGACAAGACAAAGCATTTTGATTCCTGTTCAATTTTTATCTAAAGCGTTTAGTTGGAGTTCAATCTTTAAAGCAGCTGGCATAAATGGCAGTTAAGCATTCATGGAGACTGATATCTGATAATTCTTTGCTCCATACTGCAAGAGAAACAAATTAAATATCCTAATTAAAAATACATCGGGGGAAAAAAGGCTTAAATTAATATGAGCCGAACATCTGTACTACAACTGGAAATTGGTTCTTTCACAGTATTTCATGGTTTATTAAACCCATTTTAATTCCTGGTGCACAAGAATTAATGATTAAATGAGAGATTCATTACAGTCCTTTCATGGGAAGGTGGAACAAGACGTGCATTTGATATGTTTCTCAATTAACCTTGAGTGTAGATGTGACCACGATTAGACTAGACGACCTGTGAAGCAAGAGTTACTGTGCTACAACCGTTATCTCAGTGTAATTATACATAAACAAATCTGAAACCTTCAACTCTCTGAAGGTCCCACATCATGATCACTTTCAGGTTTATGCTTTTATTTTGGGTGTCTACAAGAAAATGTTTACATGCTTTAATGTTCAAAAAACAATTTTTTTCCTCATGCTGTCCATTGATGAATCAGCTCCTTTCACCCTCTGTCAGAACACTCCATTTAGTGCCTGTCTCTTTAAAACCCTCTCCCGAAAAGCTCTGTCTGCTCTGATTGGTCAGCTCTCACAGGCCTGAGCAGGCACCGCCCACCTTGTGTCTATATCGGCACTGACGGTGTTTTTGCACCCATGGCAGTGCTGGGGGCGTGGCTCAGGGCGTTGACTGTATCGTTGTGACATCACAACCTTATAGAAGTCCTGATGGCCTTTTTGAAGGCACAGTTTTTGGAAATGGGCCGTGTGCATTTCTCTTTGGACTGAGCATTTTTATACTTTCACAGTATTTCTATAGCACCTAGACCTGCTTTATAAAAAGAAGAAAAAATAACCTTTAAAGGATGAGGCTGGCATTTTCTTTATTTTGCATTAGTCTGTCTCTCAATAATGGGACTTTCCAGCCTGTTTGAAGCCACAGGTTCCTAATGAAGATGTACATTTTCCAAAATGGCTCACAAATATATAATTTCATTTTTTGAAAAAGGCTCCAGTAAGTCATTTCCTAAAACCACTGGGCACTGTAGGTTTTCAACAGACATTACTCAAACAGGAGGAAACGGCAGTTGTGTTCGGGACTATTTCCAGTGTCAGGACAGTGTTTTAGGACAATACTTGAGCTCTATGGTACATATATGAATCTTTGGATACACACACAATACTTTAATATGACTTATTGACAAGACAATTCTGATATTGTTGGTGATGTTAGTGTTCAACAACACAGAGGTCCCCGGTTTAGTGTCCTCAAAAGCCAATTTTTATGACGTAAGAAGAGCAGTTTTATTTGTAGCTCGACCTGTATTCTAATATATTTCATTTATTGCTACTGAAACGGCATCATAAACCAAAGAGGAGAAGAAAAATATGGAATCTGTCAAGTCAGAAAACAAAAATCAGACTACGTCTACTTCTGCTATGGACAAAAATCCAGTGAATGTCAGGTTCCTCACACTGATAAATACTCTGCTCTCTGTATAATTGCCTCTCTTATCTTTAACAGAACTCAGGCTTTATATCAGATAGTCTTGATCACTGTTTTGTGTTAAGAGACTGATGGAAACAGAAAAGATAAAAGACCAGAAATGACTCATGTAGCTCTGCTGTGAGCTCCCACACAAGCTATTTAAATTCACTGTGCTTTGCCTTTGCACTCTCTAATTCTTTTTCACGGCAGATTGAAACGAAAATTAGGCAGTCAGTTCCCTTTTTTAATATAAAAATGGTAAAAGTAGGAAAATTGATTCTTCACTTTTTATTACAATATCCTGTCTGGAAATTGAAGCTTTTTTGAAACAAGCAGAGGTTGTGGGGTTTTGATGTACAGTATTGGTTTTGACAAAGCTCTCTGTCCTCTGTCTTACATTATCTGACTGGCTGAATCTTCCACTTGTAACAATGATCATTAATGTAATTATTTATTATCGAATCCAAGCCATAGCAAAATGACAACTCTACAATTTAACATGGATGTGGGCAACAGGACATCAGTGTTTTTCCATCAGCAGAGGTTCCTGCTCCAGTGACTGTGACCCTGTGTCAGGGGCCAAAGACATGGATCAATATTGTTTTTTGCTGGGTCAATCGATTAATTGAAAAAAAACACAAAACACACCTTGACACATCGAGTGGCAAGTCGATAACGCATCTGCATATTTTGAAGACATGCTGACATGCAAGGTATTTATTTAAATGTAGGTGATTATTCATTTTCAACCTTTTATATAAACTGATGAGTTCAGTTCTCAGAGCTGACACTTTCTCCTTTTGTTTCTACTTTTCATGGTGCTTTGTTTGCAAAAGATTGTTTTATGTGTCATTTATGGAACCCACGTCCACTGTACAGACGACTGATCGAGCACTTTGTAACTGAAGTTGTGGCTTATTGCAATGTTCACCGAATCTATACTTTCTTCCTGCCAACAAAGTTTTTCAATAAAGCTTTTCAACGAAGATACTGGAATTTGTCTTGTTCTGAATGTAACCTTTTTTTGCTTTTAGAAAAGCCTGAAGAAAATCTAAACCTTCCTTTGGCTTTTGAACGAAACCGTGTCACAGCCTCCTTTTTAGCTGCGTCCTTCTGCCTTCCAGATCTCTCTTCAAGAACTCTGAAGAAGAACTCTATGTATGTCTTTGTAGCCTTGACACAATGCAGGTAAGCACATGATCTCTGACAGATTCTACAGGCATTCACTGTTGCACTGTTCTGTACAAAGGCAGAGTGACAGCAGCAGTTGTGTGGAAAATGAAAAGGAGCTTTCGGAAAAAGTTTAAACCTTGCCTACTTTCACACTACCACACAACTGGCCAATTGTCGGTTTTTGAAAGCTACAATAATTGTCAGACAAGGGTTTCAGACACTCAGAGGAGTCAAAGCACTTCTTTGAACCACATCGAGGCCTCCCAACTGTCACAGAGTCATCAGCGTCACATGAACTGAGGTGTGACGTACTGTAGTGGGAACTCTTGTTTTTTGTTTTTTATGGTTTTGCCACCAACATATAATGATATTTAAGACAATAACATCATTTTTCAGTTTGTGCTCGCCCTTCTCCTTTTTCAAACATGACAATTCTCTGTGCACTGACCCGGGTCCACAAAGTTATGGTTTTCTGTCCACAGCCCTGCCCCAAACCCCATCCCCACTCCATTAGGATGAACTGGAACACCAACTGTGAGCCAGGTCTTACTATACATCCACCATCAGTGCTGGACCTCACTATACTTTAATGGGAGCCTATCTCAACAGTCAGGTTCCAACATCTGGTGGAAAGCCTTCACAGAGGAGTGGAGGCAGTTGCAGTAGCAGATGACATGTTCAACTGTCAGCCACATTCTAAAACATCTACTCAAGTTGTCTTTGAATGCTAAAGTTAAATACTAGATATATAGTCAGTACTCCAACAGCAGGAGGCAGCAGAAACCTTCCATCACTGTCCACACTAGAAGCACCTCCTAATGAACCTAATGAATGCAACAGCTTACAGTTGGATGAATGCACCAAGCAGCGCTCTACCAGGAAATGTTTTTCTTCTTTAAATATTCAAGTCACATGGAGTCTTTTGGGGTCTGTAGCAGGTACAGAAAGAAGGTGATGAAAATTTGAAAGAGAAGACTCCATGCATATGCAGATGGTGCAACACAGTGCAGTCCTCTCTGAGAATG
This sequence comes from Pagrus major, assembly GCF_040436345.1. Classification (NCBI taxonomy): domain Eukaryota; kingdom Metazoa; phylum Chordata; class Actinopteri; order Spariformes; family Sparidae; genus Pagrus; species Pagrus major. The sequence goes on from NC_133226.1 coordinate 6,836,746, forward strand.
ACAAAACCCCCAACTTTTTGAAATTTATTTCCGTTTTTTTCTCCTTTTCTTTCTACAAAGGAACTCCTACAGCACTTCCTTCACGATGTTTCAGCCACTTGCACCATGCAGAAAAGTGTCTCAAATCATTTGGTCCAACTCACAAACAAGTCCAAAGTCATTTTCTCTTGGTAAAGTCAAGTCTCTGCAGTCTCACCTGCATTATCTGTTTTTTTGTATTAGAGTACAGTAAAGGTATTAGTTGCCATCTAATAATGAAAATATTTTCCAACTTATCCAACCTGTTCAAAAAGAATGACAGTGAATTGAATTTGTATCACAATTATTAATATTCAATGAAATGAAATGTAAATAAACAAAAAATGACTTCATTAAGGTTTATTTATTTTTGAAAAAATTCCCGGACTCTTAATTTATAAACAGTGAAATACAGACAACCAAACTACAAAAAAAAACTAAAACTGACGAGAGAAAATGAACAGACAAGACTTTTGACTCATCATGGCTCACATCAAGTTAAGTCAGGAGTCTCTAACTTGCGAGTCTCAAGTCACTTATTTTCTGTCAAGTTGCAAATCATCAAAACTGTGACTAAAATCATCTGGAGTCCTCATCTCTGGCACTAACTTACTATATTTGCCCATCTGACTGACCTGCATTAGGACTACAGGGATGCCCAACATGCAGACTTACATGTGTAATATGACAATTTTATTTCCACAGGCGAGTGTTGACATTTGTCTTTGCTCTTCAGCACCTACTTCTGCTCAAATGACCAGCAGCTTGGCACACACTCACTGTGTGTGTCACTCAGTCTGGGTTTGCAGTGAAGCCGCTGCCGCTGTCCTCAAATATAAATGAAACTGACACAGAAGTCCACATAAAAACATGAGAATGAGAGTCGAGGTTGGTGGGGAGTTGTGTGACAGTGTTGCACTCTGTTGCAGTCCACTGTGCAGTCTTAAGAAATACAAATATTGGTGATTTCCAGCCTCCTGACATTTATTGCACTCTCTCTCAGGACAGTTGCTGCAACATGTGGGACATTTTTAAATCTTTAAATAAATGTGTCATATAGCTTTGTGCAGAATATTACAATGCAGACAGTGTGAAATGTATTTTTACTTTATATAGATTAAATATCAAACATGACAACAAGACTACTCTCAATAGAAATAATTTAGTTATGCTTTGAAAAAATAAGTTATGATCTGATCCATTAAAATTGAATTTTCTGTATCGCATTTACTATGTAGAACTGTAGCCAGGATATTAAAAATGTCTAAATCCCCTTGGGAAATCCTGCCCGTCAAGATATTTTTAATTCGTCACCCACCTAATGTTTCTTAAGTTTCCACAAATCTTTAAATCCTTGTGTTTTATTTTTCCATTTAATCTCACAGTTATATTTTCTGTCCTTTTTTGCTTCTTAAACACACAGCATGTAATTTCCTGCCACTAGGGGTCTCTCAATCAAAGCAATGAAAACAAAAGACGTAGTTTTGATGGCCTCTTGAAGTAGCGTGAGATCATGAGAGACGATGTCTTTACTTCTAAACAACTGCTGCTGATGAAAATCTATTTGACATGACTCAAATGGCACAAACGTTCACAGACGAGGTTGTGTTTTAAATTTTAGTCACATTATGTTTAGTCAGATTCTCCAGCTTCCTTCCTCACTCTCTGACATCTCACGTTTCCCCAGAAGTTATAGCGACAGGCGACCAACAGACTCAAACGCACTGTTACCTGAATCAAATGACAGATTTCTCTGAGTTTGAATATTGTTAGAAATGTTGGTTGTTGATAAGGTAAGTACACAACTCAACAAAATACATGACAAAGGTGTTGTTGTTTTTAGATATTTTAATGCAGAAATGTTACATATTATGTCTGTGGTCAAAAGCCTATTTAACAATTCATATAGGTCTGATGTTGTGTCCATTAACAGCTGTTTCCCCATCTGGAGAAACAATCGACCGATCACATCTTAGTAGGAGGGATTAAAGGGAACTCCAACATTTTTTCCCCACCAAATTCTATTTACAGGTACTGTATTGAGGAGTTATAGCCTGTATAAAGAGGGATCTTTACAAAATCTAATAAATCCCCCAGGTGTTGTCACAAGAGGCAGTTTAAAAAGTTTGAAAGTTTGAAATCTGAAAGAAGTGAACTGTCCCACTCCTCATCTCTGCTTGAGGCACTCAAAATCTCCAAACAAACCATTAGTGGTTTAATCGTTGCATTGTGCTTTATGTAGGTGTCAGACTTTGACAAGGAAGCAGAATGGGTGAATTGCCAAAAAATGATATTTTTCTGCTTTTTTCTTTTCTTTTTAAAACCTGTCCAATGAGCTCTGACAGTGTTGTAGAAGTGCAATACTAAAACTGTACTTATTATTACATATTTTACTTTCAATAACTGTTGATATGTGATATTGTTAGATGCGAAATTATTTCATTAGTGAAATACATTGATGGATTTGATCAAAACTAATGCCAACCAGCAGAGGTAGTTGTTAATGTAACCTGCACGCCCACACAGAAATCGTTTTGCATTGATCCCATTAAAGTTCTTAGCTGTTTCCAGTGTGGATTTACTGCTACAGCCAGATGGCTCAGACTCAAATATAATCCAACATTCTTTAAATCTTCTGTGCGTGATTCAATTTCGGTGTTTCTCAGGTTGATGTTGTATGTATGACCTGAGGGAGCCTGTGTCTACTGTAGTAGTCTGTGCTTTGGCTCTGAGAGTTGAGCCCGAGGCTTGAAGCTGCATCTCTCTCTCCCGGAAGAATATGAAGAATAAGTTTTCGTCAACTAATTGTGGCCTGAGGGGGAATTCAGAGAGATTTGCACCCAGAACTCACCAGCTGTCAGTAAGCCTTTTGCCAACAAATTGGGTCCAAAAAGTCTCATGAACACTTCGCTTTCTGTGCAATGTATTGAAACTGTCATGGTGAGTGTGGAGTTAACAATTTCACATTTTGCATATTGTCTGCAGTATATCTGTATATCCTCCTGTCTGTAGGGGATGTGTCTGAATAAAGGGTTTTGAAGCCGGGGGCCTTTTTAGGTCAAAAGACCTTTTGTGTGTTTTTATTAACTTTTTCTCACACACACAAAAAAAACAGTCACGTTTACTGTCCTATTTGTGATGATCAAGACATAATCTTCTGACATTACCATCGGCATTCTGTGTCATTACATAGCTCATTAACCCAGGCTGTAATTAACCTAGGGACTGGGGCATGTCCCGTTGTCCTAGAGGATTTAAGATCCTGTGGGACTGTTGCTGCATGTTTCACCCTCTCACACTTCATACTGTTATGATTCTAACTAAGGCAAAAACCCCTTGGTGATGATGCTATGAAGAGGCATTTACATTCTGCAATTATACACATGCTCTGACGAGTGCCAGAGGCCTTGTTAGGATTGTTTTTCTTATTGTCACGGGTCTATAAAAGCTGATATTCTGTTGTCTGGGATTTCTTCACATTGACTAATGCATCGCTCTATTTTGTGAGTAGTTTGTCTAATTGTTGCAGAGTGACAAACGAGAAACAAGACGGCACTCAGTTTTATCACGGCAAGACAGCTTTATTTAGATAGCACATTCGAACAGAGGCAATTCACAGTGCTTTAATTGGCAAAGGCATGCTTTATAATGACTTTCAAAACAATAGGCCATCAAAAAAAGATTAACATCAGTTAAATTAGAATAAAATTGAATGTGAAAGATGAGCTTAGATGAAAAATGTATAAAGTGATTTACAGGGGTAATGAAAGTACGCCAATCACTCAAAGTTTTTTGTTGTTTTTCTTGTTATTTTACGTTATTTATATTTTAATCAGTAAAAGCTAAAATATACAGATTTCAACTTTCCCCCCTCCAAGAACCCAAATGCAGACACAGAGGCGAGCAGGAAGATGTAACAAAAAGCTGAGGTGAGATAGGTGCAGAAGGAAAATCAGGCTGGGGACCAGCACAGGAACATAAGAACACAAAAACACAAGAACACAGGAGGGAAACAGAACACTGGGAACACAGGTGAACAAGAACAAAAGGCGGGAAAACAGATGAAGACATGAAATGGAAAGTAAAACATAACACATGAGGATGTGCTTTCAACATAAAACAGGAAATCAACTAACCAAAAAACAAAAAACAAAAAAAATGACAAGTGTTTCCCTGTTGTATTATTGTTGTGCTGCTTTCACAAAGACAGCGTTAGCAACATGGCTACTGCTAACAGCCTGGCTACTGTCCAAAGCAACAAACAGCCGTGAGAGCCCGAGTTGACCTAGAAATCCAGACCTCAGCTTCATACAAAAAGGCACAGTAAAACACCAGGTTGTAGAAATAAGCAGGCAGGTTTTACTGCTTCCTGATCTAGATGAAAGGATGCTAGGCCCACTGCTAAGGGGAAACCTATATCAAAGGGTGAACAGACTTTGACACAACATCAGCGCTCTCCATCGAGTGAATGCCCGTCAGTTCACTTTTGTTTTACCTCAGTTTCTATCACTCTCCCAGCAGGGAGGTTCTTTTTCTTTTGCAGTGTAGAGTTTCCACAGTTATGTCTGTTGTTCCACCATCACCTGGGGATAGTGACCAGGGAAGAAAATGCCTCTTCCTGCATTGGTTGTACAATGTCCAGACAGAATAGCATCGTGAAAGCGAGACCTGGGAACCAATCTACAAACGGATGGTGTCATTTTTCTGCAGCCATTACACTGTGCCATCAGTATTAACTTCAGTATAAGTAAAAGCACAAAAAATGTTGTTTTCTCTTAACTCTTCACAGGTTTAAATTTTTAGTTTTAATGATTAATTAATATCTGAACCAAACCATTGCTTTTTTCAGGTCTCCACTTTCTTGTTTTAGCTTTTTTTATGAGCAATAATAATCTTTGAGTGGCCTCCTTGATGTTACCTTGGTAGTCACAGCACAATTTAAAATGGCATTTCCCAAAATATCTTCTGGGGCTGCATTTACATGATCTCAGAAAAGGCTGCTTTCAACCAGAGAGTGCAGTCCCACACTTTTTTAGTCTGGTGTTAAAGGTACCCTTTGGAGTTTTGGAGTGTTATTGGGCACTACACGCTTGCCTGTATCCTGTTCATGATGCACTTCACATTCCTGCTGCCCGTTTCAAAGGTACAAAGGTAATGGAGGAAAAGCAAGCAAAACGCAAGCAAAACGCAAGCATGAACATGAACGTAAGCATCGTACAAATGAGAATAAGAAAGCAAACCTTGCAAATGTTTTACTAGGAAGAAAATTCGTTCAGTGATACATGTAAAGTGTTTTGATGAAAAACACTGGATGTAAGCACACAGAGCACCTTTAAGTTCCTCTTTAGGGCTGTCAGAACTGAAGAAGCTTTTGAGATGACAGGTGAAAAATCCTCAAGAACTTCTAGATGATCAGAAGAAGGCATTGCCTGACTATAAAGGATCATAAACCAAAAAAAGGTTGGGAATGACTGGCCAATTTTTAGATAATATGATACACAACAAACAGAAAGCCAGTAAGCTACTAAGATAAGTTGAGATTCAGATGATTAAAAGTCAGAAACCTACAATAGGGTTTCTTTTAAATACAGGTGAGATACTACTTTCTTCACTCTGTGGGCTGCCTGAAAAGGTAAAGTTGATCATCTCCCCCCTCCATCTTCCTCTCTTCAGGACTCTCCTCTGCACAGGATGATCCATGGGTGGTGCAGACTCACAGAGCAGCGCGACTCCTCTGATCACGGAGAGCTGAATCCATCTGAGCAGCCGGAGACCTTGGCACCAGGCTGCGCTGTGAGCCGTTATCTATCAGCAAAATGTCAGCCACAGCTCTGTAGTCTCTCAGATGAGAAATTAAAAGAAAGGCAAGGGGAAAGAAGGGAGGGAGGAGGCAGAGATAAAAGCAGCTCCAGTCACTTTTTGCCGAAAGCATCTTTGTTAGCAACAGAAATATCTGTTACTCAAAGATTACCTCAGGAACTTGCGTGAGACCTAACAGAGGACTGTCACTGTAGTCTTATGTGATGTATACAAAGGTCGAGTTTTGGTTAGAGTTTTTAAATTCTGTTTTGTTTTGTTTTTTTGTATTTTGTATGTTTAGAGCCAGAGCCGACCCCAGGAGCCCTGCAGAGCACCGCAGTGCAGCTTATCACAAGTCCAACCCTGGACATCACAGTAATAAGAAGATCTATTTTGCAGAAAAAGGTTACAAAGCCTTTCCAGTGTTTTTCAAAAAAATAATGGTTCTTTCCTGAGGTTCAACATAATCTCCTCTGAAGGTAAGTATGATGAAAGGTCATTAAAGATACATTTGAGGACTCCTCACTTATCCAGTGAATATTCAGACATTTATTAGCTGTAATTAGGGCTAGTTTGATAAGGTGCGAATTTCCCCTCGTGTTGATCTTGAGTTCACTTTAATGTGTTAAGACTTTAAGAGCTTGCTTACACTTTTACTTTACATGATTTTTACATCAACGACATAATTTCTGTAGTCCACATCTATGAGCTGCCCTTTTAAATCTTCCACTGTTTAAGCATGATGAAGAACCCCAAACGTTATTAGTCTCAATGCACAGAATCAACTCACATAAACTATTTTTCCTCTAATTTATTTGCTGTATTATAAACAGTAACTAAGAAAAATGTAAATGGCATTGTTTTGCCTGTTTCACAAACAAAAATGTAAGGAACTTAGAAAGAATATCCTAGCTTGTTCTTGGATCATAAAGAGAGAAAACAAAAAAATGAGATCAGACTTAGAAAATGGATCACCTGAATTATTTTTACCCCCTGCGTCTCAGGGCTTCCGTACCTGGGTGGCCATAAAGAGAAAAATACAGATATATTGAGGCCACATTTTATCACACTGAGCACTTGTGCTAATGCTATTTTGTGTACACGAGATACAAGTCATTCCTGTGTTTTGATTCAGAAAAGAGTATATGGGGCGCCCCAGTAGCTCAGCTGGTCGAGCTTAGTGCCCCATGCATAGAGGCTGTGTCCTCGCTGCAGTGGCTCAGGGTCCCAATCTGACATGTGGCCTCTCTCTCTCCCATCAAATGAAACCATGAAAAAGGTGAAAAACAATTTAAAAAAGATAAGAGTATATACAGAGAGGAGGCACAATGGGGTGCCTCTATCTTTATTCCAAGCTACTTTTGATGAAACCATGCCCACCTCCACATGATGAAAGCCTTGTGGGGCATATGACATTTACAGTTGCTTGGAAAATAGCAACATGGGGAACTGAATTTATGATGTAGTAGATGATGAGTTTATCAGACCTCAATGAGACAAGAATTCGGTTGGGAAAACCAATACGTGCATCGTGTTGTGCTGGCTGTCTATATATAAACACTTCAGGCGCACAAATGAGGGAACGTGGGAACAAATTGAGTCTCGCACACAATTTGAGCGTTCGAGGTAAAAACGTGGCCGCGATAAAAAATGTACTCTCTGTACATACTGTACACTGAACTTGGTAGGTGGGTGTTTAAGTAATATCAATAAACTGTGAGGCTGAGCTGCTGGCTGTTCTGTTGCCGCCTCAATAATCTGCTTTTGTTTCATTTCTTAGCATCCAACATTACTGACAGTTAAGTTCCACTTCAATTCTGCTACCATTTCCCTTTCTTGTAGTAGCTGAGCTAATTTTCCTGTTGCTTCTTGTTTGGCAAGAGATTTAAGACACTTTCATGTTTTTATGTATATTATAAGAGCTGCCATGGTTACTGTTTAAGAGGATTTTATCTAGATCACTTTTAACTCTCTACGAGATGTTGTGAGTTGGCTTTGTATCACTGACAGCTCCCCTGTAAATTAGTTTCATGGCAAACTGACACGTGGCTTTACTCATGTATAGAAAAGGTCAGATTATCATTTCTTCTTCACCCACACACTTAACATCCAGCTAAGCATTACAGAAGTATATGAGCTTACAGCATTTAATGTGACAGCTTGTTTTACTGTTCTTCACATTGTATTTACTACTTCAAGGCACTGACATTTATAAGTTTAAAGGGATACCTTTGGGAAATATGCTTGCTTATTGTCGAAATATACAGTATAACTTTCATTTTCATGTTCATGTGCACAATTACTGGAAGCAGTAAGAACTTCCACCAAAGGAGGAGAAAAAACAACTTCCAAAAGCACTTAGTGCTTGTACTGCTTGTGTACTGAACTCACTCAATTACCCTTACCACCACAAAGATGCACCTTTTCTCTGGGATCTTTTATGTTGCCTATTTCTATTATCCACTGATAAGAGAGAACAACAACATGTCAAGCTTAAACCAGCATCTTTGATCAAAACTGATCCCACGACTCTGGCTTTGAAATGAAGACTGCAGGTATCCCTGGTCTTCATTTTTTGGTTCTGCAGAGCTCTGGGTGTCTGGTTTCTCTTTACAAAGCCAGATCAGGCAGATTGGCTCTATCTGGACAACATGCAGTGATCTGAGTGTGCAGATTTCACTCAATGCCGCCACGATTCATGATTGATGTCCGGCTTATCCCTGCAGATTATTCGACTAGTCATTTGCAGGAAGCTAAATGATAGGCCTGTACACAGCCTCTCTCTCTCTCTCTCTCTCTCTCTCTCTCTCCTTCTGTGAGTGTGTGTGTCCATGTGCTTCTGTCTGTTTGTGCAAATCATCTGGAACTGTGTCACCCGTCCATCCAAAGCTGCCATTAGTGCAGCAGCTCGGCTAACTGTGATCCCACGTCAGATCAAATAATCGATCACAAACAAACACAGTGGGGCTATTTTTAGATGTGGATCAATGTGGTGTTGTGAAGCAGGAGAGATCAGGAGGGAAGGATTGACATGTAAACAGGATTAGAAATAGCTGTTCAAATAGCAGATTGATGAACCTGTTCTCTTTACTTCTCCTCTGTGGGTTGTGTTTTTCTGAGTTTAAAAGACTTCCTTTGTAGGTTTGGTAAAGATCAGTTTCATACCGTGACCCACCTTGTTAAAAAATAAAAGGCTGCATAAAGAACCCGATTCTTAACGCATGTTCATAGTCTCTGGCTGTCCTCCACTCAGCCTGTCGAGGCTCTTTCTTAAACTCCATGAAAGCGTCTCCACAGGGGAGATACTCACGTCAGAAATCGGTTTGACTGGAAAGCAACTTGTGCTGTCCTTTGTAACTGTGAGATCTGATCATCGAAATTTAAACCAGGGTTTGTTGGAGCTACGGTGCTTTTAAAAATCAGTCAATATTTGATTCAGGTCAGAAAGGCACAACCTCTCTCTATCTTTATCACTTGAGTTTCAAATGGATTTTGTTTGCAATATGTCTCATTCACAGCAGCTTATCAATGTCACAGCAAGATTGCACTCCGCTCTTTTAGAAATGGGAGGTAGTACAGTGGGAAAAAAGTTCTTGTAGAAAGTCCTTGACAGACTAATCAAGGGGACCTTTTAAAAGGTTGGGTGAAAAAAAATAAATGTACAGTCACAGAAAAGACAAAGAAATGAAGAGAGGGAGAAGACTCTTAAAGACAAAACTGGTATGTATATATATATATATATATATATATATATGGAGTTAGCAGTCAGGGGTTGGGGCCATCATATTGATGCCAAGCTTTTCTCTACTGTTAAATGAGGGAGACATAATGAAAGTAACAGTCCAATGCAATCAATACAGCAGCCCCGCAACAAATAACTGCCTTTCTCGATTTTATACAGTGTTAAAGACTGCAGACGCAGCACCCAAACGCCTTCATTGCTGTATCTGCGGATTTCAACCATGTCACTGCGGCTCTGCCCACATTCAAGCAGTTTGTGCACTGTCCAAGCAGGCAATTTAAGACATAAGACCTGCTGTATGCCATTTTTTTAAGAAGGCATACAGCTCTGAGGGTCTCCCTCCCCTCAGAAGATCAGATCAAAACCTTACCCACCTTCTGAAGAATGCTGGTACAAAAAGCTCCAGCAGAACAATGTGAAGGATGTGTGGAGCGAAGTATCACAGGCACAAGGTCCCTGTGACATCCTGTCTGGGTACTGTACCAAAGAAGGCATGCCCTAGCATATCCAACAACTACAAACAGGTGGTGCTGCCAGCTGACCAACTACCTGGAGAGGCTGGCTCCCTATGGCACCTGTTTAAAGCATCACTGGACCTCCTTCAGTGTGCAGGGCTGCATGTCTCTCTCTGTGTTGCACAACATGGGAGCATCACAGGCACCAGTCCTGTCACTCTTTCTTTTCACTCTCTACACTTCAGACTTCAGGCAGAACTTCAGGTCCTGCTACCTGCAGAAGTTCTTGGATGACTCTCTGCATCAGTGAGGGTAAGGAGGAGGAGAGAAGCTGTAACAATTCACTTCAATTTAATGCTGAAGGAAAGAAATTAAAATAAAATGATCAGTAGAAATTCAGGAAAATGTATTAAAGAATTGACCAGCTATTTATTACATTATTATTGGAAAATAGCAGAATATTACTAAATCATATTGGGGTAATCGGTTTGAGGTAATTATTGTGGTAATAGGGGGGTAATTTAAAAGATATTTCAAACATGTAACTTGTTAGTGTTACCCATTGAGCTCAAAGCTCCACTGTGCCTTACTAGAGCCTCACAGAACTGCTGGCATAGCTGTAATATCTCAGGTTTAAGACATCTGAAGCTGTTAAGTGGTACGATCTTGCTTGGTCACTACATTCAGTACCATTATCTTTCTTACTTAGTACAAGCGTAATTCTTGTAGACCTTTTTAAGAAGTGGTTTATGAAGGCCTGTGCTCTTAATTTGATCCGTACCAACATCAAAGTCTCATGATTAGTTGTTTTTTTACACGGAGACTGCTGGGAAAAGGTTGAAGGACAGAGCTACCTTTCGACAGCTTGAACCAGTTTTCTACACAGTATCTTTCGAGACATCAAACTATGCATAATTTCATGCAAATTTAAACATCTATGTGATAGGAGTTCTGCTCATGTCCTCATCAGTTAAATGTCACACTGGAGCGCTACTCAAGACCACATAAAACACTCTGCCTTCCAGCTGAACGGTCAGGGTTGTATTTTAAAGTTAATCACAGGATAAAGCTTAATGTTGCATGACTCATTAAGGTGCGAGTGCAGTCTGAGTGTTAATGTTTTGAGACACTCAGTTCCACTTCCTTGCAGGCTGTCTGCTCGTATAAACTTTTCAGCTGACCTCAGATCCTCTCACACATTTAGGTGAGATTAAACAAGCTGAGAAGTGTGCTGATTGTGAAGAAATATATACGGTTTATTTCTTGCTGTTGCATTTGGAGGATTAAAAGGAAATTGAAAAGAATCATTTATAATTCTAGGGGTGATTCTCATGTCAACCCCTGACAGGATTTGAACTTGGACCTGAGCTGTTACCTAGCAACATAAGTTACAGATACAGGTAAGGGTGTATTTTTGCTTTTCAAAACTGTGTGGAACACCCACTGTGCTGTTTTCTTATGAGTGGGTCCCTGTTTGTCTCATGGGCAGTTAATCATCTGGGGGATGGCCAATTGGGAGCACTAATGCCCCAAGATACACATCAACGGGAGTGAAGAACAGGCAGTGAAGAATAAGACTGTTAGCAAGTGAACATAGTTAGAAACACTGCAGGATTCAAACTTAAGTAGAATCGTCTTTACAAATGTTTTATGAAAATCTTTAGCCCAATCTTTAGCCCTCAAGGATACAAACAAGTTTTGGGAGTAACACTGAATGTAAACATGACTGTTATTTGTTTACAAGAAAACTCCACGGGGTGTTTAAGTCTGGTGTTCTTCGATGCATCCGAAAAAAACACATTATGATGAATTAGAAATATCATTTGAATTGCTGGATATTTAATGCTCTAAACCAATTTATTTATTTATTTTGTGTACACCAAATCCTGAAATGAGGTTAATGATAGTGGTGAGACCACTGACCGTAGGCCGCCTTGACGATTTCTGTCAGTTCAGGGTCGCTGGTGTGTGTTTGAATTATTATTTTTATGATAAATTTGGTTTACTTATTATTTGATGCTATATAATTGGGTGTAGCATCATGATTGACAGCTTAGCCCCACTTGTGATTGAACGGGTAGGTGTATGGGCAGCATAACTCAGCTCCACCACCCGATCCCTACTGCACTGACATTGAGTCCAGATGATGTCAGCAGATCAAAACGGCAGGGTTTGTATCTGGCATATTCTGGCTTCACTTTTTGAAAGTAAGAGGAACTGTAGACGCATCGTCCATCTTAATATACTATATGTCACAAAATCTAGATCAATGCAACTTTAAGCACAGTTGGCTTTTGTTTAAACGGCCACCTGTTTCAATCACATTTATCTTCCATTTGATGAAAACTGATGATTCTGTTAAGCTTTTAGTCATACGGAGTTAAGCCTATTAAGTGAAATATTTAAGCCTTGTTAAGCCCTCAAACTGATTACAGTTAACCATGAAATGTGGTAATTTAATTGTGAGTAGGTAGCCTTTTTGTTTGGGAAATCTTCTCCTGAGGCAAAGTGCCCTGGTCATACTGATCAGCTAACATGAAGAGTCATAGGCTTACAGCACAGCTGCATTTCAGTCTGTACATGCACACAGTCACACACAGAGCTGTTATCATAAGGCAGTAGTTCTTCTCACAGCAGTCATCTCTTCATTAACACATCAATTGTTCCATCACCATGAGAGATCCCGGCATCAGGATTGTGGCGCTGGCTGTTCAGCTAAGAGCCTTTGCAGTCAAAATTGAAAACCATGATAATAGCTAAAATCATTAGCTCTGCGGGTGTTCTTGAAGAAGTCAATGTGTTCATTGCCTCTCCTTTCCTCCTTTCCACTTTCCACTTTCTTTCTCACACAGTGACTTCCTCTTCTCCGCTGCTCTGACAACACGCTTGTTGTGCAGCGTCTCTGTCCATGATAATACTGTTTGGCTTCTCAATGTTTCCCACTGGTGAACCCCTCTAATTACTGTCATCGATCAACTTCAAACACACACATTCAACCAAATGCACACACATACACACAGTCTCTTTTTAACCCAACTCAGTCACACAGATAAAAAAAAACCTAAATATTTGCTTTATCAACATTTTCATTCACTGGTGGAGCTGAACGCAACCTCAGTGCTCAATAAAGATATCTTCTTCTTCTTCTTCTACTTCTTCTTCTTCTTCCTCCCCTGCATTCCCTCCTTTCCTTGTACACATGCCTGTTTATAGTGAAGGTCATTGGCAGCACCATCATCATCAGACAGTCGTATGTCAACCAATACACCATGTTGTACCGCCATATTTCTACAGTAGCCCAGAATGGACAAACCAAACACTGACTCTGGAGAGGGCCTTTCATGTTTTTATGTTACCTAAAAGCAACTGTAGTTTCTCTGCCAGGCTTGGAAAGAGAGGGGTGAGGGGTATTCAGTTGGTTGCGCTTTGTAGCCTCACTGCGAGATGCCACTAAATCCTACACACTAGTCCTTTAAATACAGTGTTAAATGCATTAAATTGTCATTAACCGTGAACCGTGATGGGCTTTAACTCTCACCACATATCGACCGTCGATACCAACAGCTGTAAAAAGAGCCATTGGAACAAATTAAGACTAAACTGAACGCAGACAAACTGATGTCATTTTTGTCACACACCCTAAAATTTTCCAGATGTTCAGTGTCATCTTAATTGCACTGTGAAAACCAGCTTCATATTCACTTTTTACTGTTTGTCACTCTAAAAATTGTAATTCAAAACATGTTATTATTGGCCACCGCATGTCATTTCAACTAGACAGTATTACTGGCCAAAAACACTTTTCAGCCAGGCAGGTAATTTCAGCCTGGCTGACCCTGCTGGCCCTCCACCGCCAACCTCTGTCATGGATTTGTTCTGGTTTGTGGTATCAGATGAGGCATTTATTTTTAACACTGAGACTCAAAACTATTTTTCCTCCACCTTCCTATAGATTACATGACCCCCGGTTGTCATGCCTTGTGTGTAGTTTCCCTATCATTATCAAGTTGAACAAAGCTGTGTTTTGTGAGATAGCAAATTTGATGTCAGTATATTTGTTTTGATTTGCTCTTTGGACTCTCCTGGACACAAATTATGGTAATCATGGGGCATTCAGTGCCCATAAATTGCTGCTGCTCCCACAATCTCCACATAGAGTGCACTCTTTGCTATTGTTGTTGTGGCTAATTGATCTTCTTCATCTTAGTCCTTATTCAGTTAAGAAACAGCTCTTTGTCATTTTTTTGCAAAACTTGTTGGATGATGCTGAGGTCACTATTCTGGGCTGGACAGTCAAGTCCATTACTTTATGGACCTGGCTTTGTGCATGGAGATGCGGTTATGTTAAAGCTAGAAAGGGACAAACACAAACTGTTGACACGAAGTTGGAAGCACAGTTCACAGGAGAGATTAAAATATTGACTGTTGGCAGGGAGAACTTTTGGGAGATTTTTGGGTGCTATTGGAGCCTGTACGAAATCAGGGAGTGTATATTTGTTAGTCTTACCACCATTTGTTGATTAGTCAATCGTCAAAAAAATCAATTAACAAATCCAGAACTTTGCTAATCAGTCCTAGCCTCTCAAATTTGAGCATTTGCTGCTTTTCTTTGATTCATATCATTTTAAAATGAATATTGAATTGAACTTTTGGTTGGACAAGACAAGCAATTTGGCTATGTTAACTTCTGTGCATTTTTCCAAAATCTTAATGATATTTTACAGCCAAAGTGATCCATCCAATGAGTAGTTGCTGCCACAAACTTTGATATCAAACCTTTTTCCCATTAACTGAAATCGCAGAGCTGGTTTAGAGGATGAAGATTGAAAATAAAGACTTGACGAAGGAAATAATTAACTGATAAACCTCGTCCTGCGAAACCATGCATACACTATCAGATGCTCTTGCTTTTATCTTGGTAGCCGGGGTCGTTGCTTTGCTGTCAGTTCTGCTGTGTCACTCAGAAGCATAGTGCTGACTTCATCTGTGATTTCAGTCAGCTCTACTTCAACCTCATTTGCTCCTCTGATATTCAGTGCATTCTCCGTCTTATTGATTCATTTTCAACGACCATTTTAATTTTCCAAGTCAATCGGCCCATTTTCAACCTCGCTAATTACTTTCACGTTAGTAATTCTATCAGCCAGCGCACACTTGGTCACAATTTCAAATTAAAATGGCACAATGATTCCTTTTCTGAGACAGTCCTCAGTTTGCCCAGGTCAGCTTTTCAAACGCTTCAGTTAGTGGTTAATAAAGCAGAAGTAATATTTGGCTCTCATCAGCTGCAGATTTTAAAGAAGGCTCTGCAAGGAAACTCGGCCAAAACTGCACAGTGCCACTGGTCAACACGGGCTTCATTTGCAGTTGGTACTGTTACCATTTTGCACTTGTGCTCGATCAACTGAGTTCAACTCAACTTTGCTCCTTTTAGTTACAGGTCAACTCATGGATCAGGGATTCCAGCAGACAGAGATCAATATCTGTTAGAGAAAGAAAAGAATTATCAGGGTAATATAAAACATCAGGGACAGATGTACTGAATTAAATATGGCATTTAATGCTGCACTTTTAATTTTGTGGGATTTAAGATTGCAAGAATAGCCATGAAATAATTTATCACCAAAAAGGATTCATATTATTGTATCATATTACCTTCAGATTCATGTATATGAGCTGACTTTCTTATCAGGAGAAGAATGAGACGATGGAGGTAAGATGGTTGCCAAACGGGAGACAACTTTTCGAGCCCACTTTGACCAACTTCTCCTGTTTCAACCCACAAAACCAGGACATTCTTGAGCATCTAGCTGAAACAAAACAAGGTATTTTTAAGGAGACATCAGGACATTTTCCTACCATGTTTGCGGCAACCACATTTTGAGGGAGAACATGATCTTCTCCTAACCTAACCAGTTTCAAAACCTAACCAGACCATAAGCACAGCGTTGTGACAGCAACTGAAAATTGAAATGCAAAGAAACTTAAAGTTGCAACAAATCCATGATTTGCACAAACATACAATGCCAACATTTATTCTTCTACTTGGAGAGGTTAACTGTGACCATCAGATGACTGTAAGGCCCACACACATTATGCCTGCTAAAGGAAGACTGGATGTCCTTGAAAGCTATTATCATAATAAAATGGTTTGTAATATATAGTACTGTAACTCAGCAGTGCCACTTGTGTTGTTGGCTGTTAATAAGCTGTCCCAGTGAGTAACCAGCACAATCTCTGATCTAAATTTTAATCAGAGATCCGTTTCATTGTCAAAATGATGTATATATACACATTTAAACACATTTACCAGCCTTCCCACCCAACACAAACAGATAAGCTTTGAAAGTTGTTCTGACGGGAATGATCTGTTTTGCATCTTCATAGACTACATAGACCCTTTTCATGGCAGACATTTTGACTTGTCAAAGCAGGAAAAGCACAGGTGGGATTTAGAACATTAATAATGGCTGCACTCTATCAAGGTGATCTCGTTCAAGGCCCTGGTATTGTGTGCTCACTCAGTGACATGGCTTACTGGGACACTTAATAGAATGGAGCCACTGTTCACGTCATTGGGCGCACCTGTGCGTTTCTAAGCCTTGACAAGTCAAAAATGTCAGCCGTGAAAATGGTCTATTGTATTAAATTTAAACACTTTGGTCTTTTGGGGGAAAACAAGCCTTTTTCACTGAAGTTGTTTTGACAGAAAGTCTCAGGTGTAAATATGATAATGGGTGAATTCACTTTTTCTACTTCAGTTTCAGGGTTCTGGTATTGAGGTCATGACCTACAGGAACACAATAGAGCCATTGTTGACGTCATTTGTAACAGCTGTGCTTTTCCTGTTATGATAAATCAAAATGTCTGCTGCCACAGAGGTCAATTGGCAGTGATTCTGTGTACATTTTCTCTGATAGAGTGCACACTTTTATTCCACAGAATAAAAGTGTGCACTCTAACAGCCAATGTGGAGAAAAACCCTCCAAAAATATTCTCTGTAAAGTGTCACAAAACAAAACAGTTTCGAGACATTTGTTAACACTGAATGGCAGTAGTGGAAAATTATTAAAAATGATTAAACAAGGTATTTTTAGGGCAAGAAAAAGAAAAACACTTGTCATCTTTTGCTTTTACAGAACATGTTTGGGCTTTAATGTACTCATTTAAAGACATTAAACAACCGAAAACAAAGTCGAAGCTGCTCAGCCAGCAGCAGGTGACAGCTACTCTAATTGAAGTCCTGGTGGCGGAAGTGCCCTGAGCTCGGGGAAACCGCGGGCTCTGGGGGAGGGGGGGTCCGAAGCAGCGCATTGGCTGCCCGCCGCTGCGTCATATTCTGACGGAGGACGGTCGGAGGCGAGAGAGCCGCCAGTCTCCACTCTGTCGCTGTAGTAACGTCTGGAAAGCGGAGACACCGAGCAGCGGGTCACCTCAACACTGAAACCGGACGGAGGAGGAGAACAAGAACAAACACACGGCTGGACTACACGTCGCTCGGTCCGTGTTACACTGCTGGATAATTATTCTTTGAACTTGACGTCGTTTGGAAGTGAAACCGAGCCCCGGAGCGGGATAGAGTGAACTCACCGGGACGCTGAGCAGGAGCACGAAAACAACTTTTTATTTTCTTTTTCTTCGTTGAGGAAATAACGTTTCTTTCTGAGGTGCCTGCTCAACACTGGACTAAGTCGCTTTAAGTTCCTGCGTTGTTTCTTTCCGCCCTCTGGAGCTGTTTTGGCGGTGAGGCGGACACCAGAGAAGCGGAGGCTCGGCAGCCACCTGACCTCCTGGAAAATAAGACCGCAGCTAATGACACGCAGGCTGAGGTCCTTAGCTAATAAGCTCTCTGGCGGAGCGGGACGAGCTCTCCGCGAGGCTGTTGCACGTCCAGTCCTGACGCACCGTTTCGCACGTGAAGTTTGCAGAATCCAATTACTGATATTGAAATTATGGTAAGTGCTAATTAATTTGTGTCAGCTGTGAAATTGAATTAGTTGGGCTTAATTGCCTGTTGAAGTTGCCCCTTTCATCGCTCTATCCGGCAAACTGCGAGCAATAAGTGGATCATCTGTCAGACAGACAGCATGGATATAACCGGGGTGCACGTCCTCCAGCGGTCGTGATGCCGCGCGCCGGTCTCATCCCGTGCCCCCAGCCTGTCATGCCAGCTCTCTAACCCGCACCAGTGTGGCGCCGTGTCCCGGTCACACCGCCAGGATGAGCAGCACCGACCTGGAGCGCATGTCGCTCAGCTCATCGGCCAACTCGGTGGCCTCCAGCGCACGGACGCTGTCGGCCAACGTGAGGAAGCTGCACAACGCGCTCAACCTCCTGCTCAACGACTTCGAGAGGGAGCAGTTCATCCACTGCCTCAACGTGTACCACTCCAAACGCAACGTGTACGACCTGGTGCAGACCCTCAACGTCATCCTCAACGCGCCCAGCAAGCGCCAACTTCTGCCCATGCTGCGACTGGTCATCCCGCGCTCTGACCAGCTGCTCTTCGAGCAGTACACCTCGGAGGGCCTCTACTTAAAGTCGGATTTAGTTGCAAGCAACGGCAACGCAGAACCCCCCAGCGCCAGCCCGACCCCCGCCGGGCACTTCTCGTCCGACAACAAGCCCGACTTCCAGGTGGCTTTGCGGGGCTCGCCGGACAGCTTCAGCACCAGCAGCGACGGGACAGCTTCCCTGGTGCCGCTGCTCGGGGCAAACTTCGTCCACGAGCCTCCGGGCGAGATGCGGCAGGTCACCATGAAGCGGCACAAGAGCAACGAGGGCCTGGGCTTCAGCATCCGCGGCGGCTCGGAGCACGGGGTCGGCATCTACGTGTCCCTGGTGGAGCCGGGGAGTCTGGCGGAGAAACAGGGTCTCCGGATCGGTGACCAGATCATGAAAGTGAACGACAAAGTGTTCGACAAAGTCACTCATGCTGAAGCAGTGAAGGTACGTTTGTCTTTTTTATTTACTACGCCAAACCTGCACACACACGGCTTTATCAGAGTGCACATTCACCCTTTGAGGCTATGAATAAAGAGTTCAGTGGACTTGGATGTCACAGTCATGGGAACTAATAGCTCTGGCCTCGTCCTATAAACCTGCACCCACTGTGTATAATAAGCTCCTGCCTCATGTGAATTATGTCTCTGGCCTCTGTGTCCAAAATTTGACCTCTTGAAGCGAACAAGCCCCATTTATTGATAGGAATGAATTTAGGTTTTTGCTGGAAGCAGTTTTGTCTAATTGTCCTATCAGCAAGCAGCGTGTTGCAGCAGCAGTATAATGTACACTGAAACACTGACTACTACTTCTAGGAAGCATGCCTGTAACAAGACACCTTCACAGCAGCTGGTAACCATAGAGTGGTGTGTGTGTGTTTGTGTGGAGGAGCTGGAGGTGGGCCCCTGTGCTCTGAAGCTATAAACTAAGAATACAGACTGGGCCTACTTTAGTCCTGTGCATCATTGTTAATGCCACCAAGGGTAAAGTAAGCGTATTAGCAAATGAGGTGATAAAAGAGCATGTCTGATTTGTGTTCAAGGTGGATTGATTTAGGAGGATGAGATGTGAGGTCCTTGGTTTTATGAGCCTAATGAGCTGTCCATGGTGCTGAAACTTCACCATAGTGTTTCCCTCTCTTTCACTGAACAGCTTCTGTCCCTTTTTAACGCCTCTTGTTTCTGATTGATTTTGTGATTGCACTCATTCACACCTATTTGCCCACGCTGTTTACTGATAACAGTGATTCATAGCTCTTTAACAGGGTTCAAATCAGTTTTAAAGCATCTGAAAAAATCATGTTTGATGGTTTTACCCCTTTTTTTAAAATTAATTTAGGTTTATTTTAGCTGTTTTAGAAACTCATGTATTAAAACATCTAATTGGATATTATTGTATTAGTGTATTTATTCTTCTAGCAGTGTTATGATACCCTCTTGCCAGGTCTCTCTTGAACATCTGAGTTTAATCTCAATGAGACTTTCGATTTGACAAATAAAGGTAAAAGAGTGTTCACTACTTTGATTTCCATCTACAGGCAGCACTATCCTGCACTTACACTGATAGAAGAGTTATCAGTAAAAAAAGGGAACAGTACTCTGCCTGTAAGAGAAATAGCCCTAAAGAAAGTAGCAGATATCTATAAGCTGCTTTTTTAAAATAGTGATTGTATGTCTGTAGTTTGAAAGGTCACCAGTTTGTTCCCTCCAACATGACAGCCACGGATTAGAGCTCAAATTAAGTCCTTTCTAACCTTCACTGAACTAGAAAAAGTCGTCCGGGCTTTTATCTCATCTTGTGTGGACTTTAGTAATTCACTTTATGTAGGACTCAGCCACAATGCAAGCCCCCAACATTCACTTAATCCAAAATGCTGCACCTACAGGCTTTTAGATAATGCGAGGATATGAGAACATGTTATCCCTGATTTTGCCTATATGTTTTTGACTACATTTTAGGTCCCTGATACATTTATAGGTAGCTAAAATACATATGATCTCCTGTCCCGTAACACAGATCCTCTGGTTTACCTTTATGGTTCAGGCCCAAAGTCGATTTCATCTTTTAGATAAATGCATTTTCATAATTTTATAGTCATTTTCTCGATTTATTCTGTTATATTTTGTGGGTTCAAAGACTATTCTTATTTCCAAAGTGTCTCTGAGGAAGTGACATAATCTCAGATTAATTTTTCAATTAATTGATTAGTTGTTTGGTCTTTAAAATGCCAGAAAATGGTGAAAAATGTCAATCAATGTTTCCCAAGATGACGTCCTCTTGTTTTGGCCACAACCAAGAGATATTCAGTTTACTGTCATAGTGTAAGGAAAATACTCACATTTAAGAAGTTTGAATCAGAGATTAATCGATTATCAAAATAGTTGCAGATTAATTTAATGGTTGACAGCTAAATGATTGATCGATTAATTGTTGCAGCTCTGCATGTTAGAATAATGAGACCATTGGCCTAATTGTTGTGTTAATAGTTCCTGTAAATCTGCTCCTCAGCCTGAATTCTTCCAAAAGTCTGCAGCAGAATGTCTCTGCAGCTCATATTGAACGTGATCTCAAACTGCGGCGGATAGAATACTAATGACAGCATTAACCATGTTTTTCCAATCAATTCTCTCCATATTTAAAGATGTCTCTCATCTGAAGAGTGAACACTATTGATCGTTGTTACTGTATGAACTGTTGGAGAGTTTTGCTATCGAGGTTCCTTCTCAGAGAGCACAGGCCATTTCTTGTGGGAGTAGTTGTGTCGGTTTTGAGACTAAGAGGGAATAAATCCAAGGATGTGAATCTGTTGGTAGTATTCCTCTATTTTTGTCATTGTCAGTGAATTCTTTTGTCATGACAGTTCTGCTACTCATTGTACTATGAAGCCATCCATAATGACTATGGTATGATACTATGCTATGACTACTACTAGTTGTGCTGCTGCCTCTGCTGCTCGGCTGTTATTAGGCTGACAGGGCAGGCACCCAGCCAACACGAGAGAAGCCTTGTCTCAGATAAAATCCCCCTGGAGGTCATTAATGCTTGAGTTCAGTTATTTTTATGCCTTCTCGGTTTAGGCTAAATGTTATTACAGGCTTTTAGAACTGTAATCATTTTAACCTTTTAAACTCCTCCAACTACTGAGTTCATCCTGAAATGATGCTCTTGTTGTGCAACCAAACATTGTACGAACCCTAGAGATTGTGTTTAATATTCTGGTGAAGATACCACATGACATCACTGCATCTTGGCCTTGAGTGTTCAGTAATCAATCTGAGCATCATATACCCTCAGAGAAAAACAGAATATGTGATACTGTCTATAGTGCGAGAAGTTTGGCTACATTTAAGGAAGAGGTTTACAGATATTCGATTTCCACAGTGTTATGCAACCCTTTTCCCTTAAGGGAGTTTTAGACATACTGCTGGTTGATTCTAAAAGCACTTACTCCTTGTTTGAATGGCCTAAATACTGAATTTAATCAATGACTGACCCACTATTAATTAGTCCTTAGACAACAAATAACAACACAGTGAAAAAACATATACTTCTCAATGGTTAACTGATGAGTATGTAGATTGTGAGTGTGTTTAATTTCTTCAGTAACTTTAATTCTTTAAACTTAATTCATTATACCTTTTTTAGTAAAGTCATCCTATCACAGTTCAACAGCCATATTATCACTTGGAGGTTGATCGAATAATCTGTGTTGGCAGATTATCAGCGCAGATACAAAGTTTCACAAACTATCAGTTTTGGCAGAATTTAGCTCCAATAGTGGCCAATGGCTGTGCACTCTCCAGCGGTCACACAGGGAAATACTAGAGCCCAACCGATATTGTAATTTTTAGGCCGATGTGGATACTGATATTGGGGTATAAATAAAAATTGGCCGATAATTTTACATGCACAGAATATAACTACATATTTTTTGCAATGATCCTTTAAATGTGGTTAAACACACTAACAGTAACAATGAACTTTAAATTGCACCAGTGCACTAAAACACCAGTCAACTTCAGTGGGAATTTAATAATTATGAATTACCCCAAGAATCATTTTCTTATGAAAAAAGTTTTCATATTGGCACATATCGGACAACATATACTCTGATAATAATATATCTGTGATAGGCCAATACTTGCCAATAATATGATAATATGGCTACACTAAGTCAAGTTAATGTCACTGTGTACCTGAGATAATTTATACTGAATTTGAAAGTTAACTAAAAGGTAGGGAAGGCAGTTCTGGAGAAAGATAGATGAATGTTGATTGTCATTCCCAGGTCTTCAAATATGTAAGCTTGGGTCTGTTTTTGGCCCAAAATTCTGACCCAAAGTGCCAGTATTTGACGACCTGGGAATGAGACTCAACAATCAACTATCTTTCTCCAGAATTGCCTTCCATACCTTTAAAATAAGACAGCTTTATTTGTAAATGATGAGTATGATAAAGTTTTTGGTTATATAATGGTATTATTAATGCATAAGACTAAATATAACTGCTCTGCTGAAAGCATGCTGTGTCTGTTTTTACTAGCAAGCATGGTTTGATTGAATTACTTTGAGTTTGATGTTTGGTGATTTATTTATTTATTTATTTAGCTAGTTACTTTATGTTGGCAGTTCAGCAGTTATCCAGTTTCTGATCAAGTGATATCAGCTGATTAACCAGATTTTGGCTTTTTCCTGCTCCAAACTTTCCTTATTACATTCGTTATTAAAAACCCACTATCGGATGACCTCTATCATAAGCTACCAGCCAAGTCTGAAAACAGCTCAGTGCATTTCAGCCTCTGGCACATTTGATGGATGAAATGTCACCTATGAATAAGCTGCTGTCTGGACGCTCTTGATGAATCCACTTGTGACAGCAATCACATCTGATCCAGCCTCCTCACCCCAAGCTGAACTCTGCTCCCACAGTGTATCTAAATTCGAGGCTCCACTCATCAGTATTTTACATAAACGTTGAATCAAATGACTGTGTGTACCGTGAAAGTGGTCGTAGTGATGAACCCAAAGAGAGATCACCCGACTCTGCTGCTTTGATTGGATCGGTCTCACTGCTCTCATCAACCGTGTTTCCAGCAGCAGCAGGCAGCTGTTTTCAGCAAACAAGCTCTGATAAACCCATTGTACCGTACCTCGCAGCACCAAATGACAGACAAAGTTAGAGACTAGATTTGGAAGAAAATGGAACATCTGGATGGAATCATGGACAGAAACGTGACTCCAAATGATTTATAATCTTTATCCGTCACAGCTGGATGTGTAAATAGGCAATTTTTTTTAGCAAATAAGCCAGCTATAAAGTCTTCATGTGATCATAATTTATCAGAGCTGTGTGTCTTCAGCTATTTTTGGACTTTATTACCCAAAAGACGGATTAATGCAGCTTTTAAAGAGCAAACTATAAAACCCACCAATATTTCATGTCAGTTACAGTATTGCTCATTTGCTCAGCCACAATGTTACTTTTACAAATAACAAATCAGTAATTCCACACAAACAACAAGGTTGGCTTTAAATAAGTCTTTGCAGCTTATTTTGTTTCCAGCACATTACTCATTCACACTGTTTTCTCCTGGCTGTATACCTCTACTTAGGCTTAATCCGCTCCACTTTAGCAAACCTGTGTTGCCTGATGAGTTCAGGGATGGTCTCTGAAAGCAGTAGATTGTTGTTTGGCCCAGGGGACGCGTCAAGGGCTTACAGCTGTATTTCTTTCTGACTCTGACTCTCTCCTCATCCTAAGAGCCTGCCTTGGCCCCAGTCCCTAGAGTCACTGCCAAGGTTAGTTCCCCAGTCAGCGTTTAGACTTTTCTTTATCATCTTCTCTGTGGTATGTTGGACAGTCTGGAGATGGGACAGTGTAGGATTAGAGACATAAATCGTTTTGTTTTGGAGCCAGACCCACAACAACTTTAAGACAAGCAGTCTTGTACCGATGTCAGCCACAGACAGGCTGTCTCTCTGACTCTTCACTTTGATTGGTCTCAAGTCCAAGGAGGCTGTGAGGAGAAACAAAGGGAGACACCTAGAGAGAAAAAGAGGAGGACATAAGACAAGATATCTGGGGCCGACCTTGTGGGTTGACATGTTTTACCGTCTTATTTTGTTTTGAACCCTGTCTACAGTCATTTCAAGAAAAACCTTGGTCTAGTTTATGCTATGACTGGCCTGCAAAGGCACCGGAGAGAGAGGGCATAAAAAAGAAGACTACTTGGGCGGTCTAAATTCACTGGGTCGACACCTGGGCCACTGCCAGGCACATTGACATGCAAAGACTTGGCCACAAGTCAGAGAAATGGGAGCTGAGAGGCCTGGAGCAGCACTGCAGACTGCTAATGGTTGGTGTGTTGATTAGATGGTAGGAGGCAGATAGAAATCTCGTTAAACTTGAGGACGCTATTAATTGATTCATAGCTTGGAGCTGATTCTGTGCCTGTGACACAAGTTCTTCTTGCTCGATGATGTCAACACTCAGACCAGCACCGGAGAGCTCGCTGTTGAGAGTTTGTAGTAGGGTTGCAGCAGTATACTGGTTTCATGGCATACAGTGGTATGGAAATTGATGGTTCTCATACCTTATACATTTACTTATGGACAGCATGTAGTACATGTTCGATTTCAGAGAGGAGGGAAAACGTTTTGACACAATAAGTCTTATTAGCAATATGGAATATTAAATCATCCATCTTTGCTCACTACATCAGCCTTTCTCACCTTCAGGTGTGCATAAACCACAGGTTAGGAGTTTCTTTTAAAAATTAAAAAATGTGAAATTTATCAGTTTCGGCCATGAGAAGCAGGTAATTATTGGTGACCGATATCGGCTGAAAAAAATCCATATTTTGCATCCCCACTTATCACTGTGCATTATTTGCCCACATTTATTTGAAGTATAGGACCCTATGCAACGGAATCCTCACTTTCTCATGAACACACAGCTCAATCATTCTCAGCTGTAAACCAATAGATGATCAGATAAAGAGTTTATTTGATTTTGATGGTAGGGCCACAAAGGAGGAGCTGCTCTTGGTAACAGCCGTCTTTGGTGTTAAAGTCAGTATAACAACCCACTCCAACTCCTCTTTAAAAGGTCTTGTGGCACTATGACAAGGTCTTGAGACTTCTGCCTTTGCTTCAGACAGAGTTGTTATTCACAGAACCAGAGGTTGTCTGAGGTTGGATGAAAAGAGGGCACCACTTCAGATTCACTATTTACGGTTCCAAGAAGTTAAAGGGATAGATGTTTTTTGGAGTGGGGTTACATTATCTCCAGTAGATGATAGTCGGCCCCAGTTTGGAGAAGCAGAAAGTAGTTCTGGCATGGAAGCAAAGAGATGCACTGCTGTAGACGGGGTCAGCACCAACATTTATTTCAGCTACTTAGAAGAAGGCCCATATAAAACAATCAATATGAGCGCTGTGTTTTGAATAGTTTCAGCACTCTACCTGACCGTCAGACAGCCTTTTCCTTTGGCACTCCATTTTCGGAACCATATACTTTCTGTTTTCTTATGCATGCCTTGCAATGCAGATCAGCTGTTTGGGTCAGACAGCAGTTTATGAAAAAGACAACTAAAACAATTAAATAAAAATGAGTGATGATGACAAAAAGATGAGACAAGAGGATTCCTTTATGAACCAGAGTATAGAGAGGAAAAACTTTTGGAGAGAGGAGGAAATTTGATTTATTTAGTGGATGTTGGGTAAGTCAATTCATTTATTTGTAGCTAGTAAGCGCTATCTTACATGGTGGTTGGGTGCCGCATTGATCTTCAGCAAGGTCTGGATCAGCCCGTGGAGTGTTGTTTGTGGTTGAAAAATACTGTATAGTGACAAAGGAAAGGGCTGTCTGATGGCAGAATATACTTTGATGCTAAATGTTTTTAGATGGGCCTTCTTTTAGGTTTGCTACAAAACCTTTTGCTGCTGACCCCTGTCTACAGCAGTACATTGAACATTCTGATGATATTCTTGTCTGCTTTTCTATCTACTGTAGGTGAACTATCTGGACTATCCCTTTAATGCGTAACAATGTGTGTTCTACCCCTGTTTGATGCCATTTTCACTGTGAGTGCAGAGAAAATTCAGTTTGAAAAAGTCAGGGTCATATTGTTTTCGACAAAGTGTTAGAGTTAGTCTAGTTTAACCTGTGGGAGCCTGTGACGGCTCGTGTAACGTGGCTACCACCGAGGAAATAAATTCCAGATGAGTGAAAAAGAGTTAAGAGCGTCTCCAGACGGAGCGGGGACTGAGTCATCTGTCAAGCTGCCAAGAATTCCTCATCTCACAGAATGTCATGATGAGGAAGAAAGCTGAAAAATGCAAACAGTCAGAGAAAATCATTCCAGAGCCTGACAGGAGAAAGCCTGAGTACTGTATGTGCCAGATAAGCGCATAAATAAATGTGGGTTTTAAATCTTGCCTTAATGGAAGTATTTCATGTTTCACTTTGACAAGAGAAAAGGCTTCTCTTCTCTCTTTTATTATCTTTTGGAAATTTTCCCAGTTGGACTAGTTTGAAACTGGTCCAAAAAGTCTTTTTGCAAAAGCACATATTCTTATTTTATTTTGTTTAACCTTATTGTTACCATGAATACTCCCATTGACATTCAAAATCTTGTTTACAGGGGCGTCCTGGCCAAGACAGCAGCATTTCACAAAGTTTCACATAAAAAAGAACAAATGGCAAATTACATCAAGGCAATGAATTTACCAGTGTTCAGTAACAGGACATGTGCATTCAGTGGTAAAATAGTCCTTCACTCTATTTTTATAATCTTCCACACTTAATAAATCAAATAATCAAGTATAGGTGTCTCTGTGTCTCACACACAGGTTGCAAAGCACTTTCACCAAAGACAGTGTGGGTTCCAGGAATGACGTACATAATTTGTCCACATGACCGACGCTTGCAGATGCTCACAGGTTTGGGAGTCAGTGGAGAACGCAAATCAGGAGGCAGTTTGTGCAAAATGGCCTTATAAAGAAAAATGTATCAATGTTCCATTCTGCACTTGTAAAAGGAAGACAGATTATCTTTCTCATACAAGCTGAACTGATGTGTGCGAACACCCAAATCACAGTGCAGCGCGGCCAACTGAATGTAACATTTTTAAAGAAGATGGATTTGCATACATATTTAAAATATCATCATAGTCAATTGCTCATTAAAAAGTCTTAAATTCAGGGTTGTCTTATATTCGGGCCAGCATGGTAGTCTACTGAAAAATGTCAAATAAATAAAATTTGAAATTTAAATGGTATGATGTTGAACTGGCTCTGCTTCTGTCAGCCCAGCAGTGGTTACATCTCAGACCACTTGCTGTGTGGTTGCCTCAGCATGTGGAGTGTCTTGGTAGTGTGAAGACACACTTACTGGTTAGCTGATTTAGCACTGCGGACAGCGCCCTGGAATAAATGAGGTTCAGTGCCTTTAGGCCTGGCCTCTGGGCTTGTGTATGCATACTTGTGTTGCTGTATCTAATAATACTGAGCAGCAGATTCGTCTACCAAGTCACCAAAGAGGTTCGGAGTGCATCTCTGTGTAAACCTGGGGCTGATTGTTGCCTAAAGCCGCCCTGGAGGTTCGACAACTCCGCATACAGGGAGCAGCACAAATGTCATGCTGGTGAATTTAAAACTAAGGTGAATTATTTCTCTTCTTCTTATTCCCAACTCTGTACAACTACTGCTGACATGCCCTCGAGCACAACACTTAACCCTTGAGAAGTGGCAAAGAGTGGAGGATTTGCCGTCTTCTGGCCAGTGTCCTACTGTTATGTCACCGATTGTGAAGAAAGTCAAATTTTGCTTTACAAACCCTGATGATTAAAAAAAAAAAAAAAAAAAAGCTTTCTGAACAGACAAAAAAAGTTGATAACTTGTTTTTTGGCCTCTTTCTTCCATGGCTTTATTTATTACACTTATTTATTTATTTATCTCTGAAAGCCCATTGGTTACATAAACACTTCCTGGGGGTTTCAGATGGCAATTTATATCACAAGATGCTCATTTATTGGTGAATATGCTCATAGAAATAATTTATGTGTATACAAGTCATGGTGTGCTTGCTTTGCTCTGATTTATATGAAACTACCGTAGATAGAGAATGTCACCTCTGTGTAGCAGTACATTTCATTGAAGTGTATAAGCTGCAGGAACAGTCTGCATTCATGATGAAATGAAGGGACCTTTGGCTCTCAAGTGTTTCTCGTTGAAACGATTTGTGGAGTTATGTAACTAACCTTTTTTTTGTTAATCCTAGCATTTGTTGCTTCAGCCACACAGAGTTTATTTATTATATTTAGGTTTTTTAAACACTGGCAGTATTAATGACAAACGATTTTCAGTGCTGCGAATGCTTCAAACATGAATCAGTTTTTGCCTCAGAGTGTCAGTTTGTAAAATAATTACCTCAGCAACAACAAAGTTTTCAGTTTCCAGTGCCAGCTATTCATTGTATTTGGCTGGATAATTTGAGGACTTTGCATTGTATTCATCTGTTAAGTTCATTTAATTTCAGTGCAGTACATAGTCAGTTGGAATTTTTATTAGCTTCATCTGTTAATTAGTTCCCATATTATTTATTTTTCATGAATTGGTTTTCTCTGGTTAGCTCTTCTAATGTATTTTTTCTCAGAATATAAATGCTCTTAGAACAGGACCACCATCTAAACAGGCACAAAGGCTGACTTTAGAGTTACTACAGTTTTCTCAGTGACACTACGAATGTAAGGTTAGATTTTTGTTGTCACTGCAAATTCCTTCCTGTTTGTTCTGAATGACACTCAACATTTGTCCCCTGGACAAATGCTGATATATAACATTTTACACCTGTCAGTCAGTGTTTGGAGCTCTCCAGTGCACAGCTGAGGCCACAATGTTCTTCCACTTATATTCAACGAAAAATATATTTTCCATTATTGTAGATCACATTTTTCTAACACAACATGTTGTATGTATTGACATATATATATATTCAATAATGTACTTGCAATGTATTATTGAACATGGCTCCAGGGTGTAACTATTTTGGTTGCACTTTGGTTGCACATGTGCAACACTGGTGCACCTTAAGTTTGGTCATTCATTTATTTTATTTTTTAAACAATTGAGAATATTGCAATTTCTTTGTGCATTTGCTGTTATTTAAATAAAAAAAGACACATGCATCTTTTCCTGTTTACAAACATTTGCATAATGTGTTAAGAAATTGTATTAAAATGTATTCTTAGGTGCACCTAAATTATGGGCTGGTGCACCTAAATGAAGAAGTAGGGTGCATCAATACAACCACTGTGAAAAGTTAGTCTGGAGCCCTGTTGAATATACAATATCATGATATAGTCTGTATATATATAATCTAGTAATACATTGTAACCAATAGATTTAGGAAAAAAACTCCCGCACACTGTCCACTTAAACTTGCAAATAAGTTTTAATGACAAGAACATTTCAGTACTCAGACTTTCATCAGGTTGGATAACCTGTTATCACGATTTTGTCGGCCCATCTTCTCCTACGAACCTGTCGATCCTCAGGTGTGCAAAAGCTGTACTCTGTGAACCAATAGATTTAAAAATACATACAATATCAGTATGTATTGCTGATGTCTATCACTTATATTTTGTAATTTTGTAATTCTTGAAGCAAAATGCCAATATATTGGCATGCATGTCAAATATATGTGGACTTCTTCCCTGTATGAAAATGTATTTTTAATATTTTGCACTATATTTTTCAGTATATTTCAATATTTGTTTGTTCTGTATGGTTTATATGGCTGAAGTCAGTGACTGTAACGTGAAGTGTTTTTTTTTGGAAAAGTCTTATTAAAAGTCTAATTTAATTATTAAACCCCACCAAACATCTCCTCCCCATTAACCTCTGTTATTGACTAGTGCTGCTTTGGCACTATAACAAAATCAAACCCTGCATCTTAGTGAA
Organism: Pagrus major; assembly: GCF_040436345.1. Classification (NCBI taxonomy): domain Eukaryota; kingdom Metazoa; phylum Chordata; class Actinopteri; order Spariformes; family Sparidae; genus Pagrus; species Pagrus major. Next base: position 6,867,225 of record NC_133226.1, read on the forward strand.
CTGTAAGATGGGACTGTTAAAATGCTGATTATCCTATTTGGACAACAACAGCCTATAAGGGTGCAAAGCAGATGGAATTTTTGGACCAGCTGAAGAACTCTGATTATACAAAGTGAATGGGTGCTACTTGAAAATCTACCCTTGCGGTGCCCTTGAGCAAGACACTTAGCACCTTTCTACTCCACTGGCCAACACTTATTTGGCCACAGGCTTATACTGGCTTGCTTCCAGTTGTGACTGTGTGTGGCTGTATGAGTATGAAGAAAGTCATGGCAGAAGTTTGGAGGCTCAGCACTTATTCTTTTAAAGTTTTTGGCAGCTTAAATTTTCTGCCTCAAGGACAGAAAAAAATTTCCATCAGCGGCACTGAACCAGTCCTGTGGTGTGAGACACTGAACTTCAACAGCTCTCGAAAGTTTAAAAAAAGAAAACTTTAAATTTCCTTTAACTCTAAACCATTGCCTTATTTTCTATGTTTTTCTTCCTTTCATTCAAAAAAAAGTTGAACCATCCCAGAACTACTAAATTCACACTACTCAGCTGGAAGCTTTCCTTCAATATTCAACCCACAGAGATAAATGTTTGCATACTGCATAGTGTTTAACTCCCTGACCCATAGGTCACTTTTTTAAATCAAAACCTGGACATAGGTATGTATTCTGTCTGCCCTTCTTTCTACATTAGAAACCATTCTTTTTTGTTTTTTTTCACCAAAAATAATAAAAGTGAAGTGTTTTGTTTAGTTGAGGTAATTAGTGAGGAGTGGAGGAATGCAAGTCTCTCGAGCTTTTAATCAGGAGGGAGGGTAGAAGTGATTGAGCGCCTGTTAGATGCTTTGGCCGCAGTATAAGGAGTTGGCAGAGGCAAAACAAAATGGAGGGAGTGGAAGCAGGGAGAGGATAGATGGTTTAGTAATGTTTTGTCTTTAATGTATAATGCACAACAGTGGATAGTGGTAGTGGGCAATATATTGATATTATATCAATATCGTGTTATGAGAGTGTATTGTTTTAGATTTTGGATATCATTATATTGTGATATGGCATTCAGTGTTGTCTTTTCCTTTTAAAGGCTACATTACAGAAAAGTGATGTCAGACCATTCTATGTCAGGACATTATATAATCAGGGTATTATTTATCAAAAATCTGATTGTACTCATATTTTGTGAAAGTATCAAAAGTCATCCCCATCTTATTGTCGCAATAACACTATCAGGGTATTTGGTCCAGAATATTGTGATATTTGATTTTGTTTCCCAGCCCGAGCATTTAGTGCTTTTGAGGAGATTTCAAAATATCGAGATATATATTGTGTGTCGTGATATTGCCATAAAATATTATTTTTTAAGGCATTTGACCATATTGTGATAAATATCGATATTAATGAAATATTATTTATATTATAATTGATTTCAGCCATATTGTCCAACCCAATCACAGTACCTCATAACCTAGTGTAGTACCTTGTGTTGTGTTGTATTTTCCTCTCTATAATAATCATATGAAATATTTATAAATTGCTTAATTAATGGGCAGAGACCAATTCCGACTGTCTTTGTGTTGTGGCATATTGAAGTGTTTACTGGCTTTGGAGGGTTGATGTGAAGACTGAGTGGGAGATGATGGAAACAGACTGAGAGGAATTCTTACAGGCTGGCCACACTGGATGCGAGAGCAGCACTGGTGCCTGGTGTTACCTCTTGCAATTCATTTTGGCGTCCATGTTAATTGGTTAGAGCAGCCACACCGGCTGCCAGAGTCTTGCTTGTCATGCGCATGTCAAGCGAGGCTGCAGCAGTTCTTCATCTAGAGATTGGGAGTCTTGCCTATTTTTACTGCGACACGTCCACGGTTCTCAGCAAAAATAGACCTAAAAAATGACCTGTTGACAGTCATATCAACATCATACCAGCGCTTCACTACAGTTTTAATATCTGTATCTGTAGAATATGTCACTGACATGAAGAGAATACACACAACAGGTGAAGGGCCATTTTTCCTTTCCTTTTCCTTTCCTTGCTCTGTTCCTTTTCTTTGTCTTTCTCTCCCTCCCTCCTTCTCTTCCCCCTCCTGCTTTCTCGCTCTTTCAATAGGGGTAAGGAATATCACGTCATCATATTTATTGATAATTATCAAAGTCAAACTCCATGTAAACAGATAGGGCAGGCAGGAGCCATGCTGGCCAGCCTGTTATGGTGATTTATATGTAGTCAGGGGAGCAGATTTTAAGCTGAAATCTTTTACACTTGTTGATATTTTATCAAGCTGTTCTCTATCTGCCTCCTTTATGCCTCTAGAATACCTTTTTTTCTGAAGACCCACCCACTGACCTTCAGTTGTCCAGACAGAAGATGATAGCTTATACATCTCACTCACTTTTTGATTGGCCATGCCCCCATCTTTTTACATGCTTACTTATATTAGTGCAAGCTCACACATGTGCACATACAAACATACATACAGTTCTATCACTGTGAGCCATTCCTAGCACTCAATCAGGATTATCTCTCCTCTTTTCCCTCCTTTGGTGTCAAATATCTCATCGTTATATCCATCTTAAGGTAGCTTTTTTATTCTCCTCTGGGCGACCCACCTGGGGTCTCTTAGAAAGGTTTGCAGCCAAAGTGACTCTATTGTAACGGTCTAATTGCTTTACAATGGAGCCGCCAAATGCTTCAGTTCACAGTGAAGGTGTCCCCAATCCATCACCTGGTCCCTACAGCACTAAATCACCGGAAGCAGCCATTAATATCCGGTCAATGAGCTGAATCCCTCCATTTCTGGTCACTTCTGTCTACAGGCAGGAAATGACTTATTCTATTAGTCCCTGGGCTGCTCTGAGTTTTACAGTGATTAAATTGTATTATTCGAGGCCTGTGGTGAACCACACCATTCTCACATCTCATGTGAAAATACAGTTGTTTACATTTGTAGTACTAGGAATACTGACTTCCCTATGGATATATACTCAGGTATCAGTTATTAGCGTTCCTAGCTAAAAAGCCACCTTGGTGCCAACCATAAAGCTGTGGAGCTTGTAGAGAAGAGCTGATTTAACTTTATGGTCATTTTGGAGCCTGTATTTTGGGTTGCTGTTAATGTGACCTAGTTTTCTCTTATTGATGTAGGACTGTTGTATTAGGCTGCATTCGTTTTAGCTATATACATATATACACATATATACATATATGTGTCGGCAACTGATGTGAAAATTATGAAAAAGATCATGTGAGTCAGGATGTCCCATGTTCCCCAATCAAGACCTGTGAATACTGGCCATCTTGTTGAATTTGATCTGATAATTATTGTTTATTATATTAGGATTTTTAGTGCTGGGGTATAATAAACTACAGGTAATGAAACTAAATTAACTTAATTTTGCAGTAGCTTGGTTGTAGTTCAACTGCATTTCCATCTGCATAGTGATGAGTAGTTTAACTGCTTTTCTCCCCATTTTTGTGGTGTTAACTAATGACACTGCTGCCATTTTTGGTATTTTTATGATATTTTATATTTCCTTTGTCCTTTCCTGACAATGTTGATGAGCTGGTGGCTTGCCAAATATTTTTTGCCAAATAACTCTAACACTAAAATTGAACAGTGATGTATGTCTATAGTAGAATCTGGGACATGTATGCGTCATCCTCCACACTTAGCTTATATGGGTTATAGGAGAAGCGTGGCTCCTTTTAAGAAGAGGGCATTGGTAGTGTGTGAGTGGTTGAGCAAGAGCAAGATAGAGAGCGAAGGTGTCTCGGGTCAGAGCAGACTGGTGTTAATGATCAGAGCAGTGGAAAAGGTGAATGTACAGTTCAGGTTACATTTTGATCATGAATGAACTCCGCAGCTCCTCAATACCCAAGAAGACCTAATGCTTGAGTGACAGCTATCACTATCCCTGCTATTGTCCCTGCTAATATTCATGCTATTGCTTATCCATGCTAATGTAGATGCTTTCGATAACCCATGCTAGGGATGTTTATCTTGCTAGAATGGCAGTATGGTTGCGATGGTAATGGGTTACCAATAATGGGAATGTCATTAATGACTATTATGTTGACTGTTTTACAGGAGGAAACATTGAGTGGAGGGTGGCTTAAACCAACTGTAATTGAATCCCCTTTGAAAGAAGTTACCTGGCTAATTGAGCAATCCTGCCTGGTGTAATACCCCCTCCTGGACTCTGGTTTATGGAAGGCTGACTGATTTATATTCTGCAGTCATTTTTACAGCTAATAAACAAGGGTTAGAAATTGGTTTAGATTTATAAAAAAGCCCAGTGCCATTACTGATTCATCGAAAAACCCCAGATCGGGCAGGATCCAGATGCTGCTCAGGACATCCTTACTTCTAATATTTGTTATACTGTGTAGTGGTCAGTTGTAACATTGCCCATGCTATACATGCAGGCATCTAATAAGCCTTGATATGGTAAACTTAATAAAATTGACCTGAGACAAACGTTTGAATATGTATTTGCAGTACAGAATGGAAAATGAAAAATGTGTAAAATTGTTTAAATTGAGGGAATCAAAACATGACATTGTTGAGACTGTGAGGCATTGTATAGTCTTTAAGTGGAGTTATGTCAGAGGGTGATGATTGATGGAAGCATCTCAGTGTTGCCCTCCAGTCTCTCTCTCTCTCATTTTTTTTTTTTTTTACAGTGTAGGCTGCTTACTTTGTTAGATATTTTTCTCCCACACTGTGGGAGTCATGAGACTACAGGAGGTCTGCTTTAAATATCAGTGAAGATTCAGAAGGTCCATTGTTACTTTGGATTTGTCTGTTGTTCAGTGGCAGGTATAATTATGAGCTAGGCCCAGGGAGACATGTATATAGCTACCACATACACACACACAAGCTCAGTGGTGATTGTTGTCGTGCTCAGTGGGTGAAAGAGAGGAGTTGTTTGAGAGATACAGAGAGCCTTCTGGAGTCACAGATGTTAAAGGAAGTTCCTGCTTTATTATCAAGTGATCAAACAGATAAATAAAATTGAATAGTCCAATGTAACCCTGTTGTCTCAACTAATGTTGGGTGATGTCTGCCAAATTGGCATATGACAATGTCTATGAATTTGAGGCAGCGTGTCCCCTCAGTGTTGTCGTAAGGCAGCAGTTGTGTATTAGCTGCTCTGTTTTTTCCCCACCATTTTTCTGACATGAATCTCCAACTGTCTCACCCTGCAGAGGAAACAAATTCCCGTTACCACTGAAATACATCCCTGTGCCAGGTTTAAAAGCGTCCTTGTCTCCGCACCACATGTCCGTAACTTAGCTTTGTTCAGCTTCATATGCATAAAAAGCTAAGCTAAGAAAACTGTATATAAAATTGGCATGACTGAGAGAAACAGCGGCCCGCGGGAAAAGAAACATTGCTGCCACAAGTTTAACCAAGGGTCTTGGGTTCTCCTAACTGAGCTGGTTTAATAAGAAAATAATAAACGGGACATGGAGACATAATGTTATTGCACTTGGCAGCAACATACTTCTTTTCGTTTCCTCTCCCCACATATCACAGACCACAACAACTCTTGCCGTACGGCAGCTCTGAGGGGACACACCACTTAATTGTGCTCTCTGGTGGGGAGCTTTTTAAATCACGATGTTACGATGGACAGGGATTAGTAGTTGATGGCTGTCAGCCATCAGCGATGGACGATGGCATCGTCCCTAATCTCAACTGCTTCTTTGCTGCTGCTTTCATTGGGATGTGCTCGTTGAAGAGGAGGAAAACTTGACCCACCTCACTTACTGTACTAACACTTGCATTCTGACATTGCAGAGGATGAATGGTTGGTGTGAAGCTGGCAGTAGCACCTAAAGGAACCTAGTATTTACAGTGGCACACAGTTATATTTATTTTCTTCGCCTCAGTGCTGTTGAGCTTTTCACACTTCAGAATTTGGCTGCCCCCTGAACTTCTGATTGTTAGAATTGTTGAGGAGTCCCCAGTTCAAGCATCATTTTGTCAGTCAAACTGATCTTGACATTGGCTTTCTTTTGCTGTATAATTTTACACAGAGCAACACAGGATAACAGCACTGCAGGCTATGATGTTTACAAACAGAGTCTTCCCTCAAAGTGACCTTACTGCAACACTAAGTGTGATGGAAATAGAGAAGAGTGATGAAAATGGAGAGTCTTTTCTGTTTGCCCGGACGCTCTCAGTTCTGGTGCTTAATGTCAGTGAAGTCAGCTCAACTACTTTTTTCTCCTCTTTCTCTTCTCCTCCTCCTTATTGTTCTTGTTCTTTTTATTCTTCTTTAGATGAAGATGATCAAAAACATGCAAGCCTTTTGGATTTTGACGTGTTGGCGAGTGAGCTCTGCAGGTGTGCTGGAATATCCTGTGAATGTAGACTGTGGATAATTTATTTCTCATAATTGTAGGTCAGGTGTATTCTAAAATAGTTCTTCAGTAATTAGGCTAAAAATAAAAGATCAACCCTACTTCAAGGACAAATACAACATGTAAAAACAAGTCCAAAGAAGAGAGATGCAAAATATTTGGTATCAGTTTTTACTTTTGTTTTTAAAATGAATTTTCTGGCACCTGATTGTGAGTGATTCAGCTGTATCCTCTGCTTTTTCTCCCCTTTTTCTTAGATATGTGATGATCAATCATTGTCACCCTCTGAGCTGATTCAAACAGATTCTGACACATCTCATCTCATTATCAATTTAGTGACTAAATGACAGAGTAAATGACAGACTCATTACTTTAATATACGGCCTTTGCACTGTGATATTCTCATATTCCCTTAATTTTAGATTTGGTATTAGTGGGATCATTTTTCTGATGCAATCACTTTAACGATCCCTATTTAAAAGCTGTCTCGACCTTTAAAATGACTCTAGCAGTGATCCTGATCCTGTTATCACAGAATAAGTTTAGTTTTGGAAAAATTAAACAAAATCATCAAAATGGGTGAATGGTGTGATGAAATCTGCTTCCCATCCAGCATTTTAATAACATGGTTATTTATTATCTTAACAGGCTTTGTTATTGTAGGACCTGCCGGAAACTTTGCTTCCCTGTGATTGAAGCTCTGTGGTTTCCTCTGCGGTTTGTAAGTCCTGCTGCTGTAGTAAAGACGTACACACTCAGAATTACACACATATTCAAGCAAATTCTCCTTCACTGGGTGATGCAAGCAGCCATTCAATGATTGCTCTACTGGAGGAGGAGAGAGAAGAGGGATTTAATAGAGTTACGTAAGCACAAGAGGGGGCGATTTAAATAATCTCCTCACGAGAAAAGGACTTCCTGGGAGGTTGTGAAGTCCTCCGTTGTGTGGATGATCAGAGCAGGAGGAGGAAGAGGGACTCATCAGAGGAGAGCGAGTGGCTTGTGTAAATCACATCGTGTAGTAAAGATCCATATAATTGCCTAGTTTTAATCACTAACATATTGAGATAGTGACCACCAACGGTAAACTAAATCCTCTTTTGTCTGTCTGTCAGATTATATTATGTCCGTCACAACACACACAATGAGGGACGGTGACGGCAATCTGTTAGCCAGCCCAGATGTCTCTTTTATGTTTGGGACAACTGGAGAGGAGCCCTGCCGGTCATCTGATACTGTGGAGCTGCCTTACCTATGTCCTGCGGACACACACACGCGCACGCACACACACATACACATACACATACACATACACATACACACACACACACACACACACACACACACACACACACACACACACACACCTCCTTCCACCATACCATCTGCTGTCTGCCACTCTTTCAACACCCTGAAAGACATGCATCAACCTGAGGAATAATGGGAAGAAAGGAGTTGAGAATGTGGGAGGAGGTGTGAAGAAAATGCTAAGAGTCTCTGTCGCGGTGGGTTGCACATTTTAAGCGATGCATGTAATTATTTGATAGGGTGTTGATTCCAAGCACAAGTGAAGCACTTAATGGACATTTAACATGTAGTTTTATCTGCCACAAGTACGTGATCGGCAGCAGAGCCTTACAAGGGTTCCTGAGTTTGAATAATTTAAGAGGAGAGAGCGCACCTTGTTGTGGGAACAGTCGATGGATGTCTGTTTTATTGGTTCAGTTTTCACTCTCAAGCCTTGAATCGTGTATCACTCAATGCAGCGGCTATAAAAAGAGCTGCACACGTTTGACCTCCTAGTAGAGTTGTAAAGCGGAAGTTAGGCTTTTTTGTGGGTCTGAGACTATAGAAGTTAAAGTCTGGGGCCTCATGACAGATATGAGTCAGAGGCATTTATCATGACAATGCAGTCAAGGATACATGCTTCTCCATGGTTTAAGTAGCCTTTCAATCAGAATCTTTCAGTGTTCATTTTGTTCCCCAGACCTAACGTTTCTTTTCTTTCTTTTTATTTAGATCTTCATGAGCACCAGCATAAGCACTGGTTATTCTTCTTGGGGTCAACTCCATATACAGTCATTCAAACCACAGCCACATAAACACAACAATTAAAACAGCTGATCTTATCAAATTCAAGTACATATGGAAGATAAAGAACATTGTCATCCATTTAATAAACGTAAAATTATAAATCAATCAAAATTCCTCAATAATTTATAGCAGACTTTACATTCATACAAATAAATATGATAATTCTTAGTAAAATATAATAATCCTTTATCATATAACTCTTTGTGTGATTGGCCTCCTTAAATTATTAGTTAACCATCCCGTGCTTTCACATATTTGACCCCAGGAACAACATACCCTAACAGTATTGAAATACATTTCACATTCACTGCCAAGGGTAATATCTACACCCAGATTTACACTCAGCCTACACCTTTAGTGTAATTTACATACACACACCATTTAATTATTTTTCACAAATATTTACCTAAATAAATTAACTAAATTTTGAACTAATCTTTAGTATTCTCCCGAATAATGTTGACTGGCACTGAATTCCACCTGACCACGACCATGTCTATCTTACATTGGTGCAGCCATTTTTAGCAGTTATTTTGATTTCAGGACATGGTCTATGCCCCATCATCTTTAAGTGACTGACAGTTTGAGCACTTAGATGAACATGAAACTCTCCTTGTTGAATCATAAAAGATGAGCTGCTGTGTTAGACAACATCTGCTTTTTTTTATTAGAGTCTAAGGTCCAAGCCTTTATATGTAATGACTTGCTGAGAAAAGTTGACTATGACTCATGCAAATATGCAATTTTTTAATAACCACTGTAAAAAAGTTTAAAAATCATGTTTGAGCTGCACACATTGAGTGAAATCTAAAGGTAATCTTAAAGAAATCTGATAAAACAGTTAACATGTGAGTATGGTACAATGTTTTGTTCCAAATTGCAACAGCTGAGGGTTTTGTTCGCTACAGCCCTGCGTTCGTTACACACCTTTAACTGGTTTCTTTTTCAGAGCAGTAGAATGAACACAATTGTTGTACACTGAAAAATCCCTTTTATTTCAAGAACAGTTCAAATTGATGGGATTTTAGAGTGGTGATACCAAGTACTTCAGACATTGTGACACTACTCCTGAAATGTTTTTTATTTTTAATTACATTGTCAAACCTTAAAGCCTCAGAGGGCAGAAATCCATTAACTCTAGAGTCATATGAAACGTTTAAAGGAATGAAAAGAAAGAAAGGCAGGCTCTTCTCTACGCTGACTGCACTTTATTTCATTGTTTCCACTTCTCATTCTCAATCCAGTCTCTGCAGCCATTTAACAAACTGCTCTCTTTTTCCCTCTCTGGCTTCAGTTCTGTTTCATTTTCTGTCTGTCTCTCTCTCTGTCAGTCACTGCCAGTGATCTAAACATGTAAACCTACAGAATACAAACAGAGGGATACTACATGTTCTGCTGTCTTGCACACAGACGCACATCAATGAAAGATGCACATACACACTCTGACGTATAAGACATAAAGCATGCAGTGTGTGCATATCAAACAGCTCTGTGGAATACACATACTGCAGACTGGATGTGCAGTCTTGTGATGTGTTAAGAGCTGATGTATTGTAATATACTATAGTTGAGATCCATTAGTGTGTGGGTTGATGGTTGGTTAAGATGATTTTGCTCTAACTGTGGCTGTATTGAGGATATCAGCACAGCTGGAGCTGAGTTACGGCTAAGTGTTCCAAGGCAGCCTGAACAAAATCTGTGCCTGAAAGTATGAAGGCTTTGTGGTCGGATCCATTGTTTGTGACATGAACCATCTCGAATGTGTCCACCAGTAACAGCAACTCATTTTGTCTGAGTATGATGGGTCTCGATCTAAACCATAAATCTGTACTTGACAACACTATGCAGTAAAAATCTGTTTTGCTGAGAGAAACTAATTCAAATGCGTTTGGATGTTGTAGCAGTGAGGATGCAGACCTCAGCCTTGTTGTATGTAGACTGCTTTAGTGCCAAATATTTATATAGTAGAGCCTGATCAGTTGCTGATCAGATATTGGCCTATCACAGGTATATTGGTATTGGCCTATATTTATGTTTTTTTTTTTTTTTTGGGTTAGTTAATAATTATTCAATTACCAGTGAAGTTTACTGTTTCAGTGCATTAATGTGATTTTTAAATGTCTTTAATGTCATGTCTTTGATAACAACATTTTATAGATCATTGCAACAAAAAGTGTGTATATCAAATTTTTTACTCTAATATTGGAATTGGCATCTGCCTCAAAATCTATTGGTCAGGCTGTATCCTGCAGCAACCCAATTGCCAGAATAAATGTAACTATGTACGTTTCTGCAAAACCACAGATAAGTTCAAGCTATACCTTTCAGTTGTACATTTGCATTTACCTCTCTTGTCCAACGCTGTGCTTTTGCTCTGGTTTGGTTTAGACAAAAAAAACCCCACTAATTTATGGTTTGGAAAACATGGTTTAGCTTAAAATACCTCTTTTGGTCCCAACAAAAATGGCTGGAAATGTCCCAAAGTATCTTTCAAAACACCCGCTTCTGTCATGACAAACATGGCAGGAGAGCCTGACGCTCTGTGAAAAATATCCAGTTTTGGTCACCACAAACACAGCTGGAAAGTTCCCCAGCTCGACTTAAAAATGGCCGGTGCTGTCTCGTGTACAAATGCTGCAACGCAGACTCCAGCTGCGGTCATGCATTTGGCAGCCCTGTTGTCCGTAGCTGTGGGAAACCCTGTGACTATAAAATGATTGCCAGTGTGCCTGAAAAACCATGAAGGTCCATAAAATTGCACAACCATGACACACAATAGGGTACACCACTATTTTTCAATATTCCTCCTGAGGCCCCCTCTCCTACATGTTTTAGGTGTTTCCCTGCTCCAGCACACCTGATTAAAATGATCAGCACATCGTCAAGCTCTGCTGAATCCTGATAATGAGCCGTTCATTTGAATCAGGTGTGTTGGGCCGGAGAAACATCTACAACATGACGGGCAGTGGACCTGCAGCAACTGAACTGAAGAGCACTGCAGTACACTTTAGATTCTTTTTACAGCCTTGTGCTACTGAACAATAAATCAAAATATTATCAAAACTGAAATATGGCCAAGTACAATATCCAAATTGTTGGAGATGCAATTTTTTGATAAAGGTAAAATGTGTCACAACAGACCATTATAAATGAAGCATTGCAGTGCTACAGAGAGAACCCAACCTAGACTTAAGAGAACGTGCTCGCTTGGTTCAGAGTAGACCCCAGCAAAATTTACCCCATCCTTTTTAGATTCTTTTTCACTGAATACGATATAAAAAACTCTCCATTCTCTGTAAAATACTGACTCATTGCAATCAAAATATCTGTCAAAATAATTGCAATATGATCTTTTTTTTTGCTTATCCTGCACCCCAATTTTATAAGCATAAAAATAGAAATGACAGAAATTCATAAAAACACCTGAATGTTTCAGAACATTTTCTTTGCTTGCCTCAGGTGGAATATCTGGCATATTGATAAAGAGGAGACATTTAAAATGAAGGTTAATAGAAACAGAATTTCTGAATATAAACCCCGGCCTCCTTGTTTTATTTATTATTATTATTTACGTACAGCAGTATAGACACAGCACCAACATTCCTTCAACCCACCTTTTATTTAATTGGATTTTGAATAAATTAAAGTTGGTTCAACTTCTATTTCAGTTATTCATCCAAAATTCATATCTTTTCCTCCCTTTTAAAGCATGATAGTCGAGGCTGATCTCTGTGATACAGAGGCAATTACCCTGAGAAGAGAAGAGGATGACTGCAGGTCTTAGGAAGATTGAAGACTGAAGGGCAGTACAGGTGGCAGCACATAATTCGCCCTTATGCTGTAACACCATCTGGGGTGAAGCCTCATCTAATATCTCTAATATCTCCCCTATCAGACCATCAAACATCAAAGCTCTGTCCCGATTGGTTCACGGTGGCGGCAGGAATACGAGGAGCATTAATTCCCCTCTGATATTCCCAGGGTCAAACTAAGCTGCTATGGTCATGGGCACATATTACCAATCTTGACAAGGTGGCATGTTTAAAGACTTAAAACCAGCCTGGGACGGATAATTGACTTCACGTTGAGGGGAGATGATTATTTCGTCTCCGGATTGTTTGATACGTTTGTATTAGCGGATTGAGCAGACGAGTGGAAAAAGTGAAACCAGAGAGATGAGGAGGAGGGGGAGGAAAGGCAGGGAGAGAGGGGAGACAGCAGGAGATCGAGCTGGACCGTTTCATCCGTCCACAGCTGGTGTGTTTTGTCAGAATTCAATACACAATTATCACTAGTGTCCTGTTCAGTCCTCTGTGTGTCCTCTTCTAATGTGATCCATGTGATCTCTGAAGAGGAGAGAATTAAGGGAAAGAGAGAACAGGGGAAAGGCAGCAGTCACACAGCAGTGTGTTACTGAGCATGCAACACTGAGATGTCAATACACCTTTCAAGTTTTACAATCATTAAACTTGCATACTTGTTTTTTCCTCTTAAATTCCATAAAGTTTTCCTTTTGGTATAACAGCTAACAGTTTGTTATGATAATCAGGAATTCTGTCAATTCATTTGGTTTATAAAATACTCCCAACCAAGATGGCATATTTTTAATGGATGCACCATCGTATCAATTGGAAACAGTTGGCATACCCTATTCATCATTTTTATGTTTTTTATTTTATTTTCATATTAAATGAATACAATAAATGCACAATGTCACCAGCAGCATTAAACTGTTCCTCAAACCCTCACTTCATTACCCCTCCCAACCTCTTTGATTATAACAAAGTACATAGCAGAAAAGAAGAAAAGATAAATAAAAAAAATATGCATCAGGTAAAATATACATATACTTAACAAAATATATAATAAAGTGAACAGAAAGTGTCATAACTCCAAGGGTATTTCACAGACTCAAAATTTGTCATAAACCATCTAATTGGTCTCCTTGTATCAGATCATTTCCCAAGTCAACATGTTTTCATGAGAGGACCCCAACTTTTCACAAAATTCAATTGACCTTTGAGTATACATGTCATTTTATCAACTAACACACGTTCAGCTATAGCCCCAACACTAGGTCCCTGTTGATCTCTCAAACATGTCTTTTTAAAAGACATGTAGGATGGAGTTTAAACACAAGAGAGCTGTAGTGTCTGCAGATCAGCAGATATTTTACTGAAGCACAATAAGACTGCTGATATCTCAAAATGTGATATTGCTTATACCTTTTGAAAATCTGGTAATTTTGCAGGCAGCTGTTTTTTAAAACACATCGAGAGCCAATCAATGTGACGACTGCAAAAAGAAAAGCTTGATCCTCTAAGATTAGTTGGAGTCTTGGAGCCTTGAATCTAAGTAACATTAATCGTTATTTCCTTTTTTAGTCCATGAGAACTCTGCTGCACTGCTCATTTCATCAAATGAAAGAAACAAACAGAACTGATGCTGAACTGATGTCAACAGGCAGAATGAATGGTTCAGTAAGATTAGTGTGTGTAACAGCTAATTTTCTGAATGAGATATGATTAGGGTTTTTTTTTTTTTTTTTACAATAAAATGAGAATTAATCAGTTTCTATTTTAATGACTTATAAAATCTGGGGGAAAACTTACAAAAAAATATTGCACATTAATCAACATTTTTGCAAATGTGCCTGTGTTAGCCAGCTGGCTAATTTTTTGACTGCAGTGCTTTGGCAGATGACCAACGGTTTAGTTGCCTTGTCTCCTAAATTTTCTCATGTTCTAATACGAGAGGAGGACCTGTTTTACTGCATTTTAAACCAAAAAAAGGGAACAACCTCTTTATGGGACATCAAAGCCAGGCGAAAACCATTATTACTATATCCATTAAAAATCCATGTATTGTTTTGCAAAACAGTGAACGATAAAGATGCAGCTCTCATTGTTCCCACCAGGTTGAGCAAATGTATAAATATCACACTTTGTTCTTTTCCAAAATCCTTGGCTCGCAGTGCTTCTATTTTGGAGGAAGCACCAACTGTCTCTGCCTTTTGTCCTTTCATACAGGATAAAAAGAAGGCGCGTGTGTGTGTGCGTGCCAGGCTAACATGGCTGGGAGCCCAGGTTATAATGCAGGCCTCGCCCTCAGCTCGTCACCCCATTAACCCCAACTGAGTGTGAGTCTGAGGTTGAGTGTGTGTGTGTGTGTCTGCTTTTAAGTTTAGTCAGCAAGCTGGACTTTACCTTTTAGTCCTGAAGCTGTGCACAGATTTTGTACTGTAAGAGTGTGTGTGCGTGTGCGTGTGCACGGAGGCAGAGTCAAGTTCAGGTTCAGGACAGGTCAGGTGTTGGGGAGATGTAACCGTCTCTGTGGTGCCTCTGTCAGATGCGCCTGAGTACTCTCATGCTTTATTACCTTCACTCTGCAAGCCCAAGGCCATCAGCTCCCCCCCACAGTTATTACACCTTACCCAGCCGAGCACACACATGCATAGACACACACATAAAAGGCCCTGCACTTACAAGACACTCACACAGTGATGTAAAACACCACACTTCTGCAGACAGCCCACAAAAATCTCCATAACTGGTCATTCTGCTTGCGTTGTCTCTGCGGGATGTTCTTTGTCATTTGCGTCTCACGCGCTCAACCGGAGCATTATGAAAGCAGCTTGATGTCTCCTTCGCCTGCATATTTAATACATCAGCGCATGATATTCTGCTTTGACCTCCGCTGTCTGCCATTAGTGCCTGCTTGTCTGGAGAGCCCATCACACTGTGAGAGGCCGGGGCCTTCTGTCAGCTCTTGTTCTCTGTATGAGCAGGAGAGGAGGTTTCATGTGAGCAATTGCTCTAGCCGAGGCTCTGATAATAGCTCAGTGGGCCTCCGATCATCAGCTCCCCCAGTGGAGCAATTACACTATTGGCTGCCAATTACACCCTTTCTTTCCTGGCCCAGTATAAATTGCAGGCATAAACACACATATGATCGTCCATGCAGATTTCTGCTAACATACATACTGAGAGAAAGCTCGTCCAATCACATTTAGATTAGCCAAAAACCAGTATGTGCTATTTTGCTATTGGTCCTCATGTTCCTGCCCCCCACACATCAAGATTTCGAGTCATGATTTGAGAAGACACCAAGTCCACTTGAACTTGTTTTTTATCTGCGTCGTTACACACAGAGCAATGCTGGAGCAACAGCATGGCAGGCCACAATCCACAAAGCTAACTGTGAGAAAGGGTGAAGCGGAGGGCACGCGACTCCAGCCTGTTGGGTACTCCGACACTCTCTTCTCCAGTGATGACTGTCTGTGAACACGGCTAAACCACTTGCAAACCAGACAGTGTTATATAACCTCCTCTACTGCCGTCCACTGTGACTGACTCTTCAGCTGACAGCAGCTCGACAGGAGAGACACTCCTTGGTACGCTGGGATTTTCAGGTTTGAGATAATTTATTTTTCATTACGCAGCACAAGGTTACATGACGGAATGAAAATTTGTAACTTCTTCATACACCCAAACATACACCCGAACAAATACACCCAAGAAATAATTCTATTGTGCATTTTAAAAATTTTCATCTAAGTAAATTTGAAACAGCGGCAGCGAGATGGTGATGTTGATTTTGTCAGGTAAACACTGTCCATCAACTTTGCCTGCATTTGAGCACCAAGCATCAATGATATAAACTCAGAGTCCACCTCTCCTCATCCTGGGCTCTGTCAGCGCAGAATGGTATAAAATGATCATACAAATAACTGAACTATGGCAGTACACACACTTTTACTTTCTCTGACTGTGTGGAAAGTTGATGTTTTCATAGATGACAAAGAAAAGTGTCTTACAGGTAAAACATGAGACTCATGTAGGCTGATTTAGCAGTCAGTTTCTTTATTCATTAACATATTATTTAAACATTTTAAGTGGAATAAATGTGCTATAACAGCTGGGTTCAAACAGAAATACATATGTACTACATGTCTCACTCTGACAAATGCATATGGTAGCCTGACATTACACTGTATCGCAAATTTAAATAGGTCACAATTCAAATCTGGCATCATGTACAGCTGTCTGTATTTTCACACACTCAAAAACATGCTCCCATGACTCTGGTAATGTGGTTGAAATCATCACTGATTTTTCTTTCTTTCTTTTCTGATTGCTACATAGTCTTTACGAAAAAATGGAATGAATAGTTGTATCTTCATATCGAACAGCCAAATCAGATTTTCTATACCCATTCACTTATCTGCATGATTAGATGAGAGTTAAACACAGAATTGGTACTACTGGGATTTTATCTATGACATTATCAATTTGATACTGCTTATCAATACTCTTACTAAGTAGTCTGCATAGTCTTGTAAACAGAGGAGGGACTTAGAGAAATTATTTCTTCTTTTAACAGAAATAAAGATAAATATAGAAGTTTCGTTGCTGTCCCTGTACATGTACTACTACTACCATTAATAAAAATGATGATGGTGGTTATAAATTGTGTAATAATTGTGGACCTCCTTTAAAAGGCCAAGCTACAAAGTGCATTACAGGGAATGTCAACATTAAAAAGTAAAGTAGAAAAAGTAATCAATGACCCAATCATACAGGTGGAAGAGAGTTTAGTGACAAAGACAAAAAAGACAAACTAATGTAAATGAATGTCTCTCCTGCATTATTTATAAAAAAAATGGTTGAACATTGTCCAATGTCAACAAATCACTTGCTGTGTTTAAACTGATGCTGGCAGTGATGCTTTGTAAAGTTAATAACTGCAGAGTTGTTTCTCCCCTAATGACTTGAGGTCAACACAGTCACTTTATTTTGGGAACTGGAGGTGCTTGCCAATGTACTTTAGCCTGACAGAGGCACTGCAGCTGCTTTGTTTAAAAAACCAAGGTGGGCACACACACTACCAGTAAATGATGTACATTCAAACACTGGCATCTGTTGTTTTCCTTGTGAGCCCGGTATCCATGTGTGTTAACGCTCTAGAAAGGCATTGGTCATTTTTATCTCATATGATCTCCAGATTGGTGTTTTTGTATCTTGACTGCTTCCTCTGTCTGTATGGTTCATCCAGTGTGTGCTGTGGCACCATTAGTTGATAAATGTCACATGACGGGATGCGGCCTGTTTGTATTTTACTTTACTCCTTCAGTGTGTGCAATACGGCAGCAGTACACCAATTGATAGCCCAATAACCACAAACCTGGAGCCTTAAAAGAGGCTTTGGGCCACAGTTATGAGAGAAGCACGAGTCGAGGTGCTCGTATTAGCTCACTTTTAATTCATTTTACTAATGTGAGACACACTTCTGAGCATCCATTATAACTAGAGACCATGAAAGTGAATGTTGTTCAACCCAGCAGCATAGTATTTTGATTAGCACCAATTGAGGACAAATTCTTTGTATCCATCCCTCCTGCTCTTTCTGCAGGGTTAAGGTATTTTTTGTGCCTTTTGCTGTTATTTAAAAAGCAAAATTATAAATGCTGAGAGAGAGAAATGGGAGTATGATATGGTATCCCACCACGGGTCAGATTTGGTGTTTGGGTTGGTGGTGTGTGTCAAGGGAACTGAAGGTTTTCCTGCAGAACTTTGCATTGTAACGAGATGATCAGTGTTATTCACTGCAAATCCTTTTCATGTTGTGGCTGATTGGTGTTTATACTGCTGTACTACAGGCTCTGGATTCATGTGTAGCTTGGATTGATGCAGCTAACCTTTTGCACTGTCGTTGTGGCTTTCTTTTTGGCTGGATGCCTCTTGTCACAGAGGACCTGAGGGAGAGGAGACGGCTGCGAACTTCTCTGTTTGTGCATATCCATGGGATGTTGCTGGCAGGCAGCAAACACACACACACACACACACACACAGACACACAGAGGCCTGCAACAGCCGCGAGGCATTTGTAGAGAGCACCTCTGGGAGAGATGAGGAAGCATTTAGTCAGTTTCTCTCTAGTAGCTCTGGGTGGCTTTCCTTGACTTATACCTGTTGTCTGACCCTGATTACAATCTCTCTCTCTCTCTCTCTCTCTCTCTCTCTCTCTCTCTCACACACACACATCTCCCACACACGCACATCACACACACACACACACATCACACACACACCTCGCGTTATAAGGCAGACAAATGGGAACAACTGTCAACTGCTTAACAGATAAGGGCTTCAAAGGGAGAGAGATAGAGAGAGAGAGTAGAAGGGAAAAGACAGGATGAATACAATGAAAGAGTGAGAGAAGGACGGGAAGAAATTTTCACACACAATTTCATACACATCATTGCTCTCTATATTGTAATGTTACATAGACTTCCTTTTAGATAAGAATGGAAGAAAATCTCATGTATTTTCTATTTTATTTTTATAGCTCTATTGCCAACATTTGCAAACTCTCACATCTCTTGTCTCACTCACATCTTGCAACAACATGCCTTAATCCAAAATTTCTCAACTGTGAATATCCCATATGTAGGCAACAGTACACACTTCTTTCCATTTGTAGACGTTATTATCTGATGTATTTTATGACACTTGTTATATTAAATCACTTGTCTGACTTGTTTTTGATGTTGTTATTGACCTTTTTTTCCATTGTGGTCATCATTCTTGGTAAGATGGTTGTATGATTGGATGTTTAATCTGATCTCACTGATACTAAAATGTTCAACATCTCTGGAAACAAGAACAGGAACGCAAAAAGGAACTAAGATAACAACTTCCATACTAATGTATCTGTTAAAGGAGATTAATCTGAAAACTAGAATCAAAGATCACTGATAGAAGATAGGCATTCGTCAAAAAGATGAGAAGGAAAATAAATGTAGAGCTACCCACTAATTCTGGTAATTTGCACGTTAAAACATGTTTGGACATAACGTAACAAGTTCAATCTTGGATACATTTGAGTTGAAATCATCGAATTTATCTTTGTTTCAACAGTATTTTTGGTCCTAGCTACATGTTAAAATATAGTAATTTAAATGCTCTTGAAAAAGTTTCAAAAGTTAAACTGGACATCTAAAATTTGACTTTTCCACCAAATGTAGCCCACTTGTAACTGGAAAAGCTTGGACATAAGATATGGAGGCTGTTAAGTGTTATGGCATTTTGAATGCAGACATTCCTGTTAAATCATAAACCCTGCACAGATCTGCAGTACTACACAGATGCTGGTATGTACCTGTGAGGCGTATAATGAATGCAAAGTGATGCAGTCGTCAGGTTTATTATATCATAAAAGCTCCTTGTTGGCACTCGGCACCATCGTCACCCACTCCCAATTGTGACTCATGGTGTCAGTCTTTTTCCCTGCTACCATGTACAGCATTGCCATTTAGCTTTCACTCAGTGCTCATGTGAGTCATGAGACTGGAAGTTGTGGGTGTATCTCTGTCACGGAAGAAAGTGAGGGATTTCAAGGTAAAAGCTTGAGTGCTGCTCAACACATCACCTGACAGCCATAGGTGTCATTTACATTGGAGACATTTTAAAAGCATAATGACTTAGAAAAATTAACAACTTTGAATTAATGAATTTTAACGTTCCATTATGCAATTTCTTTTCCTTCCGTAATTATCTACAGTGACCTTGTATAATCCCCCATTACGCTGCCTAAAATGGCATGTTGAAGACCGTTTTTAAAAAAAAAAAATTTCAGTTGAACCCTTATCCCCACCACTTTTCAACACAAACTGATAGCCTTGCTGACTACTGTGCCTTAAACCTGCAATCTTTCCAATGACCAGCAGGGGGTGACTCCACTGGTTTCAAAAAGAAGTCTGATTGTGTGTAAGCTTATGAGAAAACAACCATACATCTCACTTGATGGATGGATGGAAGTTGTTGCAGCAAAGGGAAACATTCAGAAAAAGTTCCCATACATCACTTTGGCTTTCAGTAAAAGTTGTTAAACTGGAACAAGTAGAATGAAATGCATGATTTAATGATGACAATGTTGCCCAAGGGCTCTATATACAGTCCAGTGTGTGTGTGTGTGTGTGTGTGTGTGTGTGTGTGTGTGTGCGTGTGTGTGTGCGTGTGTGTGTGTGTGCGTGCGCTTTCAGCTTGTGGTTTAAGAGCCACTCAAAGTTAATTGCTGCAGTATGAAGGACCTGGTCAGGTCTGATCAAGACCTGCCTGTCTCTGACCTGCTCTCTCTTATCTCTCTCTCTCTCACTCTCTCTCTCTCTCTGTCTCTCTCTCTCTCTCTCACTCTCTCACACACACACACACACACACACACACACACACTGGTGCTCTCCTAGCATGCTGTCTCTGAAAGGCAGACAGAGAGAATAGGGACTTACGAGTGTCAGCGGTGGTGAAGAGATGTACATGTTGTTGTTGGGTAGAAGCAGAGAGGAATGGAGTGTTTTTGGAAATGACAGCCCACACATCTGTCTGCTGTGATGAAATGTTGGAGGATTTTAGGTTAATTAAACAGGATTAGGAACAAACCAGTGAACTGGCTGCCGCTTTATTTCTCTATTTCTACCTTTTCTGTCAGTCACGCACCTATCTCACATCTCATTTGCTCTGTCTACTTCTTCTACATTTTATATTACGGTACGTCGCAGTTCCTCAAGCTGCTGGATGCTGATAAATCCTTACTTCTAAACGGCGCTGTTCCTCCTCCAGATTAGTTTCTTCATCTCTTTTCTCTTTTGATTTGTAATCTGTAATTATATTTTATTATAACAAAGTGCACCAAATTTTGACTGTATGGTTTGAGGTTGAGACTTCAGTGTTGATAATAATGGCTTTTCAGAACTACATGAGGGGATACTAATCAACTTTAACATCCACTCACACACAGACACACACACACAGACGACACAGACGTACATCAGTAACAGCCGGCAGCTAATCAGCTTAACTCTTGAAAAACTGGCTGGAGCTTTGTCTGGAACAGTTTATAATGATGCAGAGTGATATCAGTGGTTGATAATAGAGATTTCCACTTACAATGATTTCTTTCCTCTTGTAAGGATTATAAGTCTGACGTTGGCAACTTTATAGTTTATAGTTCCTTTTCTTAAGGCTGATAGTTTTGGTCTACTGCAGTATGTAAGCATATGGAGAGAGGGATTAAGAAGATGAGTTTTAAACCCTTCCTGCTTCAAACACATGCATTGGCTAATACACATTTTTAAGACCTCATGAAATGAAGAATTCCTGGAAAACGGCCACTTCTGGGAAAACGGTAAATCTTTAATGCTGATGTAATTCTGCACAAGACATAAAAGTAAGACCAGTAAAACCATCACAATTTGATGAATTGAAATCCTGCCAATCTGTCTCTTGTTTCAAATCAAATAGTCGTATTCTTGTTGGTGTACAGTTTGTAATGACTCCTCACTGTGCTTTTTGTTCAGGAATTGCATCACATCACATAAAGGTACAATTTCATGTGGCTTTTAAGCATATCTTTCTACAAATTATGCATATGCAGCTATGTAATAAACATTATGGAACCTGCAACAAACATCCACTGCTAAAAGTTTTTCAGGTGATTCTTCTCCCCCCTAGCATTTCTCTGTGGTGTGAATGTTGGAGCTGCTGTCGCAAAGACCTCGCTTTCTATCACTCCCCCTCTTCACCTTCTCCACCTCCTCCATCAGGGAGGTTCTTTTTCTTGTGCAGTGTAGAGTTTCCACAGTTATTCCAGTTATTCCACCAGTACCTGGGGAAAGTGACCGGTCCCATTGAAAACCATTCCAGTCTTTTATTCAAGCCAACTCTGAAGCTCCAGCTTTACAAAACTTTCTAGTAATTTCCACCTCATTGTTTGGCTTCCTGGCTCAAAACATTCCCTCATCAACCTCATTTTCTGACTCAGCAGACTGATTTGTAGCAGAAAAGTATCTTAAAACCCCACTGTATGCTGCCTGCCCAGCAGCAACAGCAGACTTAATGATTTAATGACTAGCTGGTGAAAATAGTGGAGCATTTAGCAACTAAAGCACCAATATTCCCCTGGACTTAAAAGTAGAGTGAATAATGGACTTCCTGATTAGATTCATCAGGTTGCCAGGAACAAGTCTCCAAATAAAGGCTTATGTTGCTCCGTATTTGATGTGTGTGTCAAAAGGAACAGTCGTCTAACAAGTTTGCCATATCCACATCAGTGTCGGTGTTGTTTTTACACTTTCTTTCTGAAAAAAAACAAAAAAAAAAAAACATTTGTTGGCCACTTGGTGCACCCAAGTGGCCAACAAATGTTTTTTTTTTTTTTTTTTACAGGTTTGAAGTATTATGAGGCTCTGACCTGATTTAGTTTAGATACAAATCATGGTCATTGTTATTAAATAATCAGTCCAGTCTTCTATGTATTAACATTCATATTATTCTACTGGTCTGGTTTCATGTCCATTTACAACGTTCAGTACCAGTGCGTTAGGTGGTGAGTTGTGACATAGAAAATAAAGTAGGGAAGGTTGTGGTCGTGGATGGGCAACTTTCATGTGTTGGACTGAAGACTGCATTTACTTTTTTTTTTTTACACCCACAATCATTCCCTAATCTTAAGTAAACCATAGTTGCCATGCACAGATTTCTGGAAAACATACAATTGAAATTTAAATTTGGCACTCAGTTCAGTTTACACACACAAGGCAGGGTTTGAAGAAACGTCTATCATATGAATGTTCCTTCTGGCAACAGTTTTGTAAATAGTAGATATGTGGATAGTTCATCACCCTGACTCATTTTCTGGCTAAATGTCTCATTGTGCGTTGTCATTATCTTTAAAAATGACATTATTTTTTTGGGTCAATTTTGCTCACTTTTGCTTAATATAATGTTTCTGGTCAGTCTTGTGTATCCCTTTAAAGTACAAGTGCTAATGCCTTGCATTTAAACTTAATTTGTGCCACTGTTGGCATTAAATATTATATCTTTTGTGTAATAGTAAAGTTGTCAACTGTGTCTTGTACAGTGTCTTGACAGCCCTCACAAGGAGCTGAACACAGGAATTTGACAGCTGTAGCAGCTGCAATTTTGTTGCATCTGTCTTCTTTGTACTGCTGAACTTTCCCTACTGACTTTCATCAGGGTCCCACTTTATTCATTTCACACACACACACACACACACACACACACACACACACACACACACACACACACACACACACACACACACACACACACACACACACACACACACACACACACACAGTCCTGGGCCATGTCACTTCAGTGTCTCTGTCGGACAAATATGATATCGCCTAAAAGTGCTGCAGTTTTCTCCTGAGAGTAGCAGTGACTCAGTGTGTCTCTGTTGAATAAATAAAGCATTGTCATGAATATAGGGGTAACATATGGTGGCAAACAGGAAGTGGAGCTATTTAAAGCAGCTCAATCAAAAACTACATTCCTTTGTTTTAAAATGAGATGGGTTTGGAATATATTCTGGAAAATGTACTTTTTGTGTGTGTTATAGTGATTATCATCTGAAAACAGCTGAAATAGTTTAACTTCTGGGTGCTCAGCTCATTTAAAGAACTGTAAATTGAATGTAATGTTGAGTAGACTAGAACAGAAAAGAATATACTTTTTTGTCTACCATTTGCTTACATGTGCAGAAAAAAATATTCTCCACTGAATACAAAGACAGAAAATATGTCTGTGTACACTTGCCCTGTCATGCAAATTGCAAATCCGTATGCAGATGCATGCATGTGTGTATGGATATGTCACGGGCCTGCTCGGTTAGCAGAATCAGCCACATGCTTTGATAGTTTTTTATCGGCTTGCCCTCTGAGTTGTGTGGTGTCTCTCTAAATGCACCCAGGAGAAGTAGGCCAGGCTCTCAGGCCACTGTTTGTCGATGAAGTCGATATCTGTGCCAGGGCAGAACATCCCCTCTGCACCAACTAGCCTGTGTCGGGCCATTAGGATCCACCAGCACGGTGAGAAATGGATTAGGCTGCGGCAATGTGGGCCATAAAATCATCCTCACCTCACCGCAGCAGGAGCCGCTTGTCAATACAGAAAAAAAACCCGCTCACATGCGCACAGAGCACACAGCACGGAAAGGGCACGTCTGCATACATAAACTCACATGCATTATACTCTCTCACAGTCCATAAATTACTCCGTCTGAAGCTTTTTAATTTTGTGCAGGGGAGCAACAAGGTGTTATATGGGCTGTGTAGTAGTGTCAGTCAGTGGAGTGTGGTCAAAGCCTAATTAGCTTTAAATAATCACTGTTACCGAGCACAATGAAAGGGAGGGCAGCAGCGATCAATGGTCCACATTAATCAGATCAGATCTGTGGGACATTGTCATGCAAGGTTGGTTACATATGTTGTATGTAGGGCTGTAACCAGTGATTGTTTTTAAGTGTGAATAATATCATTATTCATTTGATTTAATACATTCCCATAACCCAAGTAATTTATTTAAATTTCCTTTTATGTCCAAATAGTCCAAATCCTCACATTTGAGAAATTGTAAGCAGAGAATGTTTGGTGTTTTTGTTTAATAAAAGGACTTAAAATTGTGGTTAATAAATGTTAAAATTCTGTTGATTCAGTTATTCAGTTCTCATTTCAGCTTAATTGCATGCATCTATGATGGACAAAAAATATAATAAAATAACCATTTTCCACTAAGTCTGGTAGGATTCATTTTTCTGTGAATCAATAAAAGGCTGCAAGCACTGAAATTTGTATGATTTATGCATGAGTAAATAGAATCCTGTTCCTTGAGATTTCACTCTCACTCTTGTAAATGTTTTCGTTTGGATTTGAAGTGACAGTCCATGATTGCAAGAGTGTCAGTACTTGACTCGAGTACGATAAGATACTACTCTGAAAACCTGTGTTTCTCATTCAGTGTCTCAATTGTTTTCTCTCTGTCTTCATAATTATCTGACAGAGATGATCCCAGTGTAAAATCTGGCCTCAGGTGTGTTGTAGGAAAGCGGTTTGGATGTTTTTTCTGTTGTTGTTTCATGCTTTTTTCTCTCTCAGTCTGCTGGACTAGTTCTGCCTTTCCCCTCTTGATCCCACTCCACATTTTCCTGCGTGGCAGGAGATGGGCCAAGCTCGGAGGTCAGGAAACATTCCTCCGTTTTAACTGAAAGAATCAATGTGTCAAACACTAAGCTAAAATGAGAGGTAGACTCTTTCCCTTAATGAAGTGATAAAACACTGATAACTACCAGATAACAAGGATGAAAGAAATTGGTATTGGCGTTGGTATTTAACAACCTGAGAATGAGACTCAAAAAACTTTTTCTTAGAATTGCTTTCAAAGTTTCCTTACAGTGGTGCTTTAATTGTCCACCTTAATACACACTCTGTCTTGCCTCGCCTTTCTGTTTTTCTTCCATATGGTATATCTGCTCTGTTGACTTTCTTCATCAGCAATTTTTCTATAAAGTCGGCGAAAAAACACACCTCCAATTTTGGATGTTTTCACCTTTGATCCCATTTTCACAACAGCAGGTGAGCCGTGTGTGGAGGAAGCTTGTTCTTAATTATGAAACCTATCAAAACTTTCCAAACCAGCGTGGCACTGGCATTGCAACAACCAGGAAAACTTACAAGCTCTAACGAAACAATGGCATGAGTAGGCTGACATTAAAGAAGAGAGGTCGCATCATAAAGTGCATTAATAGGAGTGATGTAACACCAGAGAGTGTCTCTCTGTAGAGCATGTGTGAATGTCAGTACACAGGAGGTGTACAGCAAGTGCAGATAGCCAAGTTATTTTCCCAGAAAGATAAAAAAATAAAAATTGACAAATATACTTGGGTGGCCGTTAATATACCTGGGAGATCTGCCCAGGTAAAGTCTACGTGTGGGGAACACTAAATCCATTTCAGGATAATATTGTAGGGATGACTTGTGGTACTTTCACAAAATATTAACACAATGAAACTTTTGATAAATCTTCATCAGTAATGTGGATATGATGACCAAGTGGATGCAGTGGGTAAAGTAGTAAAGTATAAGTCTAGTAAGTTCACAAAATGACATTACTTTACTGTAAAACAGCCTTTAAAACCAGGAAACAACTTATACACTTATACCTTATTACAATATAATAATATCCAAAATCTAAAATGATAAATAATAACATATCATCATAATGATACAATTTCAATATATTGCTCAGCCCTGGCATGTACAGTACATTTTACGGTCCCTAGTCGGCGTTTCAAAATAATGCAACCCTGACGACAGAAAAAGTTATCAGTCCCGCCCCCACATGCTCCATGTGAATGAGTTTGATGGTGTACACTAGCAAAATAATTAATGACAGCACACATAAAGGGTTAAATTGATTGCATAGACAAGGACTGTTCTCATTAGACAGGCTACTTTGGAAACGGCTGTGGCAGCAATTTAATGATTGCACAGTAAGCATTAGAAAGTCCACTAAAAGTGCTGCATTTTCCATATAATAGCTACAGCTACTTTACAGAGTGTATGGGCTAAAGCGCAAAAGAAGCCTAATGCCCTTTATAATAACTCACTACGTGTTTACTATGAGTAGCCATCTGGCTGATCGGCCTCTTCTTTATGCTGATCAGTGAGGTTTTATTTAATGTGTAAGAGGATGCATGGCAAAGACCCAAATTATTACAGTCTCAAACAGCAAATCAAATCACCCTTGCGGCGTGACATCAAATGTCAAAACTTTCTGAGTAATGACTGAAGTGTGTTTGTCGCAGTCACTGAAAACTTTCAAGTATTGATAGGTGGAGAGCAGCATTTGAAAAATGATCCAGAGTGTAATAATCACCACAGTCATCCATGTGTTGTATTTCACTCAGGCTCAGCCTGACTGTTTTCCTTTCGTTCTGTGGTTATTTACTCCATTGTAATTCTGTTGTAATGATTTATTTATGTGGGAAAAATCCTAAAAATATCAATTGAAAGTTTTCATCAAATGCTTGGTCAGATTTTTAGTCTCATTTACAGAAATGTTTGTCTTTCAATACATTTGAGGTCGTGAATACTTTTTTGGTTAAGCTTCCGCTTTTTTGGCTGTCAAACACACAATGATAATTTGGTTTGTTGTAAACCACAGGTTTCCTCTCCGCTGTTCCATTATTCTGTACCTGCTCCCATCTGCCTGCAGAAAAAAGTGTGGCACTCAGCTACAGAGACGCCTTAGAATCGCTCCAAACTACACGGCAGCATTTTGATCTGCAACTCAGACCTACTGCAGTGATACTTGTTATCTTTCAATTCAACAAAGCTTATACCTCAAATTTACGCATCAGAAAAAATATTACTGATATCACACACAGCAGGTATATCAAATAACACAAAATACAATGTCAGTGTGCTGAAACAACTAAAAAAAAACATTTTCTTAAAGGAAATATCTTTAGAGTATGTTTTTGACTGAAGAGGATGAAAGGGCTTTCCCTGTTTTCTCTTCTGTAACGCTGGTAGACAAGATTCAACAGCCGAGCAGAGAAAATATAAAAAGAAGAGACTCTGGGGGTGAAGTTTGATTTTGTCTCTTGTGTGCTCCTGAAATCATATTTAATATAGTGCTGGGGCCAATCCCATCCAATATTGTATAAGGTTCCAATACTGACACAATTCACTTACCTGATATCAGACTGATGTCACCTATCAACGTACTGATCCAGCTTCCATAGTCTGATTAATTTATTGATATATTATTATTTCCAATTGCAATTAACAATGAAAAAGATCTCTTGTGTTGGTATCAGTATTGTTATTAGCAGCTATCAGGTATCAGAATTAGATTGGAACTTGAAAAAAATTGATAGTTGCATCTCTAAAATAAAATAAATTGAAATGTTAATTGTTGTTAAATGTACATTTTTGTGCCTTTTTAAAAAAAGATGATTATTACAACTTGGACTTTACACACCCACAGACTTCAAAATCCTAGCATCTTTGAATATTAAACAAGGTTAATGTTTGAATGTAAAATGAGACATTTTATTTCCTCTCCACATCAAACTGCTGAAAGGCAGGAAACATCTTGACATTCCCAGCGGGTTATCAGACAGCCCTCTGAAGTGTGTGTGTGTGTGTTTGTGTTGTACCTCTGCTCTCTTATGTAATATGTAATCTTAATTATCTGCCTTTCAAATAGATGGATGGACGTGTTAACCAACATACACACAGATATCAACACGCACGCATGCACGCATGCACACACACCCGCGCATGCACACACAGAATCTGCAACAACAGCAGCACATCAAGACATTTATCACACAGCGTGACAGACGTTAGTGTAGCTGACCAACAGTTTCCTGGTGGGATAAATGATCCACAGCATTCATGTGAGTTGTTCCAACATAATGATGCAGAGGACACAGAGTATCTGCTGGTTCCTTTCTTTCTGATTGATGGTGTCAGATGATGACTTTTTGGAGTATCCTGTTCAGGTGTTGGTGCCTGTTAACAACACACACTGACTTCAGAGGCCAGGGTACGGCTTTATTCAGCCTGGTAAAGGCAGAAAAACATAATTTAGTGTTGCAGAAATACGTTTTTCTCCTCTTCCTTGTAACCCATTAATCTGATTTCTTTTTTTCCCTTTGGGGGTCCAGGCCACAGAATTAGTAAACCTTATTCCAAGCTTCTATGTCAGTACAGAAGGTGTCTAAAGGTAAAGCAGCTGAAGTGTCCTCCAGGAATACTGTTCTGGTTGTTCTCACACTCTGACCTCCCTGTGAAATAAGGCAAATGAAAAGTGCATTTCCCAAATGGTGTCACATTAAACATCGTTGTTAAAACAGGAAGGGTTCTTTCGAAAGTTATGTAATGGCTGATGGCGACTGACTGCTTGCAGGCACTCTTGCTCGGTCTCTGACTTTAAATGTTCACTGATTTTTCAATCAGCCGTTTTAATCAGATCCAATTCAAATGGTCAAGCAGTTAAATTCACAGCCTGGAGTCATTTCATGTTGTTCCTACATTACAGAGTGCAGTACATTTTATTTAATCAGGCAGTCACATTGAGATTCAAATCTCATTTACAAGTGACCTCAGTACAGAATTAAAAATCAAATAGAATAAACTAAAAATAATTAAAGAAGTGCTAATGAGATCAGACTTTATTAATAGATAAAATATGAAAATATTTAAGTATACATACAGTCCCCTCCAAAACTATTGGAACAGCAAGGCCAATTCCTTTATTTTTTGCTGAACACTGAAAACATTTGGGTTTGATACTAAAAGATGAAGATTGTTGAAGATGAAAAACTTAGATAGCACCTTTTGTTTGAACCCACCCATTTTTCAATTGAGCAAAATTATTGGAACATGTGACTGACAGGTATTTTTTAATGCCCAGGTGTGTCCTAATACATTGATTATTCAAGCAATAAATAGAGCTGAATGTCTACTCTCAGTTTCAGCTTTGTTTTTGCCTTTGCAGACTGCATTTATAGTTAAAAAGGTGTAACCAAC
Organism: Pagrus major; assembly: GCF_040436345.1. Taxonomy (NCBI): domain Eukaryota; kingdom Metazoa; phylum Chordata; class Actinopteri; order Spariformes; family Sparidae; genus Pagrus; species Pagrus major. The sequence continues at coordinate 6,897,073 of NC_133226.1, forward strand.
ATGAAGACCAGAGTTTTATGAGACAAAGATTAACCTTTACCAAAGTGATGGAAAGGCTAATGTGTGGAGAAAGAAAGGGTCTGCTCATGATCCCAAACACACAATCTCATCTGTGAAACAAGGTGGAGGTAATATCATGGCTTGGGCTTGCATGGCTTCTTCTGGGACGGGCTCATTGATCTTCATTGCTGATGTAACACATGATGGCACAGCAAAATCAACTCAGAAGTCTACAGAAACATTTTGTTTTGCCAATTTAAACAGAGATGGAACCAGACTGATCGGAAGATCCTTCATCATGCAGCAAGACAACGACCGAAAACACACTACCAAAACAACCAAGGAGTTCATCAGGGGAAAGAAGTGTAAAGTTTTAGACTGGCCAAGTCAGTCTCCAGACTTAAACCCTATTGAGCATGCATTTTACCTGCTAAAGAGAAGACTGAAGGGAGAAACCCGCCGAAACAAACAACATCTTAAAGAGGCTGTGGTGAAAGCCTAGAAAAGCATCACAAAAGAAGAATGCAAAGGTTTGGTGATGTCAGTGGGTCGCAGGCTTGATGCAGTTATTGCAAGCAAAGGATTTGCAACTAAATATTAAGTATTTTTCACTCTAATCTATTTTAAGTCTACCTGCTCCTGTACTTTTGCTCATCTAAAAATGTGGTGTTTCGTTAAGTTTTGTAACAGATCTAGATGTAATTACCTGGAAATGAAAGCTGAAATGCTGATCTCTTGTCTCATATTCATCTTCTGATGTCAAACCCAAATGTTTTTAGTGTACAGCCAAAATAAAGGAATTGGCCTTGCTGTTCCAATAGTTTTGGAGGGGACTGTACATATTGACAACAAAATGATAAAAAAGCTTCTGAAATATGATTGGTATTGGTAAAAAATGGAATAAAAATACAAGAATATTCTTTTTTTTATTATACTGTATTATAAGGATGCAAGATCTTATTTACATTTACTGTAAATGGCATATGATGTCCATTTTTATAGCATTCTTAAATTTTTGTAGAAATGACAAATGAGCAGCATTCAATCGATTATCAGTGAGTAACAAACGATAGATAATCAAGAAATGAGCAATAACCTATCACAAGCATAGTGCGACTCATTAGATCAATCAAAAGGGATTTATGCTTTTCAAATCAATATAGAATAAAATGCCCAGACTTCACCCGCTGCAGCTGAGGGGAATGAGGTGGATGATGTACTGCAGCTTTGAGAGCAACTGGCAGACTGGTGATGCAAGACAACGGTTCAGCGGTGGGTCAGAAGGTCATAGTTGTGTGCAGAACCTGTCGGGCTCAAGTCAGGCTACAACATGACCCCATTTGTAATATAAATAATACAAAACCACATGACCAATGAATGCCCTGGATGTTTATTGATTTGGACCTCACAGCATCATTGGCTGTGAGGTTAAAGTTTGTGCTATTGGCTTTTCTGCTGTTGGTGCTTATTGTTGGTGATTATTTTAAGGTTTTTGGCATATGTCTGTGTGTTAATATTCATGGCACTTACTTCGATGAGGAAACTTTAAAATAAAATTATACATAGAGATGGACAGATTTACCATACTGCCCAGCCCCTTATTTCAGTGTAAACCCACTTGATTTGGCTTGCTTTATGCTCATACCAATCTTTCTGCTGGCTTTTTAAATATGTTGCAAGTCAGAAGGCCGAGAATTAAATAATTAAACATTAAGGCAGTTTGAGGCAGGCAGGCAGGCGAATCTGTGGCCAATTTCAGGCAACGTTTCAAATAAAACCGATTTGTTCTGGACTCGCACACAGGATTCTGCATCGCCTAGTTAGCTGTAAAGTGAAGCAGTGTGGCTCTAATTTGCCTTTAAAGGAAGACTCGCACAGGTCTCTCATTAAAAACACTGTTGAGATCTTTGGGCCAATTATTTCAAATGTTCACAGTGCACGATCTAATATTCTCATAACTGGAAATCAAAGTGACATATTCACACATCGATTTTCCACAACATCACAGTGCTTTGCAGGCGTGAGGATGCCCATTTTTCTCCCTCCAGTAATCTAATGCTGGAAAAAGCATTTTCAGGAGATGTCTTGAATTAAATTGAAATGTCTGAAAGAGACATTCAGGACTCCCACAGGGCTTAAAAAGCAGCTTTGAACTGAATGTGTCTTCTTTGTGTTCTGTATTTATACTTGGTTTTTAATAGGTAGTTGAAGATTCTGCTGTCGGCCAAATGGATTTAAAGACATTTGATATTTTGAATGGTTTAGATAACCTTTTGTTTTTCACTATAAAATCATTTTCTTGCTTTGTATGAAACGTCACAGTTTCCATAGAGTCACTCCAGATTAGAACAACTGTAGCCCACCTCTGTATCTTTCCAGTGATAGATTAAAATGGAAATTATCTGATGAATCAAAAAGAAAATATTAAATGTGTGGTGATAGATGATGTGGCACCATCTGCAATACAGTTTATCCAAATTAATCTTAAGATTTGACATGTGGGTTATTGCCCACTTGGGCCAGTTCTGGTTTATTCGCTTTGCTCTTGGCTGACATGTGGCCACCCAAGTGCCATCATTCCACCCAGTGTGTGGGCCGGATGAACATGTCTGGTGTTGGCCAGATCTGGACCACAACAATTTTGCTATTTTGGTGTAGTTTTAGTTTCCTGAATTTAACCAAACATGAACTATAGGTGGCAGAAAATGCTCTTGTGCATCATTCTTGTAACAGGTTTGGAAGGCACAGACACATAACCTGTTTTGTTGTTGAGGTTGGACGACTTGTTGCATATCTGCTTGTTTCTTTGTTGCAGTGACATAAAGTTGACAATATTTGTGTTAATGTCACTCAGTGCGTGTTTTCACCATACAGAATGACGGGTTAATGTACTGTGATTTATTTTTAGCAGATTAGGTTTTGCAGAGATAGCTGTGAGTTATTTGATTGGCTGTGGTCAGCCTGCAATGAGTCACACTGGATGACATGTGTCCTGTCCTGTTGAGTCACATCTCTGTACTCAGACTATAACCGGATTTCGAAAGGCCACCACTGACGATTGCACACTTATGATGATAAAGTTATAGTGTCTCTGGTGGCTCTGCTGAGCTGTTTCCCAAATTGTTCAAAAATACTACGCTTTCTATCTCCAAAAATATCCATCTTCAAAGCCTGTGCAGAGCAGATTTCACTGAGATTATAAATACACTGTAAATTTCAAAAGCTGAAGACCTTTATTGATTCTACAGCAAGCATTTTGCATGGCTACATGTGCAAGTATGCATTAGTGTAATTATGACCAATAATCAGAGGAGGGCACTATTTTGATTAATATTTGTTTAAGGACCAGTCTATTAAATTTCTGATTAAGTCTGATTTATGGCTGAAGACATCACCTCCACATTACATCTTCAGACTTGACTATTTTTACCTGTCCTATCGCTGACTGTTGCTCATACTGTACAGACTGTTTAAATAATATAAAAAACATAAAATTTATACCATATGAAAAATCATATCTTCTGAGACAAGACAGCATAAAACTTCTATTCTAATTACTAATTTAACATATTCCACAAGGCACAAGTCAAACAGTTTTTGTGATATACTGTAAGTCTAAATGCAACCCAATCACTAGAATAAATGTTAGCTAATTCAGTTTCTGCAAAATGACAGATTATTTCAGACTAAATGTTTCTTTATGTTGCAACTTCTCGTTTGTTTAGGCTGAATCTCTCTTTTGTCACAATGCTATGCTTATGCTCTGGTTAGGTTAAGGCAAAAACACCACTTGGTTAATGTTAGGAAAACATCATGGTTGGGCTTGAAATACCTGTTTTGGTCGCAACGATCGTGGATGGAGATGGTCCAACTTGTTGTGAAAAATAGCTGATTTTGGTTGCCACAAAAACGACTGGAAATATCCCAGGCTTCCTTAAAAATATCTAGTGCTGTGACTCGAACTGCGGTCAGCTGTTTGGCAGCCTTGTTGGCTTGTAATAACGCCACCACCATCCCCTGAAAGGTGGCTAATAATGTGGACGTGATATGCCACATTGGTTTGCAGAAACATAAACTGCTAACGTTATATCCTGTTGACTGTGCTGCTAAATGCTATTTGAATGTTATTTCACTGTTTGTATTTGTATGTCACAGTATTATTTTCACATCTGAAAGAGTGATGACATTAAATTTGACTGAAATTTGATGCAGAAGGTTGTTCTTTATAGTAGTATTTTTCTTTTCTTCATCTTCATTATATACATATGATTAAAAAAGGGGTATAGTTCGACCTATAGGATAGTACAAGGATAAGAGGACACTGTCTTGAGATAGAAAACTGAGACTATTTTTAGATTTACCATTATGCTTCTTCGACAATAAAATCTTTGGTTTGACTCCTGGGCTCAGTGCTTTTTTTCTTGGTAATCATCAAGAAAACCCTCCAAGATCAAGCTCAGTAATTACAGTTGTGATGTCATAGAGGTGACACGTTTATGTTAAAGGGCTAACATGTTTGATTTGGTGGAGGAAAGAGGCCTTTTTCCCAGCAGACATTCTGACCTTTCACAGTAGGAACAGCATAGGTGTTACTAATAACGTTAACAATGACTTTGATCTATTGGAGTGTCTCATGACTAACGACAGTGTGACAGTGAACCAGCGTGAACAATACCAGAACCCTGACACTGAAGCAGCTGAATGGAATTCAACCATCATTAGTTTTATTGTTAACACTTGTGATTTTCCTCCTGTGCCGTCTTCTGTGAAAACAAGGAGCTCAACCACTGTTTAACTGTTTTGCAGTATGGTGCTGTATTATTTAAATGAACTACGCTTGAACTGAGCTGAGCTGAGCCCGTGGCGACTGGCCTAAATAGAGTTTCTAATTTTTTGTAAATACATCTTCACCTTTTACATTGTTGAAAGTCAAACAGAGGTTTAACTAAGACCTTATACATGAAACTGTTAAAAATAAAGATTTTAAGTTTGATGAGTGATGACATCTTTACCATGATGAAATCACCTGACATAGTGGAAATGCAAGTGTCTGACCGACTGTCTAATCACTTTCTCCATCTGCTCTGCTTCGTGATGAGGCAGATTTTGAAAGAAGATTAATGATTTCTTCTAAATCATTGATCACATGATTTATGTTGTGTAAGGTTGTCTAGATACAAACGATTGGCCCAATTAACTCTCAGCTAACGAACTCTCCTCCACAGTGTGGGGTCGCTGGTTGATATTACAAAAATCACAAGTGTCTTAATTATGAACCACAGTCAGACTTATTATGATCAAACGCCTGAGAGCGTGGTGTTCACATTATCCTGTTTAATCATAGTAAACTCTGGAGAGCAGCATTTTTCTTTGTCTGTTAATGAGGAAAGTTATCAAGAGATCGTTGCTTTTATATCACTTTTCAAATGCATTTCATATCAGGGTTTACCCCCCCCCCCCGTCTTTCTCTCTCCTACACTTGCACACACATGCAACTTGTGAGGAAAATAGCTTTTGGCAAAGCAATCTATGCAATAATGTGCTTCAATAGCGCTTTTAATTGTGTGTTGGTTAATTAGGTCTCTTCACTGGACTGGATTACATCCTTTGAGCTAATGAAGCAATTGCAAGGTTGCTCCTCATACTTGTTTAGATATGTAATGACAACAAGTATATTTTGTAGTTTTTGTGTGGTTTGTCTACCAAAAGTTTTTGCTTGACTTTAATGTGTCAATGCTTTTTCAGCATCACAGACTTTTCTTGTGTTTCTACTACAATGAGCACAGTGGAAACCAACAAGAAATGTAAATGTAATGTTATTGTTGCTATTTAGCTGGAAAACAAATTTGTATGCATTGAAAACATTTTGTACCAAGTATTGGTCCCAGTACACAGTCCTTGAGGCAGTTGATTAGCCTATTTTTGTGGAGAATGAGTGGAAATGGACTGATTGAGAAATGAAGGGAACATCTGGCATCACAGTAATATCTACAAATATACTTTGGTCTGTAATCAGCAGTAGAGATCCTTCTCCATGTTTGCATTCAATGCATTCAATGCAATTCAAATTCAATTTAATGAAGGACAATTAAACAGGAGAAACATTGGTTCTGGATCTGTGCTGATGATGATCTCCAGGTCATTCCATGCCAACTCATCCAGAATTCAGAATTCTACCCAATTCATGTCAAGGATTCTCTCAGAAAGATTCATTTGAAAACGTAATTGGGGTCTTGCCAAATTCTATGGCTGTGTTCAAATTCATGTACTGTTTCACAATTTTCAACGTCTTCTATACTAATTTACACAGGTTAGACAATATAAGACATTATTAGGTATTGGCGCCTTGTGTTTTCTCATGATAATGACTGGATAAGGCCTTGACTTGACTTGCCTAAGATAAAATGATATGGGACTTGTTTGAGACTTAAAATAAATGAAATGAATCATATGTCTGTTCTTTGAGTTTTAGTTCTTAAATCTCATAACTTCTGTTACTTGAAAAAGGTTGATACCTATACCAAAGTATCGATTCTAAAGGATTTCGATACAATTATTGAATAAGTAGTATTTACGAGTTAAGCAGTGGCAGTCTGTAAAGCACGTGCAAAAAAACATGTAAACTTCTCTTTGGAAAATGGTCAGATGTAATGTATACATGGGATTTATATCAAAGGTCTTGATATGGTCCTTTAATGCAGCCAAGTGCAGGAAGTGTGCCTACCTACATCAGAGGTAGAAAGATTCTCTCAACAAGCTCCAGATTTATAAACTCACACACACATAAATCAAATCTGAGGCCAAGACTTTTCTGTAAATCAGCTCGGAGGTGTAAAACAGTTCCGGCAGCCTGACTTTGTTTCGGCGACAGGACATTTTATTGTCTGTTTCTAAATCTGTGTTTTTGCTGCTGGCTGGTTGAGTGGTATCGGGCCCAGATGGGGCCGTCTCTCTCTGTCTCTCTTCAGGCCCATTAGTGTCAGACTCTGGGTTTTCAGCTGGTGCCAGCACCCATCTGTTTCTACATCCCCTGTCCTCCCACGACTTTTTAGACCTGCCACTGCCACGAGTATGCGTTCAGGAGGAGGAAAGGAGCTCACAGTGACAGAGACAGCTGACAACGGAATGAAAACCTGTGTGTGCGTGCGTGCGTGCGTGCGTGCGTGCGTGCGTGCGTGCGTGCGTGCGTGCGTATGTGCGTATGTGCCCACTCTATCAGCGAGGACCTGCCTGGCATTGCTCTCACCGCTGAGGCAAAATGTTTGAGAGATGATGTTTAGCAGGGGAGTGGATACTGGGGCCGTGCCACAAATGGCATTTTTCCAAGTTGAATCAGATTTCATGTGCTAGTGGTCTTAAGTTTAACCTCAACTGATAATACAGATATACGTCTTTTAGGGACCAGACCAGGTGAATAGACTTGAGAGACTAGATATGTGAAGAGGTGCAAAGTGGTTAATGCATGCCTGCAAATGAAATAGTGTCTAGTTGATTGACTGCTGCTGATCTGGAGGTGTAGATGGATGTTTGATGGGGAGAGGGTGACCAGGGAACGTTATCTTGATTGTGACCAGGAGAGAAAGAGAGAGAAAGGGATGGAGGTGGTGTTTAGATTGGCCTGTGTGGATGTGCTGTAGCCGCTGGAGTTAATTTTCTGCATAGCTGAGCACTGAAAGCATGAAAAACAGCTGTGTATTGCGGTGTGCCTGTAAGACAGAGCAGCACTGCAGGATGCTGGAAGGGTTGTTTGACAGGATGTGGATGCCCTGAGGAGGTTACTGCAGTGCAGTTGCCTCAGAGGCTTTGAATTCCCAGGACAGTGTCCTGGAATGTGTGGAGGTACATGTCATACAGGGTCATCTGTCATGGTTTGACAGATTAATGCATGTCCTGATGTCCGATGGAGGTTACACTGCACCTATGGCAAAGGATTTCATTGTACCAATAAAGCAAAATAATATGAGATACATGCAGATTAGTGAGTCAGAGTTCTACAGTAGTTTAAACTTTGTTGTCATGCATTACAGAGTTGGTAATCCACCCGTAACACTGTGCTCCCACCTAATGACACAAGAGGAACTTTCATTTTATGTTGATTCTGGCGGCCCCCCTGGGCAAGAACGGTTTGAGCAACAATGCATCCTGTCGTAAAGATCTTTTCACATATGTTTACACATACATATTTATATTATATATTTATATCATATATATCATATATTTATAAATATTAAATATTAAACACAGCTGTTTGCAGGATGCATAGCGATGACGTAATGTATCTATTTGTGGCTTTGTGAGATTAATAACTGTAACACTACAGAACAAAGTAAACTTAGTTTGAGCACTGTTGGTAATCTTAATCGTGTTGAGCTAAAGCTAAAGTTTTCAACATTTGCTTGTAATGTTATGTCTTTATAAAAATAGCCAATAGAAAGATATAGTTTAGTGTAGCAACAATGAAATACAATGTTGTCTTATAATCCAGTTGTTCTGCTGCCATCTGTTAATACAGAGGTATCTGCTGCTGTACCACCAGACTACAGAGCAGCTTCTTTCATTAGGCTGTGAGACTCTTCAATGCATCCTGAGCCCTCTGCCTGAAAAAAATGTTTTAGCTTTGGAATCCAACCCAGTGGCAGACATTAAGAATAACTATAAAGAAATAGCCAACCTTGTCACTGATGGTCTTGATTGCTTATGTTGCGGGATCAGTATAAAACTGAGACTGTTTCATATCCAGTTACATGTTTCTTTAAGTACATTTAAATACAGTGTATAATACACAAAATAAATAGCTCACAGCGTAGCACCATAGGACAGTGCTATTTTTGCTATTATCAAGTAAAAAAAAAGCTGTGTCAAGTGTATTCCTGCCAGTCAACTGATTGTTTTGTGTTTGCAGAATAGAGTTGATATTTGGCATCCACGCTCTGACCTTGTCACTCCCTTCAAGAAAACACTGGGCTCAGCACAGCAGAGATTGGGGTTTGACAATAACGTCTCTTCCAGAGTAAGTTAGTCTCAAAGCCTACAGGTGGATGCAGGGAGCTTATGAAATGGCAGCAGTGAGCAGTGCATTACAGAGCTGATCACAGAAGGCTTCCATACAATACATTCCCCTTTAGCGCGGGTGTTTAATGACATGACTTGGTGTGACTGGCAGCACACAGTGAGATATCTGGCCCACTTTTTCTCAACCTGGAAAAAATAGCAAAGGAAAAAAACAACCCTTCTATAATGTGAAAATGTTGCAATTGACTTTCCTCACAGAAGACATTTTGACAGTAGAAAAAAACAAATATTAAAAATGACTGAATTTAACTTCCGCTTCAGTTTCAGGGTTGTAGTATTTTGCATGCTGGCCCGCTGCCATACTGTCCTGACTTACTGGGACGCTGAAATAGAACAGAGCCATCGTTAATGTTATTAGTAACACCTGTGCTGTTCCTACTGTGACGAGTTCATATGGAAAGCAGTGCAGCCTTCCTAATGAATCTGAACAGAAACAGAAACAGGAACATGTATAGAAGCAGAATTACAAAGAGGCTCTTGTCCCTGTCAGAGCACTGAGATGTTTATTTCTGTCGACTTTGACTTCAGTTGATAAAACCGGTCCCAGAAATGAAACAGGAAATGAGACACAGAAGATAATAAAACATGTCTGATTTGAGAGCCTGTGCTAGTGGCAGGGAGCATTACTCTTTCAGTGTTGCTTGATTAGCTGAAAGATAGAAGACTTGCAGTCTAAAAGGAACAGATCATTTGAGATTTTAAATTTACTGAATGCTTAAATTCCTAATAGGAGGGCACAGAAGCTAATTGCTTCTTATTAATAGTTGAGTTCAAAGAAGATGGAGACAGAATCTCAAGAAATCTTATATAGATCTGTATTGTTTTCTGCAAAGATAGTTACAATAAAAAATGGCCATCTAATTATACATTAGCTTGTTTTTTTTGTTGTCTCTGAAGCAGATTGCTACATTCGTGTCATTCGTCGGTAGGAGACGGCATGCCAACTGGAGTCTCTGGTGTCAAAGCCGGACACTCTACACTCCCAAACATCCAACCGAAGCCTCCCACTGAAGATTTGGCAGCAATGTAACGTCTCACTTCTTCTGCCAATCTTCGTACAACAACAGCAGATGCTGCTTGTCAGAAAAACTTTAACATAAGTCATTTTAAACATTTGAAGACCTGCTATGCTTCACTGGTGAGGGCAGTCTTATCTTCATTAAATTAACATTGGTATCACTTTCTCTTTAGAAAGTGTTATAGTGTAAGCAAGAGTGAGCATTCAATGTCCCTTTTCTAACTGATTTCCCTGCTTTCATTTGTCCAGACCTTAACAAGATTAACATCTACACTGCAATAATGTTACAGACATTTCTCATTTATTTGAGCCTAATGCAGCAGCTTGATGACACAGGTGGAAAACCTATGTAAAGAAGCTAAGAAATGCACTGCTTTGCAAAGCATTATTCATGACCACCTGTCCCACTCAGCTTTATATTTTAATTGGCTGCGACCCTTAAGCGTCCTCCATGGACCTCGTGGCACTAACTCCTACATGGTCTGAGCAGTGGTTATTTATTGGTGCTGACTCCAGGATTCTGACTGCTCACCCAGCCGACTACAAGCCCCATAAAAAGCTTCAGCATGTACATAAACTCATGTTAAATAAAAGCGCTAAATGGCTTTTATCTTGCCAGGCATGCTGGGAATACGGAGCTCATAAAGAAGTTGTATTTTAGGGAGTTCTTAGAAAAGGCGCTCGTTCTTGTTCTCGTCTTTTTGTTGTGGCATTGCAGCTTTACCCTCACCAGCTCCTCATGGTTCCCTGTTGGGATTGTTCAGCAACAAAAGTCTTGCATTCTTGGCAGAGGATGATCAGGCTTGGTTATTACCTGAATGTAATGTTTGGCTGTCCCTGCTTCTCTTTATCCTCTTTATCCACGTGAGACCTGAAAGCCTCACGTGATTCCTCTGGAATGGCACCAGCATTCTCTCTGTATGTTGTTACTGTCGCTGTCAAGAAGGAAGACCAGAGGGGAAAAAGAGGAAAAAGATGAAAAATAAACCAACTGGTGTTGAATATGTGGGTTTTAGCAGAGGCTCTGGGTTTCCTGTCAGTCATCAGTATTGATTACTTTCCAGCATGGCAGATTAGGATTCAGATCTATTTCAGTAAATATCATATGTGCTGGGAAAATGGATGCCACACGAGCACAATTTTATTTAAGAGATTAACTCAATATCCCATCGAAAAACAAATATGTAATCTATTTATGACTGACTGATGCTGTTGGTGTGGTGTAGCAGCTTATACATGCTCGACAGCATTGCTGCTGCATGCTTTTTCTCCCTCTAACAGCACGCATTTGGCAAATATGCAGTGTTAATGCAGGATAATGCAGAAGGTTACAGTTTACTCCTCCATGTGCCTTATCTTTCTTCTGTAACAAAAGAAATGTTAGACTTCAGGGGAGTTGAAAAGGGATCTGTCTCCTCTCTTCCTACCTTGTATTAATTTGCATCTGATCTCATCTTTTGTGTTCCCTCGCTCCTCTCTGCTGTATAAACCTAAATCAAACACACAGTAAATCAAATACTGTTGAAGCTACAGAGGTTGACATACCCTTATATTGTAGTATGCTTTTGTGTACTATATGAAATTGTATTTGTTCAGTGTGATAGGGAATCCAGTCGTTTTATGTTATTTAAAGCATAGATACAGACTGTCACTAAATGGAGGTTCATTGTTTTTTATTTTTTATAAATAAACCAGATTCTTTTTAAAAGGAGTGGATTCACCCATGCATCCAACATTTGTCTTTCTTTCTGCTGCTACAGTAAACAGAATTCTCTTGTGATGAGCAGAGCTCAGAATATACTTCATGTAATAGAAAATGAAGAGAGAAATGGGGAGAGAATGCAAATAAACTGCCTGCTAGGCCTGCTGCTAGCCATCATGGCTAATCCACCTCACCTACTCCTACATGTACTTGGTGTTTACTGCTATGCAACAAATGTTAGCATGCCACTAAGGTATATAAAACATTATACTTGCTAAACATCAGCCTGTCAAACTCTTAATTGCGAGCACGCTATGGCAACAGTGGCGCATGCAGATGTAGCAACTGATAGCTCCTTCAAAATTAGCTACATTTTTTTTTTTTTTTTTACTGATATTTTTGGTATAACCTATGGCAGAAATACATTCATGAGCATGGGAGAAGAAAGTGCAAGTTTTGTATTGAGACCAGCAGACTTTGAGACAGCAGTACCAACAGCCAAGGGAGGAGAGACGAGAGTCGTGATGAGTCAAAATCCATCCTGGACTTGAAAGGGAAATGGACAAATGGGACAAGACACTTCACAGAGACCAGTCTCCACCCCAACATCTCAGATCAAGCTGTTGCACGCGACAGCATGATTGTGTTCCAAGCTGACAGAGTACAAATTACCTGATGTCGAACTTTAAATATACATGTTAAGATGCCGATGACATTATAATCACCATGTTGTTGCTGACATTAACACTTACCCCGGTGCAAATTAAAAATTGCACATAATTGTGTTTATAAGTACATACATAACTTGATATATGTTCTACATTTTTGTGGCATGAAGGACTTTACAAATTTTCTGTTTATTATGCCACACTGTGTTATATAATGATGAATAAATCAGCTTGAACCTGGTTAACATGCTGATGTTAGTGTTTAGTGGAAGCTTAGCTGTAGACCCTTGTGGAAAGGAGGCAGATCAGGGTTGTCATTTTCAAAAATGACAGTGATTGTTCCTTTGAAAATTTAGGCTCATTACATTTTATAAAACAAAACCACTCTGAGCCAACCTGCTTTATAAATATGCACATAATATCACATCATACACAGGACTCTTTGCTTATTTCATTGTTCACTGGCTTGCATTATTGTGTTTTAGTAATTTTCTCTCATGTTATTTGTTTTCAATATCACATGGCAACACTGCTGTGCACATCAAAGGTGACCTAGGACAAATGCTGCATACAATATGCATGTGTAGTGGTGTACGTGTGTGTGTGTGTGTGTGTGTGTGTGTGTCTGCTTGCATAACAAATCTTTTATGTTAGTGTGCGCTTGTGTACCTGAAGTGTGTGTGTGTGTGTGTGTGTGTGTGTGGTATATGCCATTCTCCCCTGTGATGTCAGACCCCAGGGACCTCCTGTGGACTCAGCTTGCTGTTTGACAGGCATGTTGATGAGAAGCCTGAAGCCCTGTATATTCTCTCTGCTCTGTTGGATAAAGGCAGCTGTAGATATCAAACATGTGAAATTTAAAACGATTATATTGTTCTTTTTAGATTTGCTTAAAGCTGCTGTAAGTTATATATATATATATTTTTATTAAAATAAGTGTCAACAGAGTGCCAAAAAAACAAACTTAGTATTTTCAGAGCATGCATCTGGGCACATTTCAGATTTTTTTAATTTACTGGGAAGCACAAACTCCACTTGCTGTGTGTAAAATCTGCCTCACACAATGATTACGAACCACATTAGCCATTTTGGCCCTTAGGTAGCATCTGCAGCCATAAAGAATAAAGTGAGCCCAGCTAAGTGGCCAAGAATTAAGGAGGCGCTGTCAACTTTGCCGCCAAGCTCTGACAGAAAGAGTGTGCAGCGGAGTCATGTTTGTGATGTCTGCTTCATTCACAATATGCCCTGTCTTAAAACCACTATGTGAAACAATAGGTTGTAGATCAGAGCATTCATGCAACGCACTGCAGATGGATTCATGTTTTGCTTTTTAACGTTTATGTAGTGTGGTTAAAAAAGATGCTGCTTTGATTTTTGAAAGGACTTGAATAAATGAAAAGGGAGGTGAGATTTATCTCACTACTTGGAATAATTGGTGGAAAAATAGCAGTGTGCAGTATTATACAAATGTGGTGTGATATAGAGATGCATCAAGACGCATCAAGAATCGTTGTGCATTTGTTGATTGGTGAATTGTAATCAAATCAAATCTTGAGAGCTGTAAAGATTCCCACCAACAAGCCCAGTAACGTTGTCGTCCACAGTGCAGAATGATGTGCAGAGTTCTGTTTTCACGGTCATTTGCTGAAGGAGAAAACTTTCTCTGTGATCACCTTAAATCTGACTTTGACACTCAGATGTGATGAAACGGCGACATCACAGGTGAGCCACTCGTGGTCCAGTATGCATCCTACACACGTTTGATGTGGAAATCTGAACCTCTAGTGCACAAACACTGAGAATTGACCTTACATTGAAGTAGAAGACTTCTTTTGTCTTCTAGTTAAACCTTTGAAATGAAAAATATTTATGTATTTATATATTCAGGATTTCTTTATGAGGGAGGAGGAGGATTTTGATATGTTTTAAACATGTCTGCAGGAGATCATTAACAGTTAAAATAAGTGCATGTTGCTCTGTGCATACCTGGAGCCACACTTTTGACCTCTTGGCCAACCTCCTTTATCCATTTTGCTGATGAAAAGCTGTGTCCCCACTCTGAGCCTTGTTTTTTATTTTGCATAAGGTAGGCGGCCATTCATTAGTCTGGATTATCTTCTTCCTCTTCTTCTTTTGCATAGCACACTCGACCACATCTTGCACCCAGCGCGCTTATTACCTTATTGACTTGACACTAATGAGAAACATGGTACCTAATGACACCCCACTCATATCATTATAAGTCATTAGCATAGAGGCCTTTCGACTGCCTGCTCTAGATTTATATTTTGTAACAGAAAAGAATATTGCATTTTAATTTCAGTGGGAAGATCCTCACTCTCTCACACACTGCATTCATGTATAGTGATGCATAATGTGACTATGTACACTCATTAGTCGTGCGGCAGCACTTCAGGCATGAAAAAAGTTCTTATCCAGGTACCACAGTCAAAACTTTACTTCCGCCAGTGTCTTTTGATCTTCCCACACACAAACAGTTGCCTGAAAACAAAGGTAAACACACACTTGGATGCAGACACAGAAAAAAACACACACAGACATAAATACTCACTCACATTGTGCACATACTCACAGTCTAGCGGTGCGTAATGAGACACTATTCAGACATGCACTAGCTCCTGCCTAGGTGCTGTAGTTCCTGTTTTCCATAATTCATGTCCCTCGCCTGCAGTTGAGTCTCATAAGGAAATGAGGCCAGATGAATCTGTAGCCCTCAGATGGAGAATCTGTTGGAACATTTGTGGGCAGTGAGTTGGTCTGCTGGTTTGAACAGCCGCCCACTGACAGAGAAGACACCTGTTTGACCCCTAATGTGTGTGTATCTACAGCCTTAAATGTATGTGTTCTGTACAGTGGACAAACTGTACCCTCTTCTTCAGCTGTTGTATGTTGAACTGGTCACAGCAGTTAAAGGTATCAAACCTGTGTACTTCTTGATTCTCAGCAAAGCAACAATTAACTATCTTATAACAATGTATGCCACAAGTAGAGCTGCAACGATTAATCAATGTGTCAACTATTAACTGATTAATTGAATATTGTAATTTTTACAGGAAAAAAAAATCTAAATTCTCTGATTCCATCTTATTAAATGTGAATATTTTCTGGTTTCTTTCCTTCTCTATGACGGTAAACTAAATATATTTGAGTTGTGGACAAAACAAGACTTATGAGGATGTCATCTTGGACTTCTGGTCAAAATTTGTAGACATCTTATAGACCAAACATATAATGGATTAATTTTGGCAATTAATATAGGCCTTAGTTGCAGCTCTCATCACAAAAATAACACATACTTAAATCCTGTCCTGGAACATCAGGCTCTTCTAGGACCAAATCTAGGCTGAACTACAAGTCAAACTCATTTATGGATGTTCAGATTCAATATTCTAGCGTCGTTTAGATTTGATGTGAATCACGTTACCCTTCACAATTTTATTTTTGGCGTTTAATCATTGTAGCAGCTTATATTACAAAGGCTGCACCTGCAAGAAATGAAAGACATCAAATCAAATTAAATGGTCTGATATACAGAGTCAAAAGAGAAGTCAACAGAGAAGAGAAGTAGGTATAAAATCTGTTTGCAAAAACTAAAAATACCAGGCAGTTTGTTGAGGCACAAATGAGTGGGGTTGTTATAATATATCTATCATGAAAGAGGGATTCATTGTAAAAGAGTATTTTTGCTTCTTTGTGTCATTATTAATAGTTATGAGAAATAATCTAAAATGCTTTATAAATGGTGACATGTTAACAGTTTTCACACTTTTAATACAGCTTTATATAACGTACTCTTCAGCCAGGAACCCTAAAATAAGCGAACTAGGCAGGCAGTCTGGCTCCACTATGATTAATAAAGCAGTGTGTTTGGCCTAATTTACATTTTCACTCTAAGTTAAGCACCTATCTTTACTTCTCTTTGAATTTACTGTTGTAAGTGCTGTAACTCAGTCTGTCCAGGCATATCCTTAAGCGAAGCTCCTATACTGGAGCAGTGATAATTACTTGAAACCATCCCATTTGATATTTCAGACACTTTTCCGATGGCTCCAGGCGGAGCTCTAGTTTGAACGCAGAGGTTTCATCAATGCAGTTTAATTGATTCAACAGCTGCAGTCACCTGCAGGCACAAAATCAGCTTTTGTATAGTTTATTACAAGAGACGGACCATTAATGTAATGGTGAGTTTGATGAGGACCGCTCAGATGTCAAAGCAAAAACTAGGATTCTGAATATGGCCTGTTTGATTGTGTTCATTGTTCTGTTGTGGCAAAGATTAGCACCAGTTGATTCTTTTATTCTTCACTCTGTCAAATATTGGAACAGACCCATCACAGCTGATGATGAGTGCAGCTGTTCCCAGTGTAACAACATTGAACACTGAGACATTTCTTCATATTCATATGCAAAGAAGCATCATGTGACTTACTTATACAGGGAATGAGCAATGAATCGTCGTTCACTGCTCTCATCATCTGTCGTCTCTGTGTCTCTTGCCCTCTCTCAGTAAATATCAGTGAAAGATGTCGGGCATCTGTGTCCGGGAGGAGGCATAGTAAATAACAGGCGCTGAGAGATATGGCGTTCAATACAGGAGAAATGCGAGGGAGGAGAAGAGATATAGGAGGCGAGTTTGATTAATGGGCTCGTGTGGAAGAACGAGCAGGGGGTAGATTGATCCATGGCCCCGCCAGAAATACTGACACTCTTTTTCTTTTTAAGCAATTCAAGCTCCTCAGTGTCTTTGTTGAGCACTGTGTGATTAGGACATAACAGCTATCCATGTATCCTTTCCTACAATTTGGTGTTGTCTTACAGTGAGGAGAGTCTGTGTGGTTTCTTTTATTCAGAGTTTTTCCCACACCAGCAGATACTGTATGTACTGTACTGTATGTTATTGTCAATAAATTATTAAAACACTTTTTGACTTCTCCAGGAAGTTGAGTATCTCAAGTCAAGTTTATTTCCATAACCTATTATATATCTCCGAGGCTCAAAACTGCACAGGTTTACAACCAAGTCTGAACTAAAGAGGGAGAAATAGTCCTCAGGAAAGGAAGTCAGTGGACTGCAAGTATAAAACAAACAAATGGAAAACATTGACAAAAACTAGTTCAGAGAGAGCAACCTCTCTTCAGATGGCCTGATGTGCAGTATGAGCTGTGGCTGCAAAAAAGGCAATTACAGAAGATTAATGGAACATTTTTAACTCTAAGTACAATACAAAAAGCAATAATCAGTTAAAGAGCTGCAATGATTGGTAGATTAATTAATAAGTCAATCAAAAGAAAATTCATTGCAAATTTTTTGATAATCGTTTCAGGTATTTTTTGTTACGTTTTTGGAGGTTGATATAGGACCCAAAAGCGGACACTGAGACGGGAAATTTATTGATTATAGCTCAGGAGAAAAGGTTGCTGGTGGTTCATGCTCAGGTGAGTGGCAAGGCTGGCGGTGCAGTTGGGGCTCATGGTACTGGGCGGTGGAGGCTGAGGTTGAGGCACTGGAGGGTGGAGACGCAGGTGGATCAGTGTATGCCTTGAGAAGACTGGTGGAACAAGAGCTCCAGCCACCAGGGAAGCCACGTCCAGCCTCTGAAAAAACACCTCAACCACACACAGGCAAAAACACAGGAAAAATACTACACACAGTTCATGATTATCACAATTATCAGCCATGTAACGTTGCTACCGAGACATCAGCAAACTAGTAGCGCTTGTTTTGTGGTTGTTATGAAGAAAAGGACCACAATACATTCAAACGGCAGAGACTTCTCATAACCCTCGGTTTGAAGTGTGCATCTGAAAAACCTCTGTAAGGAGGGCCAGGTAGCCCTAACACGTCGCCGTACCAATCTGTCGCAACAATTGGGACACCCTACCCCTAGACGT
Organism: Pagrus major; assembly: GCF_040436345.1. Classification (NCBI taxonomy): domain Eukaryota; kingdom Metazoa; phylum Chordata; class Actinopteri; order Spariformes; family Sparidae; genus Pagrus; species Pagrus major. Next base: position 6,915,445 of record NC_133226.1, read on the forward strand.
AAGCACGCAAAATGGAGGGGTAGAGCTAAGGCGTGTATCAGGATTGGGCCTCTGTGTACTGCACATTTAATCGATAAATTGTGAAAAAAAAAAAAAAAACATCAGATGAATCATTAGTTGCAGCCATAATCAGTTGTAGACTGCAATATGTCTAGTATCAATATACCAATCCAGAAAGGGACTTCAAAGGTGAAACTCCAACAAACAGGCAAATACTTCTTGATCACTGTCTTGCCTTTTCTGCTGTCTCGCCTTTTATTTTTCCTTTCCACCTCTGAACATCTCCTGTCCCAACATAAATACAAACATTAAAGTCACACAACAGTAAATTATAAAAAAAACCATCATGATAACTCAGGTGGATGTCACATACAAAGATGATTGTATGCCTCAACTCAAACCATTTGCAGGTCTAAAAGACAGAATGAAAGCACGTCAATTATATTTAAAGGCAGACATCCAGGGGCAGATTGCCTCGAGGAATCAGATAAGTGATTGGCTAAATTTGATGAGGTCAGCATGATGAATGTGGGGGCTTTAATAGAGTAGAAAAGCAGAAATGTTGGACAGTTAGAATGGGAAGGAACAGCAGAAATTCACTCATAGATGAATAAAGGCAGAAGAAGAAAAGAAAGAACTTCATTATCGAATTCACTGAAGCTTAATATGTGTTGGAAACAAAAGGCTTTCTGTTCATGTGCAGAGGCAGTAATTGCAAAGTAGAAATCATCTTTTAGCATTTCTTATGAAATAACAATTCTAGAGTTACAAAATGTCAGAAAATACTCACAGTTAGGGATGTCCCGATCAAGTTTTTTTTACCCCGATCCCAATCCGAGTCATTTAATATTTAGTATCTGCCGATACCGAGTCCCGATCCGATACTTAGCCCTAACTAATATTTTCCTAGATAATACAGCTGCATTAAGAAAAAATTACCTGCATCCAAGCTGTTCCTTAATAGGTTTTTTTATTTTGTTGAAACAAAGTAAATACTTTCATATGGCTATTTTTTTATTCTGCATACGCTATTGCAACATTGGTTTTCATTTGTTTTTTGTTTTTTAACAAAAACAACCAAGTAAACAAAGTCAGTTACTAAACCCTGATCCTCTATCACGGAGATGAGCTCATTATCCAGAGCGATGAATTCAGTTACCTTCTCTGTAATATTTTTGGCCATGTCGCTGTCTCGAGGATATTTCTCTTTCCTTTTGAAAGTATCCGCGAGTGTTTGTTGCTTCGGTGCCTTTGCCTGTATTGCTTGAGTGAACTCATTGTATTCCCTTTGAGTGTTTGTTTTTTATGCGCCGTATCAAATGTGTAGTATTAAATGCAGCTCTTTTGTTACCAGCTCTCGAAACGGTCGTATTGCAGATGTTACGTGTTGCCGTTGGACTGCTTTCGCTTTCTAATTTAAAATATTTCCACACTGCAGACATTTTATCCACAGGGTTGCCAGACTAACGTTACGCGCGCGTCTGCGTTCTTCCACAAATTGTGCTCCGTTTACAGCTGACGTAAAAATAATCGGGCTTGGGTCCGCGTTCAAAATTGCCGATCCCGATCAGTGAAACAATGCCCATATCGGCCCCGATCCCGATCCCGCAGATCGGCTCGGGACATCCTTACTCACAGTCCCCAGAGCCCAAGGTGACATCTTTGAGTTTTGTCAGTCCAACACTCATATTTCATACACAGTGATGAAAAACCAGAGAAAAGCAGCACATATTTTATATTTGAGAAGCTGAAATCAGATAATGTTTGGCATAATATCTTGAAAAGTGACTTAAAGGATTAATGGACCATAAAATTTGTTGACTAATCATCTGTCGGTTAATCAACTCGTCACTTATCCCTGTAACATCCCAGTGCCAAAAACACATCCTTAATGTCCCATCCTTACAGACTCTTTCTTAACTCAATGAGGCGTTCATCAGTGTGTTTACATGTTGGTCTCCACTCCACTAGGCTTAAAAATGCAACTGTTGATTGTATGTTGACAGGTCTGTTTTGAAGTCTTCCACAGTAGATTTAGCTTTGTGCCTCCTCTCTTTCACAGTGATAACAGCTGTAATATTTTTTGTACCCGCCCTGACATTTTTAGAAAGCCAGCATAAATCTTTCTCAGTGCTCACCTTAAAATGATAAATGACAATAGTAAAGCAATACTGGGGCCTTGTAGCCATTATGATATGAATCTCACGGAGTGACTTCCCAAAGTGTGATAGAGGGATGGGCTCTACAGCAGAAAATACTGAAAAGAAAGAGACAGAGGAACTTCAAGGTAGTTATAGTGTTTATACCGATCTATTAATCACTACATTTTTTATCTGCACATATACTGTCACATTGTCTCATTTGTATTTTCTATGTGTCCTGCAATGGTATGTGTGTGTGTGTGTGTGTGCAGGTGGTCTATAGCATTTATTCAAATTAAAGAGCGAAGCAGAGAGTGAGAGATGGATTGGGGAATGTGAGGATTAGCGAAGATGGCTTGGGCAGAGCATTGTGGATGTTTTCCTCTGGCTAATCCCTGTGATTGATGACTTGGCTCCATTAAGTCTCTGTGTTGGCGGCCTTGTCAATTACTCATTAATCCTTCTAAGTGTTTACTTCATTCGGGACCTGAACGGCTTCTCTATGTCCAACAGAGTAAAATGCATGTGCATGCTCACACACGTGGCAAAACGGTACACACAGAAACACATGGGGGAAAGTAGTCAGAGAGTTTCTGTCTCCATTGGATTTGGAATGAAACCGTCCATAATGGCTGTTAGTCATTGACTCAATCCATTTGTTGAAGAGTTTTGTGAAACACAGATCCTGACTAGAACAACATTGATCTGGGCAAGGAACACGAGCCTCTAAGAGCTTTCCAATGCACTTCAGTGTAACAGAGAGTCTGACTGAAAGTAAACAGAGAAAGTAGTCCTTATAGCTGTTGGAACAGTTGCACAGTATAGCAGATCTGCCTGCTTTTCCAGCTGCAGATTAAATTAAATATTAGACATATTCAAGTACACATTCGAGTTTTTTTATGTTGCTGTAAGGCTGTGGCTTACTTTCAGTTTAGCTTGTGTGCTAAGGAAGAAAGGAAGTAGTTAAAATGTTAGAAGTTGGTGAACACCCGCTAGCTTTTAAAGCTACAAGGAACTGTCATTTTGTGTTGATTTTGGCGGCGCCACTGGACAAAAGCAGTATGAGCACCATCCCCTTGTCTCTGAAGATCTGGATCTGGCTAGCAAGTGCATTGATTTTAGAAGGAAGTAAAAGAAAGACTCAACATAAGTTATATATTTTGTATTTTTCTTTTTCAACCACAGCTATGTGCAAGATACATAGGGATGAGGTAATAACTGTTGTATGATGATGGTGAAACAAAGTAAACTTTAGACTACAGAGCAGCTGCTTTCCTCAGCCTGTGAGACCCCAAAATACATCCTCAGCACTCAAAAAATAGTTTTAATTTTATGAGCTTTTCAACCTGGTCAGAATCCAACCAAGTGACAGGCATCAAGAATAACAATATGAACCAGAAACAGCTTATCTTCTCACTCATTTGTTTATGTAGGTCATACAGAAGCATCAGTATTAAATTGAGACTGTTTCATAACCAGTAAAAAGTTTCTTGAACACATTTAAGTAAAAAAAACAAAAAACGGTTACATGTATTTCAGTTTTTATCTAGGTTTACTGTATAGTATGATAAAGTTGGTTGTGGAAAAAACCCACTTTGTCTCTTGAACATAAATGTGTTTAAATTAACAGTTTAACAGTCTGTGTACATAACACGGGGGTGACTCTGCAGTAGTGTTAAATCCTCACCGAGTTTGAAATCAAGTTGCATGATGCACAGAAGGACAATCTTCACAGATCTGTCAACAGTAGTAAGCTAGCTTACATTAGCCACAAGGGCTATAAAGTTTGCTATTGCTTGCCAGCACCGTCAGCTGCTCCACCATGCCTCTCTCACTGGCTATTGCGGTCCTGCTCGGTGAGTACTGACGTAATTTAAATCCTAGATATCGAACATGTTTGATATTTATCGGGCCTGCCTCGATGAGTCTGCGAGCAGTTCGGGAGGTTTAAGACTGGATCTGTACACCCCTCACATTACCATATAATCTGGGCTGAACGTTGGTAAGGACCAGGCTCCCAGAACAGATCTCAACTCATATTGCCGGGAGGCGTGAATCAGGCTTAAATCGACCCGAAACTCCTGTGTTGTGATCCTGGCCTAACCCTGCAAATCTGGGGATCAAAAAGTGACTGGAATCATTGATATTGAAAAAAATCATCATATTTAATGTGTGACTTAATCCTTTACCTTCTTCACATCTCTGACCCAAAATCAGCCTCAGACAATTGTTATTATCTCTGCTGATGTTCTGCCATGCTGTACTGCAGTCACCTTCATATCCTGTTTGTTTCTGGGGGCTACTCTTCCAAGTAATGTAATTTGGTTTCTTGGATTTAAGACTGCAGGAGAGAGCATGGGTCTCTGACTCCCAAACTGTTCACTAAATTGTATGCAAACACCTGTGGCTAAAATGTCAGCACTATGAATTGTGACTGGAATTGTAATATTCATTTCAGTCTTCGAGGTCAGCTAAGTACAGAAAACAATAAAAAAACAAACTGAAAACCTCACAACAACTGTCTGATTCCTGGAGCCCGAAAAAATAAAAACATATTCTTGTAATGTATGCTGCACATGGTGGCTCTGCCTGTCAGAATGACACATGCAAACTAAACTGGTGTGAAAACGAGCTCATGTGATTCTTGTGTTTATTCTGTGCTCTCGCTCAGTGTCAGGGAAACACTTCATCGTTGGTCTCAAAGGCACGCCCGCTGCCGGTTACACGCTTCGCCTTTCCCCCAAAGGCGCAAACACATACGGCTGGTAGATGGATCGGACTTTGAAAATTGTGCCAATGCTACACAGCGCTATGATCCATTCACACCGCTGACAGATCCGCCTGCCTCGAAGCCGCACTCGGATTTCCAACAAGCCATCAAATAAACTCATTCCAGTTTGCCTCAGCTCGTTTGTTCTCTACAGCACAGCAGGCCTGTCGTCACTGCTGGCTGCTGTAATTGGACAAACACACGGTGAACCCATATTGCTGCAGTGTCAACAAAGAGTAATGAGTCCCTTTAATCTCCTAACCCTTTTTAGGCTAATATAAATAAAAAATTGCTTGCGTTTTTGTTTGGTACTTTGTATTACCAGTAAGGTTATATGAGTGGGTCTCTTCAAAGCAGGGCTGAATTTGTCCTCCAGATTGGGACCATCACCCATTTCATTAGAACTTGCACCTCTGTCTCTATCAAATCATTTTTGCAGCTCATGCGAGCAATGCTGACATGTTGTTTAATGGTTTTTGGTGTCTAAATATTTTTGCATATGATTACTGTAAGCCCTACGAGCAAGTGGTCGTTGGTGCTGTGAAATAGTGAAATGAGTGAATGGCTAAATCAGGTGTACGTACTGTATGTAGGTGTGGCACTGTCCATCATATTAAAGAGGGAGCGGAGGAGAACGATCGTTAGACAGACAGAACAGATAACTTTGTTTGGTTTGCTTTTCATAGTGAATAAAACTTTCGGCCCTAATTATATTCCCCCGAATATACCAATCTATGGAGACAGGACTGCAAACCATAAACAGCTGGTCCTATGTGCCTCCCCCTGCCTATTTTGAGTGATATTATTTGTAATTCTCTGATTAATAAATGTAAATAAATAATACTGTATTTGTAAAGAAATGTTTAGTTTTGTGTAGTTTTAAGAGCCAGCACCCAGATGTCACCTAATGTGCTCCAGGCACTGTGGATTAGTCAACCCTGACTTTTTCTCTCCCAATGAACCGCCAGAGCAGCACCCACTCTGAGTTCCGGGACCTTTTGATGTACAAATTAATCACTGCTTCAAAGTGACATTACCCTTATGGGTTGGTTTCTTAACCATTCTGAGTTTGATTGTACTGTTTGATACCATTGCTGTAAGAGGTGGAAAATTTGGTGCAAAAAGGGTCACATCAGGCAACAGAGAGCAAAAGGCAAGCCCCTCAACTGAGTGTGATAACTTGAATGGAATTATTATGAGCAGAATACGGCGATGCCTCTCAGCCTTGCTTTCAATGTTGCTCTGTGGCTACAGGACACCTTGAACTGCAATCAAAGTGAACTATGACTATTTCTATCATTCATTTTTATCCAAGGAGGTTTAGATTTGTAAAACTTTCCTTGTTCCAAGGAAAGTGATTTAAATATCTGTGACATCATCACAATGTAGGGTCTATTGGTAACACTACTGCCCATATTCAGCTGGCCGCATAACCAGGAAGTAAACTCAGTGGCTAGAAACGATCATATATGCACCAATCAAGCAATTCTCATTAGACTGAATGAGTGCCATCTTTCCAGGTCTATCCAGATCTAATAACACGTCCATGGACAACCTATAAGCCAATTACATCACATCTGTAAGCCTTAGCATCGTGTTAATGCAGCAGCAATTTTCAATACTGCCACTGACGCATGCATTAGAAGCAAAATTGCTCATAGAAACATTAACTATTTATGGAAAAATGCTAATTTTATATGATTAAAGACACTTCTCTATAGTCTTCTTTGTTTAATATTCCTGTCAGCTGCATCTCATGCTTGTTGTACCTCATTCACACATATGGATTTTAAGTTAAAGTTTTAAATAGCTTGCATTTTGTATTGAGCACCTAATTGAATTTAATTTGGGAGGTGTTTTTTGCACATTGCCACAACAGCAGGGGATGATGAAGTGGTTCATTTTCCACTTTTCCACCATTGTTTTTCTTATTCAAGTCTCAATAGCTTGTTAAAAGCTGTATAGTATAAAATTGGGAGGCTGTTGACCGTGACTATGAGCTTTTCCTCCATTAGTTCTTTTGCGGTGTTGAGGAATAGAAAACAACTTTCTATTTCACAGTGGAATCAAAACAAGCTGGATAAGTTGTGTCCATGTTGTTGCTCTCCCGCGTCAGAGGATATTTGCTGTACATCAAGTGGAACCTTTCTCTTGTTGCGCTGCTGGGGGCCTTTTGAGTCTTCGAGTTGTGCTTGGCGGCACCAGCATGTCTTTAAGGTTGAATTCACAATGAATGGCATCCTGTCGCGTCTCCGGTGTTTGAGTGTGTACGTGTGAACAGAGCATTAGAGAAGATGTGTTTTCCTTCACTTCTGCTGTTGGCTCCAGCATTCGGCCATGATAACTGCTGCTTGGGGTATCTCTATGGCTGTGTGTGTGTGTGTGTGTGTGTGTGTGTGTGTGTGTGTGTGTGTGTGTGTGCTGGAATGAATTAATTCAGAAATAAGTCACTCTCCCGGTTTCTCGCTGTTTAATTGATAATTTTTTTTTTTTTTAACACATATCTTTATTGATTTTTCAGTCTTTACACAATTCCCCTTCCTCCCCCCAACCCTGAACTGGAGCCAACAGTTAAACAGCATGAAAAATGACAATTCCTTTGAAAAATTAAAAACAAAAATACAAAAACAATATACCGTACATCTGCCTGTCTTCTAGTTAAATTTTTTACATAATCAATTGAAATAAATAGGCACAAGTGAGAGAAAGAGATGGAAAAATTAAAAAAAAAATAATAATAATAATAAAATAAAATAAAATACATAAATAAATAAAAATAAAAATAGAGAGAAACATACATGCAGTATATTCAAAATATATCTATTCATGTTTTGTTTTTTTTGTTTGTTTGTTTTAAGGAAAAGGATAGTATTTCTGTATGTAACATTAAAAAGACAACAAAAGCGTATAATGATACAAAACCGACATAAATAAAATAAAATAAAAATTAAAAGGGTATCGTCTTATTTAAGGATTTAGTAAGTCAGGTCTTGATTCCAAAAATATGATAAATGAGTTCCATATGTCATGAAAAATGTGGCTTTTTTGTTTGATTATATATGTAAGTCTTTCCATCGCTAAGCAAGAAGAAAGTTCATTAATCCACATATTCAGAGAAGGACAATGAACACTTTTCCAGTGTCTGGCTATAAGACGTTTCGCATGTAATAAACAAAGATTTATCAGCTTATACTCGTGTGTTTTCAGGGCCAGTGTTTTGGGTCTCAGGCCGAGGATACAGATCTCCGGGCACGCAGGGATTTTTTTATGTATTATAATGGAGATTGTGTCAGTTATTTTTTCCCAAAATTCTTGTAAGTGTTTGCACTTCCAAATACAGTGAAATAGGGTTCCCTTCTCTGTTCTGCATTTTATACAATTATCAGGGATATTAGAATTAAATTTATTTAGTTTTTCAGGAGTTATATATGTTCTCATAAGCCAATTGTATTGGATCAATTTCAATCTGCTATTAATAGATAGTGTTTGCGCTTGATAACAAGCTTTTTCCCAATCGTCTTCAGTGATATCTCTTTGAAGATCCTCTATCCATGCCCTTCTTTTGTGATCTGAAGATTCCAAAGAAGTTTCTGATAATGTCTTGTATAGAGTTGAGATCTTACCTTTAGCATATGGGTCTGATGTTATCAACTTTTCAATAATACTTAGGGGAGGACATTGATATGATTGCCACCTTGAGCGAATAAAACTCCGTATTTGAAAGTATTTAAACATATGAGTTTGAGGGATCCCAAATTTTTCTTTAAGATTGTCGAAGGACATGAGGGTGTTATCTGAATAAAGATTTATGATCTTCTTTAGACCCAACTGTGCCCAGAGTCTGAATCCACGATCCGATTTACCTGGTGTAAATAATGAATTGCCCCAGATAGGCGCAAATGGTGATAATCCTGATGGCATTTTGAACATTTTCTGTGATTCATGCCAGGCTATGATAGTGGATTTAACAAATGGGTTAGTTGTGTTTTGCTTAAGTCTTTTGAGAGAGTCAGAATAAAGATAACTATCTAATGTTAGACCCCTGGCACACTTTTCTTCTATTTGGATCCACGGTAAGTTGGGAGCATTAGAAAACCAAAAAAGGGCTGATCTAAGCTGAGCTGCCCTAAAATACCATAAAAGATTGGGTAGCTGGAGCCCTCCTCTTTCATATGGAAGATATAGTAGTGTTAAGCGAAGTCTTGATCGTCTTTTGTTCCAAATGAATTTTGTAAACACTTTCTTCATATTGGAAAAAAATGTTGGTGGGGGTGTAAGGGGGATCGATTGGAATAAATATAAGAATTTAGGGAGAATATTCATTTTAATAATATTGATTCTGCCAATTATTGTAAGGGGAAGGTTCATCCATCTATCTAAGCTATCATTCACCTGAGCAACAATAGGGTCGTAATTACATGGGATCATATTTTTAACTTGAGGTGTGATGATTATTCCTAAATATTTGAACCCATCTCTAGCTATTGTGAATGGATGTTGAAATGTTGGATAAATCCTATCTTGCCTGTTGAGAAAAAGTATTGATGATTTTGCCTGATTGACTTTATAGCCTGAGAATGATCCGAATTGATCAATTAGATTAAGCAAGACAGGTATTGTGTTTTTCAGGTCTGAAAGATATAATAATATATCATCTGCAAATAAAGAGATCTGGTGTTCTATTTCTGAAATATGGATTCCCTTTATCCCTGGGTGATCTCTGATTGCTATTGCCAGGGGTTCAAGAGTCATCACAAACAGCAAAGGGGAGAGCGGGCAACCCTGACGAGTGCCTCTCGACAGACCAAAGGATTTTGAGATTAAATTATTTGTAATCACTTCAGCTGATGGTTCACAATAGAGTATTCTAATCCACTGACAAAATTTAGGACCGCATCCAAATCGACAGAGTACATCAAATAAGTAAGGCCACTCGACTCTGTCGAATGCCTTTTCGGCATCTAGTGACAGTACACAAGTGTCTTTAGCATCTTTTTTTTCATGGATAATGTTTAGTACACGCCTGATATTATGAAACGCCTGTCTATTCTTCACAAATCCATTTTGGTCATTATGAATAATCAATGGTAGGTGAGTTTCTAATCTTAATGCCAGTACTTTTGCCAAGATTTTAGCATCTGTGTTAATTAAAGATACTGGTCTATATGACTCACATTTATCATGTGGTTTGCCTGGTTTAGGTATTAGTGTTATCAGCGCCTTTCTTAGTGATGGGGGGAGGATACCAGATTCCAGGGATTCCTCATACATATTTATAAGGGGATGTACTATTTTTTCTTTGAAGGCTTTAAATATATCTATGGGGAGACCATCAGGTCCAGCTGTTTTCCCATTTTTCATTGTATCAATAGCTTTCAATAATTCTTCAATAGAAAATGGGGAATCTAGGTGTTGTTTGGCTTCATTAGAGAAGTTAGGAATCTGGAGGCCATCTAGGAATATCGTTTGCTGACTATTTATCCCAGCAGATTCTGCTTTGTATAGAGAGTGATAGAAATTGGCAAAAGTTACGTTAATTTCTGATGGGTCTGATGTTAGAGTCCCTGAGGTTGTTAAAATGTTATTAATGGCCTTACTAGATTGAAGTTTCTTGATTTGCCAAGCCAACAACTTGCCCGATTTTTCCCCTTGTTCATAAAATGTTTGTTTTAGACGAATTAAGCTATTCTCTGCTTTTGCAAGTGAAAGTTTATTATATTGTGCTCTTAGCAGAAGCAACTCCTGTTGATAGAGTTCTATGTTCGTTTTATTTTCATACATTTCCTCCTCCATTTTTCTAATTCTGTCGTTGAGAGACTGTAGTTCTAAATTGACTTTGTTAGTAATAGAGCTTGTATAGCTAATCATTTGTCCTCTTAAATAGGCTTTAAAGGCCTCCCATCTTATAGATGCCGTCGTTTCATTTGTGTTTGTTATAAAAAATTCATCAATGCTGTTTCCAACAAACTTCATGAATTTTGTGTCGTGCAGCCATTTTGGGTGTAGCCTCCATCTATGAGGACCTCTAATGAATTTGGACATTTTATATATTAATTTAACTGGGCCGTGATCTGAAATTACAATGGATTCGTAAGTAACATTATGTATCTGTGAGAATAAATGATTTGAAATTAAAAAGTAATCTATTCGTGAATAAGAATTTGTTGATGAGGAAAAGCATGAAAATTCTGATTTATCTGGGTATTTTCTCCTCCACGGATCACATAAGTCCAGGTCTTGCATGAAATTGTGTAATATTTTCCTGCTTTGTGCATGAGTATTATCAGTACCTTTAAGTCTGTCGAGATTTGTCGCCAGGGTTGTGTTGAAGTCCCCTCCAATAAGAAGATGGCCCGACATCTGAGCTAGAAGTAAAAATAGCTCCTCAAAGAATTTGGGGTTATCAGAGTTTGGTCCATACAAGTTTACAAGATTTATATTTATATCAAAAAGCGCTCCTTGAAGTATTAAATATCTGCCTGCCTTATCAGGTGTAACCTTTGAAACTTTGAATGGGACAGATTTGTGAATTAATATTAGCACCCCTCTTGCGTTAGATGCATATGATGAGGCATAAACTTGACCTGGCCATCTTCTACGAATTTTCAATAGGTCATTATTCAATAGGTGGGTTTCTTGTAGAAACACAATAGATGATTTAAGTTGCTTAATTCTATGCATAACCTGTTTCAGTTTTGATAATTTACCTAACCCCCTTACATTCCATGATATGAATGTTATTTGAGACTCATTCATCTTGTAATATTAAGGTGCATTTCCTCAAATGTAAGACCATACCAAACACACTTAACCAAAAATATAGTTTCGATTAAAAACGTTCTTTCGTACTGAGGCTCTTGGACGCCGTTAACCCGAACAAACCGGCGATTAACTCCCCTTCCCTTTAACGTAAAGATCCCAACCATGGGCTCGACTGATCCTACCGAGAGGAGCATGTCCCTTGCGAGTGCGCCAACTAACCTAACTGCGCTCTCCTCGCATCACAGCCCTTCAAAATAAAAGTTGGACTAATTCCCTCAGTGATTTTCTTACACACAACATTGTAAGGTATTCCAGCTAAACCTGAGCATATATAGCAAAACATAAAGCTTTTCAGGAGAGGTCTGTCAGTGTTATGTTAAAGCCAAAACATTTCCTGATTAACTTAAAATATAATTGCTGCTCTTAAATTATTTTCCGTTAATTTACAGGGATTCTCATGAGAATTCTTTAGTTAAATCCTACTACTGTATTATCATGTCACCGTTTTATCCGTTTGACTCGATGGATGAAAGTAGTTTCTCCACATCCTTGGGAGAATCACAGGTCTTCGTCTGGCCCTCAAGTATGACAGTCAGCTTAGCTGGGTATCTGAGCCTGTAGTCAATGTTCAGCGCCTGTAAACGTTTCTTCACTCCGTCGAACTGTCTCCGCTGCTTGCGCACATCCATGGAGAAGTCCGGGAAAAACATCACTTTGTGTTGTTGGTATGTCACTGCCTTCATCTTTCTGGCCGCCTCCATTACCCTTTGCCGGTCACAAAAGTTCAGGAACTTCATGATCATCACACGGGGGTATCTCTGCTCCGCCGCCGGGGGTCTGCCGATGCGGTGCGCCCGTTCAATTACCACTGGGCTCGGCAGCGATGCTCCAAACACCTCACGTAGCCACTTTTCCAAAAATCTCACCGCATCTGCCCCTTCTGCTCTTTCAGGCAGGTTAACCAGTCGTAGATTGTTTCTCCTGTGGCGGTTTTCCAGGTCGTCTATTCTGGAGCTGAGCAACTCTATTTGGTTCACGTGTGTTTGCACTGTATTTTGCAGCGCATCCACGTTATCCTCTGTCATGCTTATGCGTTGCTCAGCTTCCGATAGCCTACCCCCAAACTCGTGGAAGTCCCTCTTGATGTCATGGATAGCGGACAAAACTCCGTCGAATTTCGACGTGAACATACTTTTCAAGTCTGAAATAGCTTTAATCACCTCATCTCCTCGGTCTTCAGCATTAGCATTTGCTGTGGCTGCCATCGGCTGCAACACGTTAGCTTCTCCAGACTCTTCTTCTTGATTATCAGGCAGTTTTTCCGTCGTTGTTGAACGGGTATTTATTTTTCTTCTCTCCATTCACACCGTCTTTCGGCTCTGTATATTGTTTATGCAAGTTGCGTATGAGTTTGCGGAGTTAAATACAGGATTTGGACTGTTTGCTGAGAGAGCTCCTTCTAACACGTCCTACTTGCTCGCCGCCATGTTGGATCCTTAATTGATAATTTTAGTGAAGATAATTAGGTTTAAGGTTACAACAAAAGTTAAGATTAAGCTTATGTAATTTCATACCGTACATGTTTAAGTCTTCCATTAAGTAGGATGATCTGTGAACAAATTGTCACCCTGCTTGTGGTCTTCTTTGTATGGTAAGTGATTGGATTTTTTGACCTTTCCTCCACTTTACTTACAAGGTTTGATATAAGAACCTAAAAATATGCATCATAGCAATTATTCTTCCAGTAGAATGTGTAGGAAATAGGAAAGAGTATCTTTGAATCAAGATTATGCAAGATTACGTATGATCAAACACTAGCAAGTCAACAACTTTGCTGACATAGTTAAACATCAAACAAGTGCAATAACACAGACTAAGCAAGCTAGCTAATATTAATTACACGTCCAACAGCAAAAGGTCCTGCTCGGAGTCTGTCATGCAAAGCTCTCGCCAATGACTAAAACCCTGTCTGAGATTTACTCTGGCCTCTTGCTCTGTCACTCTCTCTTCTTCTTTCTTTGCCTCCTCTGTCCACATCCCATTCTTTCTCTTTGCCCCTGTCATCAGTGTCTGTGGAGGCTGCTGAGCTTGGGTCTGTGAATCACAGAAAAGAGTTGAGGCAGAGAAGCTGGAGACATCAGAGGGAAAGCCAGAAAACATTTTCTCTGTAAAATATGATCCAGTTTTATTGACATAGTTTGTGATGTGTAAAGTGTAACATACATATTTTAAATATAGAATTTAGGTAAAAATTGTGCTTGCAGTGGATTCATGACAGTAGATTTTTCTTACAAATATTACCAGCAAATATGTGTGTATGTGTAAAACACATCCCCTGTGCTTGACAGATCTTTTCTGACAGCAGCGAATAAACAGGGTGAAAGGCAATTTGCCTTGCTGCTTTTTGGTTCCTCTCACTTTGTGTGTCTGCATCACTTTCACACATCTGATCTGTGTGCTTGCAGTTTGGTGTGTGTGACTGTGTATTGACAATGCACGATTTGATGAACTTGTGTTTACTTGTACGTTATGTGTGTTTACGACAACTTATCAAGTGTGTGCAATTAGCAGGAACAATTAGCGTCGAGTGGACTCAACTCTGCAGCAAAATAATGTGGAAGCACAAAAAAATAAATTGTGACGTTGGAAGTACGAAGTGTGATTTTATGATGTTATGATTTTGAGCAGCAATGCCCCAGTTTCAATACAATTTTCCCCTTTTGTAGACAATAACCTCAGCAGATAACTTGTGCACTGTTTTAGCATCATAAAAGCACCTGTCCAAACCCTCATGAATACAGAGACTTTGTGCTTGTGTATTGATCAGCAGGTAGAGCAGTTGGGACTCCATTAACGGACCAGTGTTGCCAACTTGGCCATTGTTCCCAATATGTGCTGACTTTAAATTGTTTTCTTATTAAACCGCATCATTAATCATTCTAGACAGTCGTGTGGCATATATCGACTACTTTCCCTGAGTCTCGAAGTCTCAAATACTCCTCATTTTGAAATTAGAAATAATTACAAGCTTGTATTGTAATATCGTTATGAATGGGGTAGATAGGACAGTGTGGTGTGAAGTAAATGTGTGATTAAGTGAATGAAAGACAGTGAGTGGTGAATGCGTGCGGGGCATAGGAAAAGTTGAACATTAAGTTGTCGATCTGGCAGTCAGTATACAGTATAGGCTACAGTGTGTCAGATAATAAACACTGCAGTTTCTCAAGACCAGCAAAAGTCTCCTCTGCTATTTCCCAACTCCTGGAAGAATGAAGTCAGTTCTAGAGGCTGAGTAGAACAGGCTAACAGCATCACTGTGCTGTTCATGTTCCATGTTCCATGCTCCAGTCCAATCAAATCCCTTTCAGAACCTTTGTAATACAGCCTTGAACTTAAGTGTCTTCTTGGAAAAAATCAATCCATATTGAGTTCAACACTGAATGCCCTTCAGTTTTGGAAACAGTTATTGTTCCTGTTAGCATTGTTGCTAAGAGTGCACTGGTAATCCCATGATGCAGCTGGTTGAGTCTGTTGACCTGTCAGAGGCTGTTTTCCTGACTAGGCAGGTGCTACAGTTCGGATCTCAATCGCATTGCGCAGTAGAATAACAGTCAGTGGAGTTCACTTTTGTGTGTGTCATACACTATGTACCATATTGACATTTCAACAAAACATGTCAATTCACACACACATTAAATTTTTATGACCTTACTGTCATATCAAGAGGTGGAGGGGTGACAGGCAAGAGAGCTGCCAAACCAGTGACAACAGTTCAAGACTGTTTCAACACTTTGTGTGAAGGCACTGGATAGTCTTAAGGAGACCTTGTTACTATTGTTGCAGTGTTTGTGGCAACAAACGACTGATGTTTTTTGTGCCTAAACCTGACAGGCCATAGGCACAGTGCTGAACATAAAAATTAAAATTGAACCTAAATAAACGTAAAGTTGCGACATAAAGAAATGTAAAGTTTTAACGTGTGGTTTGCAGAAATTTTCATTGCCAACATTTCTTTCTTTTGGAGACACTCCAATTAACAAGAGTTTGCAGCACCATTGGGGCCATTTAAAACAGACACTTTACCTAACCAGAGTTCATAGTTTAATCCCTCATGTCTCTCAAGCCATTTCTTACTCTGTAATTTCCCTGACACCAGGTGCCCTTAAAACTCCTACAGTATATGACCATGCATTTCTAAGTGATGAAATTGGATGGCCTCTTCAGCCGGGCTTTGTGCAGTCAGCTTTTGTGTAATAAATGGATTGTCTGGACTCTCATGAGAGCGTATTGTTTTTTTCCGAAGCAGCGTCTCAAAGCAGTTTACCTGCCGTTGCCGTTTTCCATTATGCTTTGCCATACTATATTCCATTATTTTCCCTGTGCTGTTTGTTCTGCTTGCAAGCAGCGCTGAGCTGCATCAGCCCAGTGTCACAATCAGCACTTTCCTCCAGGGACGACGCATTACGACCACTGTACCACATCTGCTTAGTCGATTACCACTGTTTCTTATTCACAGGATGGTGCAGACTGGTAAACCCACTGCCCTCCCTCCATCACCTGAATTCCCCTCCATCTTTTTTCCCCTTGTGTGTACTCCAGCTTCTCATTGCATCCAAACACTGCTCATTTTCCTCCTCCTTCCTCCATTTCCTCTAAATGCAGTTACATTTCTCAGACCAGCATACACCATGATAAAGCCTGTTTATTACTATAAATCAAAGTGATGCTCTGTAGCTGGTTGGTGAAGTTTCTAAGAGAGAATCCAATGTGAGTTGGAGTTAAATACTTGCTGATGATTATGGTTGGTGCGGTGCATTTAGAGCCTTTTGAATTTAAAGGTTGTTCCGCAGTGTTGTCATCAGCATCCCATTAAATTTCCATCCTCTTAAACATCTAATCTCGACATAATTACTAACTGTGTTCTAGTTCCATAATATTTGTCCACAATATTTATTGCATAGTACTTGACTACATAGGGTTAATGTATAATCAAAATCAAAATACTACATCAGTCAAACTGTGAACTTGGAACGCCACTACTCACTGAAATATTCTGTTTAATACTTTACTTTTTGAGATCTTCCTTGAAATTTTCACTTTTTCCCCCAGTAATTTTCACACCAGTTTCCTTTTTGCCACATATGCAGCATGTTCAGCCTCCAGATGGTGCAATCCTGATTGCATTTCGATTCTCAGGACCACCTGGTGATGTCTGATGGCTCAGAGACATGTGGCACATCATGTGCTGCTGATGTGCATTGTTCAAATCAAGAAGATAGCCTTTGTCATCAGCACTATCAAATTTTGACACAATAATAAAATCATGAAGACAGTTAATTTCCCTGTTTGACTTCCTGCTGTTTTTTTGTTTTTTTTCCTTTCTCCATGCAGGTATTTCGCCTTCTTTTAGTTTGATCTTCTTTCTCTCTTTCTCTGAGTAAAGGGCTAGCAGTTTGCCTTCTCATGTGTTGCTGAACTTAACTGTCATATTCTTTTATCTACACCTGCATTGATGTGGCTTATAAAGAGTAGGTGGAAGAGGGAGGGAGTGATGACAGGCATTTTGGTCCAGTCAGGGCTTTGTTGCCTCAGAATTGAAGTTGTTATCTCTCAGCACAAATTCAGGATTGTGAAATTGATTCAGCTTGATTGTTGTGCTCGAGGAAATGGTTCTCCTCTGCAATCCACAGCAGTCTGACAACTAATAATTTGAGTTGTTGCTTGGAGCATACCGTATGTAAATAGGAATTTCAACAGAGTAGTAGTGGTTCTTTGAAAGTATTATAAGATAGATGAAGGAAGATTGACATGACATTGTGCTTCTTAGATGCATTTTCTTTCTTTGAAAGTCTTAAAAAACAGAACTTTAAATAACATAAAGGTATTAACATTACATACTGACATGAAATGGGATTACGGCTCTTGAACAGGATGAGGAAGTGGGCCTATATTATCGATTTAGGTGTGTGAAACAACATTTTAAAGGGGGCATTACACAGCTTGCAAAGCAATGACAGATCACTGAAAGATGAGAATTCCCAGAATGTAGACTTTGAGAGCTCTACTTCCACTCTGGTGTTTGCGCATGTTCACAGTTGACATTTTTCAATAAGGGTGCACCTAGTCACTCATCTTGTTTGCTTGTTACTAATGTTCAGGATAACAAAGCACAGGTCTGACCTGGAGAGTGCCGGTTTTGGGTGACATGTCCCCTATATGCTGATGATGTTCTCCTTCTTGTTCAATTGGACTGTGATGTACACTGCAGTAGTTTGCATGAAAGGAGCCTTTGGTTGCAGTTATGGGAGGTGAAAAGAGAGCTCTGAATCTTTAAAAATCCCACCTAGTATTGGTTCTGTCCCCAGCAGTAACCACAAAGTTTTGACAATGACTGAACGAAGCTGATAAAAGTGCAAACTGGCCTTAGTCATAAAAGGTTATGTGTGTGTGGCTCAGCAATTCAACCTTCATACTGAGCTAACAGATGTGGTTCAAGAACCTTTAACGACAGCCCTTGTTATCTGTCTTTGGAGGTGATTTGGGAAGTAAAGGGGCTCTGGGACAGAGCCAGCGATCAATTGAACAACGCCCAATAATAGTTGGAAGTTACTGAGTTAAAAGATGTCTGTCATACTCGCCCTGTTGTAACTACGACCCAAATGAATTAATGATTTGATAAGCTTGTAGTCCTTTAAACAAACTGATGACAGCAAAATGTGTGAAACCATTCTGTTTTGTTCAAAAATCATAAACTGGAAAGTTTGAGAATTTACACTCCCGAAGTGAGAACACTATTGTAAAGTAATATCAGTTTTACAATTGTCAATGTTACTGATGTTAATTGTCATTTTGAGTCTGTAATGAAAGGAGAGGTTCTGTTTGTGTTTGTGCTACACAAGGACTGTTTGGTCATTAAGAGCTTCAACCCTGTTTGGTCTGATTTCTCCAGACCACTGGGCACATGGGAATTCATTGATCTGCAGAGGGACTGCACGCACTGCAAGCTATCAGAAGGCAATGAGGCACAGCCAACAGCAATCTTCAGTAGAAATGTGTTAGAAATGTGTTTGTTGTGTGTGTGTTGGGCTGGGTAGGGGTTTAGTCATATGGGGTGTTTAGGTGATGGAACAGAATAACAAACATTTTTTTTAATTATTTCTCTGTAATCTTTAATTTTGTCCTAAATTTAGTGGTGTGTCTCACTTTAATATTCACTGCTGCAACTTCACTCTGTGTTTGTATGTATTCATGTGGCTGTGTGCTATGGTGTTACAAAACAAATTAAATTGATTGAAGTGTTGACTTGTGGGTAGTCTTTGCTCTTTGAACTTGCACTCATTTATGTTATGAGAAATAAAAAATCTGACTTGTGTCTCTCCTCTCCTCTCCTCTCCTCTCCTCTCCTCTCCTCTCCTCTCCTCTCCTCTCCTCTCCTCTCCTCTCCTCTCCTCTCCTCTCCTCTCCTCTCCTCAGGTGCTGAAGGGCAGTAAAAAGCTTTGTCTCTCTGTGCGTTCCGTCGGGCGGATTCCAGGTGGCTATGTCACCAACCATGTTTATACCTGGGTTGATCCTCAGGGTCGGAGCGTGTCCCCTCCTCCTGACCTGCCTGAGCATCGGAGCGCCACCCTGAGAAAAACTGACAGCCAGCGACGCAGCAACATGCAGTTACTGCAGGAGGGAGACGAGAAGAAGGTGAGGCTATACATGGGAAGCAAAACACTGGCGTACTGGAATAATGGACATTTTTCTTTTGTTTTTTTTACCCAAATCTCAGTTTTGCCTTCAAAGGAATAATAAAATCATAGGGAAAAGTAAAATATTAAAATTTTGAATAACATGACCCCAGACATGTATGATGATTTATTTAGAAAAAAAAAAAAAAATTATGGGCAGTCTTGACATAATTTAAAACATTTGTTGCCCCTGACATTCATTGTACACACTCTCAATGGTTTCTGTTTGCAAAACAAATGTACCAGAAAAATGTCTTAAATTCTGACAAAATATTTTAAAAAATATAAATCAAATATTTATGAAGAATGTAAAAAGGAAAGCTAAATTAAGCTACTAAACAAAATCAAAAGTCTTTGATCCACAAATCATAAATACTGTAACAAATGTGCTAAAAACCATATCCAACTTCCTCTAAATGCACCAACAAAACTCTGTAATTGCAGACGGATGTTTTGGTCAATGACTCGATAATGTTTCATTATATAAACGTCAAAGGCAGGCAAAGGCATCACACAACTTTTGCTTCAGTCATAGGGGTCTGACCTGGCTTTGAATAAATACAACTAAATAAATACACCAGACACTAGGCTATTATCAGTCGTTTCTTTTAGACTTCTTTCATCTGGAAAACATGGTGGTTGCTCTGGAGGCATCAAATTTCAAACTAAACTACTAATAAAACCAGAGTTTGAATTTATGTGAGACAACAAATCAAAACAGAAACAATTTGTGGAATCATGCTTGAGTCATAGTTACACTGCCCAGTTTCAGAAGCAGGTGGGGAGTTTTAGTTTGTATGGTCACCAGATCACATCATCATCTCAAGATTCAAAGTAAATCACAATAAGACTATAAGTGATGGGCAAAAGATGATGGACACTGTAAAAGAAGTAAAACTACTGAAACAATAATAGTAATTGGACCTTCAGTCTCGCAAAACTCCACCCTGTCACTGCCTCATGACCTGCAGGGTAGAAGCTGTCAAAGCTGTTTAAAAGATTTATTACACTCGAACTTTCATTTTTCAGCTGCTGAGAGCCATACATTAATCTTAACTGCTTCAGCTCTATTAATACAGGCTGTA
This sequence comes from Pagrus major, assembly GCF_040436345.1. Taxonomy (NCBI): domain Eukaryota; kingdom Metazoa; phylum Chordata; class Actinopteri; order Spariformes; family Sparidae; genus Pagrus; species Pagrus major. The sequence goes on from NC_133226.1 coordinate 6,935,936, forward strand.
GTTAGTGCCACGCAGATAACGTTTAGAAAATATCAATCCACTTTGTAGTCGATAGTTTGGCTGTTTAAGCTTCTTTGCTCTTTGAAAAAGAAATTAATATCCTTTTTTGGTATTATGGTGTCCTTTAGAATCAAAACATATTTGATGGTTTGGGGGTTGGGAACTACCTGAAATTTTCAGGTGGTCACTGTTTCTGAGAAAAAAATCAGTGTCATCTGAGCATTTTCAATCCACTTTCTATTGCCTCCAGCTTTGTAGTCTAGGGACGATTAAAAAGCTCTGCATTTAAAAAAAATAGAACACAGTGTCTTTGATACTTAGCACCAGAAGGTCAAAACTGCAGCTGCTATTACTCTACCCATCCTAAAGTTGATGAACGCTGGCATAATAGATTGAAAAGACATGGACTTAGCCACCAAGATGTCAACTGCTGCTTTATTAATTACCCTTTTGAAGCCTCGAGTTTGGTATTTTGGCCGTGGTCATCACAGAAGTGCCCATATTTGAATGCAGATGGTAGTGCCTTTAAAAAGTAGTGCTATTCCTCTTTCCTGATAAGAGGTGTCACAATTGTTTTTTTCCCCCCCAACACTAATGTCTATGTGTGTTGGGGGAACATCATTGTCATCATGTCAACAGATCATTGGTTCAATGCCCAGACAACTGTTATTTACATTTTCAAATTTTGACTTTCAAGTTTGACTTTATACTGGTGGGTTTTTATAGCTTAGGGTTAGTGAAGTACAAATAATATTCACCAACAATAAAGATTCCAAAAATATAACATCACCCTTTGCTGATTCAACAATAAACAACAAAAGACAGAAATTCAGTTCAGTTTCTCAAATCCGTCCCGCGTAATCCTCTTCCCAAACAAATCAATAAAGGATCTCTGAAAAAGAAAATAAACATATCATCTCAGACACTGTTATTTCCGGCATCAGTCAAGTAATTGCCTTTGTTCACACAGGATAATGAAAATCTAGTTATTTTGAATTTGAAGAGTTTTTTCTTTCTTTTTTTTTAAAGGACGCTCTCAAGTAGTGGCAATTGGATGGAGAGAAAGAAAAATACTGGGAGAATCGCTGATACTGCTTTTGATTTCGATGATCAAAATTGAAAGCTCATTTTGAACAATTTTTGATTTAGAGTGGACATCAGGACACTCCCAATCCTGATTGACGGTCACCATAATAGTGACTATCACAGGGTAACCATGCTCTAAAGCATACCCAGCTGTATTGTCTATTTTACTCTAAAGGGGACCATAATTCACAAAATGAACATCATGCTTTATTAAAGTGGACTTTAAACTAATGATTGAGACCAGAAACACATTAGGAAACTGTTTACTGAGGTAATAAATCCAGTGAGAAATAGGGTCATATTCTCATAAGCTCACATATGATTTTACCTTTTGTAACCAGTGGAGTAGCCCTCTGCTGGCTAGTAAAAAGAGAGCAGTTATTTCTGGATTGGCTTAACTTTTTAGACCCGGCAGCCACATCCACTTCTATAGATAGGCCTAAAGTGTACAGTAAATGGTTAGCATGTGTGGAACTCGTATGGCAATAACCTAACTGCTCCCCTTTGCAAGAATCTGCAGTCTGCCCAAAACAAACTGGTTTTTGAATTACACATTTGTGGATGAGTCACATTAAAAAGTATTTCACCAACAAAAGTATTCCTGTTGTGTCAATTAGTAACAGTCTTGAATGCCTTTGGTGTGATTACTAGAAACCCTGTCACTATGGTTACAGTGTTGCGATTGGCTTTTGTGACGCAAGAGAGATTGAAGCATTCTCACTCTTCCTACACACAGTGCAAATTTCACTGATTATAATAAAGTGTGCTTAATGTAATTCATGAATCCCTGTTGTGATCAAATGCACGTGTCCATCCCAAACAACAGCTCGATGAACGCCGCCTCAGGTTCCATTATTTACAAAACAGAAACACCAGACCACTGGGACTCTTTTTAGAGAGGAGCATATTGAAGTGATTCCAGGATAACATCTGATGCCAGAGAACAGTATGAGCCCTAAGACCTGCGATGTGCTGCCAATAAAAGAAGGATGAGTCTGGTAATTAAAACTATTCTCCATGTCCTGCATAAATGTCACAGGGAACATGAATACCTCTATATTCCCACTGAGCAAAGGTTGCTGGCTCACCTCCAATAAGCAGACAGTGTTATTAAAAAAGAGGAGATGCAGCACCATATGCACAGAATGAAAGTTAGAGGTCTTTGCCAGATGCTAAACCCACACCAACAGAGGAAATAAAAGGGATGAAACTGACATTGTTTAATAGAGATATTTGCATATGTGTCATCTTGTAGTCACCAGCGTGCAGCTGATTTCCCTTTATAATCCTGGCCAACGGCTGCATCAGAATCAAACCAAGTAATCAAGGGCCTCATTGTGATGAAGAGGATTATGATGAAGAAGAATGTGTATTTTAAAGTTTGGCACAGTCACTGCTGAGCCTCTCCCAGTGGACTGTGTAGACTTAAATGTGGTCTCTTTGCTTTCCAAATGTACATATTTTGAAAATGCTGGATTGAAATCATCCAATCAAAAGTGAAAGAGGAAGCCAAAAAGCATGTAATGTAATGTTGGCTTGGACTTCAGAAGAATATGTAATTAAGTGAATGTAAGGCCAAAGCACCACAGCAAATAGCTGCAGTATGAAGGGACACCCTTGGTGAAATGACCCAAAGGTACCAAACAAAAAGGAGCAGATCATGTGGTATCCATTTGTAGTCCATTTGCGGTAGTTTTGATCAATCACATTTGAGCAGATTTTGGTTGCATGCAGGTAAACAGTCGATGTGAACAGCAAAAGAGGTGAGACACATTGGCTGAAATGCAGTCTCTGAGCCCATCGGGTATTGTCTAATCAGTTACAGTAGCTTTTTATTAGCTTTTCTGGAATCAGTCTGCAGTAACATGCAGATATATGTACATAGACTTTAGGCAACATGTTGTTTGGCATATGTTCTCACATCTCAAGTTGCTTATTGAACTGTAAACAATGACTGCACGGAAGACCAAGTCTTAGTCCACAAATCCATTATCAGGATATCTCCTTGCTTCACTGGAAGCCCCGAAACATTGGCCATTACTAATGCCGATGCTAAATCATCATCAGACAATAGCCAGTGGTTTCAGAGATGCGTTTATATGTATCTGTACTGTACTTAGTGCAGCTATAGATACAGCTGGTGCTATAAATTGATTGTGGATTATAATTAAAGTAAGTTTTAATCAAGTCTTAGTCCAGGTCTTCTTCTAGTCAGACTCACTCTAAATGAGATGTCCACTCCACTGTGAAATGCATCTCATTTTACTTTGAAAAGATATTACTGATTTGTGCAGCGCGCAGAAAAGTTGGAGTGGACATCAATCTGTATGGGTCTAAATCTAATAGATGGATTATCAGCTAATTGCTTTTTCCTGATCAGTGACTTCTTTTTCAGGTGCACGTTTTATAAATTGTGTATGAAAGGGTCTCTCACCATCTTCAGAAGTGCAGCCTTTGTATATTCAGTCCAAAGCTGTGTGTCTTCTAGAGATGGCAAACATTTTGGATGTAAATGTATAGGGGACCCTGCTGGATGGATTCTATTATAACTTATGTTGAACCAGTTAAATATTTTAGTTTGTACTCTGGTCCTCCAGCTTTCGTTCGGAATATAAGTTGCTTCATTAGCCAGAGGATCTTGAGAAATTGATTTAGTTAATCAAGTTGCTGTGATGGTTTCAGCTGTAACACAAACATTTACAATAAATAAGAGATTTAACTTTTCAGATGCAAAAACTTAAGTTGACTTTTTAGCTGATTCAGACAACTTGGTGTAATTAGTTGTCTACCTGTATCCACATCATTTATTATAATAAAAATTCACTCTTTTATGCAGGGTCTCTGATGTGACCGACAAAATATAGTACAAGATTTATTACCTTGTTAAATAAATCTTTTTACGAATGTAGGAACAGGAATGTTTTGGTAAATTAACTCATTAACTCCCTGCAGCGGGATGTTTAATTGGATGCTATAGCAGAGATATTCTGTAGTCGTCCAATATTTCCGGTTGATGGATTATTTGAATTCAAACCGTGTCATATATTGTTCGCTCTGCTTACCAGGGGGCGTGACACGGATGAGTCTGGTAAACAAACTGATTGACCAATTTAAACAGGCATTCCTCCAATCAGAACTGATTCAGCCGCCTCACTAATGGCTCTGAGTCACCAAGTCTAAGTAGCTCCTGAAGCTCTTTATTTTCTGCTGGCAAATCCTGGCTCAGAGCAGGTCTGTCATTTCTGCCGCGCATTGTGTTTCACATATTCATTTCAGCCTGAACAGCCCGACACCACGGACAAATCTGGCAGCCTGTCAAGCAACACAATGCGGATGGCAGAATGTCATTTAAAATGTTGATATTTAAGAAGTGTCTGGTTCACACAGTGTTTTGGATATTTAACCCCTGCTTCTGCCTTCCTTATTTATATCTCTGTCTGTCTTAAATAGGTCAACTTGGTTTTGGATGATGGCCGGTCTCTGGGTCTAATGATACGAGGGGGAGCAGAATATGCTTTGGGTATTTACATCACAGGAGTGGACCAGGGATCAGCAGCCGAGTGTGGAGGACTCAAGGTATCACTTCAGTCTATCTTTCACCTCACACACACTGTCTCAATGAATCAAACAAATTAAATCTGTGATACTTTAAGAATTTAGTTGTTTGCATGCTTTGCACTTAGTTGGTGATGTTGCTCACAATAGCTCTTAACCATGCTAAGCCTGTTGTTCTTCCATTTCCTAAGAGCTTTTCAGCACACTACTGCAGTTTTGGTTTGACTCATACGCATGTTGGTATGTCAAAATATAAGTCCTTAGGTTGCATGCCATCTACAGTAATCACTTTTGCTTAACCTACAGACACAAAAAATGTCAACCACTTTATTCAAAAACTTTATACACTATACACACTTTAGACACTATATACACTATATCACTTTGTACTAATACCCCATTGACCTGCTGTGGCCTGCATAGAATAAACATGCAGGACCAGCATTTGGAGCATCTCCTGCTTGGTTCAGCCACTCTTTTGTTTGCTCACAAGTGAGGCACTGCATGAGAAAAAATGGTGTATTATTGTTATCTTAAAAAATGTCTTATATTATTTTGCCTTTAAGGTAACATGGAAACTTTGTGCAGTCCAGGATACATACAGTCAAGTCCAGAGACACTGTTTGTGCTGGAATTTTTTCCTGTGGCAACCACTTAGCAACCACCTGAAACATCCAAGAAACCACTGAGCATCCGCCTATGAAATCCAGTTTCGAAAAACTTCAACATAGCAGCCATCACAAGATCCTTGACTACCACTCATTAATGCTCTAGAAATCAACTGGTATGACCACAGCAACCACATAGCAACATCCTAGCAACTCAGTTATATGCCGGCAAAAAAACAAGTATTTTCATTATTGATTAATCTGCACATTATTTTTAGATTAATCCATTAAACCTTTGGTCTAAGAATGTCAGAAAAATACTTAAAGATGTCCAAGGTGATGTCTTCAAATGTATTGTTTTGGCTGACCACAATTTCAAGAAATTTAGCAGAGGACTATAAAAAACAGCAAATATTCATTTTTGGAACGCGAACAGAAGCTATAGTCTGTTCTTTAAAAATAATATATTGCTTAGAAAATGTCCATAAAGCATTGATTCCTGAGAGGGAATTTACAAGCAGGTCAGAGAACAGGTACAGAGCAGCTGGTGGGATTGAATGTAGTGGTACGTTAAAAGTGCAGAACAGCCTTTAGGGATCAGAACATATCAGCACTGGTCTAGTCCATGATGAAATCTCTCTAACTGGTGGGACGGCCCGGATTCTTGGTTGGATGAGATTCGCTCTTCACATCTAACACTCACTCTGTCTAGTATGCAGGCATCTCTGACCAGTGTTGATTTTGAAAATGTTTTCTTCAGTGATTCTGTCACAGTGACAAAACAAAACAGGAACTGCTACCATATTTCCTTTTAATCTTCTTCACCATATGGGCTATCAAAATGCATGCTTTAAGGTGTTTGAACACATTAGAAAGTACAATAACATATGGTATTTGTTAGATAAATTGTGCTTTGACTCCCATTAAACTGGGCATCAAGTCCTGAAAAGTAAACAATATTGCAGTGAAATAACTAAAGCGTCTTTCACACACACCATGCAACCCTGAATTTATCAAGACATTACCTTGAGGAGCTGTTTGTGAGAGCGCAAATGTCTGAGTCAGTTGGTGTGGACACTAAACTGACCTTACACCAGCACCCTCGTACAAATGTCGTCCAGATGATGTTGAGCCCGTGTGTGAATAGAGCAGGTTACTGTCAGGAGTATTCACAGCGAACGAATGAGCATGTTGATGATGTTTACAATGTGACTGGCACAAAACTAGAAGGATACAATCATCTTGTCTGTATATGGCTCTCCACTCTTTTACCGACACTACAAATATGTCTAATTAATGTTACCGGTTCAAAGCAAAACCTGTTATCTTTTTGAATGAGTTGGTAGCTTCATCCATTAATGTTTAGCCATTCACCAGTATACAGCAGTGCATCCAACTTAAAACTAACTTCACCACGGAACCTTTTTGTCATTTCCCATCTATTGTAGCAGGCTGGAACAAAATTGGAGTATTTCATATACAGGGACAGCCAAGGGAAACTGTGTGAACTTTAAGCCTTGTTTGAAGTCAATTTTTTTAATTACCTACAGTAGTAGGTTAGATGTGGGACACATTTTCACACTGCTCATTGTGGAACTTAATACTGCAACGCAGCTCAGGTGGCTCTGTTGTTAATGTTACACCAAAGCTCTCTGTGCTCTGTGATCCTCACTAGGTAGTGTGGCTGCTTTATGTAAATGTACTTGATAAACAAGCCTTGTGGTACACTGACTATTGTACTTCCATAAATAGTTCAAATAGTACAAATAAATGCTTTTGAGATTCCTAATCCTACCCCTTGTCTAACTCTGAGAATGAATCACATTATGTTTACTAATAAACTACATTATCAGAGCAGGCTGCTTCTCCCAAAACAATCTTTCTTATTTCTACTTGAAGCCAACCCACTGAGCAGGCAACGTCTGTGGACGTCCAAAACAGGTTGATATCATGTCCGTCGGGCCAGGCCATGATCTGGACGTCCATTGACAGCCAGAATTAGTCGATAAATGACATTGAGAAAAGACGTCCAGTCAGGCCATAATCTAGACATCCACTGACATCCAGAATTAGTTGAGAATAGACGTTCATACTGGCTATGATCTGGATGTCCACAGACAACCAGAATTAGTCAACAAACGACATATAAACGTCTATACAACGTCCAGAAAAGATGTATAAAAAACTTTCATTCTGGCTCCCCAGAGGACATTTTTTAGATGTCTTGGATGTCCATAAATGACGTCTAAAAGACGTGATCTAGACCACTTTTTGCTCACTGGGAATAAACATGTTTGCCTTTGCCTTTCTCTCTCTTAAGGCATGTCCCCTAACATTGCCAATAGAGTGAAAAGAGGAAGAATCACGTTGGAGTTTATTTTTGTAATATTGTGATATGATACCATCACTGCAAAATACAAAAAAACCCAAAAAATTATGAATGTGATAAAATTTTAGGTCATATTGCCCATCCTAGTGTGCTGTAAATAAAACACTGTGATTACCACACCTTACTTTTTGCAACACCTCCTGCCTCCTGTATGCTCTACCCAGGCTTCACCCCTTGCCATAAATTGAACTTGGACATTCCCCTGGTTGTGTGCCTGTGTGAAAGGGCAACAATGTCTCAAACTGATTTTCAGGACATTGTCTGGATTTTATATGAAAACAGCTGAAACTTAAAATGTATTTTTTACCAATTAAACATCTCTGAATACTGCTCTTCTCCTCTGTTAGGGAAGGCACTTGGGGAAGTAATGAATGAATGAACGAATGAATGAAGGAATGATGAAGGACTATAGTGAAGACGCTAAAAGCCACACACTGGCTAACTTGCTAAAATACATTTATTTGCCAAGTTTCTGTACAAACTCTCACCAGGCAAAAAGGTTCTTCATCCTCATTTTGATTGATAAAGGTCTAGTACTAAAACTTTGCTACTGAATGTATTTTTTGAAGTTAGTGTGCAGGAGTTTGCTTGCAACTCTTCCCCCTCTTACACACCTGGCTCATGAAATAGATGTGGAAAGTATTTTTCTGTTTCTTTGTGGGGTGCTACAGCCCTTCTTCCAGCATCCATGAACATATCTGATGTATAGTTGCTTGTTTCAAAATGCAGGACAGGTGTGCCATACAGATATAAACTGCGAACACAGTGATCTTTTCATTCTCAGGTAGGAGAGTAGTCAGCCTTCAAGTGCGCAGGTTTAGTTGGTTTGCTTACAGATGCCTGTTTGTCACGGTGACATGGCAACAGAAGGAGAGCGAGGATGGACGTCTCCTCCCCTGAGCCCTTCATCTCATGGCTGTTAGTGATCAGCCTGTCAAACAGCCAATTACACAGACACCTATTAGAGGGCCCACACAGGCGCACACACTCAGCAAAGCATCTTGATGTGAAGTGTTGTTCGCAAGTAGAAAGGCTTCTTATTAAAGAGTGGGAAGAAAAGACGGGAGGTAGAAAAGGCTTTAATATCCTGTGATATGACGTGTGCTCCGCTTGCTTTTTTATGTTCCTGCTTTTTCCCCCTCAAGCTCATTTATTTATTTCATATGTATTAACTACTTAACACTGCTTCAGGAGCTGTGCTGTGATGTGCATTTTGAAGAATGTGTTTTGGAAACTATCAATCCTTAGTTTTCAGAGCTAAGATTGTATATTTTTGCCCCATTTCCCTCCCTTTTCTGTGTTTTTGGTGCCTGTCAGCTTAGTCCTTGGATTTTGAAATACTGAAATGCACACTAGGCAGCCGAGCTTCCTATTTAAGCGAGCACATTCATACTCGAGTCCAGGGTCCAGTGTGAGAAACGAAGATCTAAAAAGAACACATTAACCTGTCTGGCACAATGTGTTTCACCTTTTGTTGATTTGGAGTCATGCTACAGCAGACACCTGGCTTTACCTGCAGGGCCAGGTGCCGACTCGACATAGTGAGGGGGAAGTGGAGCAAGAAAGGAAGAAGGACAGAGCGCACAGCCATAGACAACCTCCCACAGTCAGGCACAGACACTGCTTGCATTGTGTGTGCACTTGCTCACTCAGGTGGGCAGGAAATATTGTAGGTGAGACATACAGATATCAGGTCATAGTGTTTAAAATTCTGAGCCGGTCATTAAACCTGCTCAGGGACCTACCTGTAGAGCATATCATATCTCCAAGGAGATAATTATTCTATATAACCATCACCGTTGACATTAGAATCACAGTCATTGTATTTCTGGGATTGTTAGCGCCAAAGGCAAGGTTATTAAAATATGTGCACTGTAAAAAGTGTTCCTCATAATATTTCGAAAATATACAAGAATTGGTATTCAGTGGGTGTGAAACTAAGTATCCAAGATTTAATCAAGCCTAAATATATGATTTGTTAGGACGACAAGTCCATTGCTGCCTGGCAACCTTGTTTGTTATGGATTCGTGACGTGACAGCAGTTATGTAAATTCTTCCACTAATCTATTCAGCCTGCCACCGGGCTGGATTTTTCCACAAAAATTAAGGTCGCATTATGGCACAAAGGAATTGCTTCTGTCATTGGGCAACCAAAACAGGAAGAGGCATTGTTTTCCCTGGTCGCTATCCCCAGGTAACAGTGGAACAACTGAAATAACTGTGGATCTCTTCACTGCAAAAGAAAATGAACCCCGCTGATGTAGGAGGCAAAAAAGGTGAAGATGGAGAGTGATAAAAACCAAAGTAAAATAAGAGTGAACAGACGGGCAGTCACTCAATGGAGAGCGCCAATGTTGTGTCAAAGTCTGTTCCCCTGCTGATATTTGTTCACCCTAACCACTGGGACTTGAGACATTTCAAAACCACCATTCTTTCTACTGGACCAGTCAGTAAAAAAAGCTGCCCACTTATTGATATAACTGGGTGTTTTGCTCTGCCTTTTCATAGCACTGAATGCAGGGTTTCTAGGTCAAATTGGGATTCTCACTGTTGTTTGTTGGACATTGGTCAGGCTACTAGTGGTAGCCATGTTGCTAACGCTGTGTTTGCGACAGTGGCTCTGACAGTAACACCACAGGGAAAGGGGGAAAGTTGAAAAGTGGTCTATTTCCGCTTTAATATGGTGTGCACATTTTGGATTTTGTATGAAAAGACCCTCATTTAATCAAAACATGAACGCTGAAAATTAAAAAAAACCATAAAAATGTCACTTATTTTTTCAGCATCTTTGAGGGTTGAATAAAAACAAAAAACACTGATAAAACAGTTCACTTCTATATCATTTATATCAAGGGACACTGATGTGATGTACTCTTTGTGCTACTAGGTTGTTTAGACTCAAAAAAAGACTTGAGCTAAATGCAATGAAGATTCAGTCTTGAAATTAAGCTGTTTGTAACTGAAATAGTTAATGAGGAATCTGGAGAGTGGAAACATCCGTTTACTCAGCTGTATTATAATATAAAAACTCTTAAGAAAATGTATAAAAACATTAAATTGATGTTAATGTTGATTTATTCATGCCGTGTTGTCAGTGTTTCTATATTTGTGCTGTCAAATGGCAACGCTCTTAACATTTGGATGCGGAGCCTCCTGCTGTCTCCAGAGACCAGAGTTCATCTCACAGCAGGGAGGAGAGCTGCACTGCTCTCAGATTAGACACATCCTCCCCTAAAAGGACTTCAGTTCGTGTGTAATGGGGAGATCCAGTGTTTGATCATCTTAAACTGTACCACTGGTGCACAGAAGGTTCATGCCTTTTTAAAGATTTCTAACAACTTCCTCAGTGTCAACTTAATGCTGCAGCACCAGAGCGTGGTGGAGCCTGCACTCTAACCAGACAGTTGTCTTGTCCTGGGTGTTGAATAAGAGAGTACATACTTTACTTTCCAAACGAAAAAAGTCCTCCTCATCCAAATTAGACCGTAATTCTTAATTCTGGCAAAGTGAGTAATTACTTTTCGAGTGAGGTGCAGAAAACAAATTAAAAATGAATCGGCAACAGTACTGATCAATTAATCATTCATTCAACATTTATCAAGCAATAATTCCAAACATGGGGGAAACTGACTTCAGCTTCTCAAATGTGAGGATTTGTGTCTTTTATAATTGTTTTTATATCATTTTGCAAATAAGATCACCCCTTATTTTCAGTTTGTTACTACCAGAAATGTAATTTTACAGTATTTTTTATTTTTTTTGCAAAACCGGTTGGCCTGCATTTGTATTCTGTAAGGCTGAAAATACTTAAAAAAATTGTTTTCATGTCATGCAGTTACACAGCTATACATCTGCAGATGGCATTGTGAAGTTCCTATTGTGTTGTCAGTCTGGCGCCTGGTTGAAGGGGCCCCTTGACCTTCATTTACCCTTTCTGTGTTAGTGGTTTGTAGTCTTTTAAAAATTAATTTGTTTTAACTTTTTTTTGAAAAACAGCTACATGTGATAATTAATGTAGTTTGATATCATGAGTAAGTTATAGAGGATGCAGAATATATCTGACGTAGATCTGAGTCCTGTTAATGAGTTAGCCTGCCGGCAGGATTTTTTTTCCTTTAGGGATAGTCGTTCCCACTATGTTACAGTCTACAGGGTTCTATGCTGCTGCAAAAATGGAAGAAAAAAAATCTGGTGCACAGCAGGCAGAGAAGCTTTTCATTTTTGAAAACCTTGTCATGTGTTCTTCAAATGTTTTCAGAGTGATTGGCAGGTTAGAGAGAAGGGTGGACATCTAAAACTAGAAAACTTGTGTTTAGTTTGTTGTTTGGAGTTTACTGAATAATTTATTTTCTTTGAGTTGAACCAGACATCTTGCAGAAACTGACAGCTAGGCAAGGAAGAAATATATTTTTCTGTGTGTCTCTCTGTATTTGCAAAAGTGAAAAAAGTAAGACTAGTGTGGTTGGTTTTTGACTGCAAACAGCTCATAGTAAGTACATAAACTGAACCATATATTTTTAAAATTCAGACAGAGATATAATAGGATTTTTAAGTAATATAAACAGGATTTACATTAAGATAATGTCCAGATATACTGTGAGCTGGTGTTTCTGGTTTTCATGATTTAATTTTTATACTGTGACTATTTTTATTCAAGGAATGGGAAAGTCTTGGCAGTAGGTCTGTTGTAGTGTTTCTGCCTGCTTCATTTTTGTCATCATGTTTTGGATGTTTCTTCTTATCCTGTTATTTTTCTTTATGGCCCAACCTTTGTCATGTTTGAGACTCAGCTAATCAACTTTTGGCACCATTTATAACTGGGTATAAAGGCTTGTAGATAACAACAAGCCATTAAATAATAAAAAATTAAAATAAAAACTGGAATAAGGCTTTATTTTCATATAAAAAGATGGTTGAGTAACTCATCAGGATCAAGGTGACCCACAGCTTTAATATTATTATTACTTCTTTTTTTTTCTGATCACAAAAACAGCCTGACTCTGAATTTAAGAGCCCGTTTCTTAAGTGATAACTCAGAGGGATCCTTTCTGCATCCTAAAAAGTGCCCAACATCCTCAGGGCACAGACACATATAAACTAAAAATATAAGACATAAAGCTTTCATTCAGCACTCAGCAGGAGAAAGAAGATTGTTCCTCATCACCGTCCATAACGGCGATGCTAAAGCCCAGCTCCTTACCCTGCAGCAGGCTGTCTTCACTGTTTGTGTGTATACGCAGGTTTCATCTGGCTCGTATGACTATGATGGATGGCTTAAAACGCTTCCAGGGTTCTATAATCATCACAGCACCAAGATGTCACTCCCTCGCCTTTCAGTCTTAGAGAAAATGAAAGAGCGGCTGTGTAAATGTTACCACATCGTTTTGCTCTCCTGCCACCTCCTGGATTGATGGGAAGTCTTGTAAAAACCTTTGTTGTTAAATTCTTGTGTGTATGCACTGTATGTGTGTGTGTGTGTGTGTGTGTGTGTGTGTGTGTGTAGCATTAATGTGGCTTTGCAGTGAGAAGAGACAATTGCAAAATCTGACAAAAGTAAGGTTCACATGTAACTGTGTGTGTAAATACACTTAAATATATATGTGCATGTTTGGATGACTTGTGTAGTCACTAAACTCCGTATTGCATCTGAGCCACAGTCACTGCAATCTGAAGGAGGAGAAAGGTCAGCCCAGCCCAGTGCCCTTCTGTTGACATCTGCCTGATTTGGTTTAATTTAATTAAAGCCAAGGGAAAAAGGTCATGCCTACTGTGATGTCAACACATGAAGGTAGCCAGAGAGGACATTGGACACTCCTCAAATTCTCTTGGATGTATTTAACAATTTCTTTTTACTTTCTTTTCGGTTCGTCAAGCGTTCAGCAAACTAATAATAGTGAGATTTCGCTGAAGTCTGCACCTTTTCAATAAATTCATTCAGCCTCACTCTTTCCATTTTTATCTTTTATTCAATTCAAACACTCACATATAAACTGTGTATACACACGGGCCATGTCTAACTGAATAGAGAGAGCCAAACACGTAGATGGATTAAGGCCAAATATTTTCAATTTGCACAGAGGTGATTTTCCATCCTCTCTGATGATAGAGCAATCCTGCTGAAAGAGCACAAAACAAATCAGTACTTGGCGGGCAACACGGTACAGGTGTGTGTTTGTGTGTGCGTGTCTGTGTGTGTGTGTTTTTTTCTCTGTAGCCAGAATACATAGCTGAAACAATTTTGTTCTGGCTGTCTACACAAGGAAGAAGCTTTATTGCAACCTAATGAATTTAACAATGTTTGCTGACTGTGTAACAGTTCATTCTTTGTGTGGCTTTTGATTCCACTGATTGTCTGAATTTTGGCACAGTAGTCAGGATATTGAGATGTAACTGAATCATCTTGCCATCTACTTTTTAAAAATAAAACAAAACTCCATTCAAATTTAATACTCACACTGAGAAGACATAATGCTTGGAGTTCCTCAGGATGTGATTTTAGGTCCCATCTTTTTATCTATTTATTATTCTTTTGGCCTTATTATGCATACATTTGTCTCCACTACTTCACTGACACAATATACCGACCCCCCAAAATGCAACCAAGCCATTGTTGAGAAATGTTTGATTATATTATGTGTTTGATGTTTGAAAAAAATAGTACTTGTTGATTCAAAACAAACTTTGGACTCTTTCAGTCCATAAAAAGATGTCAGAGACTGAAGATGTACAGTATATTTCATCATGTTTGATGCTGACCAGCCTTTGATGTTAAAGAGACATGTTCACTTTTTTCCCCTTCAAGTCTAAAAGCATACCCAAACTCAGCCAGTGTGTTAAGCCACTGAAAGGGTCAGGAGAAAATTCAGTTTGACTCACTTTACTTCCAGTTCACTGAAAAGATAAAAGGGTATAAAATAGAATCTAAAATTGAGCCTCTTGAATGTCCCGGTGGCTCTGCCATTACAGGTTTGAGATTCACCTGGACCCTTTTGTTGCTTTGTTACATTTCCTCTCGTCCATCTTCTCCACCTCTATTCAGTGTAAGCAGTCTAATAAAGCAGAAATGCCATAAAAGTAATCTTTAAAAGAGCATTTCTTCATGAATGGCATTGAGTGTCTGGGACATGACGCCTCCACAGATCTTTTCTCGTGGGGCATGACTGAGGCATCTACACACTCTTTTCAGTAAGGAGATATACCAGAGCTGAATTCTCTGAGCTCCACCAAAGGTGGTTGGTACTCCAATCTAAAAAATTACATTACAGATTAAATGGAAAAGTAACTACCAGGGAGCAACTCTAGTATGGGTATTTTCCCACCATCCTCTCCCATGTATAACTGTATTCAATATTTAGCAATTTTCTTTTTTATATGAGTTGTCTGGAAGTTTTTAAGACTTTGTGCTCCTCTCATCCTGACACTGTTTTCATTACTAACAGATTGAAAAAATGTGTTTGAGGCCTCTAATCCTTACACCTGCAATAACTAATCATGTGACCACTTCTGGGCATTGAACACTAGATATGAACCCACTATTGACATAAAGTTGATGGCCAGCTTGTTGCAAAACAGTTGCTTATTTAAGCATGCAGCAGATACAGAGCAGGTTGTGTGTCTTTAATCTGTTGAATGTTCAGCATTCTTTCTCTTTTAGCTCTTTTTTTGGTCCCTACCAACCTCTGATGGTAATGTCAGACTCTTTAGCTGCTACATGTTCCACAATGTTCCCAAGCTAGTCCCTAATTGTGTCTGTCTGCTGTTTGGGGCTGAGCATGTAGTGTATTGTGGGTTTTTATAGGTTTTTCAGCAAAAAAAGACATTCTTTCTGTGGCCCAAATATACTCTGAGAGCAGTGAACCAAAACAGTAAAGTTGGCCAGACAGCTAAACAATGAGCTGAAACTATAAAGCTCTGTAAATCCGAGGGGAGCTGCAGATTCAGCTTGTTCACATATCAAGGGTTAGTGTGTAGGGTGTGTGTGTGTTTATTGTTTGACAGAATAAAAGGAAACCGAAAGACATGGTTCGATCACTTGTAAAGTCAGACGACTGGAGGTTTAAGTTTTCAAATGACTGTTTTTCTCTGACCTTGTGACTTCAGAGTGACTTCTCAGATCCTCAAAGGTCAAATAGTAAGAAAGTTAATTTTTTTAGTCTCATTCCCAACTCATTAAATACTGACAATTTAGGATGGTGGTCGCCCTGACCTTCAATCCCATAGTGTCAATACGTAACGAGTTGGAATCAGCTTTCTTACAATTTGCACCTTTAAGTTGGGATAGTGCCACAAACATGCAAAACTCATGAACTACTGAAGATGAGCCCTACTAAATTATATGTAGTGTATATTATAAAATTTAGGTTGTATGGAAGTCTGCAATTAAAATTACATAACCTGTGCTGCGTTTCTGTTTTGCCATATGGGCCAACAGGCCACCATCTCACCACATTTACCTCAGCAGCTCCTTGTTTTGTGTGTGTGCAGTGGATTATTTGATTATAGGAGGTTAAAACTGATGTAGAAACTGTGGCAAAGACTGTGCTAACAGCTGACTGTAGGCTTTGTACCAAAGGGGGTCATCTCCTCCAGCACAAAAAAGGAGGCAGTTTCTCAGAGGTACACATAGTTCTGTTTGTGCTCTGTAACATAAATATTTGTGACATTTTGTTCAGCTCCGTCTCCATCCCAGTGTGTACTGTAATTCTGACAACAGTTGCATACAACCACACTGAGTGTTAGTTCACCACATGTCAGATAGTTACTTTAACTAGTTATTAATCATTGGTCTAAAATACATCAGTCCCTGGAGCAGTGACCCTCGCAGATTCACAATTTGTTGCAGTTGGAAATTCTCTATGTGATTCTCTAATGTGTTTTTACAGTAAAGAAGCAGAAGAAGAAAGAAAGAAAGAAAGTGCTGAAAGAAAAAAAAATATAACAGGATTTGTTTCAAATTACACATCAAATGCTGCTGATAGGGACAATTTAGACTAATGTAAGAGTGCTAAAGTAGAAGAAGAAAAGAGATTTATTGTCCCTTGAGGGGAACTTTTCTTCACCAGGTGCTGCTGCTGTTGAAGGAAACATCAAAAAGAGGATTTAACAAAAACACTGAAATATTAAAGATCCAGAAGAACAAACAGCAGCATCAGTGTACAACAGACAGACAGCGTAAACATTCACCGTTGAAGTATTACCCGGAGAGTTACGCTTACATGCCATGAAGAATGTCCATAAAATCAGGCTTAGAAAAGAAACGACTAAAACAACAGACAAACTTAATATATTAAGATAGTAAATGTAAAATCTTCTGCAGCACAAAAATAAAAATAAATAAATGAAATAAAATTTGATTTTGATTTCTGATGTGAGAAACTTTGGAAACCCAAATAATTCAAGTGTGAGCTTTACTTTGTAGTGTTCAGCCAAGCGGACACCATGTAGGTGCATGCAGATCCAGGACACATACTATACAGAGGAAGACAAGAAACATACATGAAAGTATATGCAAATACAATTCAAAGAACATTTTGTACAATAACATTATAATAGTACGACATATTGTGAAAGTCAGATAATCATGCAGGCAAGTGTATGTTCATTAGCATCGAGCTATGATTAGCTAATGATGTTTAAAACAGGAATTTGTCCTTGTGTTTGCGTCTGTCCTTGAAAAATAAACAACTCAAAAACTGATTCACACCATAAAATGCTGACGCCCATGGTACATATAATAAATATCAATGGCCCGTATCAAGGCTGCAGGTATGCATACAATACAAACTCTGCTGCCATGTGTCTGCTGCGTGAAGTGGAAATGGGCTCCACATTAGACTATTTCTGGCTGCGCAGCTGGAAAGCAAGCCATTTATTTGAACTTATTATAGATCTATGACTGTGTGCCCACGCCGGTAGAAAAAACCCACCGTGCTGGAAGAAAGGAGAAGGCAGTTGCCTGTTTCCGGCTTTAATAAACATGAGATTCAAATTTGAATGCACCAACTGTGGACCACACAGACAACAGAAAAGTGTGATTGCTACCCAGAGGCTCATTGATCAAAGTCTGGCTTGTTGACAGGCACCTGGACTTCCTCATTTTCAGGAATCACCAGGGACCATTGAGGAGTAAGTAACAACTGTTGCTCTTCACATAAAAACCATGCCAGTTTGCCCACTCTGCTATTTCACCCTTCTTCTCTCAGTTACTGTTTAAGGTTTTTTTTATTATTTTTTTGTTTCGTTCTTGACTGCATTCAGCAACATTTTTGAGAAGTACATTCCAATCAGCGAGACAGCCTCTTTTAAAGATGATTTAACAAAATGTACTGCATATTTTTTTAAACTTTAAAAGAAACAAAAACTAAAAGAAAAATATTTTGAAGTAAAGTGCAATAAAAAGAATGGCTGTTTTCGTCAGACAATACGTAATCTGACATCAACAATGTTATTTTACTTATTATGTTGATAAAAAATACATAATCTGGGAGTTTTTGACAAAACACTTTGTTTCTTTATATCCTCTCAACCACACATGCACAGACACACACACAGACACACAGACACACACACACACACACACACACACACACACACACATGAATACACACTCAGATGTTCTGTCGCATTTGGAGGCAGGCTAAAGGAGTGAGCAGGAATATTGCCCATCTGTTTCCCTGTGATGTGGCTCCTGCAGAGCCCTCTCCACATTATCAGTTGCCCCACTGAGCCAAATACTGGTAATTGTGTTGCATCTGTTGGCACAGACTACAAAGTCACAGCGACTGCTCGGTCTTACAAATGGCAAAAGGGACAAATGGAAAACGCTCAGTGGATTTTGAGGAGGTGCATTTTATAAATACAAACTGCACATTTTCTGTGCAAGTGACTGTCAGTAACTGTGCTCTGATAGTCAGCCAACAGAGCAGCAATACACAGTACACAAACATCTCACACGGCAATATCCAAAAACACAGATGGAAAAAGCGCTTACTTGATCTCTCCTTTGTGGCAGTTTTGGGTATTTTTGGATATTCAATGCATCTAACGCAATGTGCATATTTTTTTGATCCAATTAAGTGATTTTGTTTGTATGCATATTTTTCTTAAAACAAACTAATACATTACAGCGAGATCGCCACACTCATGCCACAATGCTAAGGTTTGAGGAGGCCAAAAATTCAAATCTGGACAAAAGATGGTTGTGAACAGGATGGTCCAGTACAAGTATTTGATGATTCAAGAAAGCTTGATGGGGATCCAAATAAAAATCCTGATCTAGTGGATTTAAATATGTTTTTATTTGATATTGGACTAAGCTCGATTGAATTAAATGGGACTGTGAGTGCCATTCTAGTAACAGGATGGGAGATGAAGTTCACCTGTAAATCCCACGTTCCATACACATATAGGACACTTCTGCAGGTAACCAGATGAATCTCCCAGCTCATGTTTCCTTTGGTCTGGCAGATACATCTGACTGCTGTCTCATTCAAAAGAATTTCCTCCATCCACAACTGTTTTAATTTGGGGCAGGTTTGATGCGATGACTGACAGGAGCGTCACTTTGAATAGTCACACATCACATGTTCCGCTGCTCTGATTGGCTGTAGGTCAATCCAGCTACGTCCAGTCCAGTTTGAAACTGTGATCAAACTGTCCTGATCAGATATAAATTATGATTCTGTTACTGGATTGTCTCAAATGTTTTTGGAAACACATTTTAGTCTATCATTTAACTGTAATTTGACAACATTTGTTGCCATTTTTTCCTGCCTGAAAATGGACCAAACACCTTCCTAACTTGTAAAACGTGCTATAACTGGTCGCCAAATATACTTGAGTGCCTGTTAATATACCTGGGTGGCCCGCCCAAGTAAAGTCTACGTGTGGGAAACACTCCAGTTGCTTTAAGAGTCTGCACTCGTTAATAACACCCCTTCGAAATCAGAATGAACCGATAGGGTCCAGACTAATGGGCATTTGAAAATTAGTCTTGCAATGCCAAGCTAGGCAACACGACAAATAGATAATAGTTTTAAAATAAAGACAGCATAAATCAGGATTCATGAGAATTAAACCAGTGCTAGTACTTTCCTCAATAAAATGCTGCCAGCTTGGTTTCAGTAGTTTGTTATTGGTGCAGTGGTGCTTGCCTTATTTTATTTCTGTATTTTTATAAAGCACATCAACTATTTCTAACTTAATAAACCAAAAGGAAAAGAAAATCCCTCATAGTTATAAATTGAGAAGGGTTCAACCCTTAAAACCTCATGATGATGCTTATCTGCTTCATCATGACTGTGCAGATTTAGATTCGATTGACTGTGGCATCTCCCTGATAACACAAGCAAAAATCCTTACAACCTGTCATCTGATTCTGCTGCTGATTGTGATATTGTTACATTCTGATTGGTTTATGAATATACCTGACAAAGCCCATGCTCATTTCAATCCAGTCAGAAGAGCACGGACAAAGAACACCGAAATCTCAGAATAACCAGACCTTTGACAGAAAGCAGTGCATTCATGTGGAACTCCATCACTCATCCTGAGGAGCTGCTTAAGAAAATTGATTTTCAGGGCCTAAATTAACCTCAACAGATGTCTCCAGAAAGCTCATATTTCTCACTGAATGAGATTAAACTGATTATATATATATATTTAAACTGGGTATAATTGACCCACATTTATAGCACGAGTTTCTATCGCTCCACTGTGTTGTGACTCTCTCTCACAGAGATAAACCTTGAAATGTTCTCAGTTCAATCGTTTGTCAGATGGAGCAGCGGGTGTGACTGAACTGAGCTTTCAGCAGCACTGAGCTCAACAGATTGTAAAGGACCTTTGTGACACACACAGGACTTTTGTTAAAACCACTATATAGAACAGTGTAGGGTTGATTGTGAACAAATGATGTAAGTTTGCTGCTGGGTTTAACTGCATGTTTAACTTATTCTGTATAAAATCTTTACCATTACCTTTTCTGTCCCTAAATAATGTCACATTGGTGCTGTTTCCTTAATGTTCTGTTGTGTGTATTTTGTTGCTTTTTCACCAGATACCCTGAAATTATATTTGGGGAAAATGTTCCATCGGCTGCTTTTATTCTTTTTGATCTTGGGAAGGTTTGTTTTTTTTCTAAAGCTTTCCAGTTTCAGTAGCCAGTGACAGGAAAACAACACACAGAAATTAAATTTTTTATGACTTTCTTCACCACAGCTTTAAATGATCCAAACAATGAATCCCCTGAAACGTTTAACAGGATTACAAGTCAAAGTAGGTGATCAGCATACTCGTCTGTGATGTTATGAGGTGAGGTCTTAACTGCTAAAACTCTCATTAAGAATTTGGTTGAAGGCTTTGTAAGGTCTTAGCCTAAAAATCAGACTTTATTCACAGTCATGAACTTGTAGGAACAAGTCGGGAGTTGAACCTGAGTTGTCAGAACTGAGGCTGCGACCTCCTCACTCACTGCTCTATATTAATGCCAAACCACTCTCTCCAGGCCTGTCTCCTCTCTGTACTCCTTTGTGATGAGAAGGTGTATTCCTCTAAGGGATCGTGCTCATTTCAGGAAACTTTTGGGAGAGCAGCCTGACAGGTCTCCAAGAACAATGTAAAGAGGAAAGATTCATGAACTACATACAGGCTCTATATCGCTGTGTGTCTGCATGTTTTATAAAATATATCAGAATCAGTGTTTTCTGATTTAAAAAATCTTATTTGGTCTTGAGTATTGCAGCCTAACATTATGTCTTAAATGCGGATTAAGCAAGTTTAGTGGTGGTAAAGGACTGACCTTACTGTGAGACCTTCAAAATCATGCACACTATCTTAAAATATGTCAGCATTGGCAGTTGCTTACAGTTGCTATATTCTTTTGATGACAACATTGGCATTACTTTCCAGACACTCTAATTTAAACTAAACCAAAAGTTTAGATATTTTGACAAGAAAAGCTATCTGTTGCTGAAATGATGGTTCTGTGGTGGTCAGCTGGTTAGCAACTAGCTGATCCACAGAAAGTAATTTGTCAACTATTTTGATTTAAACAAAATATTGTTCCATGGGTAGAGTTTTGCACAAAAGATCAGTTGTAGACAGTCAAATGGTTAGAAATCAAAGCCTATAATAGATATGGGTTTATTATAACAAGATTAAAAGTCTACAGCCACGCTAGAACCTCTGTGAGGTGGTCCTAAGCATGGATCTAATAATAAGTTATGGATATTCCCAGGTATATGATCTTCCACATTACATTGTGCAGCCCCTAGAGCATGCACACTAGAGACTTCTGCCAGCTAACTTCAATGGGAATAAAATGATTTAATTGTGCTGCTCTTCTAAACTTTCCAAATGTTGTCGGACTGAATGGCTCAAATTCTGATGGTGAAATGTGTCATTTCATGGAGGTTGTGATGCTCATACATTTTTTTCCACTGTTTTACAGCAGCTTCCTTCACAATGTAAGCTTGGTGTGACGTTGTAATTTCATGATTTGACCACTACGAAAGTTAGCTTCAAAGCCTGGAACTCTTCCTGGGGGCTTGGCACTTGACAAAGTGCATGCTGATTTTTAGCAGGAATACTAATAGTTTTCTGGGTACTTGGGCATGAACAAACTGTTGGCAATCAGTCAAATGGTTGTCGTCAAGGCTTGAGACTAATGGTGTCCTTTTGTCCCAGCGACGATAGTAAATGTTTGGGACAGAGCTCTTCCCAAGGACGAAAGGGATTTATATATGTGCGAGTTTGTGAAGCTGTCACTTAACAAATACTGACGACTACAACAGAGCTCTTCCTCTCATACTGTTACTATAGTCATCTCAGTAAACTGCAGTTTAATGTGCCAACACAAGAACACTAAATAAATGTCCTAAAGTACTTCAGTTGAGTAAAGTTTAGAGGTAAAAGTACACTGAATGCCAGTACTTTCTATTAACTTGAGATGATAACATAAGGAAACAACATTTGGATTCTAAGGTTTAAATTCACTTCAGGATGGTTAAAATTAGTTTTGGGGACGGTTCCAGGGCAGTTATGAAAAAAACGTCATGGTCGCTGTAGGCAATTCATCCTGTAGTTGTTGAGACATTTCAGTCTGGACTAAAGTGTTGAACTGATACACAGACAGACAGTACCATCCCTAGAGCCATGCCGCTAGCATAGCCAAAAGTACAGCAGTGCATATCAGAACACTTGCCTTCCCTTGAGTGTCCAGACACATAGTGAACCCACACCAATAAGAAAACCTGTATAAAGCTGAGCATATTTGGTCACTAGGAACAGTTCTGACAGTGGAAACATCATTAAGTATATGTATCACCAGGGGCAAGAATCTAGAGCACCTCACATGGAGATTCTGTGCCTCATAATGTGTCCTGACTGCTGGTGAATGAGTGCATTTCTGGGAAACAAAACCATTCAACATTGAAGGTTAATTCACTAGGTAAAACATAAAAGACATAACCGGTAATGAAAAAACGCCAATTAATCATTTGAGTCATTCATCAAGCAAAAATGTTTTCCAGTTTCTGAAATGTGAGGGTTTTCTGTGCTTCTGTGTAAAATCATTAGAAATTGAATACCTTTGGACTAAATAAGAAATTGATCATCACCTGATCCATGATGGAATAACTGTCAGTTGCAGCACACCTTTCAGCGATATCAGTGGCTCACTAGTGCTGCACTGTTTATGAGCAGATGTTATCCAAACATCTCTGAGTATCCATTATGCTGTCCAAGACCCTGCCTCTTATAATGGACTTGTTTTGATCCGTCTCCATGCCAGCATGAATTCATTGTTTAAACTGGATGGCAAGCAGCAGTAAGAGTCCCTGCTGGTCTGATACACATGGTCTGACTCTCTTCACACTGATCTGAGCTTTGGGCCACTAACACATCACTGTGTGGTGGAGGGATTATTCGATGCAGTCTGAGTGTGTGTTGGGTCATTAGTATGCTCAGGCAGGATCAGACAGTTGGGCTTATACGCTCCGATTTCACTCAACGTGTCTCGCTGCGCTGCGCTGTGCTTCACTGCTGTCACAGTTGCATCATTAAGATGTTCCTCCTGCTCCAGATCAAGTTGTTTCCAAAGAGGAGCAGCATTGCAAAGTTTCACTCGATATAAACATGTAGTGTGGAGATCTAATTTCCCAGTGTGTCCAAATATAATACACAGGTGAATAGGACCACAATACAACCAAGTAGTGGTTGTAGTTTATGAAACAAATCTCCATAATCTTCTACCTTGAAAGAAAAAGGATAATGCCGATACACCTCTTTCCTTTTTGAGCCGGAATTGTGGTCCTGGTCCGTTCCACTGTTAATCACCTCAATACTCTATCACTATCTTCAAACTGATCGCCTCTGTCTCTGAGGCTGTGTCTGGTCCCAGTGTGGTGTCCAGCTGTGTTCACTAGTAGGATGCTGAGCCCGGTTAAGCTTAGCCTCGTTGCCTGTGTTGACTGAGGTTGCGGTCGAGGCAGACCCCAGTCAGCCAATAGGGCCACTGAGCTCCATGGCTAACTGAGCTAATTGCCATGGGCAGCTAGTTGTTGCAGCCAACGAAAGCAACAGCAAAGAGTATAGTGAGCAACAATTAGCGGTTATGCTGCCCCCTATATTTTTCGACCTACCTTCAACAGGTGGCCATATTTTAGATATGGCACCTTTTAAAGATTGTGTAACCTTTTCATTTTTTGCCTTATTCAACCTGGCATGTCCCATAATGCCAGGTTATGAATGATTTTCAATATGAGCTTATACTAATACTGTGTACTATATTATTACATCTTTTAAACGATGGCCATGAATAACAATTCAAATTATTTTTCTTCTGCACACATGAAAGGAGATGGGGAGCATAAAACATTGAAACATCCATATTTTTTGTGTACATGTGCAAAACCAGTAGAGCAGATGTAAAACCAGCAAGAATAACTATTTACATGATAGTTTATGGGACTTAAGGGACTCCATGTAGGGAAACATAATCTGCACATGTAGTTCACCGAATTCATTTATCAACAGCCCTTTTTAAAGACTTGTCCACTTATGATTGGTTTTCAGAAAATGTTCAGAACAAATTCAGCTCTGATAAGATTTTGCATTTTGAATGTTGGGCATTGTTCCAGTTCTTTGTTCTTGATCAAACAATAATTAAAATTATCCCTAAACTACAATAGGATATGAAATTTAATGTGCTATATTGTAACTCCATTGTATGACACAAGAGCACCAGAGTTAACAGCTCTGTTTCTACCTAGTATAATGGCTTAACCTTTAAAATGAAATCGATTTATATTTTCCTGTGGATCATGAACGGTGAGTAAGAATCAGATTTTATTGTTAGCAGTGATGACAGAGGACTACACTTGGTTGCAATTATCTGCTCCTTGGAGTGTTTGTCAGTTTGAAAAATGTGGTGACCTTTTTGATAAGGCATGCTAGCCTGAAGATCGTGGCTGTGAATCAGTCCGCAAAGTAAACCAATCAATATCAGTCCAGACACTCTGCTGTATGAGGATGGACTTTACCTGTGCGACTTGTGAACTTTTTCACTCTCTTTCATAACTGTTTCACTCGGATGTTTCACAAAATGCAACATGATCAGTGTTCAGGAGTTGCAGGAGAAATGTTCCTGAAGTTGGAAATAGCTGAGGGGAATCCCTGATGGTGGGTGACTGCAGTGGAGTTTTGAATTTGGGAGGGAACAGACAAAGTAGAAATCTAATTAGAGAGAACAAAGGTTGGTGAAAAGGAAAGAGTGTGGGAAAGATATCGCAGGTGAAGAGCAGGGGAAGACGAGGGATGGCATAAGGGACAGAAGAGGAGGTAAGAGGTTAGAAGAGAGAAATTAAACAGAAAGCAGAGAAAATTATTCATAATGAAAGGAGGACTGCTGAAATAATAAAAGAAACCGGAAGGCTTGTTAAAAGCTGAAATGAGCGATATAAAGACAGGTAAGGGACTCGAGGGCTCTAATTAAAGTTTAATCATTTCGAGTGAAAGTCTCAAACTGAGGATGAATGTGATGTTTGCAGTTTGGCACACTCCATGTGTCAGTCACATTTTCATTTTGGAAGAAGCTACGGCTCAACTTCAAACTTCACTCTATTACAAGTGCTGCACATTTAAGAAGACAAAGGAATAAGCAGTCTTCTGCAGTCGATATCTAATCTCTCCACTGTTCTTCTGCCAAGAGAAAGAAGCTATGACAAAAATATCAGGAGAGCTGCAGTATTAGAGACAGGCCGCCCACGCAGCGTTTCTCACTTTTTCTAGAAAAAAAGGTGTCTTGGATGATTGAGCAGCTCTAAATGCAGGTGTGATTAGATATAATCACTCGAGCCACATTAAGAGCTGGTTAGTGACACAAGTCACCCCATATTTGGTATTTTGTGAACGTCTCTGACTGTGATGAAGCTTTTAGTCACCTTTCTAATAAGCTCCCAAACACAGCCTGTTCTTTAAGCCATCCAGCAAGCACTGATGTATGGTTTGCAGGTCAAAAGACACCTATACATCTCGATTTTTTGTCGTATAGGTTACACATAATTGACGTTAAATAGCTTTTAAATGAAGGGACTTTATTCACGTCAAGCTAACAGTTGTGTTGTAACCTAGACGACTATATAATGTTCAGTTTTCAACTAAATTGAGCCCAGTGTTAACCTAGACATCTTTTGACCTGTAAATCATCATCAATATGTACTGGAAAGTCTCTCTCTCTCTCTGTTTCCTCATGTTGAGTAATATCCTTTATGTAAATAGCCTTTCTCTTTATCAATGGTCTAAGTTTTCATTCCCGGGACAGGTATCTCATAGTAGACTCTGGCTTCAATCTAACAAGCACTTCAGAAGTTGGACAGAAAGCAGATTAACTCTGCTTTTTAAAAACCTTTGCTGAGTAAAACCCAGAAAAGGTCTTATTACATCAGTCAACATCAGTCTGGGTTTTACTCAGCAAAGAAAACTCCAGACAGACGTTGCATGTCAGATATCATGTGTGCGCATATATATATGTATGTGTATATGTGTATGTATATATATATGTATGTGTATATGTGTATGTATATATATATGTATGTGAATATATATATATATATGCATGTATATATATATATATATATATGTGTGTGTGTGTGTGTATGTATATATATATATGTACATATATATATGTACATATATATGTATGTATATATATGTATATATATATATATGTGTGTATATATATATATATATGTATATATATTTGTTGATAATACATTGAAAACTGCACCTTTCTTTAAAGAGACAATATGTAAGAATTTTAAATCTAAAACATTATCAACAGAATGTGATGGACAATTGTGAAGTTAGCAAATCAATTTTATTTTAATTAACATTGCCTCAGTGGGCTTTACAATCTGTACAGTTAACGACACCCTCTGTCCTTAGACCCTCGATTCGAGTGAGTAAAAACTTGCCATGTTGAGGGAAAAAAAACCTTTTAACAGGGAAAAAAAGATGGAAGAAACCTCAGGAAGAGCCACAGAGGAGGGATCCCTCTCCCAGGACGGCCAGACATGCAATAGATGCCGCCTGTACAGAAAAGAATAACAAAATCACAGTTTACAAATTGCATTGATAGAATATCTGATACAAGTAATGACATCATATATGTGAAGTGTGTGCATCCAGGAGGATGCCTGAGCAGGCCGAGGCATTGCTAAGTGGTGCATGAGTCACATTGCCTCCTCTCCACCGTGGTGACCTGGAAGAGGCCAGGCCACAAAAGATAATTAGCAATAAAAAAGAAAACATCAAAATGAAGAGGCATCAGATTTTACAGATATAAGGAGAAACAATAGAGAGCAATGATCCATCGACCCCCAGGGTATGACGATCCAGATCCGTCAATATGTGAGGCAGCAGGAGCCAGGAGAGCTGTTCCTCAGGGCCCGTGGTCCAACAGAAAGGAGCCTGAATGAAGAGAGAGGAGGAGGAAGCTATAGAGAGAGGACAGAGAGAGAGTGACATAGCTTGCAGCTTGAGGGAACAGAAAACAAAAAACAAAAGTTGGAGAAATGCAACGTTAATCAGAAATAAACAGATTGTTTCACGTTGGCAGGACAACATGAACTCTAATACAAAGTCAAAAACAGCTATGAAACAGAAAAATCTACTGAATTTTGCATGCTATCCAGCTAGCCCCGGGCCTGAGAACCTAACAAAGCTAACAAGCTAACAAAAGCTAGTCATGGATGTAGAAACAGAATAAAATTAGCAGCAGTTAGCAGTTACTCTGGTGATATGCTGCCCCCAGTTTGTTGGGATATGAATTTTATGGCCATTTCTTACAGATTGCACCTTTTTAGGCAAATCAGACTTTAAGGATTAAACTATCAGGAGATTTGTTTAGGATACTGTAGTAAGAAAGTGTTAAACTGACCCAACTTTACACACTGGTTCAACAGATAATTGTTAAGAAAGTGAAAAAGCCAAATCTCTTTACTTGCAGTCAGTCAAGATTAATATGAGACATAATCTGAGTATGAGCTGCAGTTGTCTCTCAGCCAGATGGAATCAGGATATATCTGGATACAGCAGGATAAGTCTGACCAACAGGACACACACACCCGCCCACACATACACAGCTGACAGAGAGTTGGAGAAAAGGAAGCATTTAAGTGAAAGAAGCAGCAGATAAAACAGCTTCACTCTTCTTAGTGTAGCTTTAGAGATCAGTGGTCCGGAGCTGCCACTTTATCCCTCTATCTGTCCTCCGTGTGTCCACAACCATTCAGCCCTGAGCTGTCTGACCCAGACTGTTCATCACTGAGCTCTGATAATGTCACAAGAATCTTTGACAATGGTCCTGATCAAAAGGCTTGAGTAGGGCAATTCAAAGGGAGGGTAATAGTCTGTCTTCCATCACTGTTCTGCAGCAGTGTTTCAAACAGAGGTCAGGCTCCACATTTCTTCTGTCCAACTCACAATGGGATTCATCCAACACTGACGCAGATGCTTAAACACAAAGGATCTTTCTAGAGTATTTCATCTGCTTATTTGTCAGCGTGAGTCACTTTCCATACTCCATTATTTAGAAATAGATAGAAGTGTTGGTCAGCCTTTTGGGCCACCTTTGTTTTTTTCTGGTAAAAACAAAACCAATGTGCTGGAATTGGCTCGTTTCAGAGTATGTTTGAATTTTTAAACCTTACTTAAAGACTATGGTCTAGACGTGCTCTAATTAAAAAGTGTCAGGAGCGTTAAAAGTTTGTCAAAAAGGGGCCCAAGCGCAAGACAGTCAGAGGCAGGCAAAGAACAAATGGTGAGCTTTATTAACAAAGCTGATAGCTAAATGCAAAATCCAAACAGCAGGTTACAAAAGGCAGTCAACAAAAAAGCTGGCAACAAAATGCAACATAAACAGAAGAGGCAGGCAGGGGCAAATGTGAGAATCAAATAAGTACAAAAAATGAAAAAAACGAAACAAAATACAAACCAATGAAGCGCTGGGAACACAAGGTGCAAAACTGGACCGGAGAACAGAGAACACAGAGACGAAGAACGGACATGGGGAAACAAGGAAAGACAGACTTAAACAGATGAGGGAGGGAAGACTAATAAGACACAGGTGAAACTAAAAGGGCAATCATAAAAGGCAGGAAGAAACACACAGACAGAAAGTGGAAAGTAAAACATGACACATGAGGATAGATAGACCAAAATGAATCAGGAAATCTCAAAACCAAGAACCCAAACCATGACAATCAGATTACTTTTGTGGCACTATACGTATAAAACTGACTTGACTTCCAGCACGTCCTGTCACTTAACCTGAACTGGCGTTTTCCATGGTGACAGGATGCTAATCCACT
The DNA here is from genome assembly GCF_040436345.1 of Pagrus major. NCBI lineage: Eukaryota > Metazoa > Chordata > Actinopteri > Spariformes > Sparidae > Pagrus > Pagrus major. The sequence continues at coordinate 6,965,444 of NC_133226.1, forward strand.
TTCTTAGAGCGATTAGTACGTTGTATAATTAATTCACAAAAATCTATTTTGCTGGCTGATTGAGGTGCTCCAACTACTGAAACATATTCAACATGTTTCCATGCAGGTAGACGTATGTGTGGAAGTTTGTTGTTTATTTTTACCTGCAGAAACTTGCTGCCGTATGTTTTATTTGAAGCATCTAATGATGGTCTTGTCAGACTTGTTTAATATAAGCTTGTTTGTAGTCTAATTATTGCTTGGTTAGAGTAGATCTGCCCTTGGGAGTTAATTAAACATACTTTGAATCATCAGCATTGCTACTGTATGCTTGCTGTGACTAGTTAAATACACTTTATGCACTTATGTAGAGCAGTGGTTAAATTATCAACCATACAACATGTAAGGGGTTTGATACGTTTGATCACAAAGTCATCTTGTAAAAAAGCAGAAAGAAAAGAGAGCTGAGGAAGGAGCCAGAAAAGATTCTCGGGGAGCAATTAGTGTGAGCAGAAGAAGACAGGGGATGTAATTCATCACTTAGCCCACCACTTGCCAAGCGATGCACTTAAATTTGCATTTAAATCTGTCTACAAATGGAGATAATCTTCTTCTTTTAAGCATTATTTGTGAGGCAGCATAGTGGAGAGAGAGAATGATTGGAAGTGCTTCTGTATTGTTTTTGGCTTAGTCTTGTGGATGCCTGTTTGTTATTCACTCTGTAACCTATAACCTATACTGCAGAGTTTACATGTTTATCAGAGTTATTATTGGAGATAATGTTGCAGAGCCTTTAGACTAATCTGCCATTTGATTAATGTGTTGCACTCTAGTGATGCTGTTAATACTGCAGGGAAATAGTCAGAGATATTTACCGACTTTACAAAGTAGATGGCTGAATTGATCTTGCTCAGTAATTGTCACCTCTGATGAATGAAAGTAGCCTTGAGAAACTTTGTTACCACTCTTTGGCCAACATTAACAGAATGGATGTGAAAGTGCTGTATATTGCAGCCATATGATAATCAACAAACTTGCAGTCAATGATTTCTTGCTATTTAATTAAAGAAAATCCTGAATTAAAAGTTTTAAAGGTATTTAAATGCATTTGTCTCCAGTCAGTCAAAGCATTTTTATTGAGATACATGAAAAGAACTTCATGACAATTAGAACATCATTACCTTAAAATAACAGCTTCAAAATCATCCACTTTGTCACCCTATTACTCGTTTCTGCTCTATGTGAGAGGGTCGGATCACAGTGTTACATAGGTGTGTGTACTTCAAGGTACACGTTTTCAAGACATAACATTGTTGTGATGTAATGAGTGTTGGTAGTTAGCACCTACATTACGTCTGACAAATTGTTAGACTCTGGATTTGTATTTACGACAGTGGTGCTGCACATGGAAACTGCTCCCACTGTAGAAGAACATCCTAAAGATGTGACACTAATAATGTTTCCTTACTTGAAAAGCCTCCTTAATTTACTAGAATAGCTGGGCACCGTCATTTTCAGCTCACATTTCTTAAACTGGTAGTTTATGGCTTTAAAGTGTCATTATGAAGTAAATGTTGCACAATTCACAATGCAATGGTTATAGAACAACGACACCATCAGCATTCCATCGGCATTTAGATTGGTTCCCTTCAAACCTCACTTTCACTGCTATTCTGTCTGCCACCGGGCACAAAATCTCCTGGGAAATAAAGCTGACCAGTGATCCAGTCAGACTGGCAGCCTAGCAGCATTTCTGTCTGCTTTCACATCTCTATTATAGACTAAATGAATCAATAAACTCACATTTAGTCTTGTTGGCTGTTTGTAGTTGGTACTCTGTTGCCACCAACAATAATACCACATGGCGTCGCTAGCGGGTGGGGGGTTGTCTGTTTCCACTTAAGCCAACAAGTGCCCAAGAAATGTATATTTATTCCTGTAAGTATACATTTGTGTGGCACTATGTTCAGCTGTTGAGTAAAACATGTTTGGTGTGGGTATTTACAGCAACAATATGGAGTAGGTGTGATTGAGAGAAAATAAACTACAGTATGTGTTGATGTTAATGAAGGAATGTGTGCCCCATTCATGTGTTTTTATGAATGGAGCTCTTTTTTTCTGGTTTGCTAACAAATGAGAAAAAGTACAGATTACCCCCATCCCTGTCCTTTAAGTAGCATTTCCACGGCCATATTTCATCATGTATCAGTCTCTACTGGTCATATTTCAGGCAAAAGCTGTATGAAAGCTTTCAAACCCTTCATATATGACAAATGAAATGCCACCTCAGTAATGCGAGTTGGTTTACTCCCTCTTGCTCCCATGGAAAAGTCCATAAAGTCATAGTGAAACCTCAGAAACTTTTCTCTGCACACTTCTCCCTCATCCCTCCTGGTCCTTGTGAATCCTCAGTCACATGCAGGTGTGTGTTCACAGCTGCAGGGAGAATCATTCTGGACAGGTAGGGGTTCTATAATTGGGACTTTCACTTGTGTTCTCAGTGTGTGTGGCACCTGTGGTCAATTGAATTTCACTCAGCCGCCTGAGTTGTCCCTGCCTGTATCAAGAATGCATTCTCATTAAACAGCAGCATTGATTACAGCATTTAATCGTAAACATCATTGCCGCTGGTTGTTGTTTAATTGCCCAGAATGCAGCGCTCCGGCGGCGCCACTGGTGTGATGCAGAAACTGATCACAAAAAATGAAGTGCTTGTGACTCAGGACAGGGCCCATCTACTCTCAAATAGAAGTATAATGAGAGAGAGGAGGAGAGCATGGAGGAGCAGAGTAATGAGAGGAGAGAGAGAGGGGGAAAGATGCTAGTGGCAACTTGATGATCCCAGGAGATGCAGCAGCACAGTCGGGTGACTTTATAAGGCTGCATGTGTGCGTGCAGATATCTGATGGGCATACATACACAGTGGGGTTGTAAGTGTTTTGTGTCTAGCTGGTCCCTAAAATGATCAAAAAGAACACCACAAATATCTAAATATTGATTAATCTGTCCAGAACCATTAAGATAATAAAGAAATTCTTACTAAGATTAACACAGTATATGGATATTCTCTAATTGGTTCCTTTGTAATAAACATTGTGGTATTGAATGATCCTCACTGGGTCATAAAACCTAATCAGCTGTGTGTAATTAGAGTCAGAAACAAGTTCCATTCATTTGGCAAACACAACAGGTACAAATCGCCCCTTAACTCTACCTGAAAGCCCAAAAATAAAGACTAAAAACAGTGAGTGTACCAGTTTTATTTAACTGCAACGTCCCTGGTTTGATTCTCAACACAGATTTTGTTGCGCATCACCCCACACTCCCTGTCACCATAGCAACTAATAGGTCTTTTTCACGGCAGGCATTTTTGACTTGACATAGTAGGAAAGGCACAGCTGTAACTAATAACATTCACGATGGCTCTGTCCCTTTAAATCATGACAGTGAGGCAGCATAAACAATACCAGGACCCTGAAACCAAATCATAAATTTCATTATTTACACCTGTGCTTTGTTCCTAATGTGACATGTCAACACGTCCTCTGTCATCAGCAAGGAATTACCCTGATATATGAGGGTATTAATCAAAAACTGAAATTTGCGTCAGTATAAAGAGGCTTCAGTCAGTACTGCTCCTCTGGCAGCTTCAAGTCCAGACTTTGATAGGGCCTTTTGAGGATATTGACATTTTACATGAAAACTAGCGGGTATTTGTGGATTTTTATATGTTATAGTTATCGTGTTATGAGACTATATTGCCTATTGTTAAATTTTCTTATTTGTTTTCTTTGTTATATGGTTATATCATGATGTGGCCTAAGTGTTGTTTTTTTTTCTCATTTTAAAGGCTGCCCTGCAGTAAAGTGACCTCTGAATCTCTGCTACAGTGGTCACGTAGTTCTTGGTCGCCCAACTCACCAGAGGCCGTTTTGCACAGTTTGCTGCTTCAGTTTCAGGGTCCTAGTCTGTCCACTCCCTTGTTCATTCATTCACTACTCCTTATATAAAAGACACTCAGTGGATTACGCTATACAGTCATTATATTAAGTCACACTCATTAAGCTGACGTTCAAAAAGTGTTATATTTAGAACAGTATGAGAATAAGAGACAGAGGAAAAAATACTTTTTTATGGCTAAAGTCAGTTCTTAGTCTGGAATTGGGACACTGAAATAAAATGGCTGGGGGTAAATATTATTCACTACATAGTAAATGGTGAGTGATTTCAGACCGTACCCTGGCATTGTGGATGCTGGCTCACTTTCAAACCATCATGGGGGACTGGGATGCTTTAATTGTACAGAGCTGTCGTTAATGTTGTTAGTAACACCTGCGCTTTTACTGCTGTGACAACTCAACGAGACCTATCAAGCTCTGGAGACTCATTTTTAAAAATGACATTTTGCTTATTACTAAATTTTATATAAATATATCATTACTGGCTGGGGAAGGGCCTTACTCTGTGGAGGTTGGATGTTTGAGTGGGTTCCCTCCAACCAGTCCAAAGACATGCAGATAAGATTAACTGACTCTTAATTGCCCATAGGTTTCAGTGGTTTTGTGAATGGTTGTTTGTCTCTAATCTGTATTTAAAAAAGTAAAAAAATATATTACATGATAACACGATGTTTTTAATGACTCTGACATCAAAATAGTACTTCTCATCAAACTAACAGAAGGAAAATAATGGTGTGTTCATGTGTCTACTTCTCTTGTGCATGTTTCGTTGCCATACTCAAGCTGTGCCATATCCAAGAGAGAAAAACTGAGCTGAGCTCATAATAAACTGAGCTCCAGGGTTGTCAAACACTGTAAAAACTTCATAAGAAGCAGATTATTTACTCTTTTTTGCCTTTTTGTAATGCAAACAGCTGGAACAAACAGCTTGTAGTCGGTCTTAAAATCTGTCTCTCATCCCTTAGGCCTCTGCTCAGCCTGATGGCTCGAATAAGTGTTCATAAGAAGTGTTTGCTTTGGCAGCACTGTGTGTTCTCACTGCAGTGGTCCTTGTTAGCGCTGACTGATTGATCACATTTGTTAATACAATTTGATTATGTGTCTCTTCGCATTTGCAATCAAATGGCCTTACAATGTATGATTACAAATTGTGCCATTGCAGAAGCTGATAAAGGTAGAGGTTTATGTGGAGAATGTCCTCAGCTGCCTCAGATGTGCTGTACAGCGTAGGTGCTGCAGTGCATTAGCAGTGACAGATGTGGTGCTGGGTCACCTCGGGTTGTTGGAAAACACCCAAGTGAACTGAGACGTATGAGATTCTAAATGTCTTTAATCCCGAGCATGCGTTGGCCGCTGCTCTGAGAGAACATTGAAATTATTGTGAGGTTTGCTTGGCTGACCAGAGTAAGATGGGAATAAAACAAAGAGACAGAAAGTGACTTTTTTTTAAAATGCTAAACACTACATTAAGTCTAAATGCCAAGCAAAGTAATTTACAAGACCAGTGGCTCTGTGCTTGTATGTAAAGGGGAGTGGTGAGCCTGTCCTTTGTGACTAATTTATGACACAGTTATAGTGACAGATAAAGTTAATGGAGTCAGTGTGAGGCAGTTAGATGACCAAACTACCTGATGTTATTTACTTTAGATGCAGAGCAGGACAAATAACTATTTGTTACCACAGCATCCACACTATTGATCACTTGTACTATAAGAGGTTAACATTAAAGACTTAGGTGCACCTCTGTTGCAGTGTACTGACGGTTTATTAAGTTGGTCAGTAGTAATGAAATATGATGGCTGATTGTTCAGAAATATTATATACTCCAAACATCAGACTACCATGGATGTTTTGTTATCGATGTGCATGATGTTAAACAAGTTGCTTGCTGATTATGGTCCCAGGGTTGAAATTAATAAATAATGTGGTATGGGATCGATGCATAGACTTGTGTACTAACCAATACCAATTTCAGCATTTTAAGCGGTAACAGAGGCTTTTCCAATGCAGATCCCGAATCACCAGGTGCAATATCCAGATCACAGAGCCTGCAGTCAGGGCTGGACAGGTATAAAAAATCCGCCCTGGCATTTTTGGCTCAGAACTGCCCCCCACAATCAGTCAAACACCACTCACTGATACGTCCTTAATTCCCACTTAAATATGCGTACTGTACCATTACTTCTAACCACTGCGCACATCATTCATCCAAGTGCAAGCTGGCACATGAACTTAACGTTACTGTTATTTGCTGACATTAAACTTGAAGAGGACACCACCTAACTGACTGCTGTTCCAAAGTTTTAGATTAAAATGATATCAGCCCCAAGGTGCTTTAGCCCACTGGGAGAATGCCAGGTGTGACGGATTACCAGTCCAGCCCTGGCTGCAATTTTTGGATAAAGGTTAAACAACATACCATTATAAATGAAGCATTTGACCTACAAATAATATTCAGTTATATTCTCCATGAGGGAACAAGACATTCACTACAGACCCCAGTAAAAATATCGTAATGATTATTGTATTTTTGTCAGTGAAAATTAATTGCAAAAATTACCATTCCCAACAAAATCAATACACAAATCACATTGGCAAAACTAACACAATATGATTGTTTTCATCTTTCAGCCCTAATATGTGCAGACGTGCAGAACAGTAGCGCTTTGTATGCCACGACCAATACCAGGGATAGCCAACATCAACAACGTAAGGATCCAGTATGTAGGAAAAGCGCTGTTTGAGGTTGAAAGGTGTTTCAGGTGTTTTAGCTTCATACACAGATGGTGGTCCCTGATGCAGCTCAGAGGGCTGACCTCAATGTTAAAGCCACAATCCACGATCTCATTATAGGAGACAGGAGGTACAGTCCAAGTTGGTGTTTAGTATGGACACCATTATACTCCTCCTGCTGCTGCCTCCAGGCCCAGCCGTTTGATAGAATGTGAAATTTCATGTGAAAGCCTTTTCAGTTACATATTTAACAGTTCTGGTCCTGAACCTGTCACTAAGCAGAGAACACTTTAATCTTTGTGTAATTATTTTTGTTCGCTGCCCAACCTGAGAAAGTCACAGCTCTTAACAAGAAACCTACAACCTAATTATCCCGCTCTGATCCATTAAACATTTCACACACCTCCACCACCTCCGTCTGTTACGTTGCCTCTTTCTGACCTTTGACCTACCATGCATGTTACAGTCTCAGACTGTTCCATCCTTGCCGCCTTGCTCAGTCCCCTCCGCCACGCCTCTGTGTGCCCTCCCTTCCCCGCAGGTCGGCGACCAGATCTTGGAGGTGAACGGCCGCAGCTTTCTGGGTATCCCGCACGACGAAGCCGTCAGGGTCCTGAAGTCATCGCGGCACCTGATGATGACAGTTAAAGACGTGGGCCGCCTGCCGCACGCCAGGACAGTGGTGGGCGAGACCAAGTGGATCGCCAGCTCGCAGATCGCTGAGAGCTCTGCCAACAGCAGCGTGGCAGGGTGAGTTTTGATTATTTGGTCCAAGCCAGATCATAAAGGCTACTTCGACTTGCCAGTGCTAACATTATTTCTGTGTAATAAGTTATTAAACAGTTCACAATCACCAAGATATCCACGACAAAGTATAATTTTGAGAAATCATAGCATTAACATTAATTAAACATTGTCTCCATCACAGCAGAATCCAGGATTGGCATCCAGTCTGGTCAGGTTTAAGCAGCTAAAGCACTTTGGTTAAGGACGGGAAAAGATCATTTTAGTTTGTGAAACAGTCACAAAAAATAAGCTGTAGGACTGAATTTGTCATTTTGGTTATATATTGGCAAAAATCAGTTTGTGAAATACTGATGAAATGTAATTGTTAGGATTGTGTACATGTACCTGAATATCCATTCTCCTGTAAGTTAGATTTTTATCACTATGTCACGACCTGCTGTGATTCTGTGATGACAAATACACTTACAGACATGAGAGAGAGGTATTGATCTTTAATTCTCAAAGAAAATTAAACTTATTTCTCTGTTGAATTATTTCTTTAAGTCAAGTCTAGTCAGGCACAGTTTAGTTTGGGCTGTGAATCATTGCTTAAGAAGAGAAGAAGGCCTACGTTAAGAGTACAGGAGGGATACATTTGTGATATTGTTAGCCTTTGTAAAGTTTCCTGATTGAATATAAGGTGTGTGAAGAGTTTACTACGTTGTTATTCAACTAAATACTATTAACGCGACTGTTAGTTGGGTTTTTCAGCATTGATAATTTTCATCAAGTCTAATTTCAAATCTGATATGCACCTAGATTACATTGTTGCAGGTTACAGACATTCAAATGCACGCATCACCAACAAGTGAATGACTATTATTATTAACTTATTTACACAATAGAATGAGTTTCACATGTTATTTTTACATTGCCTGTGGGCTACAGTAATTTAATCTGACTTGTTTAACCACAACAATCACTGAGCACGTTGATGAAATCACAGAAGATTGTATCCTTCACTCTTTAATTTGCACCTTTTTGACTAGATTTAAAGTAAATGAAACTGGCATAAGAAAGAGTCTTGGGAGCAGTGCAGCAGAAAGAAGACTTGCCAGAGATAATAAAGAGAGCACCAAGAAAAAAAACATCCTTTCCTTCTTACACTAAACCGCCTAATGTGATCAGACGTCCGTCTCTCAGATGGCAGAACTCACACTCTCCATTTTTGCAAAACAAAACAAAAAAATGCAATATGCAGCTCTGTTGGAAAAATGCCAGAGCTCTTCTCAAAATGCCACACCTGAGCAAGTCACATGCAGCTCATGACCTGGAATAACTGTGATCCCCAACAACCAAATTAAAGTCTGATGTAAATGCCAGACTAATGTTCTCATCAACACAATAAGGCACCACCCATCAGCCCGACAACTCAGAACCTCTAATTCCTCCCTGACTCTTCAAAACAATGGAGCTATTTAACATTTACATCCACAATGAATCTCTGTACCTCAGCTGGTATGTTCTGATAACACAGCTGAACAGTAGAGACAGATAGTTGTTCTCTGTATGTATACATTTGTGTCGCTCTGGTATTGTTTAATTTTAGGACTCAAATAAATTTATCAATCATAAATGTCATGAATACATTTAAATGTTTTACACACAATATTGCATTTTAATCTCAAATGCAGGGGAAAAAGTTAAAATGTTAAGAGTTGAATTGTTATAATAATGTTTCATGAACCAACTTGTGTCTTTAGCATGTTTCATACATAAATTTAAATGAATACCATTAATAGATCCCCATTACATTTAAATAAATGAAAAAAATACACCAGTAACTGAAATTTGGAGTAATGTTCTATCTCGGGGGGGGGGAAAAAAAGTTTTCTGCCTATGTCATTACCACATTGCATATTTTTTAATCAGTGAGATTATAGTGCTGCACGCAGCATTTAATTTAGTATCTCTTCCTTGAAGACTGCCAATTATCTGACAGTACAAAGGGAGCAGCCAGGGAGAAGACATTTCAGAAATCACAATGAAGAGAGAATAAACGGCTGAGTTGGTCTCAAAAGTCAACAGGACTAATTGAATTTGAATCCTGAAACAGGTCTCCACACTGAGCTTAATGTGCCATTGCAGGCTGGACTGCAGTATTTCTCTGAATTATATATTTTTTCATTATTTCTGGCCCTGAAGGCAGCACTGTGAGTTGTCGCGTTTACTTGTGAATTTAAAGCCTATTACTTGGTGGGCACTTGAGGATGTAAAGACATCGACTTGAATCACTTCTCTTGAGCAGGAATATGGATCTGGAAAAAATGACAAACGTTTCAAAACACTTGCTTTTATGTTTGCAGATGAGAGAGTGTTGGTGTGTGTTTGTGACATGCATTTTGATGTGTGCGCTTTAAGTTTATTGAGGAGCCTGACTGGAAGACATGCCCACTTCATGTTTCCTGTAAAGAATGCCTTATGTGCTGCAGATTCAACCACATCGCACAAGAACATGAAAGCCATGTAGAAGATTTAAAAATCTGTGGTGCTGTGCATTCATCAGCCTGTGATGAATATATTCAAAAAGATAAAAAGCTGTCAGTCAAGATAGTTCAAATCCTCTTTTCAATTCCTGCCTCCAAAGCGTATGTGTGTGTGTCTGTTTGTGTGTGTGCGTGTGTGTGTGTGTGTTAGAGAGAGAGAGAGAGAGGACAGTGAGACAGTTTCAGTGAGAAAACCGGTGAAATAAGCTGTTCACTATTAACTGTTAAATCACTATCACAGTTGACTGCTCCATGAATGCAGTTAAAGCTCATCTCTTGTGTGCATGTTAGGTTTTAACATTGTGTGTGTGTGTGTGTGTGTGTGTGTGTGTGTGTGTGAGAGAGAGAGAGAGAGAGAGAGAGAAAGAGAGTGAGTATTCATTTTAACATTGTAGTCCACACACTTGCCATATTATTAAAGCAACATTATGTAGAAAATGGCATTTTGTGTTATTTGGAATTTTTTATTTACAAAGTCTGAATTTATGAGCAGTCAATGAATATAATCCATGTGATTTCAAATGTGTGCGCGCAGTGTATTACAGGGGAATTTGTGCGTGTGTGTGTGTTTACGTACCAACAAGGACTAAACTGTGCCTCATTGATTAATTTGTCTTCCTAATTTGTTTCTCTGCAGCTTCTCGGTGGACAAAGGAGCCTCTGCAGCAGGAAAGGTGAGATTAACAACAAGTCATTGTATGTGTGCACACTAAATACAGGATTATCTGTGTGTGTGTGTGTTCAGCGTTTCTCTTGGGACATGATCATCTATCTGTCTATCTGTCAGACCGTCTGTTAACTCCACCACTGGCCTGGAAAATGTTATTGAAGAGTGACGAGGGGTCAGTGGTGTCACAGATCACTCTTCTGTCAGTCTGCTGTCATTGATTGGGAATGAATGTGCTGTACCTGTCAAGTCTCACCTTTTATGTTGGATCACAACGTCTCAGCTGAGAAAAGTTCATCGATTTTATTTTATTTTTTTCTAAAACATGAGCATTTTTCCCTCCTTTTATTTAAGGGTAACTCCACCAATTTTACACATTAAAGTGTGTTTACAGGGCTTGAGGAGTACTATTGCATATGTGACAAAAGTAGTATAAAGTCTTGGCTACAGAGAAAAAAAATCTAAAATCAAGTACATTAAAGCTGACCAAATTTTATTATAACTCGATACCATGCTGTCCTTAATTCACTCACCATACAGTGCACTTCTTCTGTTTTTACTGTTGACTTCTCTGTGACTTTGTAAAGTAAGAGAGTGTGTGTTGCAATAGAGAAATAAGAGGAGAGGAAAGAGAGGAAAGTTGGAAGAGACAGCAGCTGACAGCACAGAAAGAAAGAGGGTGAGAGGAAGGGGAGGAAGGTGAGTGGGAGAGCTCGCTTTTCATTACGGAAGCTCAGATGGACAGTCCACTCCTGACGGAGGGTGGAAGCGATATACGGAGAGAGAGAGAGAGAGAGAGAGAGAGAGAGGATGGATGTTGGAGGTATTCTGAGAGGAAGAGGAACACATATCCTCCATACTTGTGTCCAAAGAAGGTTTAAAAGTCATTTATAGACTTTGTTTTGACCTGTTGCCTTACAACGCACCACTGTTGTGCACAGCAGTAGCTGTGATTACCGGCCCATTTTGTCAAAAGTGCCCTTTGACAAAGAAACTAAGATGGATAGTACAAGGTGCACGGCTAACTGACCAGGAGCTCTGTGATGTGAGAGTTTAAACAATCTGTTGGATATTCAGTTGATGCTGTAGTATTTCCACTATATGCAGGCTGCAAAATACATCTACTCACCAAACCAACAAACCTTCATACGCCCAACCAACTAAATAGACCACCCCTACAAACTCTATGGTTCAGTTCTAAAACTAATAAGCAATTAGAGATCATTGTGAACATTGCCATTTACCTTAGCTTCACTTCAACTCAGGCTGCATCCACAAAAAATCACTCCACTTGTGTCCTTCCATTGACTTGATGTAAGAGTTGATTTTCAGCCATTTTTAGAATTGAGTCTTAGTCGGACAGAAAGCAAGTCATTTTTGTGCCAAATCATATCCAATTTATTTTTCATGGTAATGTGAAGGACAAATAAACACACCATTTTTATCTCACCAGAGACATACCAAAAATAACCAGTTAATCATTTAGCTGCTCAGGTGTTAGATGCATACTAGGCTAGTGTTTATGGTTGCAAGTTTATTTATTTATTTTTTTTAGCTCGCTACTTGTTTTGAACTAAAGCTCCTACTGCTTCTGCTGAGGCTGAACGTCTCCCATGCAGAACATACTTGCCCTGCTGCAGATTTGGAACTGCTCTATTTAGAAAAGGAAAAGAAAAACACAGCCTATAATATTTCATCTTCTCTTTTTGTCAAAGAAAATATTTTTTGGTTAAGTTTTTATATTTTAAACTTTATTTTTATGATACATTGTATCCTGATGATGTTGGTGCCGTCTTGTCTTGGTTGTTGTTGACGAACATATTTATCTAATATTTAATTTACGTAAACAAAATATACACTACTTTGCATTAAACCATGCCAGCACTGAACTGAAAAATGTTGTGGTCATGTAACAGCCTTGTGCTTCTTCAGTTTGGTGAATGAGAAAGGACAGTCATTTATTGCACTGCTAAAGGAAAACGTACAGGTTATTTAAAAGCATTTGAACTAGTAACCAATGCTGTATTTTTTCTGCACCAATGTCTCTGTTAACATTTAGATTATACTCATACTATGACAGCATGTTATCGGTGTCAGTCAAAGCCCTGCAGCTACAATGGCATGTGAATAATCTGATGTGAGGATTTCATGCCTGGAATACCAGCAGCATTACACTCTGTGATGGTCTGGTGTGAGAAAGCTCTTCAACAGCCTCCTCTAGTCAGCCAGGAAAATTCATGACCACTTGGTTGCTTTCATCCTCTTCAAGAATTTACAGGACACTTGCCTTCCTATCCAGTCTCTTATCCAGTGTGTTGCAGAGAAATAACTCTTCTGATGAAAAACTGCCCCAGCTGTGAGAGGAGCCACACTGCAACTATTAAGGTGGGACTGTAACCTGGGCTAGATGACGAGAGGGTCAGAAATACTAGTTTACTGTATGTTCCTTGCCCTTTTATACTTTTAAGATTACTTTAATCTTAGAGCATTTCTTCTTTATTTCACAGTTCAAAGTGAAATCAAGGTAACAAAGGTCCCAAGTTCAGTTCGAGCCTCTGATGTTGCAGTTGTACTGTACTGTCTGACTGGTGTCTTGTTTCAGAAGTTTTACCCTCGCCCTCTCACAGTCCTGATATTTCTCTACATTCCCTTAAGTATATCATGGCAGTCTTGAGTTCCAATGATTTCTACAACTCTCATTTTTCTGTGATGGAATGAGTGGAACATGCACTACTTTGTCACAAGAAACATTCATGAATTTTGGTTCAATAGTCTTCTGATAATATGACCAAATTAATTTAGAATTCTAATATTTGGTTAAATGTCTCTCGGCCATTTTCACCTCAATTAGGTGCTTTTGATACCCATCCACAAGTTTCTGGCAGGCCTCTAGCTGAATTTTTAACCACTCCTCTTGACAGAACCGGTGAGTTCAACTAAATTTGTTGGCTTCCTGGCACAGACTTGTTTCTTCAGCACAGTCCACATGTTCTCAATGAGGTTCAAGTCAGGACTTTAGGGAAGACCATTCCAAAACCTCAATTCTAGCCTGGTGCTTTCAGCCATCAACTACTAATCCCTGACCATCGTAACAGCATGATTGTGATATGTGGGGAGAGGAAATGAAAAGAAGTATGTTGCTGCTCAGTGTACTAACATAAAGTCTACATGTCCCATTTATTATTTTCTTATAAAACCAGCTCAGTTAGGCAACCCAAGACACTCGGTTAAATTTGTGGAAGCCGTGTTTCTTCTGTAACTGCTTTGTAATGGATCCAAGTGACTTTCCTGACTTGTTCAAATCAATAATGCACTCTTTCAGATCAATGCTGAGCGCCTTAGACTTTCCCTTTGTAGTGTTTGTGGCTGAGTCTAATGGCTATATCAAACAGGCCCTATTAAAATCGGCCCAGAAAATCAATGATAATTACTCAGAAGAAGTTAAGAGGCCATGCTACAAAGAAAATTTGATTGACACAGCCTTCTATGATCACCAGTATTGATCTTTCAAGTTGCTGGTCGTATATTTTTGTCTAGTACTATGTGTTCCACTCATTCCATCACAGAAAGTTGAGTTGTAGAACTCATATGAGCTCAAGACTGCCATAATATGCATGTTCTTTACAAATGTATGTGAACTTTTGACCACGACTATAGTTGCAGACATATCATAACATTTCTGATTCATGATAATGCAAAATAACCTCACCCATCCTTCCATTATTCTAATGTAAAATGACAACACATGCATGCTGATGTGTTTTTAGCCCATCCTGATTTCCCAGCTAAGGTGATGTTGGGGATCAGCAACCTTTATAAGACGGTGTGCAATCCACTCAGGTTTTAAAGCACCCGTCATATAAAAGTCTCATCAAATGTGAGACATTACACTGACAGTTCACTTAGACATGCCTGAATGAGGGGAGAGCAGAGACCAAGCTCACCCTGAGATTCAAAGGAAATCATTATCATTGCTTTCAAGCTTCATGTTTCTTTGATTCTCTCTTCTCTTTTCCACTGTAGCAATGACAATAATATTGGTTACCTAATTAAATTTATTCGACAGTTTAGCCCTTATTTTCTTTATGTACAGCAGATCAGGGCAGTTGGCACCGTTAATAAAATGGACATGTTCAGCCTGACAATTCATGGTAACAATATATGCTGTGACCCTGGGCTTCACAAATAGCACTAATTCAACTTTTTCCCTTCAAGAGATATTTATAGTCAGGCCAGAAAGGTTATCATGCCCTGAGGCAAGTCTTTAAAGTATCGGTTTGAGGACAGCTTTGTCTGCCATATGTAATCCCCCATACTGGTTTATTGCTGCAGTGAAATATTTCATTGCTTTGACCTGTGTCTGATGCAGCAGTGGGATTGAAGTACTTCTTACACTTACACTTACACTGCACCTCAGCATTTAACTAGTAGCTGGTTGTGGCTTAGTAACTTTATCTAGCTTGCTGTAGTCTGTAGATGTTAACCAATCACACAATTTTGGTGGAAAGTCGAAGTTTTCACAGTGCTGTGCTGTCAAAAAACTGAAGACACAATCCTAAAAACAAAAGATCACTGTCTTGTTTTTTCTGTGACTCATACAACCACAAGAGATAATATTAAACTAATTATTGAATTATTAAACTGACTTCCTGAATGGAAGTCATGTGCTTGTTTAACTCGACCATCCACCTCCCCATGCGGGCTTTGTTGCTCTTTATTCCACCTCACCAAACTTCCTCCTCTGCCACCATGTTAATTACTATATCCACTAGAAGTAACACTGTCAGCACAGTAGTGGCAGGTCCTCTTCTCTCCTTGTCTAGCAGTGTCAATATCTTTAAAGCAGCAGTTTTACCTTCGCCTCTGTCCTCTACAATCTCTCTGCAGTACACAAACGCCTCATGGTCATTGAAGTGATTTTGCTATGACTGTTATTACAAGGTGTCAACAGGGTGAAATTGTTGGTCTTGTATCATGCTGTTTGAACCATGCTGTGTTTCCATTTCAAACCCCGTCCTATAGACTGACCTTCATGAAATACATGTTGGCTGATGGGGTCTGTATATCTCCCAGATGAAACAATCGTAAGCGGTGGGAAGGGGCATGAGTGTGTGTGTGTGTGTGTGTGTGTGTGCGTGCGTGTGCGTGCCTGTGCGTGTGCGTGCGTGTGCGTTTATGTGTGTGTACATCTTAATGCATAAATGTATAGTGTATATTTGCATGCATTTCCATGTGCCTGTGAGTTAGTGGCTATGCGTACGTGTTTTTTATGTATGTGTGTGTAAGTGAATGTGTCTATTGCTGGGTTGTTGTAGGTTTCTTATTGATGCCTTTTTGCTTTGTCTTCACATGTTGCAGTTGTATTTTATAGCTTCTATTTCCCTAATCAGCTTCTGACCGAGCAATTAGATACAACATGAATATACTATTATCTGACAAACCTAAAAACATATTGGTTTTTTCACATGAGAATTTAACAAAATATCAGAACCTGATGTTGGTTGTTGGACTATTTGATCAGTTGCCAGGAAGATGCTGCTGTCAACCAAATCTGATCAAACCACAACCACATAGTCCTGAAGCACAGTAGCTAAGTTTTTGTCAGTGGTCGGTAGAGTACTAAAAATCTATGCTCAGTATCCGATATCTGAAATGTTTAATTATTTGCATTATGAGAGTTACGTTTATGGCATGGTATTATATTAGGTTAACTACTTTCAAAAGCACATCAATTTAAAAGCCCAACCACTGCTACAGGAGGTTAACGTCATTATCATAACATTAAAGATTGACGTTACACATTAAAAATTAACACAGCTCATGTTAGCTAGTGAGCTAAATTTTCACCTCGTATGTGCAACCTACCTAGAGCAGAGAATTCAGTGGTTTTAACTTTGTGGCAACTGTTTGTGTTTGACCCTTTCCTGTTTCAACCTGGCAATGCCCCCCTTACGCAAAGCCACGTCCATAAAAAAATGGTTCTCACAGTTTGGTGTAGAACTTGATTGGGTGCACAGGGCCATGACCTATACCATCTAACACCTTTGTAATGACCTGAAACACCAAAGGTGATTGCAAACACTGCCCATGTTTATTTCAGATGTTCACAGCAATCACCCAAAGGTGTGATGTTCAGGTGTCCTCACACTTTTGACAGTGTTTTTCAGGTGCCTTGATGAAAAAGTACACAGCTCTACCGGAAGCTCTAGAAATCTCTAAGAATCTTGTAAGAACAGCAAGTGCTCTCTGAAGGCATAAAAGTGCAGGAAAATAATGATGAAAACCACAGTTTTATTATGAGAGTCAAAGTGTAAAAGCTCAGAATAAGCCAAGACAACTAAAGTGCACGTAGGTGGACTGGCTGCTGCTCTGTACTTGTGTCAAATGTGCTTGTATGATAGTGTGTGTGTGTGTGTTTGAGAAAGAAACACACACACACACACACACACACACAAACACACACACACACACAGAGGCAAAGAAAGGGCATTAAAAGGGAAAGATATGTAGCAGCAGGGCTTAAGGGCTCAGCACCAAGAAAGGAGGTGATAACTCACAGCCCTGCTGCTCCTCTGTGTGAGTCAGAGAGCCTCTGTTACAGTCGACCCCCATTGTTAACCTCACACTATGACAGCACGTCCTCAGCATGGATATTAATCTCTTTAAATGATCTGCTGGTGATTATGCTGCTTAAACAAACCAAGTGATTTTTGTTCTTATAATGTTCTTCATCTTCTCATTGTCTCTCCCTCGAATAATGCCTGTAGATTCAGCTCATCCCAGTGGTCACATCCTCTGTCTTTCCAAATACCCTCTGCTCTCTCCCCCCTCTCCCCCTCCATCGTGTAATTGCAGCCCAAAGGCCAAGCCAGACCGATAAGCTAATTAATTAAGGATAGGTCACAAAGCAATTCTCAATCATTAATTCTGCTCTGACCCCATTTGGGCGCTGGTCTAGAGCGAATTAATGTTGTTTGAGAGACAACAAAATGTATTGCAGCAAATAACAAGGGTAAATATTGCTTTTGTCAGTCAAACCTAATTTGCTTGTTGATTGACTGTGATTGCTTGAAGTTAAAGGTACACTGGGATTTGAGGTTGAGGTTGCACAACGGTCAGTAAACTGATCATAGATGTACTGACATAAGCAGGAGTGCACATACAGTGACCAGACATAAATAAAAGCTTGCAAAGTTCTTGCTGCAACCTGAAGGTACTCAAAGATTAACACTGCTGTTACTCAAATCTAAAAGTTGCAGAGCTGAACCTAAAATGGGTATTTTTAAACCTTGGCCCTATATTTACATGTTTGGGTGTGTAAATGATTCATACTTGCCAAAATGTATGGACTCCAGCAGATCGCCTCAGCTGGCAGCCGTGACATGGCTGCAATGCAATCTCTTGGGGCAACTACGACAGTCAAAGTTATGTCTAAAGTTTGTTATTTTGTAGTTTAACATTTTGTTAAATAATAAGAAACCAAAAAGCACAGAGCGAGAAAAAACAAGCACTTTTATAGATGTAATCCTGACAGTTGGAGTTGCCCCAAAGGATTATGTGGCCGACATTGCAGCAGCCTGCCAGCTGAGGCGATCTACTGGACCAATTCCAAAACTTTTTTCCAAGTAGGTAGTAGTAGTAAATGTATAAATATAAGCCCAGATTTAAAAACACCAGTATTCCCCTTTAAGATGTTCTGCTTTTGTCAACAATAAATCCGTCTTCGAAAACTGATCCCTCCAACGCTAAGGACAAATGTAATTCTAAGACTGCCTCTGTTTTGCAGTAGCAAGGTACTTTTGGACAATCCAAATACACAAGTCCTGATGGATTCATTGTATTTCACATGCAACAGAAATGGAGTTCTCTACACATAAAAAGAAAAGCAAGGTTGAGACTGAAATGAACGGAAATAGACAATCTGTGAATAATGGCTGAATGAAATCCACTGGCCTGAGTGAAATGATAAACACTCCCGGACTGGGTCAAAATTGTGCCACAGAAATTCAAATCCAGCTCACAAAATTTAGTATTAGTATTTACTGTACCTCAGGGCTGCAAATAATTTAAATTTAAGTTTGGACAACAAAAATGAACAGTGCAAACAGTATCCAGATGTGTGAGTCAAGATAAGATTAGGCAGCTAAGTCAGAGGTGGTTCTGGGTTATGCTTGTAATAATTATAGTTCTCACTAAGGCCCTGACATTGTTTATTTTCTCTAGTTTTGTTGTGATTTTTTGCTATCTAAAAAGCTGCCTATGAGGTGTGTAACTGCATTCTCTTTACACAAGCAGTGTCTCTAATGTGGCAGCGTTCTTGCTCTTGTTACATTCTGTCACTTAACTCATTTTTGCTTACTGATCACTTGCAAATTGAGATAATCAAACCAGACAGGGGGGCCCATCTGGGATCGACCTCCATAACGACCTGCTCCATTTCCCACACAGTTAGGTTTCTCTTTTGATTATTCCTGATTGGCTAGCTGACAAGCCTATGAGCATATAGATGCTTACATTTGTAATTTAATTTACTATTAATGGGTGATTATTTGAGATAACTGGTCAGATCATAGGGCTTGTTCACTCTGAACCTTTCAGGTTTTGATTTTGTGAAGGCGAGGAACAGGGCAGGTTCAGCTGTAATAAGTCTTTCCTAAGAGACATTTGTTCTAAGGGGCGCCATCTCTTAACGTCCCCAAGCAGCAGGTTTGTGACTATAACAAGACAAGCTTCTCGTATTTTTTCAATTGAGCTGTCTGAATCTGAAGTTCGTATCTTAAAGTTGTCATTAGAGTATGAATGTATGTATGAATTACTTTGGACAAAAGCGTCTGTTAAATGCCCTAAATGTAAATGTTGTGTGCTCTGCCACCTGTGTGAGATCACAACATTCATTACACACGGTCTCGTACATGTCCTTGAATGGTATCAAGTCATGTTATTAATGCAGTTCAGTTAATAGTTTCTAACAATGCCAGCAGTGTGGCTCTGGAGATGGAAAAAAACACTTTCAATACGGTATAAATCCCACCATTGTTGTGGAATGGGCTAATTGTTTTGCCTTATGGCCTTTGGGGTACAAAGAAAAAAACCCAGTAACAAAGCAGTATTCAGCAACTGTCAAGCACCAGTGGGTGTTTCCTGGCCTCACGGGGTAGCAATGATCCTCTTACAGCTAATTACAGCAACAGACAACAATGCGGTGAAGATGCTATGCTAGAAAAATTGACAAGAATCAAATTCTGGTTAGCTGCCCCACCTCTGTTTAAAGCTTGCACTGTTGCCTCCCTGAGCTTTCCTATGAAGCTATCAGGACTGTCTCCCACACAGTGTATGAAAATCTGATATCTGCAGCTGTATTATGTATTATTTATAGAGCAACATTATGTAAAAATGTGCATTTTGTGCGATTGGCGCCCCCCACAGTTTCTGAGTGCAACACTATCGTAAAAAAAGACAATTTAAGTAATTTGACTAATTAAAAATAAATAGCATAAAACCACTTGACTGTAAATGACATAAAAATGAAACAATAATCTGTCGATAATGATGCCAAATTATCTGTTTGTGTCAGTGTTTATGAGTCAAATGTGTAATAAATATCACCGACCATTACCATAAAGAGATACATTGTGCTTTAACATGCAGTCCTGTAACCGTAAGTTCATGTTTTCTGGCTGCACACTGTAAATCAGCCAGTCCTCTAAGAGCAGCAGGTAATTGCCTTAAACATTAAATTCTGAACTGGTCACAGGTATTGATTCTGTTTCTAATAATAATTCCTGATGCATGAAAGAATTTTGCAGATGTGGCCTCTCTCTGAGCAAAATAACACACACACACACACACACACACACACACACACACACACACACACACACACACACACACACACACACACAGTTAAAGCACGGAGGTTGGTTGGGAGAAACTGTTGCAGTGATAAGCGAGCACTATTTCTCCCCTTGATAAAGTTGATAGTGATTGTCCTATTGTGATAAAAGCAGGTCTGATTTCACTTCTTGGCGATGTGAAGAGATAAAGGCTGCTTCGAGCCTGGGCATCGAGCAGCAGACTAGCTCTGACTCCATGACTTGAACACATTTCTTTTATAGTTACTGTTATCAATGATGGACACTTACTTCTCCATCTGATGGAGGAACATTACAGCTCATAATGTGATTAAATCAGAACACAGTCACCCTGAGGGAATATAGGTATATGTCAGCTTCATTGTGGAGTGGTCCAGAGATGTAATAAATATGTCTGTTATCATCACTTCCTGGCTGTGTAGAGACCCTCGTAAAGTTTTCATATAGACCTTAAGGTTCTGTCAGCTGGGGGTCGCTGGTGGAATTGAGAAATTAAATTTATTGGGTCTGTCTAAGACAGTAATGTTACAACATGGCAGAGGTACAGTACACTTGTTCTGTCTGTAGTTGCTTGGAAGCTTTTGATACACCTCTACTTAAAGCTGGTGATTAATCTGATATGACTAATCAGAAACTAAGGTTCCAACCCTTTCCATCAACACTTTGGAGGGTGTTACTATTCAGTCCATTGATGACTGTAAATGCCTGGGAGTTTGGTTGGACAAGAGTTTAAATTTCCAATATCATATAGACCACCTCGCAAAGAAATTAAAATTCACACTTGGCATCAAGAAAACTCTTAGTTGCCGGTCTTTTTCTGCCTCAAATTGATTTTGGTGATGCTTTTTAGAATTTGTCTCACCGTCCACCTTGTCCAAACTCAACTTAACCCTATATCACTCAAACCCGAGGTATGTGACTAACATCGTCACTGTACCTTACAGCATGTTGAGCTGGTCATCCCTCTCTTAGCACAGGCTACAGCACTGATACATCTACAATATTAATTTAACCAAATTTCTTCTGTCTTCTGCTTCAGTTCAAAGAGCCCTCTGTCATATCAAAGGCCTCAAATCAAGCCTTTTCTACTGCGGTCCTTGGTCCTGGAATGATCTGCAGGCCAAGTTTAAACTTCAGCCCACGTATTCTTAAATATATTTAAATGCAGAAAAACGGCAGTATTCAGTGCCAGTTGCAGGTGCTTCATCGTCTAAATATCAGCTTGTGTACGTACTGTATTAATGTATTTTTGTACTTGCAGCCGTTTTTGTTATTTAATTTGATTTGATTTGATTTAATGGAGTCTTGTCGTGTCCTTGCCGCTGTTATTGTGACCCTGTCCTGGCTAGGTCTCACTCGTAAAAGAGATTTTAATCTCAGTGCGACTTCCTAGTTAAATAAAGGTTATATATAGACCTCAGGTTTAAATACCAGGATCTGCCCCAACAGGTCAGACACAATCTGTGCCACCATCATGTTCAATCGATTTTTATAGTGTTGGCATGGCAATCTTTTCTCTTCTTTCTTTCCAGATATTTTCCCCGTCCTGTTTTTTTTCTCGGAGAAAAGGGCTTACACTCCCTGCGAGAGAATAATGTCTTAATTTTGTTAACAAACACAGGGATGTGAGAAACCAAGAAAATCTTTTGTAAGAGTAAGTACTTAGTTTTTTGACTGTATTTATGGCAAAGGAGCTGAAAAACACATACACAACTCTTAATTGACAGTGTATTGTCTTGGTTTCTCTTGGCCGATTCACAGAGTAAAACAACTCTGTGATTAAAAGTTAATCAGAATCAGAATTCCTTTATTTGTCCTGCAAATGGGGAAATTTCTTTGTCAAAGCAGCCAAAGGACAGTAATTACAATAAACCATAATAAAAATTAAAAAAATAAGCAATATATTAAGAAGATAAGAAATACAATTGACTCGTATATACATAATATTTACAATATGAACACTGTAGTAATATTTACAATATGAACAGTGTAATTATAAACAGTGTGGGCAGTGTATTTTTATTTACAAATAATAAATATTGGTATTAAAAATTGTCCAGTTAGTGCAAACCAAAATGTATATGGGATATGTGTAGAGTTTTTATGGCATAGTGTACATGTGAGGTCTACTGGGAGCAGTGCTGGTTGTACAGTCTAACAGCAGCAGGAAGGAAGGACCTGCGATACCTCTCCTTCACACACTTGGGGTGTATCAGTCTATCGTTGAAGGAGCTGACCAGTGCGGTGATAGTGACCTGCAGGGGGTGGGACCCCCTCACCAGCAGCGATGACAGCTTATCCATCATCCTGCTCTCTCCCACCACCTGCACTATGTCAAGAGGGCATCCCAGGATGGAGCTGGCCTTCTTGATAACTTTATCAAGTCTCCTCCTACCTGCTGCCGAGATGCTGCTGCTCCAGCAGACTGCACCATAGAAAATGGCTGATGCCACCACAGAGTCATAGATGGTTGTCAGGAGTGCCCTCTGCACTCCAAAGGACCTGAGCTTCCTCAGCAGATGGAGTCTGCTCTGACCTTTCTTATATGTTGCTGCAGTGTGATCAAGAAACTGAAGTTAATCGCTGTCTGCCGCTTTAACAGTTCATTGTTGTTTTCTTCATTGTTGTTTTCTGTGACTAAAACATTTCCATGACTGAGGGTGGTGCTCATGTTAATGCCAGTCGTGGTTTTTGGTAAATCAAATTATATTTGGACATATAACTGCTTTCTTTTAACCAAATACTCTTACACAAGGTTTTACATGAGCTTCGAACCATCTTTCACTGACGTGCAGTGGGCTAAGTTTGCTTCACTTGACCTGAGTTTGGGCTGTTGGTCACATAACAACGGGTAGTTGTGCAGTGTCTGAGTGGAATGAGAGATTATAACCCCTGTCTTAGTTCAAATATGGTCCCTAGTGTCAGATGTGAATCTGCTTAACTGCTTATTTATTCATTTATTTGTTGAATTAAGTCTGACTGTCTAAGTCGATTATCATATTATCTGCTCTCCTCTGAAATTAAATAGGTGCTATCCAATTGCGGTAGCCAGATCAACATCATGATCAACGGAGTTCCTGTCTGCCGTTTGAGTTGCTAGATGACACACATGCTACATTTATCTCAACACGAAGAGCTTCACAAGGCTGAGCTCGGAGCTCTAAAATCCTGACGATGAAGTTTTTAAATCGAAGCAGATAGAAACATTTTACTGATCTGAAGAATAGAGCATATTGCTGCATTCTGCTCAACAATGTTATGCTCTCCAGCTGAGATAATATTACATTTGGATCTCTCTCACATATGCAGGCTGACTTTCTGTGGGGAGAAATGTCACTCTTTCCCTCCCTCTCCTACCAACCACTTTTCAACTCTTTATTTCTATGCAGTTTTATTTCTGTGACCTCTCCTGTCCTCTGTCCTTCCCCCTGAAGATGTACCTGAGCGCTGCAGGCTAACCTACCTAACTGTATCTTATTTTAACATCAGTAAAGTCCTCTTTCCTCCTCCTGCAGTTGGTTGATTTGGGTGTCAAGATTCACATAAATGTCAAACACGCTTGAAATTAAATGTGCATGAATGTCAGTACGACACAGTTTTTGTTGGTGGTAATTAACACTCAGATAAGCCTCAGTGCTGTTGTCTTCACCTACAATTTGAAATTCCTGCACTGATTCAGAACTTTAATCAAAAACCTGCGTCATAGGTGTTAATCCACACCTTCCAGCCAATCAGAATCAGAATTCTCAGTGGCAATAGCAGAAAAACTTTTAATTAATCTGTCTTTACAAAGTTGAAGCAACACAGAAATTACATTTATACACAACTAATCTACAACAAATACATTTTGACAGTAGTGCCGCTCAGATTCCACTTTTTCTCAACATAATAAGAAAACATTGTGTGTGAACCAACCCTACCACCTAAAAGATGTAAGTATGATCCAGGCAGTAATTGTGGTTGTCAGCACAACCTAATTGTGAAAATCAGTATACATAGATAACTATACTTTCTAGGCCTGTATAGAAAACAGTCACAATACAGAATTATACTGCTCAGGCTGTTTGCAGATCTCACAGTCACTTGCTCGTTTGTTTCTCTGAAATGCCACAGATCTTTTTCTAAAACGGCAGAGCAGCTCTTTTTTACCCAGCAGAGTCACTCTTGTGCTTCATGTAATTTTTAGAAACCAGCTTGAATCCAACAGCGTTAGTCATCCCATTTGTTTTCTGGTTGTTGGTACAAAGAGGTTTCTGACGACCATGTGAGCCTCTTCAGTCCAGCAGCTCAGCCAGCCATTTACTCGTTTTTCTGGAAGCTTTTGCATAAAAGTCACTGGATGAGATAGTCTGAGCTATGTTTACAGATAAGTAAGGTGCAGTGAAGTGCAGTTTGCTGTACAGCATGACCCTGACAGCAGCAGAGTGCAGGGAGAGTGGTTTTTGTGTCCCAGACATTAATGTTTAGACTAATGGAGTTGTGATTCAACAAAACACAGGGGAGAATAGTCTCATATCTGTTGGAAAAATACCTTTTTGTACTTCATCTCAACTTTGTTCTACTCTTTGTATTGTTAAAAAGGAGTCCCGCTATAGCAGAGATAAGTCGTGTGACATTTCCGAGTCTTAACTCCGCCAGCTTTTGATCCGGCTTCATCTGATTTCCTCTTTATCAACTGGATGTCGATGGTGGTCGTTGTTGCTGTTGGTCACAGCGATAAAAGTGCCAATCAGCTTATCATGGCATTTAACAAACCCAGCCAAAACATGACCTCAGAGATGGAACGGTTCCAGCACATGCACCAGCTTTACCGGACGTCCATTAACTGTAAAATCGTGCTTTTACAGTCAAAACGGCCTCTTTTTGTCCTCATCCATTGCCTTCTCGTGCAGACCTCATTAGCAGGAGACTGCAGGTGTTCCACTCCAGTTGAGTGACGACCGATTTCATTAGCTCCCTCAAGTGCCAATCTGCCCTCTAATACGACTGCCAGAGACAGACTGACTGCTCACAGGCCTCGTGTGGTCCCCGTCGGTTCACTCCATGGCGCCCTTGAGCTAAGTAACCGGGACACGGACGCTCTAAAGAAATTTTTTGTGGTAAGCATCGAGGTGATTAAGATTCAGGCAGGGTAGCGGCAGAGTTCACCTTGGGCATTAAACAGTAGTTGGCTCTGCTGAGGCCGGGACTCTGGGACAGCTACTGTCGATGATACAGATGGACGAGTGCGATCGAGAGTTGAAGATTAGATGGAGGCAGAGAGCGAAGGAGGAGGAGGAGGAGGAGGAGGAGGAGGAGGAGGAGGAGGAGGAGGAGGAGGAGGAGGAGGAGGAGGAGGAGGGGAAGGCGGCGCCACCCGGGCCTGTGTCTTTCTCCTGTTTCCGTCTCGTACAAACGCAGACACACACAGACCCCGAAGCTGTGACTTTGAAGTGCTGTCTTTAATAAGGAGTTAATTAAAAAAAAAGGCTGCATGCTACCAAGCAGATAACTGAGAAAAGAAAAGGGAGAAAAAGGAGCAGATATGGAGCGGGGAAGTGATATTGACAGCTCGGTGAAGTGCCAGAGTGTCGTTTCTCCTGATTGGCAGAGAAGCCAGCTGACACACAGCACAGATCTGAAAGCTGCCACCCACATGTGTGAACAGCACAGTCTGCCACATAGCATTATGATAATGGATGACGGAGGGACAGCAGGAAGAAGGAAGTAGCATGATAATTTATACTTTTGGGATGAGAAGACTGATGGGTGGTTCATTGTATGTGGGTGTAATTTATGTTCTTATTTTTTTCTGTCCGCCCTGATCGGGTTCCTGACATCGTCTTCTCTCTAACCCTCCTCCTGCTCCCCCGTCACCTCTGGGTCTTCGTGGTTATCTCCCCCTCTTTCCTTCCAATCTATCACCTCCTTCTCCTACACGTCCTGTGTTCTCCTCCGCCTTCCTCAGCCATCTTCGTCCTTACAGTTCTCCCCTCCTGCCAAGCTAAACATGTGCATGTCCTCTTCCTCCCTTGTTGTCCTCACTCTTTTCTCATTTTTCACCCCTCCTCTCCACCCTCATCCTTTTCTACTCTTTCATCCTCCCCATCTCTTCATTTTCCTATAAAACTTATATCACAGCTGCTAACCTACTCCTCGCCTCTTCGATATTCTTCCTCATCATTTTTTCCTCTCACTCTATCACCCATGAAATGAAATTAAAAATCAGTTATTATAAGCTTACAATAAATAAATGAAAAAAAAAATTAAATTGTCCTCTCCATCTCTTGTCTTTTTCTTTTCCTTCCCTCCACCTACACCAGCCTGGGTTCTACAAAGGTGTGGCTGGCTCTCAGGTGACCCTATCCAGCTTGGTGAACCAGTCGAGGGCCATGCTGGAGGAGCAGGCACGCCACTTGCTGACGGAAGCGGAGCGGCAGACCATGGGCTACTACGTGGAGGAGTACCGGGACGGACACATCGGGGTGGAGCAGCTAGTTGTGGCGCTGTTTGAGCTGCTCAACACACATGCAAAGGTGAAGGCTGATGAGGCATGTTTGAGAAAGGAAAGAAACAGATCAAAGAATCACTTTCCTGATGCAGGACTGTGTTCTCCTGTTCAGTCTGCGTTTGTGATTGCTGTGAGCTTTGAATTTAAGTTTTCTGAGCCCCTCTCAGATTTATGCCCAGGCTTTTTGCCGATGCCCACAGTTCTGTTTTGTTTTTCCTTCCTCCCAGCTCTTAAAAGACTCTTGATTTTCTCACAGTCTGCAGTAGTTCACCTTGTAGAAGAACACAATAAATCAAAGGCATTTTATTTCCAATTTCTCAAGTACACTGCTGTATCATACACCAGTAAAAACCTTTCCCAGCAACCTTGTAGAGTATTTAGAGCTACTGCACAACTTTCTTACTGAATTGATTGTTTTTGTACAAAATTACAAAAGGAATTCATCTAAAATAAGAGCAAAATAAAGTCAAAATTAATCATTTGAAGGACTAAAACATTCATATAACTAAAACAAAAAAAAAAAAAGAGTTTGGGCGATATCGGCTATAGAGATGTCTGCCTTCTCTCCAATATATTGAAACTTGATGGTACAAAAATAAAAATAAAAACTAAATGACATGTCTCCATCTCCAGAAATTGTGACCCTCAAAATAATCCACAGACCTTGTTGAAAGCAGTTTCATGTCGGAGCTATTTTTTTTTTTTTCTTACCTCTACAAGAGGCTAATTAACTAAGCTAGCTAACATTACAGCTCAACTAAGGACATTAATGTTTACATCCGATGCTGTCACACCACAAGCGTCTCATCCATAAGTAGACGCAGTGTCCTTTTGCGCTATTGTGCGGCTGTTGAGTGTTGTTCAGTAGAAAGAAAATAGCTCCTACATGAAACTGCTCACAACAAGGTCTGTCAGGCTCATGATTTCTGGAAACTCTGTTGAATCTTTCAAGTGTATTTTTTATGCGCTTTAAGCACCACAAGTGTGCCATCTTGTTCCATTATATTCAAGAGACAGCAGACATCTCCTTGACAGATATCTCCCAAACTCTGCAACGCACACCAAAACAAGGTAGAGGGATAAATAGCACTACAGGTAAGAGTAGAAAAATATGTATTTTTGATTTCCGGGTGAACTATCCCTTAAAAAACCTGTTCAGTCTAAAATTAGGTTTATTGTAGTTGGTGCAGCCCACCCATGTCTGTCACATCATACCTTTGCCTCCCCTCTTGTTTCTCCCCCTCTGTACCTTCCTCCCCTCAGTTCTCTCTGCTGTCAGAGGTGCGAGGCCTGGTCACCCCACAGGACCTGGAGCATTTTGACGGGTTGGTGCTGCGTCGTGAAATTCAGGCTCTAAAGGCGCGACAGGGGACTGCTGGAGCCACGGCACTCCAACAAGACTCCCTGTCCATGGTGTCATACCCAGATACCCTGACCTCGTCCTCGGCCAGCTTCATGACCAACACCACACTCAGCTCTGCACGGGTAGGCTGGGTTCAGTAGTTCCGACATTATCTGACTATTCTTAATTGAGAGAATTTAGAAAGAGCTTGTCCTAAAATGTTTATTCCTGGGTTAGATGGGGAGAGCAGTTTTTCTTTTTTCTTTTTATTTCAGAATTATGGGCTGTGTGGAAACAAGACAAGTGTCCATATGTGGATATTTTGGGATGGTTGCTCTCTTTAGCTCTCTCTGTTTAAAATTAATATTTCATGCGCAGCGTTTTTTTGAGATTGCATTCTAGTACAACACATTTTGATGGAAGCACCTGAGTTTGGCTATTTTTGTAGTCTGCCCCACTGTCTGTTTGGATTGCAATTGGTTCCCTCTCTGTTTGACTATCTGCCCACTCTTACTTTCTTCTGGTTGTGTGTGTGTGAGCGAGAGAGAAAGATAGTTGGAGAAACAGGCAGAGAGCAAATTGTGATATATTTCCATGGATTTTAACAGATTCTGCTGTAGAAAGATCCTGCCCTGGTGTGGACTCTGTCAGGCTGAGCAATAACACGTTTCAGTGGCTTCCTGTAGAGATTGAAAAGTCTTTCGGACGATATTTGATAGGTTGTGTTTTTCTTCCACCTCGATGACCCAACCCCCCACCCCCTGTAGGAGAGGCTGCTGTGGCTGATAGATATGATGGAGGTAGGGATCACTGCTGTGAGTGATGTATGCTTTCCAACACAAACCCACACATTCAGGTTACACACCAAACAAGGGGTTGTGCCCTGTGGGCAGATGTGTACCAGACACATGAACATACACTCAGACTCTCACCTTGGTTTGTGGTTTTGCAGTGAATTCGTTTGCAGTGTTTGCTTCTTGTTTGATTTTTCTTTCTCTATTTTGATCCGTAGTGCTTTTAAGGAAAGTGATTTGTTTCTCTCCACAGTCCTGATGATAAACAGCGATAACAGTGTGACTGTACAGGAATTATCTCGCTCTTTTTATGAGGGGGAGCAAAGATCACAAAAAGAACAGCTGGTGTTTCATCCGAAAGAGTTTCATTCAGCATAAATGTTTATGTTGAATGTGTTTAACAAAAATCTTTTGTCAGAAAATGAATGTGCATGCCTGGTTAGTAAATAACACCAGGCATTTAGTATATTTTGCCCAGAAAACAATTAAACCCTCTCCACAATTTTATTACTGAAAACATTCACAAGAGGAGGCTGTTTGTTTTCCACTTCTGGAATCAGTTTCTAATTGTAGAAGAAAACATTTGTTGTGTGGGAGGCATACAAAGAAGGGGAAATTTAATTGAAAAGCTAAAATCCTGAAATTGTTACTTCAAAAATATCAGCATATTTTTTATGTGAAAATCATAAAACCATAAAGATTATTATTTTATATTATATTTGTTAAAATGTTACACAAAGTGTGGACCCCCACCCCCTAAAAAAACAAAAACAGAAAACAAAACAGGAATCAATTTCCTGTTATTGAAATATAATATGTTACTAGATGGCAGCCAAATAATTGAGCATGGTTACTGTGATACGTCAGGGCAGTTTGGTTTCCTTTAAAGGTATCAGTGTGTAATATGTGGAGTATTTAGCAACATCTAGTGATGAGGTTCTAGATTGCAACACTCCCTCGCTCACCACTCCCTTTCCAAAGACTTTGGAGAAGCACCAGAAGCTACGGTGACCGTCACCGACAAGAATATATTTTCTAAATATGGATTCGTCCACAACAGCGTTGAGCATTTCTATTAATTCAAGTGATGAGGTGAAGAGGTATTTGGGTATTTAGTCTATAAAACTATAGGTTATAACTAAAAAAGAATAATAATTAGGATCATACAAAGAAATGATGGAGCATTGGGGGGGGGGTGTATATATTAGGGTCGGTTGTAATCTTTAATGTTATTCTTACCTGTCCAGCAGAAAGCAGGACACATCGCATCAGTCTACAAACATTTCTCTTTCATCAGAGATTTCCATCTTGGAAATGCAAAACCAATGTTTATTCTTGTTTTATGCTGTCGCTTTTCCCGATCTCGTTTAGCATCTTGGAGTTTTAGTTTTAGTGGAACTTCAATGCTGGAATGGAAGCCGGTCATTGGCAGATGTTTTTGAACTCTATTTCTAAAGTAACATTGGCTACTGTTACAGAGCGGAGAGAATGTGAATAAAGTCACATCCTTTGGACTGTAACAGAAAATCCGACCCAAGTCCTTCACAAAGAAATCCACAGTCCAGCAGCATTAAACAACTTAAACAAATCGTCCACAGGCTTGTAAAGGCAACCAAGAGAGGAGAGGAAGGTCTCATTTTTCATGTCACGATACAATCTGCTCACATATGGCCACTAAAAAAAGTGATTAATACATGTTAATTGTTTACTAGAGCCCCTTTAACATACACATTTGTCAGACTTACCCAATGAGCCTACAGTAATGTCTTAACATACTGTAGGCACTCTTCATAGTGAAATTATTGCTCCAGTCATGCACTCCAAAGCCTCTGGTACCACAGCAGAGCACTTTCACCTTGAGAGAAAACATTTTCATTCAAGTCATTATTACATTTATTTCAAATTGGGAGATAACCGCCCCAGCCCCACCTCCCCATCTGCTCTGTTTGTGTCTAATCATATCGGTTGTTTACTGAGCAGCCTTTTGTTCGGTTCAGTTTACACAGGTGCCAACAATTCAAAACCAAATGTCTTCGTATGTAGTAAATGTGTCAGCAGGAGAATGTTTGGTTGTGGATGAAGACAGCTGATTACACAGATGTCCACGCACACACACACACGCGCACATGCACGCACATGCACACACACACACACACACACACACACACATAGTGTCTAAGCTGACAGCGGAGATAAGCTGTTGACTGTCTGCAGATTTTTGCACCAAACAGTCGTTCATATTCAGAAGGGTTTTCTCTGCCTTTCTGCTCCCCCCTCAGAGAGGCAACATTTGCGTGTGTGTGTTTCGGTCTGTATTCTTCTTGCGTGTATGTGTGTCTATTTGTGCTGTTTTGGACCCATGGGTGACTGCTACCACTGCTGTGTTAAGCAGATTAGAGAGCTGGGTGGCTTTTGGGAGGATAACAACACTGGATTTCTGAACCACACTCACAACCAGGTATGTAGTCAACTGCATACCAATGCATGTACACATGCACAAATTGTAAACAAACACACACAGCATGCACATATCATGGAGATTGACACACATACACACAGCCAACATTTTTTTCAATATATGTTGAAGGAATTATGTAAATTTCCACCACAGTCGACACTATATGTCAAGGGTATAAAAAGTGATTCGGGAATAACTGTTAAAGGAGACATATTACACTCATTATCAGGTTCATAATTTTATTTTGGGTAACTACTAGAACAGGTTTTCATGCTTTATTGCTCAAAAAACATGTCCGTTTCCCTTATGATGTCCACTGCTGCAGTACTGTATTCTTCCTCTGTCTGAAACACTCTGTTTTAGCTCCTGTCTCTTTAAGGCTCCGCCTCCCAAATACCCAGTCTCCTCTGATTGGTCAGCTCACACATGCCTAAGACAACGCTAACAACAACAGAGCAGCTGTGCTAAGTCAATTCTTACGTGCCAAACTAGCCGCTAGGCATACATCATGCAAATGTTTGACATGGTGACTTAATGTGATGTCACAAAGTCACATATTAAAAGCGGGACCATGATGAGGCGTTTCAGACCCTTCATGAGCAGTGTTTTCTGTGGGAGAGAGGAGCTCCTGTAGGTGTGGACTTTGACCTTTTTGACTTTCAAGACTTTTCACATGCACAATGATCTGTAAATTTAAAACACTGAAGGAAAGGGAAAAAAAACCCAAAAAAACACAATAGGTCTTCTTTAATTCTTTTACTGTCAGAACACCAGAAAGGTAAAAAATAAATAAATAAATGTTTGTCAACCATTCAAGTGTAAATTATTTCATACTTTTAAATAAAACATGCAAAAATGGGGGGAACCAAATAGGCAGAATACATCCTTTGACCCATAACATCCACTGGTAAGGACAGATATCATTTCTGTCACAGAAAAATATTTACAAGAAAAATGTTAGTAAAATCTGGATAAAAGTATTTCTAACACCTGGGTTTCCTAGAATAAGAGGATTTAACAGTTATTTCAGAATATTTCTGTCTCATCGTTAACAAACCTCTGTGCAGACACCTGCAGCTAAATACTAACACGTGCAGCACAATGCGTTTTTGTTTTTTTGTTTTTTTTTTACACAGTTTCACGGCTAAATACATCCTTGCCCAGACCAAACACTGCAAGGCCACCAGGTGCCACAAAACACCTTCCACAATCAACCATCTGTGGGCAGATCAATAGTCTTTGTACTCACAATTGCTTTCACTGTTCCTGCAGTCTAACGTCTGTGATCCTGTCAGGCTCCCCTGCAGTCATCACAGAAAGTGAATCAGAGCTGCAAGTGCAGACAAGCTAGGAGTGTTTGGTCTAGATTTCACAACATTTGTCTTTAAAGTTGGTCACCATGTCAGTTTAGGTGATTATGGCACCTTAAATTCTTGCTGTGACTTAGCTGAAAGACATGTCAGACTACATGTAGAACCAGGTATAGCTTGCAGCGTGACAGCAGGGATGACAGCAGGGATGACAGGGGCAGACGGGGACAACGACCAGTGTCAACGACCGTGGCATCACAAATGTCACAGAGCATGTCATAGACGTTGTCAAACATTGTAAGAGAAGGTGCGGGAATTGTTACATGCTTGTCTTTTCATCCTGAGGCATCACAGACGCAGAATTGGTTGTTTTCCACAATAACAAACCTACACAGGGCAGATTTTCATTTACGAGTTGCACCACATCCATCAAATCTGGGAATTATTGAGCTGAAATTGTTTTATCTGATCCCTGCAGTCAAACATATCACAGCCACCTCCATTCTGCTTTCACAACACAACACATCACACTACTTCCTGCATTGAACGCTGTCACTGGATGTAAATCATGTTCTGCAGAATTGCCTAATATGATTTCTGGGTAGACTGAGATACACACACACACACACACACACACACACACACACACACACACACACACACACACACTGTGTGGATGGTAACTGGTGATGAACACAATCACACACACATGCAGACACAGCATGCTCTGAGTGCTTACAGTGCAGAGCAGCATCTCGGCATGTAGAAAGTCGATTGACTCTTGTGATAAATAAATTGTCTGTAAGTGCTCCGCGTGCAGCAGCGAGGGGTAATTAAGCTGAATTGATGAGGCTTTTGTTTTGGTTTAGTGGCAGACTTAAATGAAGGGCAACGTCTCTCTGAACTCTGCTCCTCTGCTCTGAAATCACATCGCAGATCTGTCGCAAATAACCCCCCTTCACCATGGCGGTGAGATTGAGCTGCCAAATCCTGCTTTGAACTGAGCTGATGGTTCTTTATCGATTTCACAGCATGTGTGTTTAGCCTGTGGAAGAGATGATAGCTGTGTGTGAGTGTGTCTATGTGTGCGTGCTTTATTTGCTCACCTTCCTTTTAATCTTTGAGACTGGTGAGCAAATGCAAGCACATATTGACGTCTTTTCTTTTTTTCTAGGAGACGTGGATCATCCACCAAATCTAATTTGGCATTTGTTTTGGGACAAACACACATCTGTGTTTAACATCTGCTCACAAGCTTTCTCTCTGTTTTAATCACTCTCTTCTTCCTCCTCCCTCTCTGTTTCTCTGCCTCTCTTTCGTCACCCTCCCCTCCACCCACCTCATTTCCCTCTTACCTCTCAGAACGACAGCGTGGTGGAGAGTAACCAGGATGTTCCTCCGGAGAGTCTGAATACGCTGCTGACCGACATCTCTCTGGTGAGCCTGGCAGGCAGGCAGGCCGGTGCAAACCCTGCTTTTGCCTGATAAAGATGGATGTGACACAGGGGAAGAGAGGAGGGTGGGAAGAAAATGGGAAAAAAAGAGAGAGAAAAATGCAGAGAGGAGAGGAGAAGAGGTAGAGACAAAGATGTGGCTGACCCGCAGGCTTTGCATTCTAGACCGAGGTGGAGTGACACAAGTGTTTCCACTAAATGAGAAAGAAAGAGGAGAGCTTTGGGAAAGTAAGTGCCAGTCTAGCCTTTCTTTATCTTTTCGTTGTTGATCACTGTGAGACCTGGCATGTCCAATTCTCCTCCCGCCTCTCCATCTCTGCACCTTTGAGTTAAAAGAAATGTTCAAGTTTCCAAAGCAAAAAGAGATATCAGGAGGTCTCGTATGTTTACTCTTAACAGCAGGATAGGAGCAGAAGGTCACAGAGAAAGCTTTTAGTCTGTCGTCATCCACGGCTGCCTGCAACTCAAATCATACCTTACTTTTCTTTTGTTATGTGTCTTTTCTGCTCATTTTACGTTTCTTTCCATACACCAGTGAGCCACTCATGTATCAGTGTTGTTCATTTCACTGTTCAGTTTGTGTTTGAGCACTCTTACCTTGAAACACAGGAGACTGGCGGAATGAAACCAACGAGCAACGACGTGTTCAGCCTGGTTTGGATGCATTAAACGTCTACAAGTCTGCTGTTTTTGTCGCTAAAACCTGTGGAGTGGTTAAACAGCTGTTAAATACAGTTGTGTAAGTGAAGATGGGTGAGAATTGTGAGGAAAGAATAAAACAGTGGGTTTAAACTTAGCTTTTAAATGTATATCCTCTGCATGTGACAAAGTTGGGGTGTGAAGTAGGTGATATGAGGGGGATGCCATCCCTCTTGTTAACCTGCCATCCCCCCTGTTTATCCCCTCATAGCAGAAAGAGTTCAGGGACAGAGGGGTTGAATCTGTCTGACTAACAATCATTTATCTGACTCAGGTTTGTGCCAGCTAGAATCTATGGCCCCGACCATGGTTCTGACAACTAAAGAGCCAAAAGAGTTGGTGTGAATAAAACGAACAGGGTCCACCCCCCCTGTTAAAAATAAACAAACTGCCTCCTGGGTTTAATCATACAGTCAGCTCTTTTTTCAGTATGATACACGATAAATGGTTCAAAGTTGGCAGTTGAACAAAAACTGGGACTGTACTATCTCCCTATTTATTTCCCTTTAGATATAAAATCTACAATTTTTTTTTACTATTTCTTAAAGGTGCAGTATCTAAGAATCAGCCACCTGTCAACGCAAAGTCACTCCAAACGAATAGGGGGCAGCATATCATCAGAGTAACTGCTAACTGTAGCTGCTGTTAGATAGTTAGCTCAGTTAGTGGTCCAGACTGGGACCTGAGGTGGTATTACAAAACAGGACAGGCTTGGGCTAGCTGGTTAGCATGCTAACTTAACTTTTGCAGTAAATATCTCTGCAACAAAACACACAGATGTCTTTGACGTAATTTCAAAACGGTTATTTCTTCACATTCTGTTGATAATTTTAGTAAAAATTTATGTTTTAAACCAAAATTCTTACATTTTGCACCTTTCAAGGGTCGTCTCACCCTCGTCTATTACCTCGTCTATTACCAAAAAACATATTTTGTCATTTACCTCTAATAGTATTCTGTTTGTGGAGCTCACAACTTTGATACATTACATTTAAAAAAAATTAATATTATCAAATGTTTCCAAAATAAGCGTCACTGTTTTTCTGGGAAAACCACAAACCTCTCTGTCAACAGTTTTCACTGTTTCTCTTCTGTAGAAATTAGAGTGAAAACTCTTTACAGTGTGGATTATTATGTGGATTATTCAGTTTAAGGCGTCGAGGCAATCAGCGCAAGGTTATATGGAGGTGTGGCAGGAGTGTCATCTTTGGATCAGTGAGTATTTGTAGTATTTGTCCTCACCTGCTGGTGCAGTGTCATGGCAGTGTGATGTACTTTGAGGCACAGGGCAATAATAGAAACTCGAAGCAATTCAACAAACCTCTGAATGTCTAATTTTGGCCTATATGACAGTATCTATTTCACCCTTATAAGAAAACATACAAATCTTCTATTATATGTATTATAGTTATAGGCTACATGGTGTGATTTTCTAAATTTAGTGGAAACAATATCGACCAGCTGCTCTGATCAACAGCTTATGTGA
Source organism: Pagrus major (assembly GCF_040436345.1). Lineage (NCBI taxonomy): Eukaryota > Metazoa > Chordata > Actinopteri > Spariformes > Sparidae > Pagrus > Pagrus major. The sequence goes on from NC_133226.1 coordinate 7,001,959, forward strand.
TTGGCCATTGCAGCCTAACATCATGTTGTGTTTCTGTTAATTAAACTTTTCACAACAGGGCTCCGTAATGCACACAGTACATCGCTGTATATATCACATTTTTACACCCCTAATCATTGATGAATATATCCTCTCACCCCAGGATGATGTACAGTCCAACCCAGCCGAATCTCCCCCCACCTTCAAGCCTCCGCCCCCACCAGGGGTGCAGAGGCACCCAAGTAGACGGGAACAGCTCAACAAATGCCCCTCATCTGAATCATCCCATTCAGGCCTGTACTTCACAGCCCCCACCTCACACAACCACAGCAGGGAGCCAGGACACACCACCGCCTCGCCCTCACTGCACCACAAACATCCCAGGGACCCGTCTCGGGACTACGCAGCTGTCAGGAAGAGAGACCCCTTGGTACCTTCCAAGAAAGAACAAATAACAGCTGCTCAGTTGTCTATGGTCACACAACACAACATCGGCCCTTTCCCCAGGGTCCAGTCCCCCAGCAGAGGCACCAAACCTGCCGCCCCATCCCCTTCACCTCCACCTCCACCTCCACTCCCAGCTCCTCCTCCACCCCCTTCGCTGCCCCTTAAGCCAGTGTCCATGTCCAAAGCATCGGCCGCCTCCTCTCCTGGCTCTAAACAGCAGTTTGTTACAGTGGAGGTTCACAGGCCTAACGCAGAGCCCGACGTCAACGAGGTGCGCCCGCTGCCCCAAGCTCGAGGTGAGGAATGTAGAGCTCTGACATTCATAAAGGGTCACGTTTCAGTCATTATCATATTCCTTAAAATTAAAGATATAATATGTAACAAATGCAGTAATGGAAATGAGTAGATATTTTAGTTAAATATTTTGTTGAGATGTGTACTTGCATTATCCTAAATTTTTCAAACATTGTTTGAAACCAGAGAAATCAACGCTGGTGATGCTGTGTTTCATTTGGTCACTTGTCTCTATAAGACAGGGAAGAGTCAGGGAGTGAGGGAGGGAGGTGATGAATGACACTAAACGTAATGTTTAGTAAACATTACCTCATCCATAAAAATTTCCACCTGAGCCACGTCAGATAGATTTTCGTCAGCAAATAGACACTTTTCACTGCAGACATTTTGACTCATCAAAGCAGGTAAAGCACAAGTGTGACCAACAACTTTAACAATGACTCTATTCTATTAAGTGTCCCAAGCCCAGCCATGTCAGTGAGTGACCATGCATAATAGCAGAGCTATGGAACTAGCTCACATAAATAGAATGCAGCCAGGATTAATGTTATAAATTCCACCCAGGCTTTTCCTGCTTTGAAAAGTCCAAATGGTGCCATCTTTGGTGGTTGTTTAACAATGAAGACAACAATTCCCATGATCCCACTCTATTCACATCTTTTCTTTTTGTTTTGACGGACCTCTAGCCGCAGAAATTACATACTGTGCATTTTATAATATACTCTATAATTTATCATATACTATATAATTTTACACCTGATACCTGTATTTATACTGTAATGCAAGATTACCGTCGCTTACCAAATAAGTGTATTGTAACAGTATTTTAATTGATTTAAATTTCAAGTAATTCACATTGCCCTTTGAGTGCGGGGATCCTGCATCCTCCTCTGTGTGAAAGTTTCAGATGCGGCGAGGGGTGAGATTTCCCTGCGGCTCTGATACGCCTCCGGAGGTAATATCAGAGGCGCATAAGAGGCGAACTGTACCTGTGTGAATGGAAAAGCCAGAGGCGCGGAGCAGGGGCATGTCGATCTGATGGTGTTCACAGTCTGACAGCTAAACAGATCCTTCACTCATCAAATAAAAGAGAAATGACCCACAAAGCAACGTTACATGACCAAACAACAGTAACATAGTAACTAGTAGTGTCTTTGGCAACTTACATGAGGAAAAAAATACCGCAGTTATACGTGGAGAAGTGTCTGTCATCCTGTCTGTCCTACCGACTCTTCGTCACATTTCTGCCCGAAAAACAGCGTCTGTCCCCGGCAAAAAACTTTAACTCACAGAGTGTTTGTCTCCTTCCACTATTGTGTTGTTGTAGTTACTGTCTTGAAAAAAATCACCGTGACGGTCAGCCCTCCCGACCGAGACTTCAGTGAACTTTCCCCCAGAAAACAGCACCCCTCCCCGCGAGTGAGAGTCAGACAGACTGTTTACTGATACCAATTATGTAATTATGTAATTTAGAATGAAAAATTTAACTTTGTCACTTTCCAGGATGCATGGTGGGTCAGGATCTCAATCACAACAGCACATTATAACAGCATCCATATGATTATAAACAGTCAGCAGGTACAGATTAGCAGGAGGGCACCAGGGGAAACACGTTTAAAAAAACACACAGATGTCATCATCATGACGTGTACCGTCACACCTCTTTTGGATCTGCAACGCTGGCTTGCTGTATGAATTGACATACTTACTGGCTTTACGCCGGAGCTGCTTGGTTCTGTGTGAACAAACAAAGGCGGAGAATTGGCGAATCTCCGCTGCGGCGATAACGTGGAGTCTTTGTATGAAAAAGGGCTGCTGATAGCCAAACAGACCAGATAAAAAAAAGGCAAACTAATTTGTTATTACTGCATTGGAGCTGCATATATGTTAAATGTGACCGTATGTATACACATAGACGCTTTAAAAAAGTATTTCTCAACAAACTTTTCATTTAAGTATTTGTCGTGATTATGAAACATTCAGGTCAGATACTGCAGTTGGGATTCATCATTTACTGATAGTGTCCAAATTCTGAGGTTTTGCAAATTTTCACTGTCTGCAATAAAAATGTGAAAATATGCAGCTTTACTTATAAAGAAGATGTGTATGAATATCATGTGTAATCTTTCCAAATATGCATTTACTTGGGCTTAATGTGCTTAAATGAGCAATTACCCAAACACTGTGTATAATTGCCACTGCATGCTTCACTAATCATAATAAGCTGTTAATCTTGTATTAAATCTTAAAATCAGATCATCATTTTAATTATTTCATTATTTTTTATTTTCGCAGTGAGGTTTTTCTGTTTTTTTATTAATTTTTGCTAAACTTAAGACTCACAACCAATAAAAATGGATAGCTTTTGTACAATAAGATTGAGATTCTCATCACCATGTCGTGTGTGCCTGTTTGCTCTCAGGAGGCGCCCTGTCTCAGCTGTCAGACAGTGGCCAGACCCTCAGCGAGGACAGCGGGGTGGACATAGCTGAGTCAGGACACATCAGCAAAGACAGCAGCTCCCATCCCTCACGCACACGCCACCCCCGAGACACGCAGGGGGGCGGGGGGGACAACCCCTCCAAACCGGTGAGGGGGTGATTCAGAACAACTGTGAGCCAAACATGGAGGGATGAGTGGATTTATAGTTAAACTCAGAGGAATGACAAACGAATTCAGTTATGTAGGTGTCTGTATTTCTATCTTTGTGAGGACCTATTTGAGTGAGATTTTCGGAATCCAGGACACATTTTGAAAGTGAGGACATATTTTGAAAAATTAAGACATTGTTGGACAACCTTTTTGAAAGTAAAGAAATATCTGGAAAGTGAGAAAGTAGTACATTACAGTAAGTACATTTTCTGAAAAAAAGTAGATACTTAGGTTAATACCCAGTTAAAGGGTTAAGGTTAGAATAAGTTTCAAGTTAATGCTAGTTTGGAGGTGGAGAATGCATTATTATATCACTGTGGGTCCTCACAAGTATAGATGTGCATACGTGTGTGCTCACGTCAGCTGAAAAACTCTAACCAGTTGATAAATCAATGTTCTTTATTGCTAATTCTCCTCCAGAATCTGTTCTCAATCCTAACATGATCTCTTCTCTCCTCCCTCTGTTTGCTCACACAGACTGTTTCCTTTGTTTCACTCATTTGTTTATTTGTCACTCATGTCATTCATTCGCTCACATGCTCCATCATTTGTTTCATCAGTCACTGCAGTGTAGCGTAATGATACTCTGAAATCGCTCTCTGGTTCTTATTGATTGATGGGAGGAATAACAAGTAAGGATGGGAGAGGTCTGATTGTTTATGATGAGAGGGCCGCTACATTCAATGCCTGTTTTAGATTGAAATTATTAGGCTGGAAATGCAGAGGCTGAATCAATTTGCATTTTAATGTGAAGGAATAATGCATTTGACCTGTTTTGTTTCAAGCAAGTGTATGCTGAGAAGAGAAGAAAAAATGTACTCATAAAAACTTACCTAAATAAACTTAAAGCAACATTATGTAGAACTTGGCATTTTGTGAGATTTGACGCCTCCCACAGTTTCATAGTGCAACACCACTGTTGTAAATACAAATCCCAGGTCTGTAACAGTTTGTCAGATGTAATGTAGGTGCTAACTACAAACAAAACTTACTACGTCACAACAATGTTATGTGTTGAAAACTTGTATGTTGAAGTAAACATGTATCTAACACTGTGATCCTACCCTCTCACTGAAGTTACATAATGCAAAAACAAGTGATGGGGGGCCATCAAAATGAATTTGAAGCTGATATTTTAAGGTGAAAAAAGTGGCATAATGTTGCTTTAAGACATTTCTTCAAGGGCCTTGAAATAGTTTTCTCAATGTCAGTTTTCTCATGTCAGTCAAATCTCACAACAGGCTAACTGGTGCAGGATTGTGGGCAGTTGTGGACAAGTTACTGAAGAAAACTTTGCAAGCCACACACTATGTTTAAGAGAAAACTTGAGTGTGAGCGACCAACTATGTTCCTCTGTTCCATTAGCTTACATTTCTTATGGAGGGGTTTGATTTTTTCGCCTTATTTGAGAAGCTTAAACAAGTCTTATGGGGTTTCTTGTCCATATTCTAAGATTAATTGGTGCCTGCTATTGGACTTATTAGTAAAATGTGTAGTTTTTGAAAATCACTGTATGTCTGCATCTGCCAGTGGGCAGATTATAATATTCTAATTTTAGAACAGGAGAGACTTGAAGTTTCCTGCAATTAGGTGGAAAAGATGTGTACATACTGTATATTGGTATCACAATCAGCCAGAATGAGTTGGAAAATATCAGCATTTCTTTATTCGTAAAAATCCAATATTGTGCATCCGTAAATGTTGTTTACATGAGGCTTTAGTAGCATGTCATTTATACTAAATACTAACAAAATAATCAGCAAATCAGCATATTCCTTGTTAAAAGTGAGTAAAGGAGTTCTTCAAATGGTTATTTATTTTGACCTCTGACTTGTGAGGCTGTTCTAAATAATTGCTCAAAGATTCAATATGTACATGTTAATATGGAGTGGTGGCCTTTATCAATGTGTTGATCCACTGGGGAGACTCTTGAGTGTGTCTGCACAGAGAAAAAGCTCTTCTTGGATAAACAAAGACAGAAAAAAATATATATGTAGGCACAGAGGGGAAGCAGACACAGGGAGAATGTGTAATGTTAGGAATATACTCAGGTTTATAAGTATGCATAGATAATGTTGTTATGTTATAACTTGTGCTCTTCTCCCCCATCACTGTAGCCGGGGCTGTTGGAGCCCACGTCTACGCTAGTGAGGGTGGCAAAGAGTGCCAGCACCCTGGGTATTGCCATCGAAGGTGGAGCCAACACTCGGCAGCCACTGCCACGGATTGTCACAATACAGGTGAGTCAGGATAATGTTTAAAATAGTACCTCCACTAGACTCACCTCTACTTTACCCCTTCTCCTTTTTAACATGCAGTCAGCTCCATTTTGCTGAGTATTCTCCTCATATTCTCAGCTGTGTTTATCATATCCTGGGTGCCTTGTTGATTCTCTGTGATGGCACCACAGGCCTACCTTCCAGGTGGGATTTGACATCCTTTAAAATTTTATATGGATTCACACTGAGATTTCCTGCTAATTTGGGACTCTCACAAAGACGATTGCAACATTAGTGGCCTTCATGAAAAGGGTTGACTGCCGTGGATATTAACAGCAACACTTTCTAAGTATGAGGGAGTCTGTTTAATGTTGATGTTAAGGACTTAAGGCAGGATCAGCAGCAATATACATGGGAGATTACACTATATAGCACATTTTATATAAATGCTCAAATTTGGCTCTGGTCAGGTATGTTAATGTTGAATTAAATGATGAGGCTGAACAGAGTCACGTCAGCAGTGGCAGCATGTCTGCATTTAGCAAGACTACATTGAAACCTAGTATATGGCTGGACAGGGTATGTTCAGTGTGCTATACAGGCCAGACTGCTACAAAGATAGTGGTAGTATCTATAGTGTGAATTCTTGGATATTAAGTGTTCATCTGCCATAAGGGTTGAGCGATGTCTACTGAATTGGCATGGAACATCACGATGGAAGATGATATTTTTTTGGAGGGGCATGATTTCTAGCTCATTCACAACAATAATGTACAGTAGTAACAGATTGTCCTGTGTTTATTATGTCGTTCTGTATCCAACTCCTCATTGTTGTTGTTAGGTACTAGTTATTGTGTTATATTTTTTACTATATCAGGAAGGATGTTCCATAGCAGGAAACTGCTCAACCTTGCTCAAGTGAATAGGGTGAATCATCACCAGCTCACCGAGGTTAGAGGATGCTGTCAATATGATAGCAACCTCAAGGTGTCTCACCTAGCCGAGAGAACTTTGCAGGAAAATCAACTCTCACATACCTGCCGGGCTAGCTTCTGACATACATACATCAACGTGATGGCGATAAAAGTGTCTGTGTCTTTCTGAACTACAGAGCTGTTGCCTCTGTCTCTTGCCCAGGGACTACAGTAAATTGTAAATGTAAATTAGCGTATTACTAAGTCTGATACAGCTAAGAAGCTATTTGTTGTCCCTGTCAACTAAACAAATACATTTTAAAAAAAATAGTTCTCTTCATCCATCTTCAAACTTTGCTTTCATTTCGATCTCAACTAGACATCTGTAAAGTTTAATTACTAGTGTTGGAAACAAACCTTTTCGTCCACCTGCCACTGTGGCTGGTACATTCCAAAATCTACCAGCCACTTTCCTATTTTCAGCTGCAAAATAATGAAAAAAGATCTACAATATTCGAGTAATAGGCTATTATTTAAGGCAAATATTTGAACTCTTAAGGAAGATACTGACATTCTCTCTTTCTCCCACTCATACACACACGCACGCACGCACGCACACACACACACACACACACACACACACTCAGTGTGCTCATCTTCTCCAAATAGGTCGAGGCTGATTTGTGCCTTCATGACAGCTGTATTCTCCATGGATGATTTGGTGGTAGCAAACCCTTGAGACTAGAGACTAGATGATCATTGTATGTGTGTGCTTATGAAGAGTGGCATAACACCAATATATTGTCTGGACTGTCTGGTCTCACAGAGGTTGCTGCTAGAAAGCATGATAAGCACCAATAATATAGGACTTGGATATGTAACTTTCGTGCAATGACCAGCGTCAACCGCGCTTTTTATTTTCTTTCTTTTATTTTATTTTCACATGTTAAAAACAGAACTTTGCCTACAACTTCTGCCGTATTGCAACCCTGAGGGGACACACTACCTACCTACCACACTACAGAAATACATTTTACTCACAAAACAGAAAATCTATCCGCATTTGGCGCTTGGTAGGTGGCTCTTAAATCACTGTGAAATCACAATGATGGTAGAGGTTCAGTCGTCCATGGCTGTCGTTGATCATCCACTGACCCAAAACTATCTGGAATTTTCTGCAGTGGTCTCACTAAAGTGTACTGAAGTGGCACATCAGATGACATGGTTAAGCCACATTTGAGTCAAATATGTCAAAAATGAAATGTATTAAACGCAAGTACTCCACTCATATCTTAGATGTTTTTGTTTGAAAGAGACTTTAATGAAGCAGAAGCCTTCAGTCTTCAGACAGTAGTATCCAAAACCAGCCAGCAATAGATCTGAAATGAGCAGCAATCAATGAGTGGAACAGCTGTAAAGCCTCCCTGAGGATGTAATTGAGGACTGTTTGTGTCTATTAATTTTGAAAGAGCACCGACCAGTGGTGTAACTACATCACTCACTCATTCAGTAAGTCGGGGACAGACGTTAGTGTTAACAGACCTGGCCGTGCTTTGGTGCAGTCCGGCCAAAGCACTGAATATTCAGATCTCTTGGCCATGCACAGTGAAATCCAAATATTGACAGCTTAGCTAGAAATGACAGGTTAGTCACCTGAAGAAAGCTTTTACTGTGACTGGGTGTGCATATATCTGTCTGCCATGGTAATTTTGCAAGTCAACAAAGCCTTGTATTAGCTCAGCACTATCTTTTGCACTAATCATGACTTAACCATGGAGAAGCAGGGAGTTACAATCTAAAGATCAGAGCAGTGAGCAGCCACAGACTTCAGTCCACACCCCGTCCAAAGCCCTCTCTTAACCTCCCACTCCACAGAGGTGGTGATTGAAATAAAAAAGGGTTGCTGATTGCGAGGGGAGGGATAAAAGGATCAGAAATCAGCACATTCAAAATCAAAGAGTGCACTGGAAGAAAGTGTGAGTGAAGGATGCAAAAGAAGGGAGAGCGGTGTGAATAAGGGGAAGAGGATTTGTACAGATGAGGAAGTGGTTGTATGCCGTATTTGGCTGTTTGGTTGGAAGGTCATTGTTGGAAGGATGCATTAGGCCCAAGTAAACAAATGTGTTTTTATTCCCAAACTCAGTTGCTCCCATTTGCGCTTGTGATACAAATTCCCAAACAAAGATAGGAAGATGGGATGTCAGGTTTTCCCCCTGTGAAACTATTTTATCTGATGCATGCGTTTCTGATTTTGTCTCCTGAAGAAAGAAGACAGCTTGCCTAATTTTATTTCTGAGCTGCTTCTTCGTTAAATGATTGTATGTTCCATAACTGTTCCTTTGCTCCATTCACTCAGAGATCAAAAAAGCATCAGCTTTCAAATTAAGAAGAAGGAAGGCCAGCACTGCAGCTTTGTATACATTCATGCAATTGCCACACTGTTATGTAAGTCAGGATGTAAGCACACAAAACAAGAAAGTTACACCTAAGAAATGAAGCCACTGAGTCGGCTCGATCCCCATCAATACCTCTCCAGCTCACAGACATTTGACTGAGAGACTATTACCCCTTTCACGCTGAACAAAAAATCCATTAACGCCCACTTCTAACTTCTAACTTCTGGCTTTTGTCTTCATTAGGAAAACGTACAATCAGCATTCATTTCCAGGTCGAATGACTCTGCAGTAGTCACATGTAATTATATGTTCCAGCTCTGATTGACTGTGAGAAAAACACCTGGATGGACACACTAATTTTTCTTCCCTTTTCCAGCACAATGCTGGCAAGTGAATACTTTCCACTCGTCTCCGTTAAAGCAGCACTCCGACATCGGTCAGTCAGTGTTGCTGACTGCTGAGTCAGTTTTGATTTTTTTTAAAAAGTGACCAGTAACATTGTTGTTTGCCTCCGTGTTGTCTGTGTCAATAACCATTCCTTGCCAGCTGTCTGATCAGTACTGCACATGTGGATCTCTGAACAGAGATGAGAAAGAAGCAAGATGTCTCACTCCTTAGCTACTTGATCTCTGGAAAAAAATGTAAATTATTTTTCAAATAAGTTTAATGTCATCTGGGTGTAGTCTGATGAGGTATATGATCTGCTGCTTTCTACTGTTTCCTGTTTTCCGGCACATTTGTAATGTTGAATATGATGCCAGGGAACAAATAGAAGGTGAAACTCGTTTACTTGCAATGAGAAAAAAAAAACAATTGGTTATTTCAAGTGGGTTTATCTGCGTTTTTAAAAAAAAAAAACATATTCATGCTAGTTTTGGTGCAAAAATGGTATAATAAAAATGTAAAGGAAGCTGATTGTAATGGATAATTGCAGAGGAAATTGTTGCTTTTTCCCTGTGGCATTAGCTTTTAGGGACAAAGACGTGAAGAGGTCTGAAACAAAGTTAAAATTAATTTCATGAGCTCAGTTTAACAGAGTTAAAGTTAATTCAAAACAGTTGATTAGATTAAAACTGTTGCTTGCTCTCAACAGAATGCATAAATGTCATCCATCAACTTCAAACTCTATGGGATGCAAGCGAGACAAAGCCACGAGTTACACGACACCGCTGCTACATCCCTGAACAATAACACTGTGTAGTTTCACGGTTATTAAGAGACATTAATAACATGGCAGCCTCGAGGTCACTTGTTACAGATATGGAGGGAGACTATCTGCACGTTCAAGTTTCAAGGTGAAAAAGTGAGCAGTAAAAACTTTGCTCCGTCAGCGGGGAAAGCTAACTCAATGTTATTAGGCCCTTGAGCAAGGCACACAACCTCAGCACTTCCCCGAGTCAGGAGCAGGCATCAGGATGATAAATCTGCTTTGAAAAAAATTCTTTAACTTTGTTTCTGGCTTTCTGATGGGCATCAGTTCTATCCGGAGGACATGATGGCATCACATCAAAGCCAGTGCCCTGTACAATATACCGTCTCTCTGCAGTGGTGGAAGTAACACAGCAGAACCCTCTGGCTTCTGTATTACCTATCTCTCTGGGCACAAGGGCTCTCACCTCAGGTCGCCTCAATCATGCCTGCTGAGGATGAAATACAGATGAGTGGTCGTTATCTGTCGGTATCGCCTCTCCTGAAGCGACGGCCCCTTATATCTGCCATCTTCCCATCAGGACACTCCACTAGCTCAAGGTAATTGCTGTAGGCTCAGTAAATAAGAGATGTGATGATGCCATCCTGTCTGGACGGTGCTGCTGGTGTTTTAAGCCATCCAAGTTGCACGTAATGAGGTCAGCTGTCAGAACATGGAGGTAAAACATGGAACTGATACAAAGGAAAACATGGCTCTGAGTCTTACTTGATGATTTGAGGTTTAAATGAAGTTTAAAGCAGCATTAGTGTGTTTTCATGGCTACTTGGTGGCAGAAGAAGTCCACAACAAACTGAGAGACAAACTGCTCTAGTTGTATCTGTATGTTCACCTTGTGGACTGCTATCAGCCTATCAGAAAATAAGATGTAATTTACCAATGGTGGTGGCTGATGTTTATCTGGTGTGTCACACTAATTTTATGCGAGCGAACTCATTGGCTACTGGCTCGTGATGTTCCTGCCATCAGTTTGTAAGGCTACTGAAAAATTCTCCTCATTGAGTAGGTAGTTTTGTAGCAGTCTTGATTGGTTCATAAACTTGTATGATTGAATTTGTGCTCTTTCAAAGATAGTGTAATGAAGGGCTGAATGACTGTAAAACAGTTTTTATTTTCTATAATGAGGATTTCTTTGATTCTCTGTCACATACGGGTGAATAACCAACAACAGAGACTAAAAATCAACCACAAAAACATCTCTATCGACTGTCGGCCACATTGTTAATTTACATTAACGTTTCACAATCCGATCATCCCTACCTTATAAAGTTGCTATTGCTAACATGCTAGCAATAAAAACATCCAATAGACACTAAACAGCATTATTATTTATGTGGAGTGAGTTTGTGTTCACCTGATGAGGTCCAATATTAATTGTCCTTTTATCTGTGGTCTGTCTGCTGTTTGGTTGGGCTGCCCCTGACAAAAGATTTTTTGAGTCAACTAGAAGTCCTTAGTTCAAACCATTAGTCCACTAGCTGTTGCAAATGTATGACATTAATTTAATTAAGAAAATATATATTTTTGATGAGCCACTTACACAATGCTAATAAATTTTGTTAATGTATTTCAACATAGCATAGCAACACACAAGTCTCGTTCAAATCCTGGGTCTAAAAAACTTTCAACTTCACAAGAACAAATACTACAATACTACAATGAAGTATTTTCCAGGGCAAGTGAAAAATAAGCGTTTGAGTCTGTGTCCCTACCAAACATAGAACAGGATTTATCAGAAACATACTGGACAGACAGGCAGGCAGACAGGTAAATATCTCTGCAGCGCTGCTTGAGAGAGACATACCGTTTTTATTCTCAGAAGCTAACCAACGTGCTGTTCCAGTATGGGCTCTGATGCGATCATATCCCTGTCAGAAGCTTCGTAATCCAGCCTTGAACTGCGGTGTCTTTCAGGAGACCTTTTGAAATAAATCCACAAAGATAAATTCACATTAATTGACCCAAATCAACCACAAAATAAGAACAACCAAGACGCTAAATTAAGATGAACAAAAAGACACTAACTCAAACAAAAATCACAAAATCCTAGGCTGAGAAGCTTTAAGCTCAGCAGTCCCCACTCTGGAAGCCTCTCCCTCTCTGATGCTGTCACAGGAGCTTCTAAGCACCTCTTCCACGCCAGGTGCACCTCATTAAGCAATTAAGTTGTAGTTAACCATGGCAGAGCAAGAGAGGACAGGCGGAGAAAAGGGACAAAACAGCATGGGGACTGTGATTTATTATACATATTTGTTAGCTGTCCACTGACCAATCAGTTCCAACGACCTTCATGTTACAAGAGTAAAGGGCTGTGTTTCAACCTTCCTCCTCATACTTTCCTACTAACATTGAGTTTTTTTCTGCGACTGATGGAGTAATGAAAACTTTAAAAAATTTAGTTGACTAGGGGTCGACTGTAGCAGCTAGTGCACACCAGATTTCTCAGCTGCAGTACCAGGTTGGGTTGAGGCACACCAGTTAGTCGACAGGGAAACAGCTGAACCTTCCTAATTGTTTTATCTTGCAAATATGGAGGATGTATTTTGGAAGTAGGCAAGCCGCACTCAGTTGTGTCACCAGCAAACTGTGATGTTTCAAATTTTGAAACCCAGATGCCCAAGCTGCACTGACATATTTCCAGATGTTTGCGGTACAGTGGTGCAAGAGTGCGTCGTAGAATGCATACAAAGGCCATTACATTTTGTCTCTCAACATGAAGAACTCACTATTTCTTGCACAACCACTTAATGCTGGTAATGGATGTCAATCATCCAGAGCAGAGTTGTCCAAATTGAATGTATTATGAAAGTAATTTAGACAAAAGCTGTTCTGAGCATGTGATTAAAAATGTGGAGGCTGCTGATGATTTCCACTTCAGACTGGAGAGAGGGAGAGAACAGCAGCCATGACTTCATCACCTGTTTCTGTCCTTTGGTTATGTAACCTTAGAGGAGAAGCAGATAAGATGAACAAATGTGACTTTTTGTTCAGTTTTGTTCCAGACATACTGGCATCAAGTATTGTGGAGATCTGCTTCATTGAGTGAGATCTCTAGAGCAGAGGGAGGTCTTAGATGCTTACTTCAAACAGAAGCTAACCGCCTCTGTTCAGCAGTTCAGACCGTGGGCAAGGATACTGAAACTGACGGCCTTCCAAAGTTTTACTGATACTGGTGGGACTTGTTGGGCCGGGATCTGCTGGTTCTTTCCCAGTCTTCTGATTTCGCTGCCAGCGAGCAGAAACTTACCCAAGAAATGAGAGATCATGAGTCCTGTATCCTCAGGGTGTCAGTAACAGACGGCAGTTTTTTAATCACATATGAAATGTGTGAGGATATAGCTGCATAAGGTTGCCGGGAAAGCCTTAATTTTTGTTGACCACACATCTTTGGAGAGACATGTGGCTGCATACATTTACTGCTGAGCCTTCACTGTGTGCTCTGAGGGGCCAGACTGCAGGGGTGTATGTGGGTCTATTTATGTGTCCGTGTGGCTGTGACTGTGTTTCTCTTTGACAGGGTGACTCTTTCTGTATTCTAATGAAGTACCTGTCACATCTATAGAGGATATTTAAATTTGAACTTGGGCACTGAAAGAAACCTTGTTTATTTGGGTTTGATAGACCAAAAGTAACAGCAGTCTGTTTGGCAGGACAGCCTTGGACCTGGACTGCAGTTTTGATACAAACTTCATTTCTACTTTTGAGATTTTTGCCATGATGCTTCACTGACAATCACTGACAAAGATGACCTTTTTTCAGAGATAATTGCAAACCAAACTTTTCTTTTGCTTTTCTAAATACAATTTCTGACCAATCAAAGACTTGAAAAATGTGTCTGCTGCAAAGATAGCAACCAGAAATGACATGTCCCTGCTCAGTTCTGATATAGAACTTTATGAATTAGACTTTAGTTTTTCCTTCCAATTGTGTTTGTATTTCCCTCATTGTTGTACAAGGAAAGAAGATGTGTGTGTTTTTGTTGTTCATCACGTATTTTATGAGAAAGGAGTGTGGGGCATTTTCATATTGAGCATGACATTTGGCTTTGAATCAATAGTAGTTACAGAAGATCTCGTGGGTCATTTTTATTCTCATCCTAAACTTGTACTCCGTCAGTCTTTCTTTTACCAAGTCAGATTTAGCAAATGGCTAATTTGATGAAAGACCACCTGTTCATGAGTACTGTAGATTCACATTTGGGAGATGTGATCATTAATATATACGCCCCCACATGCTTTATAAGGCTGCCTGTTCTGCTTTCTTTGTGGGTAAGTCACATTAACAAAAAAATATCACCCAAGAGTAAAAGAAACAGGAACTTTGCACTGTAGAAGTCCTGCTGTTAAAAATCAGCAAACGCAAATATGTCAAATTTATGGTGGTTTCACATCTAACCAGCGTGATATGGTTAAATCGAACTGTGGTGCAGACAAAACAACTAGATTGAGAGTGCCTGAAAAGAAAGATGAAACACTTCATAGTGGATGCTGGTGCGGTTCGTTTGTGATGTGAAATTAAACAGACCAAATACAGAGGTGTGTTGAGCTTATGTTATGCTTTATGTATTTGGGCAGTACAAGTGTATGAAAAAGAGGGAAACTCAGTAACTTTATCACATTATAACAGCATAAAATAAGTCTTTTTGTCCAGCTTATGGTTGTTCATCACTATTTTTGATACATGAGTTCCATTTGCAGTCTTTCTTTACAAGCTCTTTGGGACACCAGAGAAGATAAATAAACACATTAAAAATGTAACTGGTGATGTAGAATGACATTGCCACCTGTCAGTCCATAAGACCTCATGTTTTCAGCTCTGGGTTTGTTTGTAATAAGTCAGTGTGGACACAAACCAGACGTGAACTAAAAAGAAAGCATCAGTGTAACTTTTCTTCCCTTGGTCTGGACCAGATGAACCAAACTCCAGGTGTGAGAGTGCTCATGAACTCAAAATGTACCCAAATGTATTCAGATTAAGGCATTCTGATTCCTTTCACACTTTGGAGACAGGCAGACTAACTCTATATTATTTGTTCAGGGCTGAAGCAGCTGTGAATCTTGTTTGTGCCCAAGTGAAGTTTCTAAATTTGAGAAAGTTGCTGAATCCAACACATAAATCAGTGGTATCTGCAGCTACCTAACCAATCTGTTTGACCTGAACTTACCGATTCTTACTCCGAATTTAAAACAAAGACCTATCATCCTTTTTCCTTTTTTCCCTTTCCTTCAATGTTTTATTCAGGTTCTTATGCGTGTAACAGATCTTGTCCACACCTACAGAAACTCTTCTCTCCCACACAAAACAATGCTCCTGAACTGTCTGAAACTGCCTTTAATTCTGTGACTTTGTGACATCACACTACATCACCATGTCACACATTCGCGTAATTTAATGCCTAGCGGGTAGTTTGGCACATAAGAGTAAATTTAGCACAGCTGCTCTGTTGTTGTTAGCGGCACTGGCTCAGGCGTGGGTATGTGGGAGGGGGTTCTTAAAGAGACAGGAGCTAAGACATTGCATTTCAGGCAGAGGGGGGACA
This sequence comes from Pagrus major, assembly GCF_040436345.1. Lineage (NCBI taxonomy): Eukaryota > Metazoa > Chordata > Actinopteri > Spariformes > Sparidae > Pagrus > Pagrus major. The sequence goes on from NC_133226.1 coordinate 7,017,606, forward strand.
CAGTGCTGCAGCACTGGACAGAATGAGAAAACTGATGTGTTTTTGAGCATCAAAGCATCTAAACATATTCCAGTAGTAATCCAAAATAAAATCATGAACCTGACAATGAGCATAATATGTCTGCTTTAAGTTCTCTTAATTTCACATTTTCTCTGTATTTGTGTGTCTCTCTCTCTCAGAGGGGTGGATCAGCTCATAACTGTGGCCAGCTGAAGGTGGGTCAGGTGATCCTGGAGGTGAATGGAGTTTCTCTGAGGGGCCGTGAGCACAGGGATGCCGCACGCCTCATCGCTGAGGCCTTCAAGACCAAAGAGAGGGACCACGTGGACTTCCTGGTGACCGAGTTCAATGTGGCGCTATAGCTGAGTGGAGGAGGAGAGAGTATGATGACGAGGGCAGCACCAAGAGAAGAAGAGTCCGAGGACAACGTGAGGGGACGGAATTCAAGGGTCTATTTATTCAAATGGCACAACTCTTTTAGATAGACATTAACGAACTACCAACTGATCTCTGAGCCCTTCTCCTTTCCCATTAACCCCAACTTTGAGTCTGGACACGTGATGCTCAAATTTACAAGGTATTACTTCTGCTGTGGACTTCCTTCAGGATTCTCCTCAACGTGTTACCTCCCCACTGTGAGACCTTATGCACTAAAACGGAAAGTAGTGAAACCTATATGTTTTGTTTGTTCTCTCAGTGTTAAAAACCCACTGGAACGTCTCGTAGCACTCCCACGTCCCACGGTCAGTTTATTTTATGTATTTGTTGCTTCTGTCTGAGAGACAACTGCACATCTGAGACTGATTCATGCTCGACTTTACAAGCTTGGATTTGTATATGTAAAAATGAACAAATGTAGATACAGATGCATATATACTGTATACATTAAGATATTCCTATATGAATTATAAAACCCGTAACCTCTGTTGCATCATCAACATATAGTATATATATATATATTTCAAAGATGATGAAAATTCAGGCCATCCTGGCGATACAGGATTCTACAGATTTTACAGCGATGCTACCGGCCTGTCTGTGTATTAACACCCTTTCACAAAAAAGAACTGGATCAAAACATGTCAGAATTGCAAAAATTTACATTACATGCTCTTCTTTGTTTCAGACATCAAAAAAGACACAAGTACATGTGAAAGAAGAAAATCTTCATATGGCTACTACACAAATGTGCATCATTTCCTGTTTCCTTTTTCACGTCTCCATGTGTATATTGTTTGAGTCTATGTCCACACTTAGCAAGCTACATTTGAAAATGCTCTTTACGTGTGAAAACACCATGCTGCATCGTTTCCTCTTATTCCCTCATGCGCGTAGAGGCAATCTGAATCCAGTGCGGGAAAGGCGGACCCCACCACTAATGATTAACACTAATCTACAAGAAGGTAATTACAGGAAAATAAATAGTAAACAACAGTTTAAAGTAAAAGATGTTCTTGTGTTTCAAATACATGAATCAACTTGGTCATTGAACAAGCCAGGGGTGTGAGCACCATTCATATTAGTATTTACTTACTATACAGTGAAAATTTAGGGTTACGGATTAAAAATGGCAGCCATAAATAATTAAAAAAACATGTTTGATTCTATGAAAGTCTCAAGGATTAAAATATTAAGACACTTTGGAGGCAAGATTTCTACTACACACTAAAACACAAGGCTGTTGTCTTCAGTTTCATTCACTCAAGAGAGCAGATTTGAAAAGCTCAGTTTTAATGTGTTAAAAAAAAAGCTGGATCGCAGATATGTTTTCAGATTTTGCCAGTTTAGTGGAGGTACTCTCAGAGGGGATAAAGTCCCTCAGTTTTTCCCACTCAGCTCAGCTTTGTCCTGCTCCTACTCCCCCCCCTGAATAACAGTTGATGATTTTATTTTGTAATTTCATAGTTTTAATTATTTTCACCCTGGGGGTCTTTCTGAAATCCTTGCTCAGTGCAGCAATTACGCCCAAGAGGGGAGTAATGAGACATTTAGAGGACGACACAGCCAAAGACTTTAGAAACACTCCTCCACATACGCTCACACATGGAACGTGTGTGCGCATGCACGCGCTTGTTTTATCCATTTATAGAAAAGCAATTAGGAGATAAGCAATCAGGTAGAGTGAGAGATGGAACGAGAGAGAGGAAGAATGAGAATGAGAGAGTGACTAAAATAACGAGCGAGACGTGATTGTTGTTGTGGGAATGATTTGCTTCCTCTCAGGAAGAGTGCGAGCATGGGGAGGATGTACAGCAAACATCCTCCATGTGTCACTCCAGAGAAGCACATTAGGCTGCAGGTAGAAATAGGAAGTAATTGGAGTAATTAATCTGAGTGTTGTGTGCGTGGATGCACGTTATGTGTGTGTTTAATGTGAGAAGTGTGTGGCTGTCTGCAGTTAATGGATGAAAAGAGAAAAAAATATGCTCAAAACAAGGAGACGGCAAATAAAGACAAATGTAAATTTCATGAAGGGAGCTGCTGTACGAGACACACGAGGAAGTGGACTGGGCTTTTTGAAGAATGAGCAGCTGTGTGAGAAATTGCTATCAAACACTCCTTAATCATTCTGGTGACAACTGAGAGAACATGCTTTGTTTTTACATCATATCCCAGCCTTCTATCTTCAAAATGTCAACCTTTTAATGAATGAAAAAACAAATGTTAGGGATGCACTCGTAGGGTTTTTAAAGGTCATGCCCATTTCAAGTATGTTTTCACCCGTAATGCCCAAAAATGATCCTAAGATTATATATTTTTCGAAAGGATCTATCACAGATGAAAACGAAGCCTTGAAGAAATCACGCCATAAGGGAGGTGTTGACACATTGTCAACAATGTATATAATGAAGGTGAAGCATTTCTAATGTCTTCAGTTTCTCTACCAGACAGCCTGAGCCTCCTCAAACAAAGTATGCCAAGTGTAAAGGTCCCTGAGGCCCCAGCCATGACAACGCATACTCATACACTGCTTCACGTCCAAAGAATTTTTCTTTCCCAGTTGTGTTGCTGATTTTGCTGCCTAAATGGATTTTGGTCACTAGACAGTTAAACAAAACTCCACAAGAAGCTGGTATGTACACAGTTTTCACATATTTTTATCTGATTAAGTTGTTCATTCATTCTTGTTTCATTTTGAGTTGTTTCTGCCAACCTGATGGTTCATTATTCACCCTTCTTTTAGCTCTGGTTTGGTCCCCACCAGCTTGTGCGAAAAATATCTGGTTACGCTGCGATAACTTTTTTACCAGTGAATTGCAATTTTTTTCCATCTGTTGTTTGGTGCTGGGAAGGTAGCATACAGTTGTTTAATCAGACCTTGTTTACTGAATACTGCTACCCGATTTAGTGTACAGACAGAAAGAAAAGTGAAATATAGAGGCAATACAATTGCGTAAGATGTAAATGGAAAGATACAGTTACGTACATGCAAATTTGCCTGGGTGGTGTGAACTGATGCAAAGACATATCTGTGCAGTTGAAAATGTTTGAATACATGCGTATAATTATGAATCTGCTTTGTAAACATACAAAGATGAAAGGACAAAGGAGAGAGACTGGATGGAAATAACAGAAAGAACCAGAGTTTCTGGTGAGTTCTGAGTGGAGTCAGAGGCTGAGCTAAACACAAATGCACAGGTACCCATGGTGTGTACCATTGTACCAGGTTGCTTGCTAACATACATGGGTACATTGGCTGTTTGGAGGTCAAGCAGTCAAACTTGCCTGAAAAATTTGCTTGGCTTTCTGTCTGAACACACAGTGGACAATACGATAAATGTGCTTTTAAACCAAAACAATAAGCAAAAACAGGCTAAAACAACTCAGTAGAGCTGCAGAGTTGGCGATATTTCTCTGTGTTCCTGTGTCACATTACACAGAGTCATTTTATTCTTTGTTAAGATTAAAAACATTCATTCATGCAGTTTTAAAGAGAGGTTTAGTGCATCCCGAACAAAAAACAAACTAGAACAAACTAAAAACCTTTTTCTAACAACAGACAGAATTCCTGCCTGCATCTAAGATATCTTATCTATCAAAAAACCCTTTTTATGTTAACTTTTCCATCTGACATTCTCCCCTTTTCAGGGACCGTAAATTTCAAAAGTGTTTTGGACACAGAGTCAGGAGACAAATGCATATAGTGTCTGTATTTTAAAGGACCACAACACTGGACAAAAGCATATTTTTGTGGCTGCCTTCAAAACTAGAGTTTCATGAATGTTTAAAGTCCCCTCTGGCTCACAGAACAAGAAGTTAAAAGACAGTCAACATAAAAGCAGTGACATGATACAACTGAAGAAGTGAATGAAGAGGAGATAAATCCTCTGTGTGACTGGTGTTTTGCAGATTATTAAAAGACAGCCTGCTCCTGTAAATCCTGTAAAATTTCAGCAGTTAAGGCTTTAACAGTAACTCTGGTCCTGTTGCAGGATCTATATGACATTTTATAGGTGATTCTGTCAATTTATAAGTCAAGAGAATTGATTAAAAGCTGCTGTATTAAACTCTTGAGCCAGTCTGTATCTGAGGGAAAGTGGAGATGCTCTCATTTATACAAAAATTATCTGTCTCTAAGATAAGTGAGGCTTTTGAGTGCATCCGTTAATTTGATTTGGAGACATGTTAAATGGTTGCATATTCAGGGCATGATCAAACAATATCCGGAAAATAACGTATTGGCTACAGCCACCGACAGACTTAAAATTCAGGATGCATCAGCGTGCGTGTGTGTGTACATGAGTGTGTATGTGTGAAAGACATAAGGAGGTAGATAAGAATACAGAGAGAGAGAGACATCCAGACAGATGAGAGCTGGTGTGCGTCCTCTCTGTGGAATAACTCTCCGTTAAACAATCTAATCTGGAAGCAATCGTCGCCACATAGAGGAAGAATTTTCTTTTCTGAGATGAGAATTCAAGTCTCGCATGACACCTCTCTTCTGGGAGGAGAGAGGAGATGAGGTGGCCAACCTTTTGATGCAAAATTATATAAAAGGTTTAATCTTTCCAGTGAGAAGTGCATAGAATATCTTTACATTTGATTTAGATTCACTTTCAGGTCATTCAAATAATCTTAACGAAAACTTTTTTTATTTCATGTGTTCAGGGAGCTCTCCCACTTCGAAGGCTATTAAAACCCTTTTAAAGCCCTTTGGATCAACTCAAAAATGCAAACTGTATAACAGATTTTGCGATACCAAAAGAATAGTTACAGTATGAGAAATATAGAGGATGTTTTTTACAAAAGCCTTTTTTCATTTAAGAGATAAGACAAATATATTTTCCTTATTGTCAACAAATCCCTTGAAAAGACCAACAATGTGTTATTCCAGGCCTTTCTTACTCCCAACGTGTCAAATACAGCAGCCTGCTCAGTTGCCCTACGCTTCTAAGTTAAATGCTGTTGTTAACCCTCCAGTGTTGTAGTTCCTCCAGCTTCCCTCTTGGGTAGTAGTATAAGGGCCCGTCAGCCAGTGTCTGGGTTGTCAGTGAGTGTCTATGGCCCTGTGGTTTGTATGTTTGCAGATTTTGCGTCTTTTCTGGCGGAGACACAGGAAATGTGAGGCAACACAGCAGTTTCTCTGCAAAAATAGACCTATAGAACGGCCTGTAGACAGTCATATCAACATCATGCCAGTACTTCACTACAGTTTTAATGTCTGTATCTGTAGAATATGTCACAGACATGAAGAGAATATGCACAGCAGGTGAAGGGGAGTGCACTCTCTTTTCTTTTTCTCCCTCTTTGTCTTTCCCCCTCCTGCATTCTTACTTTTTCAATGGGGGTAAAGGAAAATCATGTCATCATTTATTAACAGGACACACACGCCAGTGATTCATAGCAGCTCAGCGATGCAGCCGCCATACACTAAACAAGCAGCCCATGTGGACAAAGGGTAAGGCCGTTGCTGTATTTGACGAGATGGGAGTGAGAACGTGTTGGTGATTCAGTCTTTCAGTGCTACTTCTCTACCCTTTCTTTGGTCTCAGCCCCAAGCACCACATTGGTACCTGGTACCTATATATACATATATATCTCTCTCTCTCTCTATATGTATATATATATATATATATATATATATATATATATATATATATATATATATACACACATTGTGCTCTAGTGAGTATTCCAGCTTCAGTACAGTGTATGTGTAATTGAGTCAAAACTAAACTACAGTGTGTGTTCAATTAATGAAGGAACATGTTACCCAGTGCAACAGTGCGGCTCACTGGTGTGTTTTTGATAGTTAGACAACAATGGAGCTTTGGGGCACAGAGGAATAAGATCAGGCTTTGAATACATAGACCATTCTTGTTAGTAAAATCAGTTTATTGTTGGTTTTTGTCTTTCCATGGGACTTATTGATTATAAAAATATAGCCTTAATCTTTGACAAAAGAAGACAAACATTACAAATGTTAAACGTAAGCAGCTACACAAGAACTTTGCCTAAAAATAAAGTCTGAAGTTGAAGAATTCTGAATTATTTTCCAAAGTGTCTCATCAAAGAATAACTGGAGAGTTATTCTGACTAGTTTTATCCCTTCATATTAGTACAAGTAAAGTATTAAGCCTCTATACGGAGCCCTTCTATATCTTCAAATAAAGCCTGTTTCCAGTGTATGAGAAATTAAGATTTTGGAGATACATGGTTTTCACAGAACTGCAACAAAATGTCGCAAGAATCAAGGACAAGCTACAACTGCAATTTTACTTTTTTTTTTTTTTTTTCAAATCATTTTATTGAAGTTCAACTGAGGTAAACATTTTCCACTCACCTGAGAGTCACACCTTCAATCACTGCAACAGCTGCATCTGTCCATTAATGCCAAAGTTCCCTTGAGCAAGACACTGAACCCCACCCTGCTGCTGGCTGTACCGTGCTCAGGTGAAATGTAGATAAATGCAAACATGTCTCAGAGACAGTCAAATGTGAACGCTTATGAACAAAGCTCTACAGGAAAAGAAACAGCCATTATTGTATCAACCCTTCATTTATTTATTGACACGTTTATAAACCTTATTATACATGTGGAGTCGTCCCTCCTCATCACATCAACTTTTCGTGAGTTCACTTTATAACAACCCCGTCTTGTGGACACATGTCGATAGCGGCTCAGCCTTCTCTTTGACCTGATATTAAAGGGCCATCCGGGAGGGAGGGATGATGGAGGGCAGCGATGGAAGCTGCTGACAGTCTCATTAATCAGACGCAGAGACAGAGAGGTGCTGGCCTTGGCTCTGACATGAGACACGACAGCTAAGACATTGACTTGTTGCTCGCACTGTAGCAAGGTGCAACAGTTTGCCCCCCACACTCACCCGCACCCCCAAACCACTGCTTACCCACAAAGGTCAGCCTCATAAAGCACCCACCACCACCTGTTGACTCTATTGGTAATGTTTATTTGTTTCACTGAGTGTGCCTCCTGCTTTATTAGCTGCACAAGTCAATTTAGTTGTCCATTTTCCCACCCTGCAATGCTCTTCAGCTGCCTCCTTTTGCTTTCTTTTCAGTCAGTCAGTCCATCTGTCTTTTTGCCTGCTTCCTGCACATTTTAACAAGGAGTGTTGTACAATGACATGCTATTTATACAGAAAGTGTGTTTAATTTTTCAATAAAGATAACTGCACAAAAACTAGAAAGCTGTCTGCTTTTTTTTTTTAAGTGGGAAACATGGCATTGTAGAGGGGTGGTCACATCATGTTGGTGTGAGGATGTTTCTCATGGTGTTCAGCCCTTTTGTTCCAATGTCATGTTCCAAATCAAAGCCCCCCTCCAGTCAAAAATGTCTTATTATCTTCTTGTTCCTACAGTTGAATGTTCGAGCTTCACTGTGTAGAATGATGTATGTGCAGATTTAGACACAAGAAGACTGTTTTCACATTAAGTTGCTCAGAGTGTAAATTTCTCTGTGGGTCAAAGAAAGTCCAAAAACTTTAAGAGGCGGGGCCTATGAGCATGATTTGTGACATCGCAACTTGTTTGGAAGCCAATCCTGGTCCAATATTCAGCAAGTGTGATGTGGAAACTTGAAGCCTCCAGTACACACATGAATGGACTTGCTAGAGGATGCTAGATAAGATGTGTTTACATGCCCCAAATCAGAATATAACTTTTTTGACATGTACAACGTGGCTACGCCCGCTGTGAAGGGTCTAATCTGCCAGAAATATAACACAAGTTTTTCTTTTTCGACTTTATTGAGAAAAGTCACTTCATTCATTCATTCATTCGCTCCACCCGTTAATGCAGTTTTGAATCTGGACCCTCATTGTGTCTTGAGAACAATATTTGTGTTTCCAGTTCAGTGGATTCCAGCTTTCTTCATCTTTTCAAACACTTTGAATATCTTGTTGTTTTGAGCCTTTCAACCACCGATGCGTTCAGCAATCCTTAAATCTTTCAAGATCTCCAACAAAACAGTTGTATTAGTTCTGTGTTGCCACTGCCATGTTTCTGTCCCTCTAAGAAGCAACGTCACCTGATGTTACCCTCACGTGAGGCAAACATGTGCACAAAGGATCTATCCATCCCAACCAGAGAGAAACAACCAGATTGGGTGTTAACATGCATGAATATTTTCCTATTGAACAGGTTATCAAAGGTTTACACCGCTCCTCTCGATCTGATTGAAAATTCATTCAGATCAGGATGAATCTGTATACTCTCTACTCTCTTTTTCAGATTATATTTTTATTCTCTTTGGGCTATTATTCTGATTATTTGTGAAATATAGGGGTTCATGTAAACGCAGCTAGTGAAGTAGGAGACATCTTGTGTCCAGCACTTAAACTTGTATGAAATTAAACTTATTTGCATATATTCTGGAATGTTTAATGAGGGAGAATGAATAGGGGCCTTTTTTTTTTTTTTCCACGTAGTAATACTTTTTTCTGTAAAAACCTAACAGACACATTAGAGGTTTTTTTTGTGTGTGCCTTAATAAATGTGTGGAGGGAATCTCTAAAGCTGCATTTTATGATGACAGTGTGCCTCTAACTTTATGATGACAGTTACTCAGAGTGATGTGGAAGAACTTCACTGACCTGAACATATCCCTGACCTCAACCCCATCCAACATCTGTATGATGAAAGAGAACGTCGACTGTGACCTCATCACCCAACATCAGTCATGGACTCACTAATGCTTTTGTGACTTTATGGGAGCAAATCTCTGCAGCCAGGTTCCAAAATGATGTGGAAAGTCTTCCCAGTGGAGCGGAGGCTGTTATGACATCATCATAACACTGGTGTAATGTTCAAATGTCCGCATACCTTTTGCCAAAATTTAAGGCACAACATAATCAAACAGTTTCCTGCTATATGTGGCAGAGACGACCCTGCGCTTTTGCTTACACATTATTCCATTTCTATTCAATTTTCTCCTGTCCTTTCCATATAGATTAATTTAAGTTCAGCATGATTTGTTATCGCTGTTTCTTTTGCAAAGTAAAGATACAGCAGCATCAGCAAAATGCACTCACCGAGACTTCAACAAAAGCATAGCTTTCATATTGTAAGTGGAAAATACTGAACTGAATTGTTCCATTTTCTAAACCGCTTATCTTGTTCAGGGTCGCACTGGAGCTGTGGTGAACAGTGTGTGAGAAGCAGGGGGTGTTGGACAGGACAGCATCCCATCCAGAGGCATGTGATGGGACTTATGAGTTTTCAGGCAACTGACAACAACAGTGGCAACAGTGAATGATTTGGTGTTACTTTTTCAATCTTTGTGATTGCGTTGTGTTTACTCTGTGTTTAGAGCATGGCAAAGCCCTTTGAGGCTAATTGTTATTTATGATTTGGGGCTGTACAAATAAAACTGACTCGACTTTATTCATTTATTGAGCAAATTTGCCAAACATCTTATGATTCCAGCTTCTCAAATGTGACGATTCTCTTTTTTTAGATCCTTGTAATTTTAATATATTTGGGTTTTAGACAGCAATGTGAAGATGTTCATTTGGGCTCTGGGAAATTAAAATGGCCGTACAGGTTCCACAGATTCATAGATAATGAAAACATTAATTGGTTGCAGCCTTAATTTAAAATCGACTTAACCTGTATGGCTTCCAACTGGGCCTCTAGGCTGCTTCTAAAACATTTCATGATTAAAAAAATTTGCACGTCACCAACTTGTTTTTCTGATGGCTGCACTGCGCTGAGATGATTATTCTGTAGAGTGCTAACTTATTGTTGAATTTGTTTGGTAAATATCATTTTGTTAGTCATCAGAAAACAGCTTTGACATGTATTTTTCCTGGTGTAGCAGCATCTTTGGCTCTGTTTGTGTATAAAACTGTTAGATGTGAACACACAGGCCTCTGCCAACCAGATCTGCCTACGACTGGCTGATTCAGCCCCTCAGGCAGTGATCTCTGAGACATGCAGACCAGGTTCTGGGTCAGTGCCAGTGATCATATAATACTCTGCCAAATAGCAATCTGCTGTTTTCCCTTTGTGAAGGTAGAGTTTGAGATCATTGCAGGAATGTTCTGAGATAAGAAAGGGCTGATTGATGTCACCTCCCTCTCTGTTTCTATTTGTTCAGTTTCAACCACTTCCTCTACAATTTGACATGTGATTTAAATGTATTTTACCAAACCAGGATAAAGACTACATTAAGTGTAATATAAAAAAATATGCTAATGAAAGTAATTGCTAAAAACTGATCATGAAACTATGAAAAATGATGATGAAATCTCTAGAACACATCCTGTGTTATTGTGATATGTGCACCCCTTATTATTTCATCCACATGTAAGCTTGTTGCTTTGTTCTTAATTACTTTGAGCACTGAGCCATTACAAAGCTTGACATGGGGTGTTGTGGAGGGGTAACAATATCTGCATATCATTGACCTCTAGGTGACATAAATTACTTTGTTCTCATTTGTACTGTAATAGAGCAATAATGTATGAAGTAGTCTGCCAGGACGGATAGGCTTTACTATTCAGGATGACCTTTTTTACTATTATTATTAAAGGCCTAACTGTACCTAATAGTGCATTATATGTTCTGAAACCAAAAGATTGAAGTTTTGCAGTACATTTAAATAACATTTAAATACAGAGAATGATGTTCTGTGTAATGTGCATCACTACAGTGTAGCCTAATTAGAACATCTTTACCGGCATCTAAACATTACAGTCGTGTGTAATTGCTGAACCTGTAATTCGTAAACCACTGGCATTAATCTGCTTCTACAGTTTAACAGCCTACCGTTTTCTTCAAAGTTCTTTAACACCGCATTGTTGGCACTGTCATGTTCAAAAAGGAAAGAACAAATTTTGTTTTTTGCTGTTGCATAATTTAAAGGTGCTGCCCAGAGGGAAAGGAAGCTGAGTTTATAAAAGTTATTCAGTTGTTTCAATTATGATTTTTTTTTCACAATATATTTAAAACTTTTGATAAAGAATTAAAAAGTTTGAAAACTATTTGAACATTTCAAAAAATGTACTATTTTTATTTCCTTTGCACAATCTCTTAACAATTTTGTTGTTCAATTAATTAATTTGTTTATCTCTACTTTTTCTAAACTTCATCTAAAACTTTTTTGTACCATTTGTATCTCTTTTACTGTACATGTGTATGTATATCGAACATTAATAAAGATAAAATGGAATTTTGCTCCCTTAGACCAATATACAGGGAGAAAAAGATGAGCTGTCTTCCAGTGGGACGAGAGGGATACATTGGGAAATGGCGCCCTCTTGTGGTCTTTCATTGAACCGCTACCGCCCCCTGTTGTATTCCCAAAAATATCAATCGCTTAGTCCCGCCCCTGAGCGGCCTAATGACCAATCACCACTCCATATTTTTGCTTCAAGGAGTATATGGGTACTTTTTTGTCCTGTGCTTCGTCTGTCAGGTAACACCACCATACCATACTCCACAAATCAAATGATTATATTTGCCTTAAGATTAGTAAAGGTTACCGTTAGGGTCAGGGCCACTGTTTGAGAAAAGGAAAGAGTTGCAGCCGGTCTGTTAGAAGGTAACAAATGCCTGAAATATCAAACTCAGGTCTCAGAATTTCCCATTATGTTTTGCTTCGGGTAGATAGTTACTCTGCCAGCCAAAATCAGTGCCACACTCCACGAGACTGATAATTAGCCTCATAAATATCAGAAACTTCGGCTTCCTTTGGGGAAATAACTCATGTAACTCGTTCGGAATTAAGGTACCAACACTCCGTAGCTGAAATTAACCTCAATGTGGGCTGTTTGTGTGTGTTTAGATGTCCAAAGTGGGTCAAAGTGAAGGTAACGATGAGCAGCTCCAGAGACTGGCACTGACTTAGTAACGTTAGCTAGCTTAACGTTACAGTTACAGCCGTTTGTCAAACGTTAACACACTCCGCACTTCATAAAAGACGAATAAGTTGCTGAATGTCGTTGCTGAAGGACTGTGTAGTCTTTAAAGTGTCTGAGGAAACCTCAGTGTGATACCCTGTTCACAGTCGGTGGTTTGTTGTGGTGTGTGCCATGGTGACACAGGGGTGGGTCTTCTCTGGCAAGTTTTGCGGTTTTCATGGCAACCGACCCCTCAGAGGAATCTAGCCTATATGCGTTAGTCTGTTGAAAACTCTGTCTGCTGAGACGACGAAGTAAATGTATCTATTATAGCAGGTAAGTTTGCAATGCAGTGTTGTTTATGCAAGTGTTATCAAAGTTACCTTCCCATCACATCAGTCAAATGTATGTGTGCAACAGAAATGCTTTTGCTCTGCCTGTGTTCCTCAGCCCACCAGCCTGACTGGTTGGACTTGGTTTACAGATGTTTTTTTGGATGTTGTTGAGCAAGTCTGTGTTGAGGTTATCTTGAGTTGAATTTACTGGAGCTTCTGGCATGTGTTCAAACAGCCTGTGTACAGCCTATATGGGCCCTATACTTCTCCTCTAATGCTCACTTGCTTGAAACTGTGGATCAGAAAGAGACGATGTTTTCACATGGTCTGTGCAGGAAACTGGATGTAGCAGCTCAGAAAAACCAACTGGCTGCACCAGTCTGTACAGACAATGTGACCTGTGATGGATACACTGTATGTAAACTTGCTGTGGCTGGAATTCCCTTCCATGTGTTTCCCTAACATCTTAATTCAGTGCTATTTTGCCTGTTTTATGTATATTTTACTTATGCATCAGTCAAGAAGGGTCTCAATAACATTTTTTTCAAAACAGCTGATTTAGTGTAAACATAAATCATATTTTTTTCAATCACCTCAATTTGAGGATGACTATAAGAATCTTTTCTTTTCTTACAAACCCCCTCTTTCCATCTAACAAATTATGCCGACATCTCAAACACACTGTTTAATTTTGTCTGAACACAAAATAGTCGCACAAGACACAGCCTAAAATTGCCAAATTGTTTTTTTAAATCAGGACATATCTGGTCAAAGAGTAAATGAACAAGATCTGATTATTTTAATTCTCTGGACTAAGGACACATATCAATGTTTTCTAAAATGATTCTGTTATTGCTGCACTTATAGCAGTTATTTCCTGACAGATATTTAGCAAGGCTTTATAACTGTGAGAAAATTATGTTTGACCTGTATGATGTTGACAAAAAAAGGACTTTCCAGTAGCTATGAAGTGGAAATTTTAATCCTGAAACATTTAGAAAAAGAGTTGAGAAATCTTGTAATTACTAATAAACTTTATTTATAATGTAGTGCCTTTCATACACAAAATGCAGGTCAACGTTCTTAAAATCCAGGCCACAACTAACGCCTTTATCATCATTGGTTAATGTGTTGATTTGTTTGGGGTTTTTTTGCAACAAAATATACATTGTTTAATCTATAAAACGTTAGAAATTATTGCAAGTCCACATCACAACATCCCAGGACCAAGGTCACCATTTCAAGCTGCATATTTTGTTCAACCAACAGTCCAAAGCCCACAGATTTTGAATTTACAGTGATACAGAACAGAACAAAACAACAAATCCTCACATTTGAGAAGCTGGAAGCAGAGACAGTTTTGCTTGTTAAATGACTTAATTAATTGATTGTCAGCATTGTTGATTCATTTTCTTTATCGAGTAATCAATCATGTACCTAACCATTTAAAGAGTATTTTAAACAATTGCACAGCTATATTCAGTCACCAGTCCCCCTCTGCACAGTGTCTGCTGTGTCCTCAGCTCTGTCTCTACCTCCTAAGCAGATTAGCTGTCATATCTTAGTCACTAGGCTGTCCTGAACAGCTCACTGTAGCTCGGGCTCCATCTACACTTCTGTTCATTGTGCTCAATATTCAGCCAGTGTCACCATGTAGTGTCCCTGTTGGCGGGTCTGACAGGTTTGGCGGTACTGAGAATGACAGTAGAGCCTGGCAGAGATTCTCCCTCCATCTCTTTTGTCTGTCTCTGTCTCTTACTGCTACACCTTCACCCCACCTGTCCATCGTGGATGCAGCCTTAGCTCACCTGACAGTCAGGTGATTACAGCCCTGCTGCTGTCTGTCTGTCTCTCTGTCTGTGAGGAGCTGAGCTAGTCTCCTGTCCTGGATGTATGCTGATGATCATTGTCTGTTTACAATCGGTGTGAAGCCCCCTGTAAGGGCTTTAGATCAGCTTAATTCCCCCCATCTGGCAGCTGAGATAAATCCTCAGTTCCCCCGGGACTGAACAGGGAGCATGAGCCGAGCGACAGGTGAGTTGTTTCTTTGCGTTATTCTCACCAAAGAGAAGCTCAACAAATATGGAAAACATTGAGAGTTTCTAAATTTGGAAATGGCTTAGATTTCACTGGAAGTTTGTTGTTGTTGTTGTTGCTTTATGCTTCTCTTCTGCATTTGTTCTAAATCTAGTGACTGCTGTCCACACACTGTAAATGCCCAACATGTCTCTGTGTGTGCGAGAGAAACACAGCACCACCCAAAACTGACATAGTTTTGTAAAAGTTGGCAGAGCTGGTACTTCTGGTTATATGCAGAAATAGAAGAAGCATTCGGAACCTTTACTTAAACTGGCAACAAACAGGTTTTTTGTTTTAACTATTCATTATGAAGGAAATGTTGACTGTACAATGTAATGGCTGTAGATAGAATAATGACACTGTAGGCATTTAGATTGATTCCCTATAAACCTCAGTATCACGATACAACCTTGTCTGCCACCAGGCACAAAATTTCCCAGGAAAATGAAGGCTGACTGGATCACCAGTCCGATCCGGTTGTCTTCGTGACAGCAACACCAACGGTAATACCTGTGGATGCTAACAGGAGTCCACTAACATAAGCTAATGATGGGCTTCAAGCACAGCACAGAAGTTCCACAGAGCCCCTTTAAATAGAAGTTGAATACCATAACCTGCAACTATAGTTAACAGGTAACTATTGCAAAAAACAAAGCAAAATACTTCCTAAAATACTAAAATGTAAGGGAGTACATGTATAGTTGCGTGAAATCGAGACGTTCAAGTAAAGTAAAATTGTACTGAAGTATTGAATGCTAATGTATCTAGTTACTTTTCACCACTGGATAAAAGTTTTAATCAAACGCAGTTTACTCCTCGTCTTGAGTCCCTGGAGATTCCTGTGTGTTAGAGGAGGAAACGGGAAATGAATAAATAATGTCATAATTATACCATGAGCTCTAACTCCTTCTATTCTGAAGGTATTGTTTTTCTCAACGTACCGTACGTCTTCTGTTGTTTATTCACGGAGCTGTGTGCTCAGTCCTTGTGGTCTACTTTAAATGCATGATGAGATTACCATGTCGGCCAGCGCACAGACTCACTGCTCATTTGTGTATGAAAGGGTTGTAGAGAGAGCATGATGTGAGTCTGTTAGTCCTACACAATGAGCCCCATGTTTGTTTCTAATAGTCAAAACAAGTGTCTGTGAAGGCACAGACGTGTGTGTGGATTTGTGAGCAAAAAACATACTGTCCTGATGTGTGTGTTAGAGGTTTGTGTGTTGGAAGAGAGCCACTGTTAAAGCAGCGGACTGATAATCTTCTTGCAGCAATCTGGGATGTTGATGAAAGAAGCGAACACGCACAGTGACCACTTTTCTTAATGAGAGTCTGAGTGCTACTGTACAGAATGCACTCAACTTTCTGCTTATTTTAAATGCTAATTTAACTGCATTAAGTTAAAAGCAAGTTTCTCTGTTGAAGACACTTATTAATAGGGATGCAACGGCAGAGTTTTCCCACAGTTCAGTATGCATCACAGTTTTTGGGCCACGGTAATGGTACGGTTTCGATATCTTAATATAAAACTACTCACACTAGCAAAGGCAATATTGCATGTAAAAATAATTAAAAGCAGATATAGTCAAACCACAAACCTTATTATAAAAATGTAACACTTATCTTAATTGCCTTCCATAAAAAACATATGCAGTATCCAATCAAGTTAAACAGCAAACATTATTGTAGTATTGTATTGTACTGTATTGTATTGTATCGTTTGCCTTTGTGTATTGAACCTAACAGGGCGTATTGAACGGTTCGATAAAATATTGAATATTGTTGCATCCCTACTTATTAAGGTCTTTTTTTTAAACTGCCGGCTGCATATACTGCTTCAAAAACCAGAACAGTGTAATGCAGAGTGTAAATGCAAACCTTACCAAATAGCTTATTCATGTGTGATCCCTGAGACACACGCTTTGTCAACCACCATCACAGTGATGTTGCATCAGAAAAGTGTACCTGCATTCAGGAAAATTCCACTGTGATTAAAAACTTCAAAATGATAATCACGTTATGGGACATTATTGCAGAAGCCTGCTAAAAAGTTTATCGCGATAGACTTGATGTCTTTTAATACATTTGAGAATTTGTTGTTTTTAAAAGGTTATGTATAAATTCATGAATTATGTTGTAACAGGGCTGAGGCACTGGCAGTGTAGCTGTGACACAGAGTGTAAAGACTTGTCAGAGATGTTTTATTGCAGACGCTAAAAAGCACAGCTCTTGTTCGTGTTGTGGAGTTGCCATAGTGAGCGTTGCAGCTCAAGGCAGATACGTGGGGGACTTGAACTAGCAGTCTCATCCGAGCTCTGTTACATGTATGATATGATAAAGAATATAATTGCTGAGTGGTGCAACCTGATAGCCCAGGATTTGAGCAGGGGGCGATAAAATGAATGCTTATCTGTTGTGTAGATTAACACAGAGTTTGTGTCACCTTGGAAACAAGTTGTTAAGTGCTGCACCTCACACAAAATGTAACATCAACACAATTACCACATTCAAGTGCATGATGACTCAAATAGCCCACATTAAGTAACATAGGAAGAGGCATTAAAATACATTAGTTGGCTTTTGTAGAACATATTTTTTAGAGGTATGATGTACGTACGTATGTTACAGTTTGTTGTAATTTTAGGGCTTTAACTAAAGCATATGCATTCATCAATTTAATTGTTTATTACTTTTTTAAACTAATCTTTATTTATAAAATTTCAGATAATTGTTTAAAAGACTGATTTTCACAATTTCACAGAGCCCAGGTTGACATATTTGCAACTGACTTATACATTTATTGACTAATATAATCAGAATTACAGTACTACATTATTATTAACAAAACTTGCAAACATAAATCAAAAACCAACACTAATCATCTAAACTACATTTATTTTGACCCTACCAGACACTACCAAAAAGACACTGCTGAAAACAACTGCACATTACTGCAGTGAAAGAAATATAAAACATTACACAACTTAAAGCTTCTAATGAATCAGTAACCTAATTGTTTTTTGAATATCAACCTTTAGCTGGTAGCTGGTTTGTGTTTTGTAACAGCAGTCTGTCATCTATAATAAATCATTTAACTGCACATGTAAAACCATTCCCAGTATACCGTGTCAAGTTTAAGCAGTTTGAGGGTGGTTTGTGCTGAATTTACAGTATCTGTATCAGGATATGACCACCAAATTCACCTAGAAATGCTGAGATGCATCTAAATGGGATGGAAGCCAAAAAGTTGAAGGGTAAGGCTGACTGAATGAAAATCAGCTGTGTGTTTAATAAGCCAGGCTTCAACCCGTCTTCATAAATTCAAGCACTAACGTGTTTATCTGTGATTTATTTTGGTTTTTATGACTACGAAATGACTAAGTTGATATTTTGTTCTTTGATTACCGTGCATGGCATCGACTTTTTGTTTGAAATGATTGTCTTTTCTTATGATGAGCATTTAATCCATTTATTGCCCCCTTAGGACTCAGCAGCAGTTCTTCCTGTTGCAGAATGATACACACAGTATTTATGGGAAATGTAGTGTGTGCAGTGGGACACATAGTTAAGAACTGAGTGGAGATCAGAGAAGAACAGCTGTATGTGAGTCAAAAGGACAGGGCAATGACTTCCTCGACCCTTAAATCATTCCATTAGTTTATGAACAGCAAGGTCTGAACTACTGCACTGCTGTCATTTCTGACTTAAAAAGTTGCTGCGTCAATTCTGATGAATTATTTGTAGTGAAAACTGTGCATCACAGTTTTCTAGAGCTCATTCTTCAAATTTTTTTGTCTGACCACCAGTCCAAAACCCAAAGACATTCAATTTACTCTCCTACAAGACAAAAAAGCAAAGTAATTCACATTTAAAAACCTGGAAACATTAATATTTTTCTTTTTTGTGATTAAATACTAAACAGCTGCTGATTTTTCCTGTTTCAGGAACTTCATCCAAAGAGATCTCCTCTTCCTCAACTGAAGACCGACCGACGAGTCCTCCTTAGCTGCACCTCTTGGCTGTTAGCAGCTTACTGACATGATCTGCGATCTGTAAACGTCTATAGCCATGTCTTTGAAAGTGCACCTCACTGCAGAGCCCAATCAACAAGAAAAGATGCAGGAGGTTCATGTGCCTGGCTGAGACAGTAACTGAGGAGACAACAATTGGCTGAAAGGGTGAATGGAGACAAGAAAAAGCACCACAGCAGGGGTTCTTTTCTGGACCCCTGCGCCGGCCCGCACCTCAGCCAGCAGCTCTGTAATATCTGAGGATTTGTGGGAGGATGACGATGATGAACAGGCAGGTAAGATTGCTGACTTTGTCAGCCAAATGGACGAGAATGGCATCATTGGACTGTCGGAAGCACTGGAGCGTGTGGAGTTGGAGGAAGATGCAGAATGTGATCCAAACTTTTACCCCAGACGGCTCAACTCAGAGGAGCCTGATCTTTATAGGCATGAGGTGGATACACCACCTGAGGAGCTTAGTTACAACCTGAGTGAACATCTGTCCCACTCTAAATCACCAGGAGAGGATGTACAAATACTGTCACCATGTGAGTCTTTGATTATGTATTATGTATTTAACCTTGACTCAAGTATTTCTTAGCAATAATGGTCTAGTTGCTGTACTAATGCTGTTAATGTATCATACCCCTTGTTTTGCATATATGTGCTCATGAACTACAACTTTCTCATACTCTACATCACAGCCATTTTACAAACCATTAAATTATGTCATATTAGTTCAGTTACCTTTAGTTTTTTTCTACAGGTCCAGCCCACATCAGTTCTAGGGTTAGGGTTAGGGTTACTGCACACAACAAATTGCTTATATTGTCTGACTACTGCTCCACAATCTAAAGATATATAATTTATTATCACATCAGACAAAGAAAAACAGCTATAGCAATCCTGACAATTGAGAAGCTGGAAGAGCAGAATATGTGTCATTTTGTTGTCTTTGCTCAAAAAATATTAGGGGTAATAGTAGTAGGGAAATACATGGAAAAATCTCAAATTGTCTATCTGTAAAGTACTATACATACTATAATTTATTTCCCCTTTGAGACGTCCTCCACACATGGCTAAGACATACAAATAGTCTGCTTAGAGTACTGATTTGTGGCTTCTATTTGACAAAAAAAAATCTTTAAATTATTCTTCTCCCTTATTCATTTCAATTTAATGCTAAATGCAAGATGTTTCCTACTCTGTCCTGTAGTACTACTCTGTGTCCTCACATATATTATTCTGTGTCCCCTTTCTTCAAATTTCCCGATCTCTACATGTTTTTGGCAGATGGTGACTTGATTGGCAGCTTAACAGCACAGGCAGTGGATGAGGACGAGCAGGGTATCGGGTGCCTTCTTGAGAGGGACAAATACTTGGACATGACAGCGATGGAAAAAGATGGAGAGGAAGCAGGGAAGAGGAATGACCGGAAGAGAAAGAAAAATGAACACAGTAGCACTTTAAGAAAGCTTAGAACTACGAACGGCTTGGCCGAAAGCTCTTCACCATCTTATAGTGCTCACCTGCGAGCCATGGAACCTGCTGGAGTCTCCAATCATCACTGCCAAACATCCCATCCTGCCTCACCTGGTACAGCCCCCACTTTACACCACCTCCACTTCACTGCTGAGGAGATGGCTGCTTGCCTGGGGATTGAAGCTGAAACTTTTCCAGAGATCAGCTTCACAGAAAGTCTTCCAGATTCACACAGGAGCAACATAAGCCTCAACCCCAGTCCTCGTCCCGAAATAAAACTCAGGGCCTCTAATCGGCCAGCATCCACAATTTCTGTTGAAGTCACATCACATCATTACAGTGGGATAAATAATGGGCCTTCAACGGGATCATTTAAGTCAGATAAGCATGACAAACGGCCCACTCCATCACCAAGGAAGATGAGGCAGCAGTCCCCCAAAGCTGCATATTCATCTGATTCCCTCAGCACAGTCAGGGCAGGCTCCTTAAAATGCAAACATCAGACCTCAAGTCCTGACAGAGAGCTGAGGACACCCAGAGCCAGGAGTAATGCTGCTGAAGCGGATGAACCCGGGTGAGCCAATTATGTTGTCGCCCTCTAATACATTCCTTGATTTAAAAAGATATATACATCAGTTTTATAAACAACACTAACTTTGAATTGTATTGTATTTCCAGTAAAGGACCTTTGAGTTACCGCACACCAGACTTCTCCAACGTGGAGCCCAAGGTCCGTTTTCCCAAAGGTGGTTACAAGCCCCCCAAGAGCAGACGCTCTTTCAAAAGGGACTCCCTGTCACTTGAGCCCCCCTTAGTATTTAAATCCCCTGCTGACATTGTGAAAGAAGTCCTACTCAACATCCCTGATGGCTCTCCTGCCCCACAAGACGCTTACACACTACCAGCCAGTGCCCCCGACTTCACGGTGCCTCAGGAGTTCAGATCCCCCCGGCACGCCACCACACTGCTCGAACAACTGCAGGTACAAGTAGAGACTGAGACAAAGTCCTCACCACTTAGCAACCACATTGGCAACACCCCTGGGCAGTTATTTCAGGTCTACAACACCAGGCCCCTTTCTAAATGAATGTAGAGAGCGCCAAAACTTCACTTTCAGTTGTCATAAATAACTGCATGTGTGGAATCACCAGTCCAATCTGATAAAAAACAGCCTCAAAAGTTTTGTGACTTTGCCCCCAAATGAGGTTTAAAATGCTTTTTTCCGTCAGATGCACAAGGTTTTACGACACCAACTTCTTTTGCAGCTCAACCCAGAGTGCTGAAAAAAACAGCTTAATTCAGATGTACTCTGAAAAGCAATGGATTGGTCTAGTAGGCTTAGGCTTTTTTGGCATTGAAAAGTTGAAAATGTCTTGCAGGATGCCATGAAGCAAACATGATAGTGATACAACCTGCAAGACTTGAATGATGCTGTGTAGAACTTTGAACGGCTTTTTCACATGTTCCCAACCTTTTTCTTTATTTTCTAGGGTAAAGGTCCTTGAAATCTTTGTTGGTGTTTTTGAGGGGAAAAAATCAAGGCCTTGAAAGTATTTGAAAATAAACATAAATAGACATTGGCCTTTGATAGTACTAAAATGTATATGTTTTGTGCAACAATAAAAGTAGCAGTTCTTTTGATATTTTTTTGTACTTATCATTAGTAAATAGGCTATGTTCCTCTGTCTGCATGTGTGTCTCACGCTGTTTCTGCCATCACTGTAACACAGCATATCCAAGCCCCTTTCTCAGTTTTGTAACAATAATTAACCTTGATCCGTGTCTCAAACAATATCGTTTTGGGTCTTTGATTTTGAGGGAATTTGGCCGGCAAAGTCCTTGAATTTGATGATTAAGTAATCATAGTCAAGTAGTAATAAAGTAATCATAGTATACTAGTAAATTGTGTCTTTGGCTCAGTGCAGACTTACTTACACAAACTGTGTAACTGAGCACACGATTGTCTGAAATTTCTTTATTTGCTGTGGCATTAAGATTTGACTGAATTGGAACTAGGGGCCCAAACAATAAACAGCCCCGGGGTGTGCAGATATTTTTGATCTATTGTGTTTATTTGTGACAGATTTATGAATTAGATGGAATAATTCCTGACTCCCTCTCCATTCTCACAGCCCTCTTATTCTTTTTTCTGTCCGACTTTGCTCTCGTCCCTTTTTTCATTCCTCCCTTCTTTTCTTACCTCATGCTCTCATTTTGCACTCTTTTTACTCTCTGTCCTTCATCTTACTTCTTATTTCCTCTCGCTCTCCTCTCGCTGCAGGAGGACTACAAGACACTGCTGACTAAGTACGCTGAAGCAGAGAACACCATTGATCGTCTGCGTCTGGAAGCCAAGGTAATAAATCTAGAAATCCAGCTATAATTTGTCTCTATCTAATGGTCGGCAATAGTCCAGGGTTCTAAAAAATAGTACACATTGGTGGCATACAGATTTATTATTGGCTCAGTTTTAAGGGACTATAACACCTCCATGTTAAGAGAAAGCTTCAAAATGATGGACAGTTTATTCTCTCAAACATTGTCAATACATTATTTTGTTAATTTCATGAGACAGACAATATGAATGTTAAGCAGAAATACCAGACGCACTTCTGCAAAGATGTGGCTTTTATTAAAGAAGGAACAGCAGTGAACACACTATTATTTCATGAGTCATGTCAACCAAAAGTGTTTGAAATGTGAGGCTGATCAGCCATTTGATCTCTGTGAGAGGCATCATACACAGCTACTGTTGTGTGTGCAAACACAGGCTGCACATAAAGTTAGAGATGCTATTTGGAGCTCTTTTATAACCTTTTAGTCAAAGGCACTCAGAGCATCTCTGCACACCCTGTACTATACAATACACAGAATCGGGACCAGAATAAAATCCAGGGTGGCACAGAGAGTCCTGTATATAAAATCCACCAAGGCCTCAGGCCACAAACAGTCAACCATAAAGAAGATCCTCTTGTGACCAAACTCTTCCAGCTGATCTCAGTTGTCCCTTTTGTGTGTGTTTTTCTGCATGTGATGGGTAATACTTTTAGCATTCAGTCACAATCATCTGTTATGCTGCTCTAAGTTTGTAGCTCAAACATGAACCACTGATTGAACAGACAGACTGTGGAGTACTGCAGGGATGCTGTATTTTTCTAGGCTAACCTGGAAGTTAGCATTGCCCCGGTTCCCTCGACAAAAAAACAATCAGATTTTTGAATTGGATTTTGGATTATTGCAGAAGGAAGCTCTGTAGCAAACACAAGTTTACGATACTTACACCACTTTTGTGATAAGTGTAAATGAAATCTGCAGAAGTAAAAAGCTAATGCTAGGCTATAAATGAACTACATCAGGGTCTCATGACTTCAACGTCACCACCACTAATTGTCGCACCACACCATACTAAACACACTTGTGGAGTATTTACCATAGTATTTTATGTAGAACAAAATGTGAAAATCTCTTGAGCTTTTGTTAAACGAAGACCTCATTTCATTCATCTAAACAAAAAGGCATTGAACAAACCCTTGGACTTTAAGATGAGAGAACCGGAAGTGCGAACTGCTGACTTATTTCCAGGTTTTACGACTCATTCCTGCCGCACTATGTGTAGTGTCAAGATACCTTGACCAAGATATGTCTTATTAAAGGGATTCTAGTATCAAGATATAAATAAAATAATGTAATATATTAATAAATTAATAATGATAGTGATATGTCTGTTTATAAATATATCAAGCTGTGCAATAGAAGCCAAAAAGAGATCAAATACACAACAATAGAATTATTACATGATTACATTTCAAAGAAGGATCTAATGAAAGCTTGTTTGAAAAGGGACATTTGTAAAAAAAAAAAAGCTACAGATGATAATTACTTCATTTCAGATTTATATTCAAATATTTATTTCCTGTTTGTGATCCACCAGCCCAGACATTGTCAGCACAGTACAGGCAGAGCGCTACAGTACATCAGAACAAATGATAAGCAATCTCAGGAAAGCGGGAGAGGAAAGGAGGAGGAGAGACAGGAGTGTCGTGAAGTAGCTCCTTGTAAGAATTATTGGCCCACTTCTGTTGGAGCAACAGTGCTCCACAATCAGCACCAATTAAAATCAGCTTACAGAGCTCTCCGCCTCTCCTCCATCTCCTCCACCACAATACTGAGGCACCATCTGTCTCCCCGTCCCTCTGCACATGTTACATCACACAGGCGGGGTGGGAGGAGTGGCTTTACACTGAAATGTAATGTCATATTATTTCTTATCTTTGGACGGTTGAATCAAGGAATGCCATCATTTTTACATAACAGGCTCAACGTACATTATTTTAATCAGTGACGTGATGGGTTCTAGTCTGATTCATGATCTTAGTTTTGTTCCTTTCATCTTTCTGTCCCACCTTTTAGTATTTTGACTCTTAACTGTACAATAAATGTGAATCAACCTCAAAGTAATAGTAGACATAAAAATAAAGTACCCTACAGTCAGTGTCTCATTAGGTGAAAAAAAGCCCTGAGCTGTTCCCTCGTGTGTGTGTGTGTGTGTGTGTGTGTGTGTGCGCGCGCGTGTGCTTGTGTGTGTGCGTGTGTAATTTTAAAGGGGCTGTTGAGGTCAGTTTAAGGTCGATATGATTTACTGCTCAGAGGGCTTATTAAAGAGGGGCGTCCATTCGTTCTCATTTTCATTAATTCTCTGTGTATGTTGACAGAGAAGGGAAGGGCAAACAGCCAGTATGTGTTTAACGCCTTTATCACACAGTCCAGTTCAACTTCACTTAGTCTTTACTGCATTGATACAACCTACCTGATGTTGTGGCATCACAATGTGTTGTTTTATAAACAATAAAGAGCCAACCAAAAAACGAATTCTTGTGGATGGGAAAAAAGTTGTGCTAATATATCAACAGACTTATAAATGTATAAGTTCTAATGCAAGCAGGTGAGTCAATAATAATGGATGATGTTAGAGCTGAAAAAATCAGATTCTGAGTATTGTGACAGATTATGAAAGTGATATAATTCATGATTATCAGGCATAATCATTATTGCATCACCATTTTTTCACTGAAAAAACTATTACAATCATGAAGATGTGACATTTGTTAGAGTCTGTACCTAACAAACATGTTTCTTACATCTGGAGAAAAAGATTTGTAGGCCAGGGCATCTCTGCAGCACCACAGTACTTCATTATAATGCTGTTGTGTGATACATTTAACCTTCATCACTAAATTGCAGCTTCTGCAATTTGGATATTGCACTTGATTAATTGTGCTGCCCTAATGGATGGATCATGACATGTTCGTGTGTGTGCTTATCCTTAATCTCTCCACCAGGTGAAGCTGTACTCTGACCCTCCGAAGCCCGGCCACTCTGTGCAGTCAGGACTGAACCAGAGGGCCTCAAGGATCATGATGCTGGATTTTCCTCAGGCTCAGAGAGCAGAGACCAACTCTGCCTGTCTTCATCCAAATGGACACAGCACTCCTCAGAGTACATTCTTCCTATTCAATATTTACCTCTTTGTTGTCAAAGTCAATGTTTCATACATCATCTAATCAATGAATCAGCTTTCCCTTAACTGTCTGAGTCACACTGCTCTCCTGATTTATGATTTAATGATTGATGATTTGATATTGTCTCTGAAAATTTGTATTGACATGCCCATCCAAACAAATCACTAAGGTTGCATCATTCTGTACAATTTGCATCAAATAACTGATTCTTCTTCTGCGCCTGTCTGTCTAATGAACAGGAACTTCATCAGCCGGTGCTTCAGCAAGAAGCCCAGTACCTCAGGTGGGGCAGCAGCTGGCCATGATTCTCTACATTCAGGCTGACAAGTTCCTCCAGCAGGTAAAGCAGCAGCTATTAAAACTATTAACAGGGATGAAAATCCTCACAGATCTACTGGATGATGTGACTGATATAAATTTCAGAGATAAAGGTTTCTGCTTTCTTCATTCAGCTGCAGACTTTTGAGGATCTTCTGAAGTGCAAGAAACTCAAACCTTTAGAAGAGGTGAAGGTAAGAACACCAACTCACGGTTTAAAATTGTAATTCCTCAGAAGAATTACCTCCATTGAACCATCACTCCTCTTCAGGGTGTCTCACAGCTCGCTGAGGGGCTCGACTCTTTAGAAAGGGGCTACCTGTTAGCGAGGGATGAGCACAAAATCCTGCAGCAACAAGGAGCAGAAATCAGCCACTTTGACCCTGAACGGTGAGAATGCTGTCCAAATATGGTATAATTTGCATTTTTTAGTAAGTGCTTTTGGGCACTCATTTGTTTCTGCTCTTTTTATTGTTTCTGTCTGTATGTTTGTGTTTGTATCAGGGAGCTGGAGGGGCTGATCTTCCAGTGTGGGCTGCGTATGGAAGAGCTGAAGGAGCAGGTGGAACAGATGCAACAGGAGCAGCCCACCTGTAAAACTCCTTCCCCTTCAACTCCTCTCCCCATCTCTCCATCTGTCCCCTCTGATGGGGGAGAAATCCTGAGACAACCACAGGTACCAGCAACAGCTCCGTCTATTAATGCACTCTGTTCTTGAACTGTACATAGCTGCTGCAAAAGCTGATGGGGATCTTAATAAACTAAACTAAACTAATACATAAAATAAATTTAACATTTGTATGTGTGAATTTATTGTGAAACTCTGTAGACTGTTTGAACAGAAATATAACAGGAGATATACATTATATTTGTAAATGTTGTATACACCCACAGAGACCAACCTTTGGAAAACAATACTATGTACTGCTTTTTGGGTCATACTTTACAATACACTGAGTCTCTGTGAATCAAAACAACAACTACTTTCTTCATGAGTTGTTCGTGATTAACTCTTAACCAGCTGAGTTGCACAAACTAGTAAAAACTCATTCATTACTAATTACCTAATCATTAGTTACCCTTTTTGTGCTCCTCAAATAAAGTGATAGAATGTACTAAGTAGTTATTATGTGGTCCCTCATTACCTCATTATTACCTCACCATTACTTACCCTTTTAGCAATCGTGAAGGGGAAGTCTGTTCTCTAGTAATTCATTATTCTCTGTTATAAAATTGCCTTGAATTGAAAATTAAAACTAAAACTGTTTTATTTATGTATAGCAAATTACCTCTTTTCCCTCTTTTTGTTATAAAATTAATGATTTAATCATCCATAAAGTAAAAATGCCAAACATGTGCTGGTTCCGGCTTGTTAAATGAGAGGATTATCTGCTTTTCTCTGTTTTGTATCATTGTAAATTGAATATCTTGGGGTTTTTGTTTTTGTTAGTGGGAAATTTGAATCATTTGACATTACCTTGGAAATCGTAGGGGTGTATTTAACTATTTTATAATAATTTGTGAACCAAATAATGAGATGCTAAATCAACAGTAATTACTAAATTTTTGTATGCTTTAATGAGTTAAAATGCTATCTTTCTTTCTTCTTTCTATCTTTATTCATATGGAAGTGTAGGCCAGTAATCATCTTTTGTTGTTGTTGTTGTCTGATCAGTAAAGATAAAGATAATAGTGTTATGCTCTCCATTTTTTCCATTGCGTGGTGATTCCAACATATTACCAAGTCTTAAAACAGGCTAATTACATTCAGTAACATTTACAAACATAACTGTACAGCTATCATCCAATTGGTACTCCTGATATGAAATGACAGGATGCAAATGCTGCCACATCAGATCTGATACAATGATCTAACTTCTACTTCCTAGTACCCACCTGAGCCTTCGATGGTTGATCCAGGACAGGCAGCAGCGGTGGAGGTGAGCTCAGTCAGTGAAGAGAGTGATGAAGAAACTCTGAATTCTCTAGACCTCAGTCCTCTGAATGAACACAGGTGGATGGAACAAGACTTTGCAGATCAGTAAGTGGAGATTTTTGTGTTTTAAATTATTCATTTTGAACGAAAAACGTGAAGAATGAACGTCTATCAGTATTTTTGCTGTGTAGGGAGTTTTATTAATGTCAGGAGATATTGCCCAAAATGCTTTGATACTTTCGCTCACTGTCACAGAACATCCTCATCGTGCAGTCAAGACTTTAATTATTTCATCCTGAATGTTTTTCCTCCTTCTCTTTAGCAACCAAAGCTTCAAGGAACTTCCCAAACGTATAGACCACAGCCAGAGAGAAGGAGCTCCCCTTCCTGCTGCTGTAAGAACCAACATTCAGCCCTTGCATAAGGAGAAGGAGAGACAGAGTCAAGGAATTGGAAGCATGGATGTGCAGAAGAGTCTTCCGCAGAGGTTAGTCCTCAGAGAAGCAAACAAGATAAGCTTTAGTTAAATGTAATGCTTTGTTTTTTGTTGTAGCTCTACAGCGTCAGTGTTAATTATATTAATGATATAATATTATATTATATTTACTTTAATGTCTAAGTATAATTATTTTAATTCTGAAAGGTAAAATAATGCTGCTACCTCAGCCATCTTCTTGATGAAATAAGAAATAAATAATTACACTGTAATTTTTTGAGAGGACGCTTATATCTTCTTCCTCTGTCATACAGTCTCAGTACAGTACTTCTCTGTTGACAGGAAATCAGACCATGTGGACTCTCCTCCTTGCACAAGCAAACAGCAAACCAGCAGGACCAGTCCTCCTTCACGCAGGGCCTCCAGCCAGTCCACCACATTCCCCATTGATCCTACCAGCAGCAGAAGGTTAGAGGTGGGAAAGTCCCACAGCAGCAGCCTGAGCAGTCTGGGAGACATCAACGCATCGCAGAGGAGAAACTCCAAACTCCTAACTGGGAGCAGCAGAGTGCTTTCTCAGGTCAGCTTGTTTTTGTAAAATAACAGTCTGTCATTAATTTTAAATTAATTTAATTCACGAGTGTGGCATGATTAGCATTAGCATTAGCTTAACAACAGGGTCTGTGGTGTGTAGAATCTAGGCCTCAGAAGGTTTTACTGAATGCTTTTGTAAGACTCAAAATCTACAGCTACTTTTTGCATTTAAAGACGTGATTTATTAATTCCACAAAAGCTGTCTAGTATTAAAAACAACGCTGTATCTACATAGAGTGTAAAGGTAAATGTTGCATAAAGTTTGTTCTGTGTTGTGTCGACCAGGATGGGATCATCTCCCCGGAGACGGACAGTGGGTTTGTTGGTTCAGAGAGCAGCCGTCTGACTCCTGCAGCAGCTCACAGTCCTCTCCACCAGAGGGCGTCAGAGAGGTGAGCAAGTCCAACTCTGCTTCTGTGCCTCCACACAGATTTACTGCACCATAAATTTTACCCTGTGTGCCATCCCCCACCGATGTTACAAACACACACACACACACACACAGACCATTCCTAATCTGCCATTGTACGTCTGAATTTTCTTCCATCTTGTGACAGTGTTGCGGTGTGTCAGGATGGGAAACCTGGGAGGCCTCAGACAGGCCTTGTCTCAGCACCATCTCGTGCCTCTTCACCGACACACAGTCGCACAGCTAAGGCCCCTGAGCAGCTAAGGAGAAG
This sequence comes from Pagrus major, assembly GCF_040436345.1. Classification (NCBI taxonomy): domain Eukaryota; kingdom Metazoa; phylum Chordata; class Actinopteri; order Spariformes; family Sparidae; genus Pagrus; species Pagrus major. The sequence goes on from NC_133226.1 coordinate 7,047,299, forward strand.
CAGACAGGGGCGGAGGGTACGCACCTTCTCCTGCTCTCCACAGCGCTGGGTCAGTCAAACAGAACGTAGCAGGGCCGACAGTGAGACCAGTCAGTTTGGGCTGGAGAGTGACAGCAGTGAGTCTCCAAGTTCTGTCCATCAATTGAGACAGTTTTTAAGTAACTCTTAAAACATTCTAATTCATTAAACCTTTCTGTCCGTGCAGGTCACTCTCTGTCTGAAGACGGACAGAATGACCGATACATAGACTCTATCAGTCCCCTCCACAGCTCCAGCCAACGCTCCTCCCCCGATGAGCGGCGTCACCATGGCGATTCTCTCCATGCACTGAGCTCCAGTCAGGTGGCCAATCGCAAGTGAGTGTGTAGCAGCAGCTGCAGTGCTGATAGCTGTGCAAACAGGGCCAGCTTTATGTCTCCTGCAGAGACTCCCGGATGGAAATATAAATATTTTTTAAATGATTAACTCCTGTTAATTTATCTCACAGCATCAAGTCAAACATCTCATGAGATGCTGAACCATCCTTAATGTTTGTCATCGTGTATTTTATTACAGAGTCGGCTGCTATTGAATGTGGTTGCATATTAGGAGGTATTGTTTCCTGCATGGTGTGGTGTTGCATGACCCTTGCAAAGAGTGTGTGTATGGTTGTTTGGACTGACACCTGCACTCATGGCAATTTGGTCACCTGATTATTTTCACAGTGCAGCATTTTAATGGTCACATTTACAGGATTATACAATTGTTTGACCTTGGTGTGTGCGTGGTGGTGAAAAAACAAAATATATGTACAACATGCAAACGTGACTTCCAACTGGATTGTTTTGTGCCTATTTAAACGCTTTTGTGTTTGTGTGTTTTGTAGTGAGGCAATCCAGACACTGCAGGCCGAGATGACCATACTGAGAGAGAGACTAGAAAGCTGTCGAAGTAATATGAAGCCTCCGAGCACTGTGAGAGCAGCTCCTTCAGTGCTGCAGAACACCTCTACACCTCGTGTCAGGTTGGTTTTTATCTTCAGGGTGTGAAGCTACAGGATAGAGCTGACTAGTGATCTGCTTTTTTACTTTAGCTTGTACTTTATTTGGTCTTTCTACCATTGCTTAGGTCTGGGGATAGACGTGGTGACGTCAGCAGGGGAAGAAGAGTCAGACAAACGGTTGATGAGGTTGATGAGTCTACACTAAGAAGAACAGCCAGTAAGAGACCATCTTCTGTTTACAGACCAAAGCCTGAAATTTGTGAGTTCATCTGAGTTACTCTTGACCCTTAACTCAGAACTTTGCTTGAAAGATCTTGTGTAATCCGAAACCCAGTCCATACCACAAGCATATGTTTAGATTATTTCCTCTATTGAAGGACAACGTGAATAATCAAGTATCAGATGCTAAGAAAGCATTTGTTTTTAACAATAGCATATCATTTGATACATGTAATGTTTTTGTTTTCAGTGACAGCTGCAGAGCCCTCTCCACCTCAGCCTCTGCCTCTGGTGTCCAGATGTACTCAAACATCCGCTGCAGCACCAGACAGCTCCTGTTCACACACACATAGTGTCCGCCGCAGAACACACCCCAGTAAGATCATCCGTCCCAGGAAGACCCCCAATATGTGTGATTGAGCAATAAATGAACTACAGGAAAAGCAAGCAGTTATCTGACTCACTTTATTTCATTGTAATGTAGTATTTTGTCCTTCTGTAATTGCTTGGAATGACGTGGCTATATGCATGGTGAAATCTTCCAGAACAGATTGTGTCCACAACGCTGGAGAGTGTATTTGTGTTTGTGTTGCAGGGCAGCAGCCTGGTGTGTCTATACAAGTGTGCGAGACAGCAGATGAACCTGACAGCAGAAGTCAACAAGCTCCTCTTTGTCCTCAGTGTTTGTCACGTCAACGGGGCCGAGCTGGAGGTAACGAGGCTCCTTACATCCTGAGCACAAAATGTATTCTTTCCTTCTTTGTGTTTCTTCTTACTTGACTTTCTTTGTGCTCAGGCAGAGATGCTCAAATCCACTTGTTTTAATTGATTAGAAACCAGTGTTGCAGTTTTGTCCAGCTTAAGTTGTTGTTCAGCCTTCTTAAAGCCTACTTGTATTTGTTTTTTGCTATCAGGGCCACTTGGTGGCAACAAAGAGCCAACTCACTCCTCTTGCTGTCTTCATTGTCCTGTCTGTGGACGCCCTGAACCGTACACAATCATTGAGCCAGGTTAGAAAGACAGACACACTACAGAGCATGAATGCTTACTAATACAGTAAAGAAGTGTGGGCAGTTATCTCTTTATACTCCAGGCCTTTGCTCTTTGTGATGTTGATGATGTAATCTATGAGTTTGCTGCCCAGCATCAGCAGCACAAAGTTCTGCAGAGTCACTGTGCTCAGCACATGACTCAGTTCAGTCTGCAGTAAATGAAATGAGTTTAATTATCAGAAGTGTTAATGGAGCTCCTGACCTGCTCTCTGATTCACAGACTGTCGCAGAGTCTCAGACTCCCCCCCACACACCAGCCGCCAACCAGCCACGTCCCCTGACGGAGCGGCGAGGAGCAGACACTTTGCAGCTGCAGCTCCAGCTCCAGCTACACTGCTGCAGTACATGCCAGCGTGTTCACCACCACTCCTGTAAGTAACGTGCCATCTCGCCTCCTGTGGTTGATTTCCTCCAGTGGTCTCTAAACCTAATGTTATTTCTCACTCAGTGTTGTTTAGTGTCCCATTTCCTCAAAAATCCATTTCATATGAATGAGGAGAATACACTTTGAAATAACATCTTGAAAAAAGGAAATATAATTGTATGTCAGCTACGTGATGCAGGTTTTTTTTTACCTGGAAGTTAATGTTGACAAACATTGTGATAAGTTGTACGTTCTGTTTCTCAGTCATAGTCTCACCTGAACTTTCACAGTACATTTTTTGTCATTAACTTTACCCTCTCTTCAGGTTGTACTCAACGCCCCTCTACATATCTCCTAGCAACAACACTGGCACATCGTCAGGTGTCAGAGGTCGCGAGGAGGCGAGGGGGAGGACAAGACGCTCCCTGTCCGTGGACAAGCAGCACTCCACGGACACCTCTCTGAACAGAGCCATCAGAGCAGCTCGGCACATGAAGCACACCTCTGGGCACATGGCTCGCTCTCTGGCGGCTGGACTGCACTACCAGGAGCTGCTCACTCAGTCCTGCAGCTACTAGCCTGAACTCACTCCACAGGCTTCATTATTAACTTGAACGCCAGCAGAATGAGGCTGTAGACGTCATCAGGAGCCGAAAGGAGTGAGTGCCAGACCGAGTGAATACAAAATCTAAATCTCTTCTTTTCAACTTCAGAAAAAACTGTCGCTGAATCTTCTTCTGCTGCCTTTTTCATAATTTCGTGGCAATACTTACGTCTCAGGTGGCCAAACATGATTTTGTTTCTTTAACAGGCATAATATTGTTTCAAAAGACGTGCTGGCATACGTTGAAATGACATACTTTCTAAAATGTTGTAGTACTGTAGATCCGTTTGATAAGAATGTTGATCATATTGATTTTCAAACCCATGGAGTATAGAAATTAGTTTCTTCTTCACTGGACATATGAAGTTACAGCTGTCGTAATACGGCAGCTATATTGCGTTATCGTGAGCTATTTATTGATCATGTGACTGTGGTTAGTGATCATGCAGATTTTTTCTCTAAATCTTTTCTAGTGTGTAAGTCTCAAGGTACGTTCAGGATTTCAGTGTTATTTTAGTTTCATTAGTATGAACTATTTTTTCCTGTTGTTACAGTTGCATGCTGCACTGTAAATCAAATGCACTCACTCATTGCACCTGCTGTGACTGAGTACGTTTTGGATGGTCATTTAAGAGACCACCATGGATCTATTTTATAAATGGTCAACATCATAATTTATCTCTAAAATATAATGATGTGTGCTCATCAAGGATCTGAGATGCTGGATACCCTCAAGATTAGTCCGCTTCTGTGTTGTCTACTTTGTATGTATACACTACGCATTTTTAACTGTGGAGTTTTTTAATGAAGTTTTGTACAGTATTTTATCATAAGCTTGTAAGTGTAACCGTATGAGCTGGACAACTAAGTCTACTGTAACTGAGCAGCTTTATGTGGAGCCAATATTCATACACCAAAGGCCTTCAGTAGGTCTGTATCTACATATATATAAAGACAGAACAGCCAACACATACAGAGGAATAAGACTATTTTTACAGATGGAATTATGCATCATGTTTAGTAGAAATCCCCTAGACCATAGACCTGTGGATGTTTTTACGTGAATTCTGTTTTTGTTAACCTCTAATCATTTTTTACTTTTGTACCACTGTTTGTCAAACTGTAGGTCTTAAATATTTTGCAGGGAATCTTTTCAGTTGTCCCTAAGAATCCAAATAAAGATGGAAATTAACAATTGATGAATTTTCTAGTTTTTTTTTTTTAATGAAACTACAAAAAGAAAAAGATATTATTCAAAACAGAAGAGTTGAGCCTTTAACATAATGGAAGCCAATTTATTAGACAGCCTTAGTACATATTAGGTACACATGGAAGTATTGTTTGTGCTTCAACACTCGCAAACATACAATCCCAATAAGTTAAACAGTTTGAGGACAGACTAATGTATCATCATTATTTTTTCTCTGATAAATAATTTTGATATAAATCAATTCATTTGACAGAGTAAACCCTATACAACAGCAAATTATAATAGAAAAAAAATAAACACAAAGTCAAGCGTTTGCATCACAGAAAACGCATTATAGTGCAATATACAACTTGTTTGGCCAGGAAAGAGGGAAGGGAGGGACGAAATAAAAGTGAAAAGGGGAGGTTAAGGGATTTTGTTGCAAAGCCATTCACCATTGAAGGGTTTTACATTGCACCAGAGGAGGAAACAGACAAAGAAAATATATATTGGTTCTTTTTCCCGGTTGACGACTAACAGCTACAGCTAAACATCACGAACACGGCGGCTTCACATTGGCATTTAGAAAGGAAAAGTATCACTACTTCACAGTCAGAAATATTCACCAGTCAACAGTGAGACGCTAAAACAGCAACATATGGCAGATACACAACACTACTCAGTGCATGGCCCAATTAAACATCATTACTAACCAAAGATAAGACTTATTCTGACAGGATACAATACTGAAATACAACTGGCCCTTTTTAAGATTATTCATTAAATATCAGCAAGCAACGGCCTTTTTGACATTAAAACGTGAAGTTTCTCCGGAGAAAGGAAAAGTTTGTGGCAAGTAAATACTTTACAGTCTCGGCAGCCGGAGGAGGGATGGTTCTGACTTTTTTACAGAGCTCTTTCTCTTTCGAACGTCCACTAAACCAGGCGTTTTTAAACCAATACCTCACTGAAAATTTATGTTTTGAGTATCAAGTACTTAATGGTCATTGTCACTTGTGATAGTTTATGCAAGGTGTACCTAATAAACTGGCCACTGAGTTTACAGATGAACCTTTGAGGAGTTTCACAGTACTATTTGACACTCAAAACAAATGTTTTCAGTGGAGTATTCAAGCTCAACATGTTCAGAAAAAGCGAAATGCTAACTCTGCTGCTCCCAGAACATCCACACTGGTTATACAAACACATTAACAGTCCAAGCATGCTACTGAATACGAACATCTCAAATGGGCAGGGGGGACTCCTCTCTGATGAATAGATTTATTTATATATATTGCATGTTGACTGATATGATATATTTTACAACATCAACCTCTCACACTGCACATCCCTCCTCCCCCCGCATCCAATAAAACTCACACCAAGGAGGAAACCCAAAGGATCAAACGAGAGAAAATGTCTACCTTTTACACATTCTAGCAGGTTTCATAGCATACAATATTACATTTTGGTACTTTCAGTTTTAAATGGCCTTCTGTTCTGATATTTAAACCTTTTTAAATAAGCTCATTTAGTTGCATCCATTGTAAAACATGAGAATACTTGCAACAACTTTATTCTTTGATACAACATATATTTTTTTTTATCATCTAAGATGTCTTTTTTTTCTTCTCAAGCAAGATGCATACACAATTAATGTAGGATTTGTGGGGGGAGGATATGGAGGTAGGGAGGGCAGGAAAGACGGATGGAGGCAGGGGTTAAGGTAAAGAGGAGAGAGACGTGATTGGAGGATTTTAGCTTGTCACTTCCTCGTCTGGTTTGTTCATGGCCTTGAGCTGCTCCAGCAGGGTGGTGGGGGTGAAGATGTTGGTCGATCCTGGAGACACGCACATGAATAAAACACACACACACAAACACACACATACACAGTGTTAGATCTGCACGTTTGGAGAGAAACAGGTGAAAAATGTGTTTTCAGCTCTTGCTATGAATGCCTACTGTAGATGAGGGCTAACTCACATAATGATGAAAGTAAAGCTAGAAACACCAAGCAACCCAAAGTGTTGAAATCATAATCAATTAGCCAGCAGGTTCAAATGGATCATGTGTCAAAGAGTTTGAAAAACGTATTCTAAAGGTGTCAGGTAACTGAGTATTTGCTCAGCCCTAACTCAACATAATACTTACCCTAACCCAATAGTAAAAACTATATCTGTAAGAATGTTTCCCCTAAAATATTTTGTGACAGAGACGGCTTCATCTAAGGTTGTATTTTCTAAATGAATGATCACTGAAATATTTTAGGAATATTCTAAGAATATTACAGGCAGCAGTGTGTCTCTATGATCATGAAGGTAACACTACACTATAGAGCTACAATGTTGTATAGAACTCCAAAAGTGGGTGGCGCGCCACCTAGGAGTGCCCCGGAGTTATAACGGGGGTTGCAGTGAGGCCAAATGAAAAAGGCATGGTTCTGCACTGCTAGGAAAGCATTGACAAGTTTATGACAGGACATCCAGGTAAAGCTGACAATGACTCTACACCAAACATGACAACTATCAAAACAAAGACAAGAAAATATGACGGGCCATAGCTCGCCCTCGACTTCACCAGTACAACGGTGGGTAAAGAAGAGAGACCACAGTGTGCTGTGTGTCTCAAAGTCTTAGCTTCAGTATGAACTTTTGCAAATGTTTAATGCTCCACTATAAAGGTATTTTTTTTCCTTATTTAGTTTTTTGAAAACATTGTTATCTACAAAAGGACGGCCCTGCAGATAAAGTTTGGGAACCACTGGTTTCGAGAATACTATGGATCCAAGACGAAACTAACAGAAGGGCAATACTGAGAGACAGAAAGAGACAATTACAAATCTGTTTGTTAGTACTATAGACAGAGTGAGGCTACGATTATTTCAGAGCCATGTTGGAGGCCATAGACTCGCAAAAACTTGCAAAAACCTTTGTCAGATAAAGGATCAATGAGTCAGGAAGACTAGGTTAACAAGGGGGATGCAGTTTGGTCTTTTTGCTAAAAATGGAGATGGCACCCCCAATTTCCAATCTGAATGTTTTTCTATCATGCACTTACTTTTAGAAGGATACTTTGGACTTTTACTATATTTATCTTACGGCTGCAGTCCCAACTTGCTCATATAAAAGTTTCTCATGGTAAAAATCTCTAAAATATCAATATTTTAAAATTTTCTTAAACTGCATTACTTTAGTGAGTTTGAGACATTGTTTTTTAATTTTGTCAGCCTGTAGAAAAACATGTACTCTTTCTTCTGATGTCAAAGTAGGAAAATCCTCCTACGAGTATGACTTGTGCAGGATTTACTGGACAGGCTGAAAAACATCACATGTGAAAACTTTTAATTTTATTCCTTTTCGTCTAAAATTATAATTGTGTCTAAAACTTCTTCTACCTCTGACCATTACTCTTTAAATCCTTCACTCTACAAACATACAGCCTGATACAAACTCATAAAGCTGTGTTAAATCACATGCAGCTGAATAATATAGAAACACACAGATCAGCGATGGCACCTCACAACTGTCATGAATCTGTACGCTTAAAGCGGTGGGTGCTTTTAGCAGAAATCCTGCGTCATCAGACCTGTCTACATAACTCAGCCAATCAGGTGTTGTTAAAAAAGATGTACACATGACAGTGTGGGACATTAATTAAAGGGTATGAGGAAAGCTGAAAAATACTGCTAGAAAAAGCAAAAAATTAAGCAAAAAAGGCAAACACAGATCTTCTCTACATGTGATGAAATCCCAAAACAGAGTTTACGTTATCACCTACCATAAATGTGAATGAAAATGTGAAACCTAGTAACCCTGATAAGTAACCCAGGGATGAACTACTGTGACAGCTGAAGACACATTTCAGACATTGTAAAACTTGAAAGGTGTTAGACTGGAGTAAAGCAAACTTTTTGCCAGTTTTTGGCAACTGTTTGTTTCTTCATTACCACTTTTTAAAGATGGATTAGTGTCATCTTAATCCTCAATGATCCAGGGGCAAACAACCCATTTGATTTACTCCACACACCTGTTCAACATCATCAACAGTTTTTTGAGCTACATTGGTTTGTTTCTGTTGCAAAGCTGCATGTTTCCTCCAGTCTGGTTTGATTAGCTGCTTTACCTCAAAGACATTCACCTACAGTCAAACTAAACTTGATCCCATGAGGGCTCAGAACAGGAAGTGGAGGTAAGTCAAGGTAAAACCAGAAGAGAAAGAGGCAAGCCCATCTCGAGTTGGGTCGTTATGATGGTGGGGGTTGTAGGTGTCAGGGGTCGTGTGGGGTTAAGTGTGGGTCACGGAGGTCAACATCGGACTGGCTTCGCCTGCTTCTCTGCTGTTCCCCAAACACACAGCTTCGTGGGCCTTTTTGCCCCAGAAACACAACTCTGTGGCATTGATCTCCAACGCCACTCAATTATAGTACATGTTTAGGTTCAGACAAAAAAAAAAACAGCATAGAAAACAAAGATTTGTTTTAGTAAGTGATGGCCATTTTGCTCAGGAAGTGTTGAATGCAGCAGTATGCGAGGGAGCAGCCATACTGCTAATGGTGAGAGCTGCTTACTGAGAAAACCATAAAACCAAAAGTTGGTTCGTAAACGATATCGCTTTAGCAGATTAGTTAGGAAGGAGATGGATGCCCAGGACTACAATAGTCTGTTTTTTTTGGGTGACAGTCCAGCTTTAATTGGGGATGTGTGTTTAAAAGTACCCTTGCTGATAAATTACAGAAACAAGCAATGAGGTGATTATGGGTATTTATGCAAATACTTATTATTTATTACCTCCACCAAAGAGATTATGTTGTGAATGTTCCCATATGTTTGTTTGTTTGTTTGTTAGCAGGATTTGGAAATTCAGTCCGAGAAAGAACTGATCAGTTCAGTAAAGATGTGTTTAAAGGAAAAGTTCACCCATAACTTGGTTACTATCTACTCACTCCGATGTAGATTGAAGGCCGGTTGAAGTTTTGAAGTCCACAAAACATTTCTGGAGCTTCACAGCAAAACGCTGTTGCAGCATTCTCTTAAACAACTAAATTATATGGGGACTTGTTTTAAAAAGTAAAACAGAAATAAAACATAAAATGGCTCTATACAGTTCATCCGGCATAATCCAAGTCTTTTGAAGCCCAGAGAATTCATTTGAAAAGGCTTTATCTACACCCTTGATGCACAGTTGTGCTCGTGCACCCACTTCAGATAGGGTGCATGCTAATGCCTTTAGCTTAGCTACAATGAAAATATAGTTTTTTAAAAAAGGGGTGTAAAAAATCTCTTTTCAAATCAATCTGGGATCTTGAGGCTTCTGGAGACCGTACAACTCAAGCCCCAAGATCCCAAATTGATTTGAAAAGACTTTATCTTCACTGTAGCTAGGCTAAAGGCGTTAGCGTCTGAAGTGTAAATAAAGCCTTTTCAAATCAACTTGGGATCTCTGGCTTCCAGAGACTTGGATTACACCGGACAAGCTGTAAGGAGCCATTTTATTATTTTTTCAGTTTTATTTTTTACATTATCAAACAAGTCCCCATCTAATTCAGTTGTTTAGGAGAATGCTGCAACACTGTTTTGCTGTGAAGCTTCAGAAATGATTTGTGGACAACAAAACTTCAACCGACTTACTCTATATACATGGGGGTGCATGTACCAAATTTTCATTTTTGGGTGAAATTTTGCTTTAAACAAATCTTTTAAGCTTGCCAAATTCTTGCAAGTATGGTGTTTTTTAAATAAATTGCTGTAAATCTTACATGCATCGTGCAAAAGCTATCATTTAAAATGACTCGCTTGTAATGGGCCTCACTCCAAATTCAGAATTACTCATCTATCACTGTGCTTGTTTGAATGTGGACCTGGACACAGGACTGGTGTTAATGATGAGTTTTAGAAGAAATGAAGAGTCTCTTCATTAGGGGAGGAGGGGATTAGTGGCAGGAGTTTCATGTGTGCGGCATCTTGACTTTTAATTAGGTTGCTAAAGCATATCAGGTGGAACATTGCTACATTCCCAGACTCTGTGTCAGCAGAGAGGCGTCAAAGAGGCCGTGATACAAAGAGCAACTTTTTGGGCAACTGAACTGAATTCCTTTGAACAGATTATTGTTACGTGACTGTTTCACATCTATGTTGCCCTCGAAAATTGCCCTGTGTGTCAACACCCTAAAAGTTTTATCATGATAAAGATCATCTGTTGCTAATATCAGGCACCCTCTGCGGACGAGCCATGAGCTATGTGAGCATGTGATGGTGGGCCGAGAGAAAGTGACATGGACGGAGTCAGAGGACTGGGAGTCAAAAGAACAAAAAACACAAGGAATAAAGGAGAGAATCCTTCTTTGAAATCCAACTCAAGGACCTGTCCTGAAAGGAACAAATCAAAGTGATTGTCTTTGCGAAGGCTTGACTAGAGAAATAATACCACAGTAAAAAGTGATAAAGATGGATCTCGGGGGTAGATTAAATCTGGAATGGGTGTTCAACAGGCTCAAAGGGCCTTTGGGTGGCTGTCGAGGGGCGATTTAATCCACCCAGCTGAGATGATGGGACGAGGCAGCAGGGATGGGGTCACGACCCCCTCAGACATGGCCGCTCTTTAGCACAGACTTTACTTGGGCTGTATCCAAATGGGCGGACTCAAAGGTGTACTTCAGCCATATGCACTGTGACAAGCATCATCATGCAAGATGACATAAGCCTCTGATGAGCATTACACACATTATTTATTTGATGCATCTTAGGGTCAACTTATTTCCTCTTCATTCTCCAATATTATTTGGATAAATATTGTTTCTACAGGATGCAAATAAAGTTTCACCATACGTCCGTGTTGTATACATTTATGGATCTTTGTCTTATTGCATTGGCAATTTTAAAAATCATGCGCTGCATTCCAATATTCATACTACATAAGACTTAATATGCCAGAAAAAGCTTCAGTATGTCCCAATAGATAGTATGTCAAATGTGGTTTGCCAAAAAAACAAGGACGTCCCATTGCACCTGTTCGCATTTTGCATTACGCAAGCTAGCATGCTTTTCTATATTTGAACGCACAGTCCTCTGCGCAGAGGAAGATATGAGAGCACAGACGGATGGCTGTGCCCAAATCGCATATTTGCTTCAAATTTTGCACAAGGATGAAGGTTCAAGGCCCCATGTTTTAACAGTAGCATGTCCCAATTGAATTCCTTCTACAAAAAGAAAAGTATGTGACATGGAATGCAGCCACTGCGCCACATTCCTATTGCATTGAATTGTGGGCAGTTTAATCAGCAAAGTCTGAAGTATGAACCCAACCCGTACTCTCTAGAAGTCTGCAGAAAGTCCATGAGCCCTTTTGCGGACTTGATGACTGGTGGATTTGGACTTTGTCTGAAAGTGGCGTGAAGTTCGGACATTTGGATTCAGCCTCTCTGTAGGGACGTCAGGCAGGTTGCACCTGATTGGAAAGGAGGACTCCCACTCTGATTGGCTAACTCTCAGTATACACAGACTGGAGCCCAATGGAGCGGTCCATGCACTGAGGAGAGGTCGGGGGTGCCCATCCCTGAGGGACATGGGGAGGAGGAGGGTGGAACAGTAACTGGGTGATCAAAGAAGAAGAAGGAGGAATGAGGAAGCCCTTGTGCTGTGAAGGTTCAGAAAGGGCTTCTTTGTGCGGCTGCCTTTACTTTTTTCAGTGTGATTTCTCTCTCCCTCCCTCCCAATCTGTCTCTGCCTCACTCGGCTGAGGTCTCTGCGTCCTCAAAGGACACCCTAGTGGACTCTCGGAAGTCGGGGTGCTGCAGGTCCGATAAGAATTTGGTGGGGGTGAGCATGTGGGTGGAACCTGTGGAGGAACAGAGGTGGCTTCACCACTCGTCTCTCAGCACATGCCTCGCCCCCTCCCCCACTCTCTCCAGAAACAAAAGGGTTAAAAAAGACAAGCAACCTGTCGTACAGCACACACACACACACACACACACACACACAAATACACACACACAGAGACACACTCATCCACTGACAGTACACACACTCGCCATGTTGCACAAACACATAGAGGTTGGACGCACACAGAAAAAAGACAGAAAAAGACATGGCGTTGCTGCAATTCAAAGACAACAGTTGTTTTAAAGACAACAGCTGAAGCAGAGCACAACAGAAACTAACAAGACACTTTCCATCTATAACACAGACTGGCTGGCGAAGCTTTAACACGTCAAATAAACAGTACAGAGGGGCATAACATAAAGGGCTATTTTAACAGAAGACATTGCACACAATAGGCAGGTTGTAACGACTATCTGCTGCTAGGCCGACAACAGACTGCTGTCATGAAGCGGCTGCATGGAAGTCAGAAAGGAAATTGTTGTATTGTTTTAGGTGGGTTCTGTTTGCAAAAAATGAAATTGCTGATGTGTCATTTTTTATAAAAGGGATTATACATATTTATCGTCGATGTTTAAATAAATATCAAACCACATTTAACCCATACTGATTCTTAAAGCTATTATTTATTTCTATTAAATCTAGTTTGTAAAATATTGTTTTTGTCAGTGATAGTAAACCTTCAATAATTTTGTACGGAACAAACTAAACTCCCTTATAATTATCTTTCTGCTCACTTAAGTACAATGTAATCCCAGAGAGCAATTCTTAAGAACTAGCAAAAAAGGTTAATTAATTTCACCCGATGCTGACAGAACATCTTTCTTTTATGGACTGAATTTGTACTTCAGCTCAGCGTTACTCTGTCCATTCACCTCACTTCCGTTAGTTCCCCCCATGTTTCTCGTCCCCTCTATCTTTGTTATTTAAGCTCTGTCTCTGTTCATGAGCTGCGTCCTTCTGTGTCACTTAGAGGACCTGGAGGTCAGACCGAACCTGAACCTGCTGTTCCAACCTCACACAGTCCTCTGAAAATGTGTCAAAGGACGTGGCCCCCGAATAAGGACACTGCTTTTATTAGTTTACAGACTTTCTATAAAACATGAGCCACTTAAAGACACGTCCACTCTGCGGCTGAAAAGCAGTGTTTCACCTCTAACCACACACAACAGTGATGTCATGGTGTCCTGAGGTACACCTGTGCAACACTGCAGCAAGGTGAGAAGTTAAACCCCGGAGTGGTGGGTGTATCTTTGAGTAGCCAGCACATATAAACTTCTTCTTGCTCTCGGCCTGCGCTCAGTGGCGCCTCCTGTCGCTCTACTCACCAATGATGGCCTCCCACTTCCCATTGGCCTGTGTGACCTCATAGGCGCAGCGCATCTCGCTGAAGGACACGCCGCCGATGATGAAGACTATGACACGTGGCCCAGTGCGGTACTCTCCAGGTGTCTTGTTCTTGTGCCAGTGTCCGTACCGAGCACTGCCGGAGCAGGAAGGAAAACAGGGTCACGTTATTACAGTTTTACAGCTCGTTTTGTTCCCCTTATCATTGCATCCTAGGGTATTTTACCCTTCCTTTCACAATTTTGTGAATTTAATGTGAATTTATTGTTTATCCAATGGCAATGACATGATGACTGAAGTTTCTCCACATTTTAAACTAGTGATTGAAACTCACTTCATTTTATTGTCCAGCTGATATAAATAAGATGAGACAATAACTTGAAATTATGAAAATGCTAAAAAAAAAAAAATGCTATTTCACCCTGAATTTTGCTTCTCAGGCACTGTTTCCTTTCAGGCTACATACAGGCTGCTCCTGACTGACTCCTGAAAAAATGCTACAACTGAACATTAATAAAAGTTAGGGGAGAAAAGACACTTTTTAAATGTTTGTGTTAATATTATAATTTAAATAGCAAGTGTAATTTTTAGTAATATTACTGCAATACAGAAATGAAGGCAACATTTCTAATTCTTATGTTGGACCACCAATATTTTATTAAGTATGAAGATCAGTTTATGTTATACTGTCATGAGTATATCATATAATTAATTCAGTTAATGTTTTTATGTGTTTTTATCTAATATGAAAGGATTATAGAAAATTGGTTAAGGCGAAATAAACCCAATGTCAGGAGTTACTGCACTCAAATGTGCTTAAACCTGCAATATCTGATGTTTGGGCCACTTGGGGGCAGCAAAAACAAGCCACAAACTCAATAATATCGCCTGTTAAGTTGATAAGGTGACATGTTAGCTCACAGATGCCTGTTTACACATTCAACAGTTACGAAGCAACATTATAATTATTTGGAGTGAGTGTTGAGTACAATACTCTCTCTTCTCCTAGCTCTGTTCCTGGTGTCTCCTTTCTGGTTTTGGAAAAGTTACTATCCAAAAAACCAAAACAGTGAGCAGTAAGATGCTATAAAGCTCTGTAGAGGTAAAGGAAAAACACGTAGAGTCGGTGCTAATTCTGTTGATTTGTCACTATGAGCAGCCCCTTTATATTACACACAGTCATTTGTCATTTAACGCACAGTCATTATAAAAATATTGATGGCAGCCACTTTAATTTGGGAAATAAAAACCATCTGCATGTGTGTGACTCTCCCTGACTAACCGACATGTATCTTGATGTGATCCTCAATGCTGTGTGTGTGTGTGTGTGTGTATGTGTGTGTGTGTGCGCGCAGGGGAGGGACAGCAAATGAGGCAGATCAGTTTGTAACAGGAGAGGATTGGATACTGAATCAATACACACCAGCAGCTTGCACGCACACTGGAGTGTAAGGATTAGTGGGGCTGAAAGTGGCCCCATCACACTCCCCCCCCCCCCCCACACACACACACACATGCAAGTGGAGTTGGAAAATATTGACGACTTGCATTCAGGTCAGCTTGCTTACATTTTGGCAGAGTTTCCAGAGATGGTGATAAGCAGGAAGACATTTCCACAGTGACTGAAAACAGCTTTTTTACTCACTTTACTTGTAAAAACACCATATTATGTTCTTCCTCATTAAAATATATACAAGAGTTGGTGAATGCCTGAGCTTGTATCATGCCTCCTATCCTCAGCACTGAGGTCTGTGTGCGGCTCACTAACCTGCCAGTCATCAGCATCACCTCCCTGCTCTCCATTCCTCTCAAGTATTGATCCGTTAGACTCATTTCCCTTCCAAAAATGACTATTGATCAGTTCTGGCTTCCTAATTAAAAAAGGCGTTTACTACTGTGTGTGTTTGTATCTACCTGACTGCAGTGGTGCTGAAGTTGACAGTGGAGCGGGTGGAGATGTTGGGGTAGTGCTTGGCGTCCAGCTTTTCATCAATAGTGTCCTGCAAGGGGGACAAAAAGACAAAACAGATCTTTGTCAGCACTAAACGCACACACACACAAACACACTTCAATAGGGGCTTCACCGTTGCGTCACATCTCTTAGCAACCATGCGTGGCTCCAACATGGAGGTCCATTGGAGAATTGGCTTTGCACAAATAAGGGGCTAAATATAGTTGATGACAACCAGGCTGGCAAAAACAGATGTGGTTCGGTGGGTGTACGTCAGCTGGAAAGTAAATAATTCTGTTATATTTGAGGAATTTGAATCCCACATTTAGGTTTGCTTGAGTAAAAATAAAATATTCACAGTGAAGCTGTTTTTTTAAATGAAAATCTCCGATATGGCTGCTGGGGTAGCAGGTTAAATAAAGCCCTCCTTGTGTTAAACAACAACAATTATGAAAAAACAAACAGGGACATAAGCCCTTCAAACACACCTCCATGATGTCCTTCACCAGTGGTGTCCAGCGGGAGAGCTGATAGGTCTGCTCGCTCACACGCTCCTTCCTGTCCAACTTCTTTCCTCTGCGGAGGGTGGACTAATGAGGGACAGAAGAGATGAGGAGGTGAGAGAGAGAAAAAAAGAGAGGATGATCAGAATCACCTGAATGTCTCTCATATTAGTCATTCACACTGTTTGGTCCTGTTTGGTCCTGATACAAGATAAATGAGGAGAGGACATGGAACATATATCTTAAGCAAATAAAGAGGTGAATATAAAGTAGAGGAGTAAAGACTCAGAGGGCATCACAGGGAACCAGATGATGGAGAGCAGACAACAGAAGCTTCATCCAGTCAGGATCTTACGTCTGTGATGATGGGGACGCCCAGGTGAGCCATGTTGGTGATGATCTCACTGTCCTCAGGGGGGATCTGAGCGTGCTGGATCAGCTTGTTCAGGTTCTCCTCCGTAATGCCTGAACACACACACACACACACAGGTCATGTTTTTTGTTTTTTTGAATAAAGAAAATATGTTCTGGGATGGAGGGGAATTCATGGTTTATAACTTGAGTACAAAAATAACACCATTTTATTAAAACTCTATATTATATAAATTCAGTAGCTGTGTAGAAATGCCAGGTGATGTCTGAAGGCTTATTTTCTCCATCTGTATCCTGTCAAACATCATGTTTACAGACTCATGCTGGACAGCTGACTTATTCAGGCTCT
The DNA here is from genome assembly GCF_040436345.1 of Pagrus major. Classification (NCBI taxonomy): domain Eukaryota; kingdom Metazoa; phylum Chordata; class Actinopteri; order Spariformes; family Sparidae; genus Pagrus; species Pagrus major. The sequence continues at coordinate 7,064,105 of NC_133226.1, forward strand.
AATTGAGCTGTATAAATTAATTTCTTAGTTAATATCAAACATACAGAATATCATTTCTGCCACTAGGGGTCTCTGTGTCAAAACAACTGATTGATTGCTGATGAAATTCTTCAAGCAGAAATGTACAAGTATTACTCATGTACATGTTTGCTGACTTCTTTCCTCACTCTCTGATGTATCAGCTCAAGTTTCCTCAGAAGTTCTAGCAACTTTGAGTAAAATTACAAATTTCTCTGGGTTTGAGTGTTTGGTTAACAAAGGTCTTATTGCTTTTGGATATTTTAATGCAAAAATGTACATATTATGTCTTTAATGAGTGATGGACTACAGCGACACTAGCATGAAGAAGTACCTTTTGTACTTCAGTGATTGTTTTTTATTAATTCAAAGCTATTTATAATTTTGATTATTATATTGTTCATGCTTCAGATAACAACTGTGTGGTGAACTATTAGGTAAAAATAATTTAAACAAGAAATCAATTAAAACAAATACAACTAAAAATAATAATTTGACAGGAACATGTACTTTACAAAGTTTACATGTTATTTCTTCATGTCACCTGTAGTCTCCTCCTTACCATTCTTGAGGAAAATGTAGAGCAGGATGATGCGGATCTTGTCATATGTGCTGACGTTGGCATCCAGCAGGATGGGAACGATGGCCCTCATGGGGTCTTTGATCTTCTCTCCCTCAGCGTCTGTGCCCATAGCCAGATCCTGGAACAGAGAACACGGGTGTCACATGTTTGTCATTTAACAGCCTGAATACACATTTCAAGTGTTTGTGAAAGCATTTCATTTGCAATTACAGAAGATTTCCGAAATCAGTGTGTAATTGATCCATGTGATTTCCTCCTCCAGCACTACTCTCCTCTTTAATCTCTATTTTCTCTCCTCTCCTCTCCTTGTTTCCATTCCTATCAACTCTTCTTGTTCCTTTACTCTCAGCTCTCTTTATTTCCTCTTGCCTCTCGCCCGCCCTCTCACCTGTTCGACGCGGCACAGCTTGTCCACTGTTCCCTGGTAGTGCTTCATACAGTCCTCAGCCAGCTGCAGATGAGTGGAGTACTGAAAACACGAAACACACAGTGGGTCAGCATACACATGTACACACACAGGAAAAATCACACACACACACACATAAACACACACACCTTGCTGAGCTCCTTCTGGTACTGAGGCATCTTCTTTAGCATCTGGGACAGATCCCTCATTGTGGTCTGTTGAAACAAAAGCAAAAGGTAAAAGTGTGATGATGTCGACTTCAGAACAAGTTATTATGAACTAGATAACAAAAATGATTGACAACAGATCATATTCATGTTGGACTTTAGTCTCATGGCAGACCAACCAGCTGGCCACATCGCTCAACACTTGAAGAGTTAAGTTCTCCACCATTGAGAAACAGGAACGGCTCAAAACATAATGTAGTTCTGTTTGAAACTCTTTGATGATGAACGAGACTTGATTGAATTTAATAATACTGAATTACGAATTTGATGTAATGCTGTCTGCTCTGTGCTACAAATTTCAAATGAACAAAAATTGAAAAAAGAGAAACAGAAACATCAAGTTTCATGAAATTTCTGATGCTGTGTGTATATTTTTTAAATATACTTAAAGGAATAGAATATTATTAGTATATAATATTTATAATTGTCACTAGTGGTTTCCAGTCTTTATGCTAAGCTTAGCTCAGGTTAGTATTTTCTAGTCTTTATGCTAAGATAAGCTCAGGCTAGTGTTTTCCAGTCTTTGTGCTAAATTAAGCTAAGGCTAGTTGTTTCAAGTCTTTATGCTAAGTTAAGCTCAGGCTAGTGGTTTCCAGTCTTTATGCTAAGATAAGCTCAGGCTAGTGGTTTCCAGTCTTTATGCTAAGTTAAGCTCAGGCTAGTGGTTTCCAGTCTTTATGCTAAAATAAGCTAAGACTAGTTGTTTCAAGTCTTTATGCTAAGTTAAGCTCAGGCTAGTGGTTTCCAGTCTTTATGCTAAGATAAGCTCAGGCTAGTGGTTTCCAGTCTTTATGCTAAATTAAGCTCAGGCTAGTGGTTTCCAGTCTTTATGCTAAAATAAGCTAAGGCTAGTTGTTTCAAGTCTTTATGCTGAGGTAAGCTCATGGATTTAGCTTCACATTTACAGACACAAGAGTGATATTGATCTTTTTAGCCAACCTTTTTGAAGAATTAAAGAAGTTAACCATCATGTGAGATAACACTATAATACCAATATCTTGGCAATACTGTATTTTCACTTTTTTAAATTTACCTTCTCCCCAGTGTTCATCCTCTTGCTGGCGGAAAAGTCCTTCAGCTGGCGTGTCACTTCCCTGATGACAAACACAGACAGCAAAGGAGAAACAGTAACACATGAGAGAAGAGTCGTTGTATGACTTGATTCAGTCCAAACACATATATAAAGAGATAAAATATGAAGAAAAGTACTCACTGGGACACCTCGGCTATGTGTTTGTGTCTCAGGCTCACCCACAGGTCATCGTCTTCATGCAGCAGGACCTCCTTCTCACGGGAGTCTCCCATGCCGCTGGTGTCATACCTGAAGAACATGTCAGTATTTTACTACACAAATTCTGCCAAATGACGTTTACCTGAATTAAAACACAAATATAGGCATCGCTAGCAATAATTTTTCTATTTTGTCATTTGTGTTTTTCGTACTTGTAGACGTCGTTCTCAATGGGCAGCAGGTCGTAGCCCATGGCCTGGAAGGTGAGCTCATGCAGGACAGGAGAGACGGGGTCAAACGCCCTGTCCAGGATGATCAGCTGTGAGCGAGCCTTATCTGGACCCTACAGCGAGGCAGACACCAGATACAGGAATGAAAGGAGCGAAAAGATTAACACACATATATGATGCTACACATATACGGTACGTCTGATCAGTTTGAACTATTTTGCAACAAGAATTTAGGACAACAGGTAAAAACTAAATAAAGCAGGAATATAAAGGGACATTAAATGTAATGAGCTGAGCTCACCTCTCCCATGGTGGGGTCATCAGCCTTGTAGGCGTCCAGTTTGTCCTGAACCAGCTGGGCCAGGGTGGAGTTGTCCTTGTACTCGCTGACAAAAAGGACAGATGGATTGTCAGATGGGCGGACAAATGGAGGCATTAGGACGGAGACAAGAAGAAAGATAAATGTGAAAAGGAGGAGGGAGAAGGACAGAGACAATGACACACATTTAAGCAAGAAAACAAGAAGGCAAGAAAAACATTTTGATAAAAAATACTTTTCAGACATTTTAGGAGCATTTGACTGAGGGACAGCTCTGTCTCTGCTGCACTTTTCAAAGGACACTGATCTCAAGAGGGGAAATTGTTATGGCAAACCTGCTGAATCAGTCCTGTAAGAATTATTTGATGACTTTGAGGGACACCGTGTGATTTATGAGCCCTTTTTGCACTCTATAACTGAAGAGCAGTACTACTGGCTTTTCTCTTCCTAACTGTCTCATCAGTCTCATTACATCTTTTTACAGAAGCAAAAGAAATTAATTTTCTCATTTTAAGTATTTTTAAGAGGTAAATTAACTCTTTTGTAGAAAGAAAATGAAGCAGACACAGATTATTATCCTTAGCAGGGTATTTTTTGATGATTTTAAACAACGTCTAGAGGGGATCTTTAATACTTTTTTTTTTTTAGTGGCCTTTAACGAACACCATTTCCCTCCACCATCACGGGTTAGATGTCACTGGCTACAGAGACATTCGCACATTACAGTTAAAAAACTTGCAACAGCCGCCCTTGATCAGCGCCCCCTGCTGCTCACCCTCGGTATCTGACAGCAGGATACTCCTTCAGGGTGGCGCAGAGCGTGGCGATCTGCTCAGCCAGCCTCTCCATCACTGGGTTCTTCAGCTGGGTCTTGTGGGGGCTGTAGAAACTGTGGAAGGCATCTGCATTGTCCAGAGAGTACACCTGCACACACAAACATGGACACAATTTAAACTCTACTTCAGCCAAAACAGATTGTTGCCTTCCTACTTTCTGCGAGTGTTTCCTTTTTCTAATGTAATGTGCACACTGCTCTGTGTAAAATAGAGGAGGTCACTGTGCAGAGGCAGCATGTTATCTGGCTGTTAAAACCAGCTGTAGGTGTTTTGATTAAGTCAAACACAGCTAGAATACATTTTCTCTCCAGTTCTGTTATCTGTTCTGATCCTCTCCTTCCTTTGTTTTTTTCATTCTCTTTGTCTCAACTCTCCTTTAACCTCTTCTCCCCTGTCTGTCTCTTCTCTTCTCCTCACCTCTCTCATTTAATTTAATTTCCTTATTCTCTCTCTTGTCCTCCAGGGTGTCTACAGGTACCAGACTCTTGAATTTAAAGGGTTTGAAGAATTCTTAACCAAATTTCCGACTCAAGCTTTGCAGCAAAGTATAAAGGTATGTAGTCCAGACTGACTAAACCTTGTGCAACAAGGTCAACTATACAGCAGTAACTCACATGTTAGGTCCATAGATTCAATATATGGAACATTTGAGACTCAGTTTCTGTACCCGTGTTCACTTTCGGGTTTCTTCTTCAAAACAAAACGCACAGAACTCCAGTCCCCACCAGTTACAGTTACATGTGGTCGCATGCCAAGGAAGGTTTTATGTAGGAACATGGTTATTAGAGTGCGTTAGGTTAATCTACATTTTGCCGACAGGTCAGTGCAAGTAAAAAAGGAGTTCAGTGATAGGTTTAAAGATTTGTTACATCATAAATGGAGACTTTTACTCAGAAGAGCTTGACTCATTTTGTCAAAAATAGATTATAAGATGGAAAAATTAAATAAGATAAAATGTTTGTAACAATTCAGACCTCACACATTCAAATTTAAGACTATTTAATGACTTTATCAGCCTATTATTTAAAATATAAAACAATTTATTTAAAACATTTCAAGACTTGCAGACACCCTGGTCCTCATCCTTTTCTATTTCCTCTTTCATCTCCTCTTTAAGCCTCTCCTGTACTCTGTTCCCTTTTCCTTTCTTCCTGTTTCCTTGTTTCATCTCCTCCTTTTCAATTCTCTTTCAACCCTCTCACCTCCTCTCCTGTTTCATTTGCTTGTTTCTTTGTTTCTTTTCCTCCCATTTCCCTTCCTCTTCCTGTATTTCCTCTTCTCTCCTCTTCCTACAATCCATTTCCCCTCCTTGAACTGGTTTTGTCTCCTACTATCATCTCCTTGTTTCCTCTCCTCCCCTCCTCTTTCCTCTCATGCATCACTCACTACCACTCCCACCTTCCACCCCATCTGTCCTCAGTCACATGCTGCTCTGCAGAAGAGTCCCTATATTGTTAGCCCGGCTACCATTGGCTAGCGCCTGCTGTAAAGATCCTGACTCATCCAATGGAGCGAGAGCCTCAGCCTGTGGGCGGGGCAATGAGGCAGCACTTTGCCTGGAGCAAAAAACCATCGACTCTGAATTAATCATAGTAGACAGGAGAGGAGCAAAGCATTGTGGGCCCAGCAGCATCTTCAGAATAGTGAGAGAGAGGACGATGGACAGAAGGAAGAGATGGAGGGAGGGAGGCAAAAATTAGGGAGAGTATGGTTGGGGGAGGGAAATAAAAAAAATAAATAAGAGGAAAAAATTAAAGGCTTGTTGTTGGAGGGCAGCGAGAAGAGCGAGCGCATGCGACGTGCAAAGGCAGGGATGGAGGAATGGCGGGATTGAAAGAAAAAGAAAACAGAGGGATGGAGAGAGAGAGGGAGGGGGAGGGAAAAAAACATGACGGAGGCAAGAATTTGGAAATACATCAAGGGTGGAGAAGCAGGTGGGAGGAGGGAGCGAAGGCGATGTGACAAACGGGAGTCGTTCTCGAACAGTCTGGCATTAAACAGTTACTGGTGAGTCAGCAGCGTTTTGCCAGGTGACCACCAGAGTGTGTTATTTGTGTTTCTCTTGTTATCCATCCATGACTCCAACAACCAATTATCTCACTGTTACTATTCCTGTCTGTGTCCTTTACAGCATCTCTCTCCTCCCACCTTGGTCCTTGGAATGGTCTTAATCGATCTCTCGCTCTCTATCTCTGGATCTCTCTCTGTCTCTCTCTCTGGTTTTCACTCACAGTCACTAACAAACAATAGAAGTGAACCCGCTTTCATTCATGGCCGACAAAGAGGAGAAGAGGAAGGTGAAGGGAAAACAATCCAGGGGCCAGATAGACTTCACAAAGATACACTCTTTTAGTCACATTTATAAATACATTTGTTCGTGCTTGTGTTTTAGAAATCATTGTGAAACTAGGCCATCACTACCCTCATTACCCAACATCATTACACACAGCTGGTTATTTACCTGAGACTCGTAGGGCAAGAAGGCGATGTTGATCTCCGTCAGAGTCTTGATGGACTTGGAAGCGCGGCTCTTCACCAGTTCGTTGAACAGAGGATCAGGGCAGGCTGGAGGTGGTGAAATTGAGAAAACACAGAATTATAATTGTTGGACAGATTCTGATTTTTTCAGGAAAATCAGGTTTGCATTGCATTCACAGACAAATACACTTAAAGAAGTATTTCACCATTAGAAAGATGGTCTTTTCATCAAACCGGGGTACTACACAGTAGAAAGATGGAAATATTTTTAAATTGGTGCGATATGATAAAAAAACAGAGGAAAAAGGGCTGTGGTATTTACTTTTGGTCAAAAAGTAGAAAAATCTACATGCACTGCACTGGACCAATAAACACTCCTGGTGGGTGACGTACTGAGAGTTAGCACTTGGTTTTGGCTGTCTGGTTTAAAGCAGGGAAAAATGGCAGCCTGGTCACAAGCTTTCTTGTGTTACAAGCTAAACAGTACATTTGGAGTGGGATATAGGCAATGCAGTAATGGAAAGTTGATTCATATTTGATCAGCAGTGCCTGGTTTAACAGTTTAATCCGATTTTCTAATCCTCACCTGCAGGTAACTGCAGCTTCATGGTAGCTCCATACTATTGATGGATATTAATTAATTGGGTTCATCTATCACCACTGTGCAATGCAAGACCAAAATACTAAAAAAACAAACCCCCAAAAAGCAGTATTCAGCTTCAAAATATCATTCTCAGCCGACACACAATGACAAATGAGAGAAAACGCAAATTAAAATAGCCAAAGGGACAATGGGAGGATCTTTTTGTCCTATTCATTTATCAAATTAACCAATTTAATTAAAGATAAACTCCCTGTTTTATTCCAGCATTGTAAATTACATCCCCAAAGTTGTTTCCTCTGAGCTCACTGCTGATGCTTCGGAAAAGGACAAGATTTATTTTTGAAAGAAAGTCACGAGGAGCTTTGCAAACAGCACCGCCAAAGAAAACAATAAAAATCTTAGAAGCTTAGAACATAAATAATTAAACATTAACAATAGTGAATTGAAATCTGCAACACAAATATGTTTCAGAACAAAGAAGACAGTGTATTACACACAGTCATGCTGGAGCAGGTCTTCATGTGTTTATACTCACAGTCAGTGAAGAAAACATGGGCTGCCTTGTATTTAGCTGAATGAGGGTCTTTGAAGTCACCGATGAGGGTGTGGACGGACTGAGGAAACAGACGATCAGAGTCAGACTGAAGAGTTCACAGGAGTATGTTCACTACAGTATGTGTGTATCAGAGTGTACTATTCAATTTATTAAAGCTTTATTGCTCTGATGTTTCCAAAGTCTTGACATGAAGAGTGACTACTAAAGCCAAATGACATTTTTAAACATCTTTTAATATCTTTGCTTAAAAATAATTCTTTCTATATTAATTATCCATTCAGTTGTTAAGCTTAATGTCATCTTATCATACATACGTCTTATCATTTCCTGATGACTCTCTTGCAATGGTTAATTTTTCTTTCATTATTGTATAAATTATTGTATTAATGTCCAAACTATCTGTTTCTTTTGTTCTGTAATTCTGACTCCAAAGGTTCTGTATAACATATTTATATTACACTTAAGGCCTTCTCAAACCTGCTTTAGTGATACTGTATTAATTCTGGTATTGTCTTCAATGAAGAACGAACAAAATAACATTTATTGATTTTTGCTATACTGCAGACACTAACTAGCTTTAGACTGGAAGAAACTGCTGCACCTACAATTTGTGTTTGTTCACCATGGTTTATGTTACTCTCTCCAGTGGCATGCATTGCACTATATTTTTGATCCAAAGTGGGTGTTCATGGGAGAATTAGGAAACCATTTCATAATATTATAAAAGTTGAGACATGAGTGGAGAAGTGGAGATAAAGAGGAGCTCCTACAGGAATAAAACGTAGGACAGGATACTTAAAGAAGCAGTAGTAGACCCCAGAGGGGGATGTAGGCATGTTTTAAAAATGTGTTGCACTGCTGCTTGTCTATGTATATCTTTAATTTGTTAGACATACCATTGAATTGTATGATTGATATTGTCATATGCTTTATATTGATTTTGGTTCCAAATGCAAGCGAGGCGTTAAGAGAGTGAAAAAAGTTTATGTTTGTTACAGTAAGAACTTGCAGTGTGATGTATTGCATAATAACAGTGACTAAAAAATCAATAAAGAAAGAAAGAGTTATGGTATTGCCAAAGAAATGAATCAGAATTGGAGAGCGAGAGAGTGAGCATCGAAACAAAGAAGTGTGTGTGTGTGTGTGTGTGTGTGTGTGTGTGTGTGTGTGTGTGTGTGTGTGTGTGTGTGTGTGTGCATGTGTGGTTTGAGTCAACAGCCGTGTGTTTGGACACACAGCAGTGTCTCTGTTCTCTGCTAAAAACACAGACCTGCTGCCACAGACACACCTCTGAATGTACACTATGGATGAGAGAGAGAGAGAGAGAGAGAGAGGGAGAAGGAGAGGGAGAAGGAGAGCATGCACACCTTTTCAGTGGGTGTAATCAGGAAAATGGCCTCCAGGCTGGGCAGAGGCTCTCGACGCTTGTTGATGTCCTCCACAACTAGAGGAGGAGGAACAGACACACGTACACAGTTACACAAGTACATACACAAACACGTAACAGTGCGGAAGAAATGAAAGCTGCGACCACTGTTTCTTACTGGTGATGCCTTCTGTCATGATGTCTGTCATCTTGCAGCAGGACGACAACATCCTCATGCTCAGCTGGTCCACAATCAGCGCCTGGCAACAGGAAATAAGACAGTGACTATACAAACACACTTTATTACATGTTGCTAACATTCAAACAAAGCTTCTTTTTTTTTAGCTGATGTTCATTGATGATATTGTAAATGTCTTTTAGCCAATATCAGTAGTCAGTTCTGTTTCAATGTCCAAAACTGTGTCAAACAAACGGATTTAGGACATTTTTTAGTAAATATTGTGACTGTTTGGAATATCCTGTGGTGGTCAGCAGGAAATGCTACATAGCCATCAGACATCATTATTCATGACTGATTCCAGGTCCTCGAAAAATATTTGACTAATAGATTATTTGGCTGCACCACTCATACCCACTTAGAGAAATGAGAAGGGCTTGAATTGGGCCACTGGCACCAAGCGCAGACATGTTAAATTTCGACCAGCTGCCCAATACTGTTATCACTCAGTATTGCAGGATGCAGTTAATTCAAGTGTTGAGCAGCTTCCTTTTAAACATTCTTGGAAAAGGCAACAATGGCAGCTGGTGTGTCAGGTTTGTGTCAGTCTAAAATCCATTAAAATATATATTTTACTATCAAAGAGGACAAAGAAATCTGCAAATATTCACATTAGAGAAAATGGAACAGCTGCTTGTCTGGCATTTTTGCTTTAAATTACTTAAACGATTAATCGATTATCAAAATTGTCGCCAATGGTATGGACGCCCACAGGGGACAATATAAAAATGTAAACTTGAAAATGAAAATGTAATTTCTCAATAGCATTATAATTTTCAAAATATGTATGTGTTATCTGAGTAAAACTAAAATGTTAATGAAAAATTTGGGGTGTTTGGGCGTTCTATGACATATCAAAATGAAAATGAAAATGAAAAACCTGTTTGAGAGTTCAACTGCTCTAAAGTGGACATTACTCAAATGGCAATAAGCGAAATGCTGCCCCCAGTCTATTGCATTTACATGTCATCATGCTTTTTCAGTGACAAAATTAATATAAGAATGCATTTGCAAAATTAAGACAGCACTTGACATTTAATTTTCCAAGACTATACTGCTCTGAAGTGGAAATTAATTAAATATAAACTCAAATTTTAAAATTAAAATACAACATAGGCAAATTAACCTAATTTTCCAATTGTGTAATTGGTCACTTTGCAGAAAACTTCATAATGTTTTTACTGGCTGTTGTTCAAATACTGGACAGGGAGGAACATTTTCTATCAGATATAAAGTTGCTGCCGTTAGTAAACGGGCCTGCAGATTTTCTTTTTCCCAGAATGTGCAGTATATATATAAAATAGAACAAATAAACAAAGCTTTAACTGTCTTAATAAACTAGAAGAAAACAAGAAGAGCTGCAGGGTTTTGATTTGAACTTAGTTCTGAAATAGTATGACATGTTAGTCATTGAAATATTTTGATGTATTTGGTTTAAGTCAGAGCCTTTCACATCGGGGACCCCTCCCTCTCTCTATTAGATCCAGAGGTCATTATTTCAGCATATTTTCTTCTTACCTTCCATTCTCCCTTCTTCTTCACCTTCTTGATGACATCATTCATAATCTCTGTAACAGAAAATAAAGATCATCAGGAATCTTAGTGGTGCATGTTGATCTGACACACAAAGATGTTTTAATGCATTTAAACAGGAAATACTAATGAAAAGGCACACACACACACACACACACACACAAATACACGAACAGGTGCATATATAAATAGATACATTCAGGGAAATATATGTCACAAATATGGCTTGGTTGTTCTGTCGTCTTTGAGCCCTGCAGGCTGGAAGATTTTGTGCTCCAATTATTTGACAGTCCTGCTCGGCTATACTGACAGATGACTCTGTGGGGTTATTTTAGTCCAACAGGAGGTTTTTTTTAGTTTTTTTTTTAAACTTTCAGTTAAATACGGGTTGAGAACAAAAGGGGGCTAAGTGGCATTTTGGGAAATAATGAGTTATATACAGTGTACAACATATACTGTATATCAAATGGCGCTCTTGGTGAGCTCTCCCTACAGCTGACAGCACACACGTGAATTCTCCACCAATCAAGTATCACTAATTAAAAAAAAATCCCAACACTGAGCACTCTGAACTGTTTGAGGCCAAAAGCATGTAAGTGCACTTAATATAATATTTTTTTTAATTATACATAATATATAATACATTTCAAAATACTGTCCATTAAGTAGATATGTCATGCATATGAAGTATTACTATTAAGGATTAAAATGACAATAATACACAAACAACGTAACAATGTGTAGTAATGTTTTTGTTTTGGCTCACTGGCTCTCACCCCTGCAGTCTCAAATGAGGAGTAAAAATCTTGCCAACTGTTTCAGCCACTTAATCCATCCGTATATCCAATACCTGCTTATCCTTGAGGGTCACAGGTTGGTTATTATTATTACATTATTATTGGTTGGTAATAAGAAACAATTACTTAAGAACAAGGAACCAGTAATGACGATGGAGGCAAATCTTTATGTCCAAACTGACCAAACTGAAAATTGACAAACTGTGCTTTGTGTATACACAAGAAAAATAACAACATCTTAACTAGGTTTTTGTGAAGTATATAACCACCTATATAACCATCTTCATGTGTTAATATGTTTCCCTGGTAAAATCAAAAGCAAAAATACATCAATTTCTTCAATAACTATTCTTTATACCCTACCAATGCTACAACTAAAGTACTGCTTTACTCCATAGTACAATAGAGCATTGAGAATTGAGTCAAAAACAAGTTGTCTTTTCTCAATTCAACTCAATACATTGAGACTATAGTGGAAAACAACATTATACTGCCCTACTGGTACAAATTTGTAAATCCCATAATGCAATTCCTACACTGGAGGATAATAACATGCGGAAGTCAAATACAGCCTCCAACAAGGTTAATGACCACAGATCTACACCAGTGGAATAAATCATCCTGATGGGGAGTGAATACAAACACAGGAGCTGTTGGGAGGTGATTGTGCTTTGTTTCTCAGTGATCTCAAAGATCCACAGAGGAATAATAATCCCATCCACTGCGAGGTCACGGCCTGATGCTCGTGTTTGTGCCACAATACTGATATTAGCCTGATCACTTTGCCAACCATCTGCCAGCAGTATTAGAATAAATCCATTTAGGGTGAATTACTGTTTAACATCATGCTGGATCGCTGTGAATATAAACCACTAAGCCCTCCGACCGCGGCTAAAACCTGCAGCCACACAGACACTGATGGATTACTACAGATTAAAAGGACTCGTACAAAAAAGATTACAAATCACACATCAAACAATGAGCAGGGATGTGTTGGTGCCTGTCAGCTTCTGCCTCCAAGAGAACCAACGGTAAATTCTTCCAGGTGATGGAGACGCCAGCTGCTGATCGGCTATTTTCACAGTAACAGGGAGGAGCTGAAGGCCACATAGTAGCATAGAAGGTAGGATGAAACGAAGGATAGATAGATAGGATAGGTTAGAAGGAGGGATGTATACATAGCAGAGGTTATTAAACCGGAGGACGAGCTGAGAAGTGGGAGTGGTGAGACAGAAGTGAGGCAAAGAGGCTGCATGAGGTGAGGAAGGGAGAGGTGCATGCTGCCGGTGTTACTGATGATTTGGTCTGTTTATCAACACTGTTAGCAGCTGGAGAATATTAGTTTATGCCCCTGAATGCTGCAGTTACTTTAAAAAATAACCCTGCTCCTTCTTCATTGGAAATTATTAATCATGCTCTTGGTTCCAAAACTTAGAGCATGGTTGTGACAAATCCATTAATATCAACGTGTTTCATAGTGATGCCATTCTCTTGTTTTTTATCTGAGGGGGTCCACAGTGTCAGACCTGACAACCCTGCTGTATAAGATAAAAGGTCGAGCCCAACTTATACTGGAATTTTGGGGCCAATGCTGATATTAGGGAGTAAGTAAAACTCTGATATCAATACATCGGCCTACACGCACACATTTTTGTAATAATCCCTCAAATGTGGTCATCAAACCCTTGTGATAAGGTTACAGTATGTAATGGAGGCAGGATATGTGGCAGTGTAACAATAAACTTCCGGTGAACTGAAAATATAAATCACCTCAAGCATCTTATGTTCTGTGACCAAAAAAAATAAAAAATAAAAAATCTCATATTGGCACATATCAGACAACACATACACTAACACAACTGATACTGATGTATCTGTGACAGGAGATTTATCGACCTCTAAAATCATCTGGCTGATAAATAGGTCAGACTCTAATAGACCATAATGACACGGCGGCCATTTTCCTCTGACATCACACTCAGGGTGGGTAGCTCAAATGTCGTACTGCTGCGCTCCAGGTTGCAAGTCAAATAAATGTAACGAACCTAACAAATTATCATTTCACTGCTTCCTGATTGATATGACACAGAAAAGACAATGGGTAGTGAAAATTTGGAGGTACATCAGGCCATATTTCAAGGTAAAACAACATATTTGATGACCTGTAAGCTTCTGTTAGACAACAGCTAACGTTAGCATTTAACCACTTCCCCGCTTGATACACATTACATGACATGATAGGAATGGTCTAAATTCATTCTAAAACATCAACACACATCTTGGACACATTGAGTTAAACCTGGAAGCAAAACGCAGTCGATGTAATTAAACTATAATGTTTACTAAGAAGTGGTTGAATGCTAACGTTAGCTAAATATGTTGTTTTACCTTGAAGTATGGCCCAATTCCCTTCCTAGATTTTCACTATCCATCATCTTTTCAGTTGCTGATCAGACAGACGCGGCCATATGATAAAAATTTGTCAAATTTCCTAAATTTATACAACTTGCAACCTGGAATAAAGCAGTAAAACATTATTCCAGCAGTTGAGCTTCCCACCCTGAGCGTGACATCAGAGGAAAATGGCTGCCGTGCAAATATGGTCTATGGAAGGAAGGGTAGATAGGGTAAAGGGAACGATAGAAGTACAGATACTGTATATAATTCATGTTTTTACATAACCCTTTAGTTATGTACTTTATATGAACATGGCTGAAATGTAATTTGTCAAAACACTGTATAATTTTAAAAGCCGCCTGTGTGCTATATGACTGAAATTTGACCGAGTGAATCCTGAAACACTGACAGGCAGACGACGCCCTACACCTCCACTGAGTCAGAGGAACTGTATCTGACCTCCTGTGGGACATATGATCTTGGAATAGTCCCAATATGATTCTCACTAAATGACGGAGAGATTCCCAGACTCAGCTTCAGTCTATTTCCAGCATCTCCTCTTCTGTAAGCTGCTGTGTCAGCACAACAGCAGGGGCCGGTACGAACTGAAGCAACACAAACAAACACTGACATGCTTGAGCTTTTATTTTACAAAGGCCTGAGTACAAATCTGTGTAGTTGTAAAATTAAAGCTGATTCACTTTAGTTCCTAAAAAGTCGAATTGTTTTTCTTCCAGCAGCAGCTCCAGGCCACGGGATGAGACACCTCTACAAACAAAGAAGCAGCGGGGACATCCGTCACTTGTTTCCCTTTTCCTCTGCAGCAGCTGATGTTTTTCCTCTCGTTCTGTGCTGCAGCATTTTTCTGATAAAGGTTTTCTGAAGTCAGCTCCAGTCACTTAACTGATATACTAGTATAAAACAGTTTATACTATTTGTTAAATGTCTTTTAAGTGATTCTCTTGAGTTTTAATATCTCACAAACAGTCCCTAACACATTAATGTTGATTCAAATTAAAACTTAGTTTTCAAAAAGGGTTCAGCAACAACATAATTTTTGCAAATCATGTTGGTCAAAAAGGGGCTAAAAATTGAGAATTAAGTCAAATCGATGTTGTTATTGATAAATAGTCTGGGCAAATACATATGTAAAGATGGTGGGCTGCCAGGCTGGGGATGCAAAGTTAAAGCTGCATAACGTTATAAAGCTAACATTTCATTAGACAAGCAGGCATACAGCATTTAGCTACTCAGTGTGAGTTTGAGGTTAACTTTACAGATAAAACAGTTAAATCTGGGGACAAATATGGCGTAACTGGTAATGTTTTTGATGTTCACTGGTCAGTATTAGACAGAAAGAGAGATGAAAGAGCACGCTCTACTACTTTGAACAGCCACACTCTCATTTCAGTGCAGAGCGTCAGGTTGGATTTACAGACACACCCTTTAATTCCACAGATATTCCCTCACTCCTCTCTTTCATCTCCTGTATTGACCTTCACCGAGTCGTGTAAATAATGAAACTATGATGATAAAATAGTAAAGTGCATGCTGCACGTCACGCTGTAACTAATGACTGAGAATGAAGATCAAAACCATGTCAGGAAGAGACCGTACTGTCGATTTTTCCTTTCTGACCTCCTGATAGAGACACAACAATACAGGAACACACCAGTCAGACAGAAGGGAAGGGAACTAAAAAAACACAGTGCAACAGCTGTGTCAACCAAACAGGCAGATTGGCACGCACACAAACACACTCCTGAAGAGCCTCCTCATCCCTCTCACTTCCAGTTTAACAGGATACACATCCTCATGAAAGTGCAGGAAAGAAAATGAAGACAGACTTAATGTCACATTCAAGTATAAAGAGGCAGGATCTTCCTTGAAAAAAACGAGCTGACCAAACACAATTTAACAAAACTGAAGCAATATTTAGCCACAATAAGAAGTGTG
The DNA here is from genome assembly GCF_040436345.1 of Pagrus major. NCBI lineage: Eukaryota > Metazoa > Chordata > Actinopteri > Spariformes > Sparidae > Pagrus > Pagrus major. The sequence continues at coordinate 7,079,880 of NC_133226.1, forward strand.
ATGTGACTGGGTCAACACACAGGCCTGACACATTATGCAGCGGTGAAGTGCTGACAGTTTCTCCCTTTGCCTCGTCGTTCTCCCCCCTTCAGGGACTTTCACCTATGAGTACATGACCCATTTTTTCTCTGGATCTCGGCTTCACAGCAGCATCACTCCCGAGAGAATCCGACATGGATGATCTTAAAGAGACAGGCTGACGATTCTGCAGGACTCGCACTGAAACACAACGACAGCCCTCATCGCTCTTCAGTTCACTGGGTTTTACAGTCCTGGTGAAGCTTCAATTGTGAGGTCTCAACTTAAATAAGCCAATGTAAAAATCAAAAATCTTACCATGTATAAAATTGACTATGATACAACCACCGTCTTGGTGGTTGTATCATAGTCAGTTTTACTCATGGTGAGATTAAGGTAAAAGTTTACCAGTGAGAGTCAACTAGAAATGTAGCATCATGAGCTGCTATGGATTCCTGCAGTTCAATATCTTGAGCAATAATTTAAAATTAATTGACTTGAAATGTAATACTATATGACAAAACCAATCTTGAAAGCCAGAGCTAGTGTGTGTTCGCAGCCTGATATTTAGTCTGCAGCCTGGTTGAACAGGCCTGCACTTACATAACACCACAGCCACCCCCAACCAGAAAAAAAAGAAAAATCTCATGGAAGATCGTGAGCTTGTAGACTCTCTGGCCTCAAACATCCATCCATTCAGAGGTCAGAGGTCATGCAGGCTGAGGAGGGGTGCAGGTCACCCAGCCATGACAGAAAATGGACTCATGTAAGGACCCTTTCCCATGACCTGCACCGATGGGTGATGGTAGATTATGTACAGGAGCAGAAAGAAGTGTTATGAGACCTCACTGCAGGGCTGTATATCTATATGTACTGTATGTTAATGATAGTTCATGGTCTCTGGTGACCGTGTTTGCAGTCTGTCAGTTGACTGTCATGCAGTTTTCATAAGCAAACCTCAATAGCTCAAATTCTGAGCCAATGCAAAAGGTGTATAAAAGACAACCCTTTCTATTTTAGGCAGTGGGCCTAGCAGAAAACATCAAGATATCAACGTCTGAAGACTCCAGATAACCACCTGCTGAGACACAACAATTTTATGTGTAAAGACATAAAGATCATCTCAAATAAGTATGTTCCCTTATCATTCAACAAATATAAGTTGCTAATAGAGAGGTGAAGTCCCACCCCTTCAGGTGTGCCCCAATCGGACCTAATTTCTGAAAAAAATTAGTCAGTGACGGAGGACTTATATATTTTTGATCCCGTTTGAGTTGAACCATGAATGAACAAATATGATGTTTGTCAATTGAAAACATAAGATAGTAAGAGATAAGAAATGAAAGTAAAATACCATTTAGTTTTGTGTAAAAACAGTGATCTAAGTCGTCTCGCTCAACATACGTCACCAACACCAACATGGCTGTCACCTCAACAGAGAACAAGTGTTTAAAAAAGGTGAAATCTGGTCATACTGACAGCTGCAGTTACGTGAAAGAAGGGTTGTCACTTTTGCAACTGCTGGGTGTGTACTCTTTCTAATCCTGTACTTTCACAGTCTTATACTTGATGAATTTAATGACAAACTTGGACTTTTTTGAGCTGAAAAATGAACTTTTAATCGACAAGCATGTGTAATTCATGGCACGATTCAAATGGGATTGAAGAAATGATTGTACTGTTACACAGTTCATTCAAAATATGCATTTAATCACACAAAACATCACTTAAGGACTTACATTTTAAAGAAATGCTGCACAGAATAAGAACTTTTCTTTTGTAACGAGGTCAGTGACAGCCAATTGATCGATAACTATTGTGCAAAACCTGCTGTTGTAACACTCCTACTGGACGCCCCCAGTGAGAATTACTTTCAGCAGGTATGATATTACTAAGATGTTCTTTTAAGATGATAAGAAATCTTTTGTATTTTCAACACATTTGATTCAAGACAATACACTTGTGCTTTAACTAAAGTGATGAAGGGGATGTTAATTGAGAATTAGTAAGGGAGAGGAACACCTTAAGGTATTTCATGTCAGATAAATATTTGAAATTTTTACAGAAGACATAGTGAAATAAATTCTTATCTTGTGCCCTGGCATGAACTTGTCTCCTGGTATTTATCAAATATCATATAAATTTAACTCTATGTCAAAATATTTGAATGATTCATCCTCCACTGTAGGTTGAATGCATTCATTTATTCCAACAAATGTCGTTTGGGGCAACCAGAAATCAAACCACAGTTCACTTTGTCAGCTTGTGGGCAACAATGCTCTCAGGGCATAGAGCACAGGTGCCTCCTAAGAGGTGTGTAGTCGGATGTCAGATGGAAAAACAGTTTGTTTTCCACACAGTGAGGGGACTACACATGCAAATTCTTCATCCGTCATGTTTACATCTTGTATTTGTTATTAACCTGCTCTGTCCCAATTAAATAAACAAATAAACAACAGTGTGGCTGCAGTCTAATTTCTTCAAATTCTCCTAATAATGCAGGTGAAGCAGCTGTAGGTGGAGGCCAACAGTCCTCTAATACACTGTGATCCTCCAGAGGCTCCACACTCACTAGAGCACACACACATTATGAGCGATCAAATTAAATCCCTGAACAATTTAATCAAATCCCTCTCTAATTATAACCTAAATATTCCATTTTGATAGAAAATGCAACACATTAGGGAACAACAGGGTGCTCTTACTGCCATTTCCCTTAAAGATGGATTACTTATCCAAACGGCCACTGATTATTCATTTTATTTAACCTTTTCTGAACCATCCGGCTAGTTCGCGAAACAATACATACAGACAAGCAAACAAGCCTCAAGTGTAGTGTACTCATGCCATACATTGTCAGAAAGCTTAGATTCTCGTGATTCTATTCATGCAAACCATTTCACAGCATGTATGAAGTTTTGTCAACTCACCAGTAAAGTGTCTGGGTGTTTCAGTAGTGCATCAAACTCCAACAAAAACAGTCTTCTCTTATTCCCAAATGTACACTAAATCCTTTTCAGTAACATATTTAGTCTGAATTTAGTATTCAATGGTTAAATGGTGACAGAATGGAGAAATAATGTTTAAGCCTCATTTCACAGCAGAAGCCGTTAACCTTGCTCAGATAGCAGCTGTTTGATTGACAGCTGATTTGAGCAAGTATGAGCGTCTATGCCCACCCTAGAGCATGAAACAGCCAATGGGTGATCGTGTAGACAAGTGACCGACTCGCTCTTCTTTCTCCTCTCTTCTGAACCACTTACATGCCAGCCTCCAGATGATTGATGCATTATGTAACCAATGAGTTTTCAAACCCACCAATATATAGTTTAAGTCAGTTTTTAAAGCCCTAACCTAGAGGTTGAGGCTGTTTTTCCACCTATGCACTTGTCTTTGACTATTTTATATGCATACAGTCGTGTAAATAAGGAGATAAAGGACTATAATGAATTGTTTCTATGTGTTAAGTGTTCATTTTCAGTGATATTGCAATTTGAACTTGCACCATGTAAGACTATATAATGTGGACCCATTGTGTTCTCCAGCTAATAGGGGCAGTTACAGGTAATCTGGAGGCTTATTTTTGTATTAAATAAATTAAGCAGATGGACAGCAATTTAAGTGAAAGTCGGAAACCACACAACCACAGAAACCCAGGGTGCTGTAAATGGCAGAGCGTATATAATGCGCTGTAGGAAAGCGAGCGAGCCACTATGATGCTGCAGGCTGTGACAACCTGGCTGGAGCTCTGTCTGAAGCTCTGCAGTCGACTACAGCTCAGCTTGACTGCTTAATGTACAACATAAAAGCCCAAATCTATATCGTTTTGCATTTTAAATCCCTTTACAGTTATAATAAAAACTTGACACACTGCCATCATGTCACGCTACCCTTCCTCTGTCTCCTTAATGTGCGTTTCCTCTTTTTGTTTGTGTCGATGGAGGACGAAAGCATCTTGGCCGACACTGACTTGGCTTTCACACTACGCCGATCGTCTATAAGTAGCTATTTGTGTAACACGGTGTTAGATATGTCTGTACTCCATGTGTGCATATGTATGCAAAAGGAGGATGGAGAGAGCAGTCACGTGCTGCTGAGGAGAGTGGGAGGAGGATGTCTGCCAGCTCTGACACAGCACTCTTCCTCAGTGAGAGAGAGGGGGGATTCATTAAGATCATGAGCCACTGTATCCCAGCATTAGAAAGCTCTATTTCAGCCAGCCCTTCATGTACTGTAACCACGAGGACGTGACATTTCAGCATGGATTTATGGGGAGCGTGTGTGTGTGTGTGTATGCGGCTTGTGTACTTGTGCATGTGTTTTTCACGGAGGCCCAGCGGCAGCAGGCACTGCGTCAGACACTGAACCCAGACGACGCTCTGGTTCAGTGATGCTTCCAAGGTCAGTCGAGAGCTGTTTGTGTGAATGTGTATGTGTGTGTGTGTGTGTGCGTGCGCGCTACTAAGTGCATGCATGTGTCCTTCTCTGTATCACCTTTCTCCTTCCTTCTCTTCCACAAGGCCTACACAGAGAGGAGTGGATATACACCCAGCCTGCTTGAGATAAGAGTGAACTGACGCATCACAACCAATCAGATTATGCTTATTTGCTACCACTCAAGGAGTAAAATGAGGAATTATCAGTCTTAAATCAGTGCATTAGGAGACAGGAAGTGGTTAGCCTAGATTAGCATAAGTACTGGACAAAGGTGGAAACGGCTCACCTGGCTCTTCCCAAGGATTAAAATAATTATTAATTACTTATAATAATTAATTATTAAGTATTTAGGAGAGTTCACTTGTCCATCTGCACATTAGCCTTCCCGTGCTGCACTTCCGGCTATAGCCCATGTTTCCACAATCACTAATGACAGGTTTTGAGTTTAAAATGAGCAAACCTGGCAAATTCACTGTGAAGTCGAGACTCTAGGAAGCTGCCTCATCCCTGCACCTGGCTATTGTTTGCCAAGAAACTGCACTTTGAACAGAGCCAGGCTAGCTGTTTCCCTCTACTTCCAGTCTATCTGCGAAGCTAGGCTAACCTCGTCCTGACTGCAGCTCCGTACGCAACGTACAGACATGACAGTGGTGTCAGTTTCTTTGTCTCGATCTCTGCTACAAAGATTAATATATTTTAATGGTTTCAAAGTCTTGCAACAACGAACAAGACTGAAAGAAACAACAATACCCAAAAATGATTCAGTGCCCAGTACTGCTCTTCACTCAACTGGCATCTTTCAGCACAAGCCTTGCATTGTTTAAACTAGGGCTGTCCAGAACACCATTTGGGGGGCTATATAAATATTCAAAGCTTCAGACTGTATAAGTTCTAACTCAAACTTATATTGAACCATGAGTCTAATTAGAGACGAGGACAGAAGGGCAGAGATCAGCCACCGTCCCCGCCTCCAAAGTCTCAAGAGTCAACTTGAGGAGCGTATGAGTGTTAAGCACTTGCTCATGCTCGTCACAGGAACACATTGATGTATACAGAGCAGAAATGCTCCTTCTTTGGATTTTACGTGCGTGGGTTTTGAGACTCCGCCGTAGCATGCTTTGTTTCTTGCTTGTTTCATCAGTCTTTTTCTCCTTTTCAATTGACGCAACATCTCGTTCCTTTAGGTATTTTGGATCATTAGGACATTTGGATCTGTCCAATACCGAAGAGGACAAATTTATTGTATCCCAACTGCCAAAATATTACACTGCGAAGATTAGTATTTGGCAATTATCCCATTACAGTGTAATATGATGGTGTATCTGATATCGCCGTGTTGGTGTTGTTCCTGGAACATCATAATAAATGTTGCTCCAGGGTCTCATCATTTTGACTTAGTGGCTGAGTGGGTTTATTATATGACTCCCACTCAGGAGACAGGGCTTTGTATCCTGTTTGGAACATACTATTCACTTATTAATTTTGTACTTATTATTTTCCTTTTCTTTGACATTTTCTGTTGCTCTTAGGTTAGCTTGAGGGAACTAAAATGCTTGGTTAGGTTTAGGACAAGATTTTTGGGGTTTATATACACTTTTTCACAATGTTAATCACATGTTTGAAAGGATAGCTTCTCCCATGTTGATACTTCTTTGAGTGGGAAAGCTATTGCAGTGCAAAAATATGATTGCTCAGTTTCAATGATGGTCCTGGAGCAACATTAACTGTGATGTTCAGGCAACAACACCAACACAGCGATATCAGAAACAAACTGACAGTTTGATTAACCATTAGCGTCTACTGGTTTTTGTCTTGATTGTTTCCCTCCCAGTTTAGCCAGACTTAATCCTTCACACAGGAGAACAGCAACAAATATCCTTTACTGTTGTGGCTGTGATATGCCTTTTTAATATTTGGATTAGCTGACTGATGAAGAAAGTGATCACAAGGAGAAAATAAGAGAATATGTCGTTCAGGGTGGAATCTCAGTTCAATACACAGCTGCTGACGACCCTCCTGTTTCCAGTCAGACTGATGTTTCTTCTCCTCAGTTTCCGCTAAATGGGCGCATTTTGTCTCATAAGTGGACAAACTCATTACTTGGATCTGTTATGCAACTAAAGAGCAGTGATTTATACTATATGCACAGCAACTGCATGTAGAGGATGAACCTCATGACCCTGAACAGGAATAATTTGAAAATGAATGTACAAAGGCAGGGTTGCGCATTTGTGAGACAATATTAATCTGTCTGTAGACGGAGAAGTCCCGCAATGCTGTGTGGTGTTATTGGATTTACAGGATTTTTGCAGAAATGTGAAGTATCTTGAGTTGTAGGCTATATATTTCAGTCGACTACAGCCAATAACAGATATGCGCACTCAGTGCTTTATCCATAAAGACTTTCTCCCTTTAATTTCCAAAACGTTCACTGCAGTATACAACTAGATCAATATCAGGATAGGAAATAACATACTATGTGATACAAGATTTTGTTCATGTAACCCAACTCTAATGAATTAGTGCAGGCACATGATTGGTTGTCTGGGTCAACAAGAGGTGAAAAAAGAAGGAATGGACAGAAAAACATGAACGCCTGTACGATATAATGAGATCCAGTTCAACAGCCTTATATGCATTACAGTTCATGTAGTGCATAAGTGTTCACACCATGAATGTCAAAACCAGAATACTGTTTCTTTTTCACTGGTTGTAATTTACAAAAAGAGCTGCTGTACTAAGATTTAAATATCTCCCAGTTCGGGTCATCAGTCTGCTGCTGAGCTCCTCATCATTCAGCTTTATTTCCCTTCTCTTGCTCTCTGGGACTGATGCTCACACACAGTTATGAAAGGGGAGGGTGAAGCTCTGCTTTGCTGCCCATCCCCCTCCTCCTCCATCCTGGCTGCTACATCCACTGCTGCAGAGAGGACCCATGATGGTGTCGCCCTCCCTTTTTGCCCCCATCTGCCTCCACCAATCCCATCGCAGCTTCACCTCAGCCAAACAGGGCGCAGGTGTTGCCTGCTGCGTGCCTGCCTTTACCTACTGGGAGACGTGCACGAGTGTTTACATCATTCTAGAAAATCCACGCGACACTGCGATCCCGCACGTCTGCCTTTAGTTTTACAAACTGGGTTATGTAATTGCCAGTCACAAGGACTTAGTAATTAAATAATGCAGAACGTCCAGGAATGTTGGGCATGTGAAGATGCATTGTGTAATGATGTAGGTGTGCAGATGATGTCTCATGGCCTTAAAGCTAAAAATGCTGCAATATTACAGACAAAATGTTAACACGAGCACGACTACCAGTGATGCAGAACATGACAATGATACTAATACTAATTCTCACATCAACCTCAATACAGAACAAGCCAAACAATATCTCCTTATCACCTAAAACAATATGTTCCAACTTCACAGGCCATTAGTTATTAGTGGGATCTTATGATAATATGATCATATAATGTAATCAACTCTGTAAAGAATCAATTAAAATCAATTATTTCAAGAAAACTAATTAAATACTCACAAAATAAATCAATAAGCTTTTGGTTGAGACGCGAGGTTTTTTTTTCTAGTAACAGTGGAACAGAGTTCATTGAGCTTAAATTTGATCTCTGTGTGTGAATTTAACTTAATTCTAAATATTACGACATTTATTATTAAAGGTGCACTACGTAGTTTTCAGGAAGACATTTTTATCAACAGAGAAAGATCTTCATTGACTGATTGTTTTATGCCTAAACAAACAAAATAAACAAGCTCTTTGTTTCCATGACTGAATAAACAAAGTGACCTTAAAGGACAACACAGTTTCATACTGTTTTACTTTGTTTATATGTGGCGGACCCTGCCACCTTTCTAGCTTCAAACAGTGTTCTGGGGACCTTATTTTCCTCTGAGAACAGCTTGTTAGTGCTCTTGTTAGAGTTATTAATATTATAAATATTAAAATTCAGTTTGAATGTATTCTCCAAAACTACAGACTGGCCCTTTAATGGAAAATATTTTTGTATCTAACGTAATATTATATAAAATTTATAAATTTCAGCCATATATCCCCCAACTAAATGGCCATACATACAATAATTACATTTAATAATTTTTAATGATATTGTACTGCTGAGTGAATTTACATGTTTATGTCCTCATCAGTGGTTCTTGTTCCATGTGGGAGGCCTGATTCCCAGCCAAAGCCCAAGCCTTCTCACCCTCTATCATATCATAGCAGGGAAACACAGTAACTCTCCATGTGCGAGGAGGTGGTTGTGTCTCTGTGTGTGTGATTGGGTGGGGATGGGGGCCCAAAAATGTGCAGCAGGACACATGACAAATATGATACACCACTGATCCTGACAGATTCATAAAAATACAGAGATTCAGCGATCCTGCTGCCAGAGAGTGAAATATGACTCCAGAGCCAGCGCGTGGATTTCTGTAGTGAAATGTGAAGTCGAATCAATAACGTGAACAACAGATATCAGATGAAGCTCATCCTGCGCCACGGGCAGGGCACCGAAATTCACGAGAACGTGCAGCCAGAGACATGACTGCATTTAGTCTCAGTCACCTGGCTTCATCACACGAACTGCCCTGTTTAACACTTTACTGTCTGACATTATCACGACCACCAACACTTGCACCCAGTTGACCCTGCTGAGGAGGATCGAGCTGCGCCTCCATGTTCCGGCCTGCATCAGCACCACACACACACACACACACACACACACACACACACACACACACACTGCAGGAGTATCACATCAGCCGAAATAAATGAGTCTAATGGCAAAATCAGATAGTAGCCAGTCGAGTCTACAGCGTCCTAATGACACAGGATTACACGGAGTGGGTTTGATCGGTGGCGCAGCGCCAGTAAAGAGCACGATGATGATGAAGATGAGGAAAGGGCATCCACTGATCGTTACTGGACGGTAGCTTGCGTGCAGATAATGCGGAATTTCTTGCGTTGCGGCCTTTTTTAAGGCAACTTTCTCCTCTTTGATCCAATCCGCCATTAGCCTGATTCAGCTGAGACGCGCTCCGGTGGAGAAAGGGTGTTTTACGCAACCGATTCATGCTCCATCAGAGGGGTGAGGCACTGCTCAAATCAGGGAATCCCACTGACTGAGAGTGTTAATCTCCTGTCACGTTATCACCAATAGCACTATATCACAATATTGGCTGTAATTAGCTAACCAAGCCGTGAGAAGCGGCCGTCTAAAGCGTCTAGTTGATGTTGCAGCGCAGATTATTGCTGAAATAAGCGCTGTTTTGGGCTAAAAGGGCGTATGTGGGCTACATCTGCCTGCAGGCTCTCTGCATCCTTCTGGAGAACGATGCCTACGTGTTCCATCAGAGGGCTAATCACCGCTTCTTAAAGCCTTATTCACGTTTCCGCCGCGTGAAATACAAAATTGCGCATCCGCACCGCAGGAGCCCAGAGAGACGAGGCAGCCTCTGCAGGTTATCTACAGCTCCCTCACCGCACGGCTCTGCTTTGCAACACGATACAATGGTACACCAACAGCAGCACCTTCATCATCATCTTCCTCATCATCGCCCAGCTGCACTAGCTGACATCCGCATCCTGTAAAAAAACACACAGAGACACACACACGCAGACACAACCGTATTTGCGCGCACGGAGCAGCGCCGCAGAGGAGCATCTCACCACATTTAGTACAATATGAAATATAATAATCTTACTTTCGCCGACCACCGCCTTTAATCCGATAGGTGCCATGATGCTGCTGAGTGTAGGACTGAGTGTTCACCCTCTGCTTCCTCCCTATCTCTCTCTCTCTCTCTCCCTCTCTCTCTCTCCTCCTCTGTGTTCACCTCACACCGCTGCGGAGGAGCCTCCAGTGGGAAACGTCACCGCGTATCCTTCCGCATCATCCTCTCATTGGTGCTGTTGGACGTTTGACTACTACTACTGCCACTTATTAGCTTAAACACCTTCTTACTACAGCCACGTAGGCTACTTGTTCTTCAGTCCCTCATTAATCCAAACTATTACAAACATGAGGGAATATATTGTATAGCCTGCCTTCCAGAAACATTCTAGGAAGGCTTTCTAATGTATGTCTGGGTATAAGAAAAAACATAAATATTAGTTTAATGAGTGGAGATCATCAGGCTGCAGTTATTGGTTCTTGTCATTATCAGTTCATGTGGCTATTATATAAAGTTCCCAGAGCCCAGTGTGATGTCTAAAAGATGACTTGTGTCCCTGAAAAATTAAAGTCAACAATATATTCAGCTGACAGCGAGACAAACAGAAAATGCTCTCATTTCAGAAGTTGAAGTTAATACTGGCATTTGTGCCGGATAAATCAAATGACTCCTCAGTGGGATCCATTCAATAATGGAAAAATAACACAAGCAGCTATGACTGCTGTCACTGATGAAATGTAACTAAATGTAACTAAGTTCATTTACTCACTTAATTTGTAGATTGCATGCTGGATCAGAGACAAAGTGGTGCATCTTTAAATCAATTTATAATCAGATTAAATAAAAACACTGATTTCAATTATGAAAAAAATGCTGAATATTAGATCCCATAATCAACAAGGTGGGCAGACCCATACCATACAGTATACACATACATGTAAATATATGTATAATTTACTTTTACTTTTGATGTTTTAAGTCAACTTTATGGCAGAAAATTGCTTTTGATGGTTAAAGGATAAATTCACCCAAAAATGAAAATTCAGTCATTACCAGCCATGCAAAAGGAAACATTAAGTGGCTCCAAAGCACTCAGCTCATAAACTGATTTAAAAAGACATGATTTACTCCACTTCAGACAGGGTGCACGCAAATGCTTTTACCTTAGCAGCTACAGTGAACATTTCAGCATTATAACAGGTGTAAATAATGTCTTTTCAAATCAATTTGGGATCTCGTGGCTTCCGGAGACTTATTCCTACTTCAGTTGTTTAGGAGAATGTTGCAAAGCTGTTTTGCTGTGAAGCTCAAGAAATGTCGGTTTGGGGTGAGCAGATAATGACTGAATTTTCATTTTTGGGTGAACTTACCCTTTAAGTACATTTAATATCTGATACTTTAACATTTTTTACTCAAGTCTGACATTTTTGTCTCATTTATTGATTTTCTTAACCCAACAGAGAGCTAATGGGGATCCAAATTAACCATAAACTTCTAACTCCTCTTCGGCAATATGGTTAAAGTGAATATCAAGAGAAAATACTTTCACACTGAATTTGGCATCAATCAGTGATTATGTTGTGGATGTTTGTTCCATTAAAGGTTGAATTATTTCACATCTATTTACTCTGTTGGCATTATTATTATTATTATTATTATTATTATTATTATTATTATTATTATTATATAAAGATGGTATTTTCTGACTGGATTTATATGACAGGTTTGTTGTAATGAAGGATGAGGTGAGGTTTCCTGCAGTGTATCCAGGACCATCTCATCATTAACTATGCGAGAAACAAAGAGTCCACAAGGGGGCAGCATGTATCTTTCTGCAGGGGAACACAAACACTGAGCATCATGGAAAGCTGTTTTCTCACAGCACAAACCTCTGATAGTATTCAGGCTTAATCTGGATTCAAGAGTTCTATTAATGATACTATTTAATAATAATTAATAAATTACTTCAATCACAAACTATTTTAAAATGAGCTCTGGGACGATCTTTACAGTACATGGATATTGTTTTACATATTCATAAGTTATACATTTATAGCTTAATAAAGTCAGACTGCACACTAAAGTAACACACACACACACACACACACACACACACACACACACACACACACACACACACACACACACACACACACACACAGTGAATAGAGAGTACGCTGTTCCTCTATTAAGCTCCTGGTTCTGGCCACACCCTTGGCAGGGCCGACTGAACACGTTGGACCAGTGATGACTCCCAGAGGGTGTGTCCTGCCTCTGTGAACCAGGCCAGTGTTCACCTCCTCCTCCTCCTCCCTCCTTGTCACCTCGCCTCAGTCCTCCTCCTCTGGACCTCAGAGACTCGCAGCAGCGCCGGAGCAGTGCGCCTCTCAGGGGGGAACAGAAGCATTTTCCCAGCGGCTCTGCCCGGATATTTGACACACTGTTGGAAATACCACCGACACCCATTTACCTTTGACTACAACCTGTAAGCAGCTCGGATACCTGTAGATCTGTGAAGCTGTCGTGTGATCATGGGGGACGTGGTTTCCTCTCACCTGGATGAGAGCAGGCGGGAGATGATTACAGGTAAGAGAGAAGTGTCCCAGCTGCAGCTGGAGACAGTTTCCCACACACTAGAGTTCCGCTAAACTTCTTCTATTCATATTCATAAAAGTTTTCAATAACTTCATTGAGTTTTTTTAACCTTCGGTTGTGTCCTAATTATGGATTCATGACTTAGTTATATGTATTTCAAAAAGTTAATGAATTTATTTTGCAGAGTCAACAAATCCAGTAAAACAGCTGTAATTATATTCTCACATCTGCTTTTCTTTCTCTTCTGTGTCAATATTACCTAAAATCTCATAACTTTATATTAAGAAGTGTTAGTTGACAGGTAATAAGGCCCTTGTAAGTCCTCATAAGATGCTTATTAACATTTATAAGACTGTGTAAGTGCTAATAATAGCATTGTAACGACGCTTATAAGCACTTATGAGAAACTTGTTAACAGTTTACGCATAAAAACTTTAATAAAAGGCTTATGAGTGTCTTATAGGTGTTCATTATAGCAATACAAACAACTAACTTACCTGTTACGTCATCGTTAAACCTTTTCTTAACTTTTTTCTTGCTTTATTAAGATGAAAACATACTTTATCAAGCATCTGTTAACATTTAAGTAAGCTTTTTACAGCTACTGGAACAACAATGCTTACTAAGGTTAAAAAGCCATTATAGTGGACTTACAGTTACTGGTTTTTATTAACAATCTGAAGCATTTATAAGCTTAATTTCTGTAAAGACTTCTAACTATAATATGTTATATATTTATTATAACATTTATTATGCTATTATTAACACCTATATAGTGTTATTAATGATAATAAGCATCATATAAGGAGGTATAAGGGCCTTATTACCTATAAACCAACACAAGGATCTTAAAGGAAAAGTTCACCCAAAATTAGAAATTCAGTCATTATCTAGTCACCCCCATGCTGATGGAAAATTGGGTGAAGTTTCATCATCCACAAGACATTTCTGGAGCTTCACAATGATGCAGCATTTCCCTAAACAACTGAAGTAGATGGGGACTCGTTTTAAAAAGTAAAAAAACAACAGGAAAAAAGGGCATAAAATGGCTCCATACAGCTCGTCCGGTATAATCCAAGTCTCTGGAAGCTCCAAGATCCCATCTTGATTTAAAAGATGTTATTTACACCCTCTTTAAAGCTGAAATCTTCACTTTAGCAGCTAAGCTAAAAGCATTAGTGCACAGCCTGTCTGAAGCGGCCACATAAGCTTGATCCTGCTTCAGGGGTGTCAGTAACGTTTTTTTTGGGAGTTTGGGATCTCAGGGCTAATTACGCTGGACGGGCTGTATGAGGCCATTTAGTGTTTTGTTTTTTTACATTTTATATCCCCATCTGCTTTTAGTTGTTTGGGAGAACGCTGCAACGCTGTTTTGCTGTGAAGCTCCAGAAATGTTTTGTGGACTAAGAAACTTCTAATTTGTGGCTGGACTTTTCCTTTGATATAAAGTGTTCACAGTCTTTAATCTAGCTGTCAGACTGACCTGCAGAGAGACCCTTCCTTAATGATTTGTCAAAAAAATCTGATTTAACTTTTTGAATACTGTGATGTTAAATTTGCCTGCAGAAGTCCAGCTTTTAATTTTCGAATGAAAGCAATTCCATCTCAGCGGGTGTCACCTTCCCCTGTTTGATTCTGGCACAAAGCTTCTCATTCACATCAGTGCATTGTTGCTCTGCTCTACATGAAGTGTTCCCCTGAATCCCAACTCTGCTGCAGGCCCATTTCTCAGAGATAATAAGTAGGTTTCCCAAAGGGGAGCATGTTTGTATAAGTTTGGGACCGACTGCTATTTAAGTCTCAGATTGCTCCAGCCTCCCACTGTGAACTGTGTGCAGGTCTGTGTGATCATGTCCCCGAGGCATGGGAGCAGAGGCTGAAACACTGTCAGGAATCTGTACACGCTTTCTTGAAATTATGAGACCGTCATTGCTAGATGTAGTTTAATGATGCATTAAAGAAGAACAAATTAGGAAAAGGGAGAAGACTTGCTTGTTTTTATTCTTGAGTGTGCATTTAGATCCTCCAGACTTCGCACAAACTGTCATTTTAGCCTCAGCTGGATGTTCTTCAGGATTGTTATTGTGTTTGTGTGTTTATGCTGGCAAGCGTTCTTTTATGAGGAAACCACTTCTGGAAACCAAAGATTATGTTCTTGAAGTCAAGAGACTCAAGTTTCTTTGTTGTTGTTGTTGTTTTGTGAACTAGGCAGAAAAATACTTTCATAGATGGTTTAATACGGAAAGAATGACAATGTTAGAAGCTGCCGTCTTTGAGTCTTGGACTGTTGGTCGGACAAAACAAGCAATTTGAAGACATCACATCTCACATATACTGAATATGAGAGCCATTTTTCACAAACTTTTCCACATTTTATAGATCATTGATTATCTATTTGATTATTGGATCATTGATTATCCAAAAAAATAATGAATGAGTTCAGAGATATAGGAAACAATCTTTTGTACCCCTACTTGAATGATGCTGCCCTATATCTGATGCCAGGACTCTAAAACTTCTGTCTATCAACCGCTCAAAGCGCTTTACAACCACTAATTACAGTTGTGTGTGTGTGTACAATTAACCCAACATGCTTCAACCCAGCATTTTTAGTGTACACGCTGATGGCAGAGGCTGCGATGCAAGGTGCCAACATGCTCATCAGGAGCACCTCCTATCCAAGGCGGCACATGATATTTCTATACTATGCCCAGCCATTACCACGCCGATGGAATAGCCATCTGATGCAATTTGGGGTTCAGTATCTTGCCCAAGGACGCACGCCTTGTTGATCTGGGGATTGAACCACCAACCTTCTATTTAGTGGACGACCCGCTCTGCCTCCTGAGCCACAGCCTGCCCAAAATGAGCTCAAAGAAGCTCAAAACAAACATGATCGGTGTATTCTTGACTGGAACCTGACTGACACTGGATTTTTGCGGCGTAAACTGATATTAAGGAGTAAAATATTTTGATATATTTGCCGATATTGTTTTATATACAGACAGACAGAATATACATGAACACATTTTTTGCAATTATCCCTGAAATGTTTTCAAACACTTGTGACAGAGACAGGTTTGGAATGGATTAATGATATACTATTGGATTATTGTGAAAAATGATATCATTGCACTTAAAAAATAAATTTCAGTGGGAATTGAATGATTATAAATTACTTAAAGCTTCTTTTACACATTATTTAGAATATCAGACAACATACACGCCAATACCAAAATGTCTGTGCTAGGCCAATCTCTGCTGATAATATCACCTTATCAGTTTGTGTGTCTGTGTGTTTGTTTCAGTGCACTGATGTCATTTTAGACAAAAAAGTCAAGCTGTGAACCTGTAAAATATCCTGCTTACATTACATGTCTTTATCACAAGTGTTTGATAACCAAATTTGAGTGACCACTGCAAAAAATGTGTGTATATCAGTAGATATATAAATATCGCAATGTGTACTCTTTAATATCAGTATCAGCCCTAAAAATGGAGTATCTATCAGGCTCTAAAATCTGTTCATGATAAAATAAATAAATAAATAAATAAAAATAGTAAAACATGAACCTCTGAACAACTGTACACAGAGCCACCATCATTTCAAGATTTACCTAAACGAGTGCAATACATATTAT
The DNA here is from genome assembly GCF_040436345.1 of Pagrus major. Classification (NCBI taxonomy): domain Eukaryota; kingdom Metazoa; phylum Chordata; class Actinopteri; order Spariformes; family Sparidae; genus Pagrus; species Pagrus major. The sequence goes on from NC_133226.1 coordinate 7,096,256, forward strand.
GACTCTGGTTAAGAAAAAGATGCACATAAATAGATAAGTCAGAGGAGGGGGGAGAGGAGAAGATAATGAGTGAAGCTGCAGAAATGAAGCAGGTAGAAACATGTCACAAGATTAATAGCTGAAACTTCTGTCTGGCTCACACACACCCTCCCTCTGTGTTGTCTCTCTTTCTGTTGATCTTTTGCACTCTTCTCTGCATGTATACAAGCACGTACACATGAACAACAGTCAGCATGTCCTTTAAAGTACTTTAAATCACAAGCGAATATAGTGTAACTTTGAAAAAACTCTCATTTGTTAAGTCTTGTCTTTCGAGTGGGTATGCACTGTGTGTGTGTGTGTGTGTGTGAGTGAAGACTAGCTCAGCATTTCTGCATGGGGAGTTTTATTTGAAGTGAGCACCTCCCTACAAGGTGATTTTTTCATCCTCGCTGCCCAAGCACATTCTCTCAAAATGATCTCCACCCTTGTCAGCCCACACAACACAGACAAGATATGCACACACACACACACACACACACACACACACACACACACACACACACACACACACACACACACAGTACAAATGCAAATCATTGACCCACGCAGTTCATATTCAACCAACCGTAATTATTTTTAAGCTTGAAAAAGGGACAAGGTTATGTGCTGGTTTGTCTTCAGGATGATTGTGGTACATTCTTGCTGTTGACAAGAAAAGCAAGGTGTGATTGAGGCCACCAGCTTATGTCATCATCTCATATTTCAGTCATGCATTAATAATTACAATGTGTCTAAAGAGTTTTAACACCTTTCAAAGTTGTTTGCTGAGATGCTAAGCCTGCTTTGGGAAACACTCCTCACAGCTGCATCAATACAAGCTGATCTCAGTTTTCCTGTCAGAGGCTGTGTAGTTTGTGTAGCTTGGGACACTGCTTGCTGTCCTAACCCCAGAAAGAATTGAAGTCTGTCTCCTTCTGCTATTTGACCTCTAAATAGAGCAGTCATTGGAGTTTGTTCATCTAGTGTTTTGTTCAATGTGTTTTGTGGACTGGTTATGACTATCATAGGATCTCAAGGCAAAGCCAGGGAGTGGAGTGAGTCGGGTTTGGGGACCTCAGAAGTTTTTGTTTGTTCTTTGCAGACGATGTGGTTCTGTTGACTTCAGACATCAGACAATGACCTGCACTTGAATGTGAAGCAGTGGACAGGGTAGTAAGCATGATCAAGTTTGAGGCCATGGTTCCCTGCTGGAAAACAGTGGATTGCTCCCTGTGGTTTGGGAGTTAGATGCTGACCTCAGTGAAGGAGATCAAATATCTGTCTGTCTTGATGGTAATTAAGGATAAAATGTGAGATTGACACGTTGTTTTGATGCAGTAAAAACAGGGCTGAGTCGCAAGACATAGCTTTCAATTTACCAGTAGATCTACATTCCAGCACTTACCTATGATCATCAGGTGTACTTATACCCATTTTCGACCAAGGCAGTTTGATTGCTGGTTTGGAGCAAGTGCTTATTCTGTACCCTCTTCCAGGTCTCTTAGGCTGCATTACAGTTAATGCATTCAAGTAACAAATTATTTTGTAAGTTTTACTGAAAGCACCAATAATACCCACATTTTATCATTTCATATTGAGATTGAGGTATTTGTTATGTGCTGGTGGCTTGGCTGTTGGTTGGTCTGTTGCTCAGTTCTCTCAGCAAATGGTCACGAGATTCAGATATTCATGGTTCTCAGAGGATGAATCCTACTGACTTTTGTGATCCCCTGACCTTCAACACTACTGTGAGGTTGGCATTGGTTTGTGAAATGTCTCAACAACTCTTACGTGGATTTCCACAAATTAAATTCAGACATTCTTGTAATATGTCACTGTTGCATAGATCACTAGAATATGTAAACATGGTCCCTGTTATCTGTCTAATTTTAAGTTAGATTGTAACCACATGGGGACATCTGTCCTATTTTACACCTGTTATCTAATAAACAGGTGCTGCTAACAGTATCTATATAATCCTATCGTTGATCTATTATTAGTCCATACAGAACATGGAATTACTGTAACAGTGGGATGAAACAAGGGTTTGATGATGAAGGCATGAATCTGGGAATAAGTTAATAGTGGAGTTACAAGCGCAGTGATTTCAGGTGTTTGTCAGTTTTCTCCGTGGCTCCTGTGCGACGAGAGTGAAACGGGAAATATCAAGTGATGGGTTGGAGAGATATAACAGAACTTCTTGGCATGCATATACCGGTTGAAACAGAGGGTTGAGTGTGTGATTTACGATGTGGTCTTTGTTTCCAAATTCCAATTTCCAAGTGCGCAAAAGGCCGTCCATGTGTACTTACCCAGTCTGCTGACTTTGGCAAAGCAGGACAACCCGTGGAAAGTACCGACCCTCTGAACATTTGGAATGGAAGGCCCATTTAACTTTCAACTGGATAGTCAAAATGATAAGATAATATATTCTATTTAAATCATAAATTTCAATTTAAATACGGAGCTCATCAAAGAATAAATAAACAAGACATTCCGAGCCAGCTTTCAGTATCTTAAGATTTGATAACCAGCCTGACTAAACAGTGGAATTAGTGGGAGTCTTTACTTCAGCTGTCTCACAACCTTCCTTTATATTTCCTCTACCCTGTGCACCTCCTCCCGGTATGACACCGTGTTTTTAATAAGTTTGTGTGTCCCTGTCCCCCGTCTCCTCCACATTCTCTCCCTGTCTATCCTGTCCTGTCAGCTCTTTCCTTCCTGCTCTCCCACTACTGGCCGGCTCCCTCCTTCCTGGGTTTTTCCTTCCATAAACAGATCATAGTCAACACTGTCTGCTGCTGACTGAGCCAAGCACGCTGATCGGCTCGCTAACTGACTCTTCCAGCCCTGGAACGTGGGAATAACTCACGTCCCCTCCAGCAGGTTCTTTGACTATTTAGTAGGATGTTGCCTGCAGACGGTGGCGGAAAAGAAATGCTGAGTCACACTTGGAAAGAATTTATGGAACACAGGAAAACATTGATTCAATTGAACTAATACTGATAAGGAGATTGCTTACTCTCAGAAACTATTAGTTTCATTTTCCATTTAGAATGTCTGAAAAAAGTGAAACATGTTTTATTTCCAAGGTGACATCTTCAAACTACTTATTTTTTTTTACCAACAGTCCACAACACCTAAAGATATTTGATTTATAAGGATAATCATTTTAAGGTCTGGGCTAAATTAAACAAGAAATATATATAAAATGATTAAGTAAAACATCTAGAATATTACTATTTGGTTGAATGGTGCAGCTGTCAAAACATTTGGTTTTGAATTTGATATATAAAATGTCTAAAATGACATTTTAAGCTTGAGAATATTCAGAAGTCGCTATCAAAATGTGCTTATTTGCCAAGCAGTTAGTATATTCAAACATCTTTTGACTGCGGTTGTATTTTAACTATGCAAAGCTCTCCATCCTGACAGTTTTACCAGACACCCATGACATGAAGCGGACTGTGCTGATAAAACATATTTGTAAGTGCTGCACAGGAGTCACTGTGTTTCAGTGGGCCCACTTTAAATTTTATTATATGGTACTCCATCAAAAACTGATAGTGGGGAAGGTTGTGGCCTCGCTGACGCAGTGATACTTTATTTAAGACAGTACGTCCTCACAGGAGAACTGCAGCTTCCCATCTACACTCAGCTAATATTTAACACAGAAATTTAAATTGCAGTACTGATATGTTTAAAAAACTTCCCCAACATAGCGTTGAAAAAATCCTCCTCAAAAATCATGTGCAAATCAGCCATAGAATAAAGACTCTGTCAAGTCTGTCTGGTGCTGTCAAGTGCTTGATCTGTTCTCTACTGACTTGTGTTGTTTGAACCAAAATTAACTTTTACTCTAACTTTTAGGGGTTGTTCTGATATTGTTACCAGTATCCAAGCCTAAAATGCCGTTTTGGGTATCGAGGAGTTCACAAATCAATGTTTACTAGCCCCGAAACAGGACTTCCCAGTAGCATCCCGTACACCTTAATGCAGCTTAGCAGATTTTTTTTACTGCACAACTACCCAGTATCCATTCACGGCAAGCAACTTGGATTAAGTTTAAGCACATTTCACAAAACTTTGTGGTCTTTGTTGATCTTTGAGGTCTTTTTAGTTGCGACTGTCAATCTGGATAATAAAGAAAGTACTCTGGCATTCATTCTCTGCATGGATTTGTTCATACATCCAGTAGTATTGAATAATGTTACTAATACATATGTACTGAAGGAAAAATGGTGTCTGAACAGCTCTATACATTTTTCTTTTTTCCCTTTGTGTGTGTGTGTGTGTGTGCGTGTGCGTGTGCGTGTGCGTGTGCGTGTGCGTCCTCCTGCAGCTCGGACCAGAGATGTGATGAAGGAGTTCGGTGATGTGTACGAGCAGCAGTACGCAGTTGCCCTCTTCAACAGCGTCCGCTTTGAGATAGAAGGAGGAGGAGCAACGCAGTCGCAGCTGCTTCATAGGAAGGCAAGTGCTTTGTATCAGTTATACAGACAGAAAGATACAAGACATACACAAACTACACAAACAATACTGTTTCCACCTGTGACTGGATTCTATTGGAATCTTTGCCATTTCTAACACATAATAACATCTTTGGTCGTGTCTTTTATCCTGCATGAAATTGGATTTGAATCGAACATTTAAAGGACATTTCCAGTTTATCACAACACTGATCTTATTTTAATAGGCTTGGCATCATTTATATCCATTATGATAACATCAGACTCAGCAAAGTAATTGCTCACATCTGGGTAAACAGTAAAGTCACTACAACTGTTAGACCGGCTCTAAACAAACCAACAGTTTATCCTGATTATCTGAACACCTTTATTTGGGGGTAATACTGAAAGTGAGGACATCTGAAATGCCGGTAATAATACCTCATTACTAGAGGAAAACTGTGAACCCTATGTCAGGGACAGTAGGTCAAAGTTGAAACAGGAAGTCATCTGGAAATGGATGTTTATGATTGGCCAGTTTGGATAATAATTGTGTTTCATTTAAGTTTGGCTAACACTATTCGTCCAACTGTTTGTAATTCCTGACCCATCTGACCACATTTATCAATGTCAACATGTTTCCCGCTGTAAAAACCCATAATTATCATTAAACTTGTTGTTTCCATCTATGTCGGTGCATCTTGCTGTTAGAGATAACACTTCCTGTTCTACATGAATTGTCTTTACCCCTGATGTCATTTACAAATTGAGTAATTACGAAATTTGATTTGTATGATCAAAATTTGCTATCAGCTCTATAATTTAAGGAACTTGAATCTGACCGCCCTCAAGCCATCTTCACAAAATGTTTCTGGTATCTAAGATGAACACATTCACATTGTTGTTTGTAGCTAAATGACTTGTGCTAACATAAACTTCAGTGTAGGCTTTGTTAGTCAAACAGAGCTTCATGTCATACATGTGGTGTGAATGATCTCGTTCTTGGAGTCTGTGCACCAAACAAACGATCCCTCTGCTTCACCACTCTGTTGGTTTTGTATTCCTCCTCTTTTTGTTTACTGAGAGAACTGAAAGTCCCACTTTTGTTCATGTTTCAGTCACTGAAGGGGAAGTAGAGCACATTTCACACATGAGCAGAGATGCTGTGTGGAATTCTATTTTGGCAGTTCATCTACTCTCTTCACTGAGTGGAGGCCAGCTGCTTGTGACAGAAACACAAAATGATTCACATGAGAACAAACACTGTTGTTTAGAGCTTCAATGATTATTTCAACTGTTGATTTACCTGTAGATTATTTTCTCGCTGAATCGATTAGTTGTTTGTTTAAAAGATGTTATTCAGTGTTTCCCAAAGCTCAAGATGACGTCCTCAAATGTCACGTTTGGTCCAAAACCCCAAAATATTCAGTTCACTGTCATAGAGGAGGAAGGAAACTGGAAATATTCTCATTTAACAAGCTGGAATCAGAGAATTTGAATTTTTCCTCATCCTTTTCAACTTTCATTTATTAATTTTTTTCCTGGAAGCATTTCTGAGCTGACCAAACATTTCTGTGGTGACCAGTGTGTCCCTACAGCAGAAAACCAAAACTTTTGGGTACACAAGTACATAAATCCAAGTGAAAAACCGCTTCAACTGATTTAGTTTAGTGAAAAACAAAAAGCTTTTTAATCATATTACTCTGTGGTCTACCCCGCATAACGTCGTCAAGGATCATCACTTTCTTTCTCGTCACTCATGCGCACAAATTCCACAGACAAGTTAACATTTCCCTGCAACCAACAGCAGCAAATCTGTGTCGTATGTTTCAGCTCTGCGACTCCGTTCTGTCTCCTCCGCTCCTTCCTTCCTCTCTGGGCAGTCTAAGTTGCAGTATTATTTGATTTAAGGCAGGAAATCTGAAAACAAAGTGGGTTGTGTGTATCCTTGAGTAAACACTAAACAAAAATCTCCACCCCGGCATATTTGGAAACATGATTAAGCTTCAGGTTTCTTGCACAGTTAAGGAATTTCTGATTGAAGCCATTTTTGAACTGTAAGAGTAAGAAACTGTTTTGTTTTGTTAAAGATCCCATTAATACACAATGTACAAACGTATAATGCTTTGTATCACAAAACAAAATTATATGAATTTTATGCTTCATCATCATCCCTGGGATTTTTCAGGACCCTCTTGCAGGCCACTCCATCTTCTCTGGGAGTCTGTTTCAGTATCTGGAGGAGAATAAGAAGTGGAGGAGTCGCTTCGTATCGGTGCCAAACAGCTACACCATCAGTCTCTATGAGAGTAAAACAGTGAGTGCTCTTCTTACTCAACTAAACAGCTGTCCGATTCAGTGATATGGGCACTTGTGTTAAAACAGCTGGGGCGTGTTGCCATCTCTCTAACAGGCAAATGAACGGGGCCTCCACCCTAAAGCTACCATCAATTGCGCCGGATACAAGGCCCTGGCCTCGATGGAGGAATACATGGAGCTGATAAACACCAGCCTGCCAGGTAGGAGAATCCAACATGTTCTCATTCATCAAATACGGCAGCCTGGTGGGTGTCCCTTAGCTTTGTCACTTTAGGTACTCCTCTAGTGTCAGTTTTGCACATGCAGGGCTCCGTGGTCAAGTAAGCAATAATAAATATGTGATGTTCTGTTACACTTAAAAATGCTGAGACTGCTGAGAAACATTTCACATATTCTAAGATGTAACTTTTGGACTGTTAATAACATTGTGAAATGGTTGTGGTTTGGTTAGGCTTGGACATGAAAGCTACTTGGTTAGGTTTGAGAAAAGGTCATGCTTCCGTCATGCTCGTACTTACAAGTTCAGTCACGTCGCTTATCTCACTTTAGTTGCGTAATTTACATAAACTACCTCACTTACATACCTTAAAAACAAGTCAGCCTTGACAATTAGTCACACATGGGACTCAAAACCTGGTCTTCTGGGAAAAAGTCCAGTGTATGACGCATCCAACCAACCGAACTGACTTGGACTTTTCTGGCTATTTGTACTTAAACATTACAGGAACATCTCCATAAATAACACTACAGGGCTTACTACAGCGTCAATCTTAGAAGCATAGGGCCACTGACCAGGTTGCCGTATTTGAAATGTTGAGAGTGAGACAACAGACAGAGAAAGTCATGTATGAATCTGTCATTAAATGTTAAAATTTTCCTTAATTTGACATATTTTAAAGGGTAAGGCCACCAATTTTACACATTAAAGTGTGTTTACAGGTCTTCGGGAATATTACTGCATATGTGAAAAAAGTAGTTGTACTTTAAAAGTAGTTAAAGTGATGTCACTCAGTGGCAGTTGCATCATGGGTAATGTAGGCACCAGGTTTTGAAAAGGAAGAAAAAATGTGTGGAATAGAAAGTGGATATCTGCTGTCTCTGCTGTCCATAACGAGTCCAACAGTGCTATAGCGGTACAATGCAAGACCAGTGGACTGCTTTTCACATCTACATCACCTACAATGCAATTCAGCCATTTATCAGAGAACATGCAGCTTCCTCTGGGGCAACAAAAGCCTTTATTCTACTTTTTCAACAGTGGTAGTACTTCCCACTTGTTCCAATTCCTCTTCATATATATTTTTTCCTTTTTTATTGTCTGTGAAGCCCTTTCTGTGTTTTGTAGTTTCTCATTCTCACTCTGTCATGTGACTTGTCGTAGGAATCAAGGCCAAAGTGGGCAGTAATCCATTTATCAAGTGTCCGTCCGAGTTCCCCCTCATCCTGTGGCACCCATACGCCCGCCACCACTACTTCTGTGTGATGACAGAGAAGGAGCAGAAGAAGTGGCACGCCGTGCTGCAGGACTGCGTCAGACACTGTGACAACGGTATGGACACGTGCACACAGTGACCTCACTACAGCTTAAGAAGAAGTGAAGCCCTCTCTTTCTCTCTGTGCTCCACCCTGGACAATTAGTGCCTTCACAACTATTGTTGACGCTTCAGAGGAGGGTGTGTGAGAGTGTGTGTCACAGCGTGAAGCCTTTACATGCCACCTGAGTGAGCTGTGAATGTGAGATGCTGCAGGAATGATGTGTATTTGTTGCGTCTTTTCGTGGTCTTGGTTACAGTGTGACATGTTTTTGTCGTCGGATCAGAGCTACCTGTGTTGAAAAATGTACAGCTCAGACTGTTTCACTCAGACAGTGGGCAGGAACTTTGTTTACTCAGCTGAAGAGAGAATCAGGCTTATATGTGAGATTGTGTTTCTAACATCAGATGATACGTCAGAGAGGGAGACAGGAAGTTGACGAACGTGAAGAAAGCTTTACGACGTTACCTCGTCCGTGAACATTTCTGCCTGAGTCACGTAGATAGATTTTCATGGCAATGGTTGTTGTTCAGCAATAAAGACAACAACTCCCATGATCCTGCGCTTCTTACGCCTTTTGTTTTAATTTAGAGACCCCTAGTGGCAGAAATGACATAGTGTGCCTTTAAGTAGTTTTTAATCAAATAAAAATGGTTGTGGCATCTTAAGCGTCAGGCTTTTCTCTGTAACTTGAGGAACTTCAGGTTTTTGAAATGTTGGTCAGACAAACGATCATTGAGAAGATCTCACATTGGGCTCAGATAATTATTAATAATAGAAATAATTAATTAAACCAATAATAGACAGATTAATCAGTTTTGAAGATAATCATTAATCAGATGCCCTTCAATTTCCCAGAAGGCTTTTATTGTCAAACATTTAAAAAATCATCTTCATGTCAAAAAAGAACTCCAAAGTAGACTCTACCTTGGCCACTGAGGCATTACCGGCCTCTGGCTTCATCAGGATAGAAAAAAAACCTTTTAGAATTTAGAACCGTGACAAACTATGTCTAAAGAATTCCTAAAGATCAGGCTTGTTACGTTATAACATAATGTGTTCATCAAAAGCTTGAGGAATGTCATGGTAATGACTCTCTGAGTTTTCTCCCTGCCTTTATTTGTTTGCCACCATTATTCGAGTGCTACCTTTTGTTTGTGAGTTGACATTGTATTCTGGAGGATACTGCGGTGTGTTTTGTATTTGGTTGCACTTTAGAGGATGTTTGTTTAATTAGGGTGGAGACAACTCTTGATCTGGTATTAAATGTGTCTTCGTGTCCTGGCATGACTCATGTGTCATTGTGTTGAGACACAGAAGGTAGAAACATGCCAGAGGATGTGCAAACATAGTGTGATCCATTTTTCTGTCGTGTCGTGGCTTCTGTATGGCAGCGTCTAAAGTGGCTTGTTGGCTGCAAATTACACACCCAGTTTAATTAGCAGGTATATTTAAATGTTAATTCTGCAGTACAGTGCAGGGAGTTTATTCGCTGCCTTCGTTTGAGGCTCGTCAGATAATTTTTTTTGCGGTGATGTGCACGTGCATGTGAGTGTGTGATCCTACATTCAGTGAGCTTTATTTAGAGTTGAGACACAGTGGATGAGAATGAGTGGGAGCCTTGGGAAAGTTGAGATAAAAATACAAAGCTACAGAGAATCAGTGATAAACAAACGGCAGCTGCAGTGAGCGAGACTGGGCTTGTTTGGTTTCTGCTGGCTGTGAGGACAGGTGGTGTTGACAAGAGATTGTAGCTCAAATGTAGATTATTTGTAAGGGTTCTCATACAGATTATGAGTTTATGACCATATCTACATATTTATATCTGTATATTTATTTCGAAAAAACATACACTATATTCATTTTAAAGTCTTTGATTGGAAAATACATATAACTAGGGCTGCAGCTGATGATTCATTTCTCGATTATTCTGCTAATTATTTTCAAGATGAATCGTTCAATCTATAAAATATCAAAAAATGTTGAAAAATTATCATCCCAATTTCCTAGAGCCCAAAGGGACGTCTTTAAAGTGCTTCTTTTGTCCAACCAACACAATTTAAAAAAATACTAAGTCAAAAGGTTCACGTTACATGCAATACTTAAAGTGTAATCTTATCGGCCTGTCATATCTTCAGAAATGATCAATTATTTAATTTTAAAGCCCTTATGAACCGATACCGATGATGGACCGATATTATCATGCATCCCCACTGAATACTAACTTAATACTGACTCAAAAATGTTGGTGAGTTGCCAAGCATTTTCCAAGCACACTCATACACAAATATGTAGTTTTACATTCAAAACAATGCTGTATTATCAGCAATACCACCGTACTCATACCGTGTATCAAGTGAAACAACACCCAGACACTATCTCACCGGGCTGACAACGTTGCTCAGCCTTGTTTTGCACTTAGCCAACAGTCATGCCAACCGACTGTGTTGCATGAATTCAAAGCATTCTGCCTAGAAACACATGACAGTGCTTGCAGCTGTCTGTCATCAGTATTACTTTGAAAACATCCAATGCAAGCCCAAAATTCAGGGTCTTCATTTCTTCAGTTTAGCAAAGTTCAGTGTCAGAACTAGCTAATGGCCAAATGACTTAGAAGCCAAACACCAACTGCAGTGCACACATTTTTTTAAAAATGTCAAACAAAATGAGCCTCTGTCTGAATCCAGCCAAGCTCCCCCTTTACTTCCCAGCACTACCTGTTTGGGCATGCTCAGTCTCTGCCATACATTCCAGCTGTGAGGCTGGGCTCCAGGGATATGTTGTAAGGAGCACAGTGTGTTGCTGTTTTACTGTCGCCATGGCTGGTGTCAGTGTGGATTGGCAGTCGTGTTTTTGGCCTGTGTTGACACGCCCAGTCTCACCTCTGTCATGTCAGTGTTTGGAGGAAAACCAGACCAGGTAAAAGACTTTTCCTGGGAGTGATAAATGGTTTATAGCCTGACCCCTGCCCTCTCTGCAGTTCCTCATACACACACACATGTACATGCCAGCATTTATGATGGGCCAGATTTAAAAATGTTGGAATTACTTTTTACTGGTGCCAAGCAGGTTACGTTTCTGTCCCTGTCTGTTGGTTGGTTAGTAATTTGGTTGGTTGGTTAGTTGGTCTGTTGGTTGGTTGGCTGGTTGGTTGGTTTTGTGGTTGGTTGGTCAATCGGGGTGTTGGTAGGTCAGTTGGTTGGTTGAGCGGTTGGTTGGTCCATGGGTTCGTTGGTAGGTCAGTTGGTTGGTTGAGTCGTCGGTTAGCTAGTTGGTTAGTTTGTTGGTTGGTCGGTCAGTTTGTCAGCTGGTTGGTTAGTTAGTCAGTTGGTTAGTTGGTTGACTGTACAGATTTCCACAAAACTTTGATGGAGGATGGTTTACGGACCAGAACAGACCCCATTAACTTTTGGTGCAGCTCTGGATAAAGGGACCAATCCACAAATTTGTCCTCACTTGTCGTTTTTGAAATTTTTTGTTAATTTCTCTCAGAATAATGCATGGATATTGATAGGCCTATTTAGGTGGCTGGTATCTACGACTGAGTACAATTTCATGCAGATCTGAATAAAAATCCAGATCTAGCAGATTTAAATACATTATATTTTATATTACATTAGGCTTGATTAAATTAAAGGGGACTGTTGGGCCTTGGCGGAGGTATGCGCTCTATTGAGTGCCATTCTAGTTTTGAAATGTTAAATAATTTCTTGCAATTCTATCTGGATGTTGAAGCTACGTGGTACTTTGCACACGTTGTCAGTCAGTCATAGTGCAGGAATGCTGCAGTACCCAGGAAGAATGAACCGCCCTCAGCACAGAAGCTTCATGCAAAACAGTCCCTCAGCTGCACACTGACTCTATTCAGCTGGCTTTGATAACTTAAAACCGCAAGTTAAATGTTCACGCTGACACACTGAAGACCTATTTGAATCCACTAAAGCTCTTGTTGTTTTATCCTCCATCGGTCTGCAATAAAACAATCAGCTGCCGCTTTGCATCGCCTTAACAGGATGATTTGCAAAGCGCCCCGTTAACAGGCGACCTCATCGCACTATCCTGCACAACACAAAGCGGCAGCCTGTCTGACTGGTCAACGTGTCAGTCTGAATGTTTGCACCGCAGAGTCAAGCGTTAAAAGACAAATAGCCAAACTCTCAGTGGTAACTATGACAGGTAAAGATTAAACCGGGTTAAGTACAGTAGTTAAGGTTGAATGATAGAAATTAAAATCTGACTGCTGTCGCTGGTTGACCTCTGTAAAGCTCTGCAGACCAGAGTGGAGTCACCGTGTCCCTTCACCTCTGTAATCAGCCTAGTGAGTCAACTGTTGTAATGACTGAAATTGGACCCAGTTGCCCAAACTGAAATTTTCCATAAAGCTTCAGGCCACTCAGAAAGTCTATTGTGACATAACAGCTTCACCATAAAAGTTACCAGAAGTACATTTTTGAAGCAAAATTGGTAAACTAGGTCCAGCATCTAAAATGTGAGGATTTGGTTTTATATCACTGATCTTTTATTTTGGTAAGGGGTGGGCGATTTGGCCGTCGGAATATGATCGCCATATTGTTATGCACTGTGAAAACAGAGGCCTAGAAAACACAAATCAAACGATAAAACAAGGCAGTACTGATCAAATATGAACCACCATCCTGTTCATTATCTATTTCTCACTTAATTTGTATTAAGAAACATATTTAAGTGTACTGTGTAGATGTAATACCATATTGTTTGTTACCAGCTGGCCTGTTTCCTGTTTCAAACACGAGCCAAAGCCAAGAACAGCCCCCTTCACAGTAAGTCACCCATCAGCAGGAGTGTTCATCGGTCCGGTGCAGTGCAGTGCATTCTGGTTGTTGTAGGTTTTCTACCTTTTTTAGCAAATGGGAATACCACCGATTTTATCTCTTTTCTCAGTTTCAAATGTTCTCAGACTTGAAATAGCCTATGAATTTGTCCATTTGTAAAACACAATATTGCATTAAAATAGTTTCTCATCTGCCATACCACTACTTACGTTGCATTATCTACAATAAGAAGAGCCTGGTGAAATAATTTGTCTCATCAGTTTAGCCATCTAATTAGCTACATCTCTATTGGTTTGTTCACCTATCATGGATGTGCTTACAAAAGTAAGAGGAACTGAAAAATTGCAATCACTACAATTCACCTGAAAAAATGATGGTGGACGTCTTCAAGATCGATCACAAGCTAAAATAGTCAGATCGCCCACCCGCATCATTTTTGGCTCTCAAAAAATAATATTTTTCATAGTTTTTTTTACGATTCATCAAGAGGGTCATCGATAATAAAACTGATCATTAGTTTCAGCCCTTGCAGCAGGCAGCAGCACCCAGGGTGATAGTGCATCACATTAGTAGTCCAGGAGCTGCTGCTGGGCCACGAGTGGACTATCAATCACAGCCAGCTCTCCTCCCCCGCAGCCTTTAAAACCAGTCAGCAGCCCTGTGCTTCGATCAGACCTCAGACGGATTCGTATCAGCAGGAGCAGACCTGCAATGGGCACATTCAAAGGCTGATAAAATAACATTTTAACTTAGCAGAGCAGATTGTTTCGCAGCATGATGTAGTATTAAGAATTCTGACATTTATATACTCTAAGTTACCAGACAATACAGAGAATATAGTAATATACAAAATAGTGTTCAGTATTCTCTCATTTTAATGGTAAAATTGCATGTGTTTGTGATGTCTGTGGCTGATGGTATGTTTCAATGAGTGTTTATTGTACTGTGGGTTTGGCTGCTTCCATAGGGCTGCACCATGTGTAGGGGAAATCCTACTCATGCATGTCAGTGGGAGCAGCAGCAGAGTGAGGGTTTGAAGCAAGTGTTTAAAACCTGCTACAGTAGGAAGGCAGGTGGCCCGAAGTCTAGCCTGACAGTATTTGACATCCAAATTCTTAATGGGTTTTTAGAAATATCAAATATATTTAACTCAAGAGAAACACACACACACACACACACACACACAGATGCGAAGGCCTGGGAACTCATCCACGGCTGCTGCCAACCAGAGTGTGGCGAGCAAAGGCAGGGAGGGAAATGCCTCAAATAAAGAGACCGTGGTAAGTGCTGCCACATGTTCTATTTATACACAGCACACACACACATACACATGCAGTGCAGAGAAACTGTAATCTGTCCCTTCATCTGGTATGGTTCAGACACATGGAGAATGTGTAGTGGTTCACAGGCCTGGCAGGTTGTCAAAAAGTATTTTCCTTTTTCTGTTGGCACCAAGAGGAAGTTTCCTTGGTGAGCAACGAGCTGAGAATGTAGAGGAATTTACTTTTAGCCGTTTCAGACTGGTATTCTGGCCATAGATTGACTGATTTATTTGATCACATCTACTATTTAAGTTTTAAAAAATGTTGAAATTGGCGCATTGCTCAAAATAATATTATACGACACACAGTAAATAAGAAAACCACCAATACTGAATGTTGCAGCCCTATGGCTCCCAGACGAGAACCCGGCCACAAGTAACGTGATTATGAAAACATTGAAACAATCCTGCTCTAACATTTTGTACTACAATTCCCATGATGTAGGGGCTTTTGGGAGATGTAAACAGGAAGTATAATGTTGCCATGGAAACCAGTGAGTTAGCTGCAGATTACAATTTGAGATTTTTGCAAATTGGCACCTTTAAAAATATGATGAATTAGCTGTTCTTATTTTGGGAAAGTACCCATGGATATATAGACAGTTATCACTGAATTACTTTGATAAAAACGGGATGATTCTCAAGCAAGTGCTAGTCACAAGGAGTCTCTTTTTTATGAAAGACAATAGTCTTTGAGGACATTTATTTGAAATGTGGAGATTCAATTGGATATAATGATTTCCTTGGAAAGTGTGGGTCACTCTGAATGTAGAAATGTGTGTTTGTCTGTGTGTGTTTTGACTCAGTTATGACTCAAAGAAGAAGGAGGACATGGTTTGACTCTAACTCACCTCATGCAGTATCTTTGACTCTCTTGAAATCCTCTGTACTAATGTGTGTGTGTGTTAGGGATTTTTAAAGTTGCACTTTCATTACGCAAATATTTGAGCTTTCATAATGGTATGTTGGGGCAAGTTAGCTTGAGCGAGACACTAAGCAGTAGAGCTTTCTGCTTCTCTTTCCACCTCAGCTCCACACACGATCTGCCCATTTGCCCCCAAATTTGAATTGGCAATTTGGGTTGAGCGAGTACTCAGCTGAGACTAGAATCCAGAACCGATAATGTACTTTTCATCTAACTAAAATGTGTCATACCTGATGAAGGAAATTCCTCGCTGGGTGGCTGACTGAAGTTTATTAAGTTTCTAAAAACTTAGTCTGTAAATAGTTCTCTTACTGTTGTGATCAAAAACATTGATCTGAGGCTGTTCTATAAAAAGTTTTCTACCTTCTGATCAATCCATATAAACTTCAGGCTTAAAAAAACAACTCCTGCCTACAGGTAATTTAATTGTTTGAATAAATAGAGATAATGACGTACTGTGCTCCCTATCAGCTATGCTTTTTTTTAACCATGCAAATGTGCTGCATATTACGTAGCAGTGGGGGCTGGAAAGCCTGCTCAGAAGTGAACAGGGTGGCAGGTATGATGTTGAATAACAAACAACAGCAAGTTGTGTGTCTGAAGCTTCTTGTTGAGGGTGTGTTGTTCTGAGCTCAACTAGGAACTAGTAAATATCAGGTTGTGTCACATAATAAACACCTGTGCATGCTGCTTATGCAACAATCACTCATGCAGAGAAAGTAAAAATACAATGTGAAGCCATCCAAATAAATTATAATCATGGGGAACTGGTTGGTTTACTGCTTGGTCATGAACTCTTCAAAAGGCCATGTGGCTGTTGTTGACATGCACATCATCAGTTTTGGTCCTGAACTGTCTGGTATTAGGACAGTAGACCATAAGCCAGCCTGCTGCTGCGTCCCTCAGACACTTTGCTCACTGTGTTTGGCCTTCAAGTGATGGTTGGTCGCTTGCCAACAAGGCAGATGTCTGTGCCCTTATTTTCCCACTGCGCCTCTAACCTTAGTGTCCAGTGAATTCTCATGAACACTTGTGCCAATACAAGCTAACACAGCGACCCCCAGCCTGTCAGCGAAGAGTTAGTGAACCAGGAGCAGAGACGACTTCCTGTCTGGCTCTGCTTCTCCCCCCTCCTCACTCCTTGGTCACTTCCTGTCTTTGTCAGCCTCCTCTGAGTCACAGACTTAGAGCCACAGACAAAACAACCTTGCAATAAAGACACACACTTGCACATTGATGCTTGTGCCCAACGGACTTCACATAAAACAGATTTTTTGCTCAGGCATGCTGGGTAAACCAAACATTCATCCATTATGCAGTGCAGGAAACGTCTGCATTCTTGTCTCTCATGTGTTGGCACCTCCGGAGGAATCGGCCTCACAAGAAAGAAAGACTGGAATGTAATGTCCAGAACAGCCTCATGCAACAGTTGCATGGGTTGTTTTTGGGCTTAGAAAATCAGTATCATCGTAGTATATCCACTTTGACTTGAGTAAATGTTCTAAATATTTCTTTCACAATGGGAAATGGACAGTGGAAAGTGGAAAAAGTACAGCTTACTATGGCCCTGGCATTAACAAGCATCTTGGGTGATCCAAAGTGGACAGCTCAAAGTACATCAGTTCACAGCTGGCAGGAGAATGCATCTCCACGTGTCTCGATCAGATTTCACTTCCCCGCGCTATATACAAATAAACTATACTGTTTCAGTTGCAAAGAAAAAAAAACTCTGAAATCTTTATTTTTGGTGAATATTTTTTGAACTTGCCTAACCTTAACCTGCCAATGGCCTTTGAGGATAATCAAGCTGTTGTTGTGGTATGCCCCTATCTTTTTAAGATGATCTTTACAAATCCAGATGTGAATGTCTGACAATGGCATTACGGGCATTTCTAAAAAACAAACAACAACAACATGTAAATCAATAATCGAATCTTGATCTTAATATGGAAGGTCAAACTGAATTGTGGATTTGTAGAAATGTGACATCACTATGAAAAAGTATTTACTTCCACTTATGTAGAGGACGTCAGTTGAGAAGGCGGTCCTTCAGTGTGGCCCGGGACACATTTGGCATACACACAGCTAAAACAATGTGGCCATATTCGCCATATGCAGACCAACTCCAAATGTGGTCTGAACAGTCAGATCTCAATGTGTCTTGGGTGCATTCACTCCTGTATTTAGAGATCGTTGTCGCCTGTTAATACCAGATGTAAACTGGGCGTGTGTAAATGTTAGCCCCAGCAAAATGCTGAAGAAGGGAAACTTTTTCTCAAGGTATTGTTGCTGTTGTTGAAGTTGTGCTTCTGTATATTATTGACCATTATACATGACGATAAACAACATCTCAATAAGGGCTGGGTTGAAAACAGCAAACTTTTCCTTTAATTAGACATTTCTGCGTCAGAAGGGCCGACTCACAGAAGGGCCCATCGCTTTTATTTATAGAAGGAGCTGCTCTGAAGGACAGACTGCTAATTATAGGGATGTTTTATTCCATTCACCTGTTTATACTCCTTTGTGAGGGATGTATGACTTTCAGCACTCACGTGTCGCCCAGTGCTGCGGCCTTGAGAGAGAGCGAGAGGGAGCCAGTGATGTATTTTCATCACTTAAACAAAACCACATGATAGGAACCAACTTCCTGAAAACAAATGCATGTTGCCGAGTGCTTTGAGAGCCGCCTCCATTGTCCTGTCGGCTGGGAGGGGCAGTAACCATAGCAACCATATGAGATCTGTCCTCTAACAAGCCAACTTCTTCCTGTTTTCAGGGATGACACAGCTGTGTGTGACAGAGTGTGCACATGTTGTCATGCACCCCAGCGACTGTTGTGGAATATACCGCTGTCCAAAATGATACTTTCAGTCCGTCTCGCAGAAGTGACTCAGATGTTATGGAAACTGTCGTTAAAGCCAGTGAAATGTCCACACATTTGTTCATCCCACGCCATGTAAACATCCATTGAGTCAAGTACTCTGAGACCTTACATCAATAAAAAGGAGTCATGCAATCCAAAATAAGCATCCCTCTACTAGCTTCTTGCTACTAAGATCAGCCAACTGCGTCTTCTTTTACATGAGGGGAGGACAAGGGTCTTGTTTCTCTAATGTCACCAAGCATGTGCTCTTTTCTGCCCCAAACAGGTCTGCCAGAGGACTGCACTGTTCAGACGCCAGCCTTCACTGATGCCGTGAGACTTCACAGACAGGCCAAAGGACACTACGGGACCTGGGCCATGATGTGCGGAAAGCCCCCACAGGTCAGGATCTCAGTTTAATCACAATGTAGCTGTGTCCCCAAGTTGTGGGTTAGTTCATGCAGGACAGGGAAGTAATTCTGAGGTAACTGGTTTCCTGACGTTTTAAAATAAAAGTTTTAAAATTTATAAAGTGTGTTTTCCAGCTCTGAAAAGTGAAACAAATTGTGGAAGTGCCTTAAACCTACATTTCTTTTCTAATGGCCAGCAGGGGGCGACTCTACTGGTTTCAAAAAGAAGTCAGAATGTATGTAAGCTTATGAGAAAATGACCCTGCTTCTCACTTGATTTATTACCTCAGTAAACAGTTTCCTTTGTGAGTTTATGGTCTCTATCATTAGTTTCAAGTCTTCTCCAATACAGAATGATGTTCATTTTGTAATTTATGGTTCCACTTCGAGTAAAATAGATGATAAAGCGGTGTATGCTTTAGTGCATTGCTATCATATGATTGACAGGATTAGGGGTCCATTCTAACCCCCCAAGCTCCACCATCTTGTCCAAATATGGTCTCTTCTGGCTCCAAAAAAACAAGTTGGCGACAGTTGTGATGCTAAACATGAGGCTTCATTTATGAATGAGTTCATAAACCAGTGGGTGACATCACGTTGGGTTTTACCTCTCAGGTTCTTGGAAGAAGCCTTTGTGGGCCATATTCTTTACAAGATCCAGCCCCTGATACAACTTATGTTTCCCTCTTGGGAGAAGGATCGACACTGAGGATATTGTGCCTTAATGTTTGTTGAAGGTGACAGTTAAAACGGATCTTCAGGAACAGTTTCCAAACAGTCCTTGTGATTACCTCTTCAAAGTCCAGGTCAGGACCATAGTTTAACCCATTGAGTCGTCACAGTGATGGATGAAAGGCAGTGTTTTCAGAGGCTTTTTCTCAATGAATACAGCTCAGGAAAACACGTCATGAACACACACCCTTTCCTCACACTACAGTACAAGAATGCACCTACACAACACCTTCAAAGAGACTGTCAGCAACACGACCCCACCCCTCAACATACCAGCACTCACAAGGACACACACACACACTGTTGATTGGGGTCTCCCCTCTGAATGAGTCCCTTTCACTCTCCTGCTCGTGCCTCGTGGTCACTCTGTGTGTTTATGGCAGTCACTTTTTCTTCACTAATCTCGGTGTTTCCTGCCTATCTCATGTTTTCTCTAAATCCCTGAACACTGCAGTATGTACTCAGCTATGGACATGTTAAAACAAACAATGATGATTACTGTATATTTATGATAAAGGGGAATCAAATGTGATAGTATACACACAGTACAGTATATGGTTTTAATGTTGTTGTGAAGATCTTCTGCTCTCAAGTCGCTGAAGGTTAGAAATCAACTCAGATTACAAATGAACATGTTTTCTCTTTGGCTGCATACTTATGTTGTTAATACTAGCATCCTTTGTTTTCTGTATTGAGATAATTGGAAAATATAGTCATTAATCATTATTATTATTAATCCATGTGTGACTCACGGTAAACTGTTTTATCATAAACACAAGCACCAACTTAATAAAGCCAAAGCAATATACTGTATGATAGCACATAAAGCTAACGCTCACCTCATTGAAGCACACAGTCCAGCTCCAGCTACCATAGCTAAGGTCAGCTTAAAGTGTTGTTTGACGTCATGAGGTGATACAAAAAACAGATTCGCCGACCAGTAGCAGGAACAAGGCTCAAAAACAATGATTTCTTCCACAAGAGGGTAGCTTGACTCTGAAACACTACATTAGCAGTGGTAGAGGTATCACAAAGAGCTTACTGAAGAATATACAGCAGAATAATGGGCTGAACTGGTGCCTGTGACATTGTTGTGTACATGAAGTACACAGTATGTTATGTGTGAATGTAGCAGAGTAACTAGAGTTGCCTCTGTTTGCGTATCGAGCAGATTCTGCTCGACCATTTTTAGTCTGTTATTTTCAGGCACCATCCTTTTTTGGCTGGACCACAGCAAATAAACAGGACAGTCTGTCCCTGCCTCACTCAGCGAGTGATAAAGTCACACCATTGGTCAGTTTGAGTGTTTGTTTTTCCCATTGCCTGTTGCTCTTTCAAAATGAATAGGCACGAGCCTCAATTACGTCCTTAAAAGGCTTACACTGGAGGGACAGGCAGTCTTTAATTAAGTCCTTAGGAGCACGTTGACCATAGACGGTCCAGCCATATACTCGGTTTAGATCTAGTCTGTTGTTTTTTACAATGTTATCTGGCTATCCAGCGCAGACGTTACAACATGGAGATATTGATAAATACAAAAGAAAGGTATGATATTCTTTTCTTATGAATTTATGTCTATTTATTTACCAAAAATAGGGTTGAAAGGGCTTTTTTGGCCTTACATTTTTGGGGGGTTCCAGATAGATGTGATAGTGACTTTGCACAAAAAACAAACAACAAAAAAGATAATTTTTTTTCTTTCTTTTTTTTAATAAGTACCTCCACCTTTAGGCAAACAGTACACCTGTTGTTTGTCAGGCGTTTCTGTTCCTCTGCATGAAAAAACCTGCAAACCTATTCTGCTTTTGTCGCAGCCATTCATTAAAACAACAACATGTTTCAACAAATATTTAGTTAAGCTTAGTTTAAATCTCACTGGGGTGCTGAGCTTCCTGTGTGTGTGTCAGCTGAGAGGGCAGTGCCACTAAAACCAGCTTTCCTGCCTGTCCAGCTGTGTGTCATCACAACCACCCCACTGTAGCCATGTAACCACAAAGGAAAGAGAGGCTGCCTTTTCTAAGGTTTATTTTTATTTTTCTTTGGGTGGAGATATTGGTTGTTTTTGACTACACCTCTAGGGTAAAAATGCCCAGTTGGCATATTTCCATAGTGACCATAACATCCTGTAACTGGTGAAATATGGGACTGACCTCGCAGCTCACAGTATGAACTATTACGTAGTATATACGTGGAAATCAATCCAATAGCATCCAGACAGGATCTCTTATTTCTGTTCTATTTTACTTATGTACACATAAAAATTCATGAATTATAAAAATACATATGAAAAGAGTATAAACACTGTATCCTCTGTGTGGACAGATTCTGGCTAACCTGGTGATGGAGACCCTCCACCCAGAGCTGAGAAACATGATCGGACCTCGTCTGAAGGGGAAGATGCAGCAGAGGCAGAGGAATTGGATGTTGGTGAGTTCCTGTTCTACCACAAAGTGCACTGCAGACATGCTGTACAAACACAGGAGAGGCTCAGACAAGTCTAAAACCCATTTTGTGTTTGAACAACTCTCTCCTCCAGATCTCTGATGCAGTGTACAAGCAGGTGTTGGCTCAGACCACTGGTCAGTACGAAGCACTGGTCGAAGCCTGTGAGGTCCAGAGACCTAAGCTGGATGCCAGACTGAGAACGGATATGGACCAGATGATCACGGCTAAAGAGCACGTCAGCAGCAAGATACGAGGTGACCAAAGATATCAGCAGCCGTCTTTTGCAAATGGATCTTCCTGCTTTGACAAATGAATAGGAGATGTTTTATGATGCTTCCATTCAGTTTTAGGCGGCTTTTTTCAGGCACCAGCCATTTGTAATACTTTACAATATTAAAGGGGAATAATACAAACCTTTTCCATAACTGAATAAACAAGCTGTTCTCAGAGGAAAATAAGGTCCCCAGAACACTGTTTGAAGCTAGAAAGGTGGCAGGGTCCGCCAAATATAAACAAAGTAAAAAGATCAATGAAGATCTTTCTCTTCTCATTAACATTTCTTCCCCAAAACTACATAGTGCATGTTTAAACATACACATTAATGGTGCAGCTGGTAAAGGTTTCTCCCAGGGATTAATAAAGTTATATAATCCACAAAAATACATCATTTATTAGTTGGTTATATTTTGTATAATTAATCTAAATCTGCAAAGAAACTAAAGTTGTGAATGTGCAGAAGAAAAAGTAGAATATTTCCCTCTGAGATGTGGTGTAGTTTTACACAAATTGTACTTGAAGTCACTTTTCCATTTTTGATGGCATATTAATACGTGAATCTACTTTAAACTGAACACCACCTCCGTTTACCTACTTACACATGTCCAACATGCTGTGCAAAATGACTTGGTTCACTTTGTGCTCGCTGTGCTGTGTAACATGATCTTCCCGACCTCAAGTGCACGCTTCATTGTTTGCCTCACTGCGATGTAGCTGTGGTTTCTTTGGTTGAGGGATTATTGGCACAGTCAAGCTATCAGTCTGGTCACTGAATAACGACACACCGCTCAGGTTTCCTGCCAGTTTGTTTGGACATTTGGCACTAACAGGGCCTTTCCCCTGTAACCAAACCTCCCTCAATATCTGACATTTTCCTCATTTTAGTCTCCTAGCAGTTTCCACTTCGTATTTGAGTCTGAGCATCCACCCTTTGAGCCTGTCAGCTTTCTATTCAAAAGCTAACTTGGCACAGGCTGCTCTTTTTTTGCATGTACTGTTTCCCATTGAACTAAAGTGGCTGAACTGCATTCCATTACCTGAAGTGTATTGGCAGTTTCTGACTTTAATTCCACAGATAAGGCTCAAACTACGAGTCAACTGCACAAAACGATAGAGGTTCACATTACGCAAAGGTATTGCAGGCGTTTAGTGCTGTAAACCTAGCTGTGAATTTTATTTTGACGGTCTCCTTCAGCACAGGTTACATTAACAACAGGTGTATCTCAGACGATGAAAGCTGCAGGGCTTCCATTGAAACAGCTCAAGTGTGTTTACTTAAATGTCATTGCAAACATGCCAACCATTTCATCCTGGTATTAAACAATACACTGCACATTGAGAGGACATATTTGCATAGTTCTTATTAACTCAGAGCCATGCCTTTATTTTTCTTCATGCCTTGACTGACTCGTCATCTTTGTTTACAAGCTGCAGGACCTAACTGTAAGTTTTTGTTTTTTTTCTTCCGTTCTCCATGTGTCGCTGCTGGTGTGCAGCTTTGGTGTTGCCCAAGGCGGACCAGCTCCTGCGGACCAGCGTCCAGCCCTACATCAGCTCCATCCTGGAGGCCCTGATGGAGCCCACCAGCCGAGGTTTCTCCGAGGTCAGGGACATTTTCTTCAGGGAGCTGGTGGAGATCAGCAAGAACTCGCTCAACGGAGGAGGCAAAGAAAAACTGGGAGACGTGAGTCATCTTTCTGCTGCTACAAATCTTTCCGTCTGTACATGAATATCTGTAGTAGCAGAGTAGGGGCACAACTACACCTACTTCCACTGTGCATGGAGCTTCCAGCAACAAGTCTATACAACAACTTTATTGTTTGAACAACACATTTCAACTTGTGGCCTTAATCAGGGTCATCATAGAGGGCATTACAAACAACATTTCTTACCTACCCTTTTTAAGGTAGGTAAGTGTTGCTGGAGTTTTGCCTCTCTGTACATGAATTACTGTTAAGTAATAGTTAGGTGTTAACATGGTTCACAGTAATTTGAGTCATCTCCAGTAACACAAGTCTACAAGAACTGTTTCATAACCAAAGGTAATATAGAGGGAAAGCAGCTGGGAAGGTGTTGTCATGTCCTTAAAGCTGCATTCATTTGTTTTTGGCCACCAGGGTGCAGAAGAATTCCACAACAAGCTGTCAAACACACAGGCCTGATATATTATCAGCATAGAAAGTTAGGGCTTACTTGTTAAATGCTGAAAGTGAAAACAGCCGTTTGCTGCTTCAGTAAAGGTGCTGTAAAATCAAAACAATGAGCTAAAAGAGGCCAAAAGTTAGTTGATGTTAATTCTCTGTGGGTATTTCACTGTTAGCTTCTTTCCCATTTCACAGAGTTAAAGTGACTACGAGGAACTTTTAAGTGTTTATGAAACAGTCTCTGATTCCTCTGATGATTATAAATGACCTGTAACAGCAAACAGACCATCAGTGAAGAGACTGCTATTTTTATTCAGTTATTATTAATGTCTGTTCTCAGGTCCGATCACATATATCACATATAAAATCAAATATATGTACATCACCTCATCGCAATTCATCCTGCAGTATTTCTGTCATGCTAGCAAAGATCTTCACAACAACAGGCGCTGGTGTCGTACCCCTTTTGTCCAAAGGGGCGCTAGAATCAACAAAAACTGAAAGTTCCTCGTAGTCACTTTAAATATGTACGAATTTTAGTTGAAAACACTAAATAAATAAGAAAGTCAACAGAATGTAAAGGAATGTATTGTGTTGCAATGTATCTACTGAAGTTAGAATGCTAACCAGCTAGCCCCGTCTCCATCCGGTCCAAAGCTCCTTTGGTAGCAGTGTAAACACCAACATTCCCCCGGTGCTCTGAACTCCCATTCTGTACAGCTAGCTGCACATCTAACTGAGCTTACTGGCTAATTGCCCCTACAGTTAGCAGCGGTTAGCGGTTACTCTGGTGATATCCTGCACCCTATTTGTTTTGAGCATGACTTTGACTGGTGGCTGATTGTTACATATTGCACCTTTAATGTCAAAACTGTGATTAATGCTGCTGTAAGGGACCAATGTGAGGATCTGTTAGCAGAAAGGGAATATCTGTTAATAATTATGTTTTCATTATTATACAACACATAATCACTGTTTCTATCGTAAACCAGACAAATCAAAAACTGACTCTAAAGAGGACCTTTCTGAGGGTGAGATGAAGGGTGTTCAGTCAGTTGCAATCTGCGAGCTCACTGGTGGATGCCTTTTAATCCTACACACTGGACCTTTAACAGACACTCTGATACTTGCATCAACATGTAACACAAAATCCACCAAGCCCTTTTTTTAGCCACATCACTTACCAAGCTGCATTTTTCACATGAAACCGCTCCACAGATCACACAGACAGAAACCTCACTAAGCTGTGTGACAGGAACAATTACAGTGACTTACCCAGCCTGAACTGTGAAACCCAATGGAGACTTAACTTTAGTTATATAATACAGTTAAGGTGTTAATGCGTGAATTTGTCTTTAAGTGTATTGTCTGACTTTTAATTATAACAAAATGATCAGAGTGCATGAAAAGACAGTGTGTGTTTGTGGAAGTCCTTTTAGTGCTGGTCTCTAATTACAAGTCAGGGAGTGTCCTCAGCTGATCTCCCTGACTGATCCTCAACAATCACCTCAACCTCTTTCTCTCCTACTTGTACCATCTCGATCATCATTACCGTCGTCTGTCTGTCTTCCCCCTCAGCACTTGGACAGGCTGTCCATGCTTGCCTTCCACCCAGTGAAGATGCAGAGCTGCTACGAGAAGGTGGAGCAGCTCAATCTGGAGGGGCTGCAGCAGAGGTTCGACGTCTCGGACCCCTCTGTGTTCGTCAGCAGGGCCCAGATCCTCATGAGGGAGGTAAGCTGCTGCAGCGATGTTCTCTGAAATAACACAAAGAATCAGCATGTACTGAAGGTAGTGTCAGGATGTCTGAAAACACTCCCTAGTTCCTTGTAAGCCACACACACACACACACACACACACACACACACACACACACACACACCACTAGCAACCTGTCCTGCCTGTGGTGAAGTCTCTACTTACACCTGCTGGACAAAAGGAGTATGACAATTTGTAAGTTCTGTTTTTGTGCAACTGTATAACTTTATGTATTATTTTACAGCAAATGGACAATGCGGTGTACACTTTCGAGCAGCTGCTGAACCAGTCTTTAGAGGCCAAGGGAGAAAATGAAATGTGCAAGACCATCCAGTGTTGCCAGGACCGGGTCCTCAAGGTAAAATAGGAAAAGTTAAATCAGAGGAGTAGTATACTGTTGTAGACAAACTTTCAGGATCAGTTCACCAAAATTCCCCCAATATATATACATACAGTATATATATTTAATTATTTATTTATTTAGCCATGCAGATGGTAAATAAAGGTTGATCAAATTGAATTTGTGTTATGTTTATTTTTCTTTAAATGGGGCCATTCCATAATTAGCCGGTCCTTGCTAAGATGAATGAGACGTCGCTATCTAACCTGATCTGGTTAACAAAATTAGAATACTATGTGAGGTCCATTTCGTCACGCCGTATCTGGATATACTGTATATTTTAATAATCTCCAGAGGGAAGGTGAGGTTTCAGCAAATGCAGGATGAAATGTTGGTAGATGTGAATTTCTCAGTTAAAAATGATTTGAGCTACAAGTAAAGAGGCTATTATGAGTCACTGAGCTGTGCATGTGTTTCTGGTCATCTCCTCCTCCAGAAATATGATTATGACAGCAGCACGGTGCGAAAGAAGTTCTTCAGAGAGGCTCTGCTGCAGATCATCATCCCATATATGCTGCAGCAGCTCTCGCCATCCTGCTCGCCTGTGAGTATCAAACAACATGTCTCATATCAGATTTCTTTACACTTTGTCATTTTAGACTCTCTTTCAGTTACATGCATTACAATATACTACATGTCAGTACAGTATTGTGACTTTTCCACCTACTTGAGTATGTTGATACTATGTTGAGTAGGGCTGCACAGTTAATCTCAAAATAATCGAAATCGCATTATGACTAAGTACAATATCCAAATCGCAAGAACTGCAATTATTATTTTTAAGGTAAAACGTGTCACAAAACAGTGTTTTAGTGAAATGCTGTAGTGCTGCAGAGATGCTCTGGCCTACAAAGCTTGCTCTCCAGATGTAATAAAACATGTTTGTTGCCGTATCATGATGATTTTACTAGCTTTTCAATGACAATGAAAATTGTGACGTAAAATATAATCCTCCATGATAATCATGAATTATATCGCAATTGCAGTATCTGTCAAAATAATTACAATACATTTTCTGACCATGTCGTGCAGCCCTAATGTTGAGGTACTTATGTGGAGTATTTCCACTTTCTGCTACCTTATACTCACAGTCCACTACATTTTGGAGGCAAATATTGTACTTTTTACTCCACTATGTTTCTTTACTAACTTATGTTAATAGTTACTTTGTAGATTCTGTTTAATCCAAGTTGAATGGCTTTTACTTTTTAACAGGAAACCAGTCAGATTTTTTGTGGGCAGGACATTGAGTGAAACCAGAGTGGTGACTACAGACAGAGAGAGGGTTGCATCAGAGCCAAAGTAGTGCATTTTTAAATTACTTTAAATTAGACAAAGAATCTCCAAATACAAGAATGTCAGAATGTCGAGTCTTATAACAGGCAGGCCAATAATCGGTGCCAAACCAGTTGCCAAAATTCACAACAGAAAGCACAAGTCCATATTAGCTAATGTCAGCTAACAAAAATGTAAACGTAATGTTTCTGAATCCTTCAGTTAGCATGTAGCCCTGGTCAGCGGATAGGCTTTACTCTGATTTAACCCTCCCTGACAACATATCCACAGATTCACACTAACTAAAGGGATCAGAAACATTAAATATCAATACGTTGTTAACTGATATATATTGACGTCTGGAAGCTTTATGAAGCTCATCTGTGTCCCTTCCTCCTCAGGTGCTGCCTCAGTTCAAAGAGCTGATCTTTGAGGACTTCTCCCGTTTCCTGCTGGTGGAGAACATGTTCGAGGAGGTGGTGCTGCAGTCTGTCTCCAAGGACATAATGATGGGTAAGGGAAAAAAAGTTGTAGTGGCCGTTGAATAATGTGTCTACTTGAAATATCATTGCTAACATTTCTCATTTTCTTTCTCTGTCCAGCTGTGAAGGAGGCAGCCGTCCAGAGGAGACACAACCTGTACAGGGACAGCATCATTCTGACCAACAGCGATCCCAACCTGCACCTGCTCGGAGACAACCCTTCGGTGGACTGGGCTTCTAAATTCGGGGCTGATGAGCCGGAGAGCACTGTAGATGGTGGCCTTGTCGGCGGCGGAGGAGGTACTGGGAAAAGACGCAAGCAGGTGGTGTCCATGATCCAGCTGGACGGGCTGCCTCTGTCCTACGAGTCCTGCCTGGAGGTCCCCGGCGTGGAGCTGATCCCTGAGGAGGATGTGGAGATGTTTGAGGTCAAACAGGAGGACCAAGAGGAGGAGGATGATGAGGAAGAAGACCTGCCTGAGCTTCCCAAATCTCCTGACAGCGTGAATGAAATCAGAGACCTGATAAATCCTGTGGTGGAGATGGTGCTGCCTGTGTCAGAGGAAAACCAGAGCGAGGTGACCAACGGGACCAACGGGAGCGAGGTGACCAACGGGACCAACGGGACCGAGGTGACCAATGGGACGGAGCCGACCACGGGCACCATCACCATGGACGATGGAGTACAAGAGGACGTGACCCATGTAACCACCATGGTGGAGGAAGTCCCCAGGAAATCTCCACGAGACAAGTCGTCCCCTCAGTCACTCCTCCAGCAGCTGATGGGAAACAGGAAGCAGGAAGCTGATGAGGCGCATCAGGAGGAAACAGCCATCAAGGACGCCATCGAGGAAATAGAGATAGCGGTACAGGAAGACGACAGTGAACGCATCGCTGAGGTCTCAACAGCAGAATCCGATTATGAGTCGTCACCGAAGCTGGCACTGGCCACAGACACCGGCTCATATGGCGACAGTGGCTTCCAGTCACCGACCAACGAGGGGCCGGATGAAATCGAGCCTCAGCCAATGACAAACAGACTGAACGGAGAGGACAAAATTATTGACCCGGTGGACGTGGAGGTGGAAATTTAACTTAGGAAAACAATCGTCTGAACGTTACTCTAAAGCTGGAGAAAACTTTGGAGAGAAATACAGCAGAGTGTGCATCACGTGTCAAGGGAGAGACGTGGGACGATATAAGGATTGTATTTAAAGGTTTAATTCAAAGCGTTGCCTTTTCTTCATTATATTGATGTTTGTTATATTGCACACTTTGAAACCAACTCCTCCATCCGCCCCTCGATTTGTTTGAGACATCTCTTTGGTGATTGGTTCCCTCTCTATGCAGCTTTGTAAATCTCAAAGCAAGTTTTTTTGTATGACACTGAATTCGACATATCTGATTTAAATGAGTAAGGCTCTTTTATTTGTGGGTCCATCACAAGGATCAGATTATTTTAAGTTTATCATCCACTTTTTTAAACTTATAGAAAAAGAAAGGAACACTAAACAACCCCCAAGTTATTGATGATGTAAATTGTTTGTTTACACCAGAGGATGGGCCTATGTTTTCTCACTATATCTCACATTTATGCAGTCAGACTATATATACAGATTGTGCCTTTAACTTTACTGCAGGTGAATGGATCCCTCTGTAATGCTCACATCCTCTACCTGGGCAGCAGGGGGTGCTACAATCAATCTTTAGGTGTTGTATGGGGAATTGCTATTTTAAAAGTGCTATTTTTTTTAAATACTGGTATCTATTTTTGTAAAATGCAATTGTTTGAAACATGAAGTTTGTTTACTTTGAATGCTTTTCCTGTATTCGCAAATGGCCTTTATGTTTCAACTCGAGATGTTTTTATTGAAACCTGTCAGAAATGATTTACACCCTCCACTGTGATTTGATAATGTTTTAAATTTTTTGACAACAAAACCAAAATTCATAGTTTTTTGTCACTCTGGGTGTAGATGACCATGATCTCTAACTTGTGGGATTTTGATGAACTTGTAATCAGAAGCTCACTTCTTAATTACAAGGTAGATTCCTACTGCTTGATTTTTTGTCTTTTTCATATCAACCAATAGTTTGTCTTTTCAACTTCACTGTAAATACATTGACTCAAACATGACAGCGAGGATCTTTCTTTTTGAAACCAATATATTCTAATTTATTGCAAATTTTACAAACTGGGTGAAATATTTTCTTAAATCTATGTAATCTGGATGAAGAGGCTGTGTAAAAAAGACAGTAGTGTCAGTGAAAGCCATGACGAGACACTGATGACACGGTTGTTCTGTAAATCCAGGAGGTTTGATAAACTGTAAATATTATGTTTTATTATACATATATGGGGGGATTTCCAGGATCTATGTAATTTGGTACCAAGTATAGTGAAATGAGAGACAGTGATTTTTGCATGTTCAGCTAACCTGCCAACCACAAAGCAAGAATCTCAAGGCTACCCTCGATTCAAATATGGAAAGATATGGAAATAAAAGAAGTCGTCTCAGGAAAAGCAACAGAAGATGGATCCCTCTGCCATGAACCAAACAGACATGGAATACAGAAGGTGTTGTATATACAGAAGAGTGGAATGTAAGTGTGCAGGCAGAAGTACAAACATAGTTTTTATTACAATTGGCACACAGAAAACATCTCTGGGAATCTTCTTCTGAATTTGCAGTTACATATCAGTTTCTTTGTGGTAAACCTGTACAACAAAGTGTTATCACATGTTAGCATCACACACACAGACACAGGTGGATTAGTTTCACTTTTGTACCAAGCTACAGTATATTGTCAAATTCTGATAAGAGTTTAAATTCTTGTCCTCCCCTCCCTATTTCATGAGTCAGTGTCCTGTTGTGAAATAATATATCCATATTATAAACTGTCACTGTATCAGTAAGCACATTTTGAGTTTGCTGCCTTTAGATTAAGACCCATTACTTCAGTGGGGGACCATTTTCTGTCACCATCTCCTGTTTATTTATTACAAAATCTGTCTGTTTGGTGTCAGCAGCTAAACTTGTATATTTAGTACTTTTGTCTTCTTGAATTATATAAAATATGGATGAATAAAAACAAGTTTATCAACTTTATTCTTTATTTTTGTTGACCACATCCTTTGAGATTGTTTCACAAAAACCAGGGCGGAGAAAAAAAATATTGCCATTTATTAGTAAACCACATATTTGAAAATGTTTCTCTTATCAGAATCAGTTTTAGAAATATAAAAGTTAGATATTTCTATAGAAAACACGTGAAATGTCAGTTGCAAGGCACTCAAACTGTTTGTAGTTTGTCAATGATTGCCACAAAACCCTCATGATCAACTTTCACTGTCCCCTGACATACGTGTGAGAACCAAGATGACACAAGAGAGAAGTTTACAAGCCGCAATCCCATGATTCAGTTCCCGAATCTGAGTCTTATGACCTCTGACTGAAAATCTCAGTCTGTTCTGAGTCTGTTTTTAGGTTTCACTCCGAAACACTGCAAAAGATAGAAAACTATGCACAATACTTAAATACTGTATGTATGTAAGTATGTTGTTGGTTCCACTTAAAAATGTTGCTTTTTAAGCCGTCAAAAACATGAAAGTCATCAGTATGAGTTTTACTCTAAAGTTACAGTAGCAATGTCTCATCAACACAGTCAGAGCTCTCCTTTTCTGACTGAAAGTCTAGTTTTGTAGTGTCATTAACACCTTGAATTGTTTAGTGATATACAGTGAACTGTCTAACAGTCTGTCATGGTGGATGAGAATAAACTTAAATTACAGAAGCAACCGTAGGCCTTACACGCCACAAGCTAAGGGTGACTTCCTATCTCTGATTCTTGATGTACCTCTGCTGTGGATGTTTCAAATGCATTTCTCCAACTAAAACTACACTAAAATCCCTTTTTCCATTACTCACGTAGATGTTTGCTGCTAGAGAAGCAGGACTGAGCCTAAGAAACACAATGTTGTGTCTCTTGAAGCTGGCAAGACAACTTTTTTGCTTCTACTTAAGTAAATACTCACTGCACAGTGAAATGGCTGTAGATAGACGACACCATCCGTGTACAGACTGATACCCTATTAGCCTCACTTTCACAATGCTTTTCCATCTGCCACCGGGCTCGAATTTTCCCCGCAAAAATGAAGGTTGCATTACAGCACAGAGGAAGAGGTCACTATCCTCAGGTAACAGTGGACAGACTGGAATAACTGTGGAAACTCTACGCTGCAGAGGAAAACTCTAGTGTTGTGTCAAAGTCTGTTGCCCCAATAAAATATGTGTTTCTCCGTACAACTGGGACTTGAGACGTAAAGATCAGTAAAATAACAGTTCAGTAAATAACAAAACCTGCCTACAACCGGGTGTTTTACTCTGCCTTTTCATAGCGCTGAGATCAGGGTTTCTAGGTTAAATCGCAATTCTTACTGTTGTTTTTTGCTTTGGACATTAGCCTGGCTGCTAGCTGTAGCCATGTTGCTAAAACTGTGTTTGGAACAGCAGTACCAACAGTAATACCACAGAGAAGCACTTACCACCTTATTAAAGATGAAATTATACACACAGTCCCTACTGTCAAAGACAAATGTTATTCAAGTTATCAATTGAGTCCTTGGCTTCTGTAACATTGGCAATAAGAGTACTGATTCATGTTAAATCAATCGGTGCCAAGTTTCGGTACCTGAGAGGGCATCTTTGGAGTATAGACAAAAAGAGAGAGGGAGACTACATCATCCATGCAGCTTGTTCATGTCACATTGAGTCGGGGACATGGTGAGCCAAAAGTGGTCGCATTTGTGGTTACACTTTATGCAGACAACAATCACTGCAATGTCTGTAATGCTAACTGTGAAGCAGGCCAGAGCTATGCTTCTAACACATCTAAATATATCTAATAACTGAATGGCGTGCTGTGTTTGGTAGCCTGAAAGAGAAATTTCCTGCAGCAGCTGCAGCTAACGATGCTGAAGAAGTTGAACCCTCCATGGTTGAGTAAACTGAAGGTGAGATATCGACGACTTCCACATCTTCAGGTAATTAATTAGCTAGTTAGACAAGGTGATGTTGGAGATCACTGGGCTTTTTTCACTCTCTTGGATGATGTTAGCTTAGCATTTTTAGTGTGTTCGCAAACGCTCCACTGTCTCACGCTATGCCCTGGTGGCAGACTGTTACAGGCTCGAGGTTGAAGGAATGGGTTTGGGGGTGGAGAGGTTAGAGTTTTGTATTTTATGTGTGTAACATGTTGAAGTTAAGAAGTTTGAACTTATTTTTTACAACTGAAATTACATTTATGTTATTACAGAGAGAGTAAAGTACCAAAAAAAGGTATTGTGTCAGTTCAAATGTAAATGGCACCCATTCGTACCGAGTCCTGAGGCCAGACACGGGAGACAAACTGATAGAATGATGTGTCAACAATGTCAACAATCTAGATGGAGTTTTATGTGACAGTAAGTGTTGTGCAGCTCATTCTTCAGTAGTTATTCCCCTTTCATGCCCCTCCAGTGTTAAAACCTTCAATAATACTTACTTACTCCACTACAGAGCAACAGAACAGCACGTAGAAAGAAGTCAGTCAAGTAGTTTCCCATTTAGTATCCAAAGTGTGAGATCCTTTAACTTGTGGGGGGGGGGAGAAAGGAAAAAAAACAAATGTTGTCCTCTGTCTGAACTGTCCAGACCATCAGGCGTGACCCAGGAGAGGAAATGAGATGAAATAACCGAGAACCGAGCCCACGACGACCCCGAGGAAGATCCAGGTGTTGTAGGACATGACGCAAAGCATGATCATGTAGCCCAGAGACACCTGCAGCATGTGGAGGAGAGTCTGGATACCATGCAGCAAATATCTGAGGAGGAAAGAGAGGAAAACATAACTTACACAGGCTGCAATACATCTATATGACAAGATCATTACTTCAAATACTTTATTCAGTAAAATAGTGTAAATTCATTATTTTGTTTTGTCGAGATGTTGAAGGATTTTACCAGTCAAGGACTCTGGTTACATGCTGTTTTTGTGTTCAATCATTATGACAGAACAGGTGACACTTTACAGAAAGGGAAGGAGTTCAATGTTCCCTTTCTGTTAGCTTATATATACATTTCTATGAGCTAACAGAGAGAGAGGTCAGTGTTCAGTCTCACATACATCTAGTGAGTGGGAATACTCGACTGTGTGAAGACAGGTGCAAAGATACACAGACACAAAGCAACATACAGCTTTAACTGGTTAAACAGGGTCAGGAAAGCTCATAGAATCTAACGGCTGTTACATGTAGGATTTCAGGTTTATTTGTACGGAAGACCATTTCTGCCAGTAAAAAAATAAAGAAAGAAAAAAAGCAATGATTTAAAAATAGTAAGTGACTTAAAGTGAAACTCTCGCCAAAATGCAACCTAGGCTTTTTTTGTGAATGTGTTTGAGTCAAACCTTCATGTAAAAGCATAATTACGACGAAAAAGCCACTTCAGTTTACTAAAAAGAAGGTTTTTGAACAACTCATGTTAGCAGTAGCTTGCTCCGCTCGCTGCCGTACTGCCAGTCGAGATGCGTCGATCCCCGATCCCTGATCCCCGGCGTAACATGGAGCTTTCTCCTCCATGTTACGCTGCACTCGGGGATCGACGCATCTCGACTGGCAGGACGGCTACTGCTACTGCTAACGTGAGTTGTTCAAAAACCTTCTTTTTAGTTAACTCTGTGTACACAAACAATGTTCTCAATGCTCGTGTTCATGTGTAGAGACCCTGGTGATGCTACGAGCAAAGTTTCATGTTGTGTCGAGTCTTCTTAGTGTTTTAAAAATAGCGATTTTGATGCTACCGTAAAGTTGCCCCTGCACACCATTGAAAATTAGTTTGACCTGGAAACGAAACTACGGTGAATCTTAAAAGTGGCTTTTTCGTCTTAATTATGCTTTTACATGAAGGTTTGACTCAAACACATTCACAAAAAAAGCCTAGGTTGCATTTTGGCGAGAGTTTCACTGTAATACGTCAAAACTGTGACATAAAAAGTTGAAATTATGATTTTAAAAAAATAAATGTAACTAACCATGGGGATATATTTTTCCTTTTACTGGCAGAAACTGGCTTCCATAATTTTCTGACCTCTAGGACTGTACTCATTATCATTTGATGGAGATCTGTTCCAAAAAACTTATATTTTAATAGTATTATCAGGTATTACATTATTTATATTTTTGCAGCATGCTCTATGCAGAAAGAAAAATGACCATATTGTTTGTGATTTATATAAGCTTATTTAGACCTAGTTGTATATCACAAGGACCCTGACCTGTTTGTGGTGTTTGGAGCAGGAGGCTGCGGCTCGATGGGGGTCAGCGAGGATTCAGAGGGACTGCTTTCCAGTACAGAGCTGCTGTCAGTGCGGAGGGGCGGAGGGACGGCGTACGGAGACTTAGGCTGGGCCAGCTTAGACTTACTCCCCAGCCACACCCTCCACACTTTGAGAACCTCGTAGAAGACCGTCAGCAGCAGGACCACAAACACCGACAGCACCATCCCTGGAGACAGAAAAACACCACATACAGAGAGTTAACTCATACAGCTGAGCTCGGTGTCACAAACCCTAACTCATCCCTGAATATGGAGATGTTGCTTTAGCTTTGATTCATATTTTAACTTACACAACACAGAATTGGTAGCTAACTCGCAGAAGATGCCAGGTGTAATCAGCTCGGATTCACATCAGTTACTATACATTCTTATGGCAATCCAGAGTCACATATCTCAGTGTATATAAGCAATCTATTCCTGCTGCATAATCCTCTTGGCTCATCATTTGTACGCTGGTTATGCTTTAAACACATAACCATAGTTTGAAACATACTATGTAGAACCTGACCACATTGGCACTGAGACAAATATATACTAGGACTGGCATATACTGTACTTTATGTTGGCCAGTAAGTAACAAATAACTGAGAAGAGAACTGAGTAGAGCTTGGTATGGAATCTCAATGTTTTTAGGAGAAAAATCAAAATGTGTGATGAATGAGTAACTGTTGAGTCCGTTGGCAGCACACTTTTTAAAAAAAAAGAAAAGATTAATCTGGGCTTTTAGCTTATATTTTTTATAGGACAGCTAGGAGTCAGACAGGATAGGGGGCTATCAGGCAGTCCAGCACTTCCTATTTGGTCAGTTTTAAGCCTTGTTTACTTATTCTTTAATCTAAATTATCATTTTCTAATTTAGACTCTTTCTAACATTTTGGCTATATATTAAGTCAAATGAAAAAAAAAAGTTTGTGTCATATTAACAGTCTTCAAACTGAGGTACAGCTTGGCACGTACTGAACCAAGTGCTCCTTATAAAATTGTTCATTATTACGTTTATGCTACAACATGAATAATGGATTATTATTAAACCCAGAAATAAAGGTTTTGGCTTCATAATCTCAGCAGTGGTCAAGCTCTCATACTGAACAGACGGATGGTGGAAAATGAAAAGTATGAAGGGCAGGTTTCAGAGTCGTCTACAGATGATCCGACACATTCTTTACTTTGAAACCAGGCCAATGTCATTTACTGATATGAAATCAAGCTGATGACAGCTGCTACGCCCTCCACAAAAGGCTGCAACCTTTCAGTCGTATCCTTCAAGCCTGCAGGTTTTCAGTCGTATCCTTCAAGCCTGCAGGTTTTCAGTCGATCATTCTTTAAAAAAAATGCATTGCTTAAGTTTAAAGTGATGCTATATAAACATCCCATGTGCGTTCAGCAAAAACAGGAGTGTCTGTTGACACAAAACTATTGTATGTTTTAAGCAGAAGAACTGGTTTTTAAGGACAACCAAGACTGATTCCACAATATTGTGAACAGCTCCTGTGAAGAAGGCTAGGCAGCACCTGTATCACCTCAGACGGCTGAGGAAATTTAAGATCTCCACAGGGCTGCAGAAAACCTTCTTCTCTGCCACCATCCAGTCTGTCATCTCTGGAAGCATCACAGCCTGGTACAGCAACTGCTGCGCCCAGGACCGGAAATCTCTGCATAGAGTGATCCGATGTGCTGAGTGCATCACTAGAACTGCGTTGCCCTGCCTTCAGGACATTTACACCAGGCGGTGCAGGTCCAGAGCGACCAGGATCATAACGGACATTCACCACCCCAACCACGAACTGTTTGTGAAGCTGCCTTCTGGTAAGCGCTTACGCAGTGTCATGGCCAGGACTGAGCGTCTGAGGAGGAGCTTCTTCCCTCAGGCCATTTAGACAATAAACTCTCATAAACCAACATAACACACACTCAGCAAACACCATACATCTATATATATATATATATATATGTGTGTATATATTTTATTTTACTTTTTTCTATTTAAATTTAAGTCTTTTATTTTATTCTCTATTCAGTTTTATTTTCTGGTTGCACTTTTTTTTTTATGCACAGTAAACGGAGTGGTTGCAATTTCATTTCACTACTGCTGTACTTGTACAATTGCATGTGACGAATAAATCTTTGAATCTTGAATCTTGAATCCTCTGAATTGAAGATATTGGACAGTATCACTGTTACCTGCAGGCCCGTGCACATCCCAGAAGTCAAACAGCAGCGTCACGCTGCTCGACACTCCAAAAGTCATCTAAAGAAAAAAGAGAAAAACATGAAAAAACTGAAGCAGCTGTCGTTGTTCACTGGCTGAACAAAATTAATGCACGCCAAGGTGTTGCAACAACGCTGACCTCAGCCTCCCTTCCACCACGATCAGTCATGTAAGACTGAGAGCTGCTGCACTGCTCTGTTATCAGCCCTCACCTGCTTTATTTTCTGGTGCAATGACTCAGAACGGTTTTGATTACAGATCTAAGCAACCCATACTCTCTCCTTTTTACCTTTTCATAAAAGACCAAGATCATTATCGTTATAAAAAGTAGCAGTAATAACGCCAGTGTTTACGTCTTGTTTCTGGAAAAATTGGTGCCATTCCAAGTGATTTCAACGTCCCAGTCCAAACAAATGGGAGAAATTATATGTTATCTATTAACATGAACAGAAAGATTTTGAATTTGTTGGATTTTCCTGGTTAAAAACAAAAAAGGAAAATACCTGATAACAGAAACCTGGTCAACATAAACATTTCAGAACAATAAAGATTATAAACAACACACATTGTTTAAGAACAATGAAATGAACTTAACTGAGGAAAACTGTTGATTTACTCCTGTTTCTTCAGTTTTCATACGATGTGCGTGCAGAATTATCTTTACATTCTTTCATGCCGCACTCAAAACCTCCTCTGTTCTATAAATCATTTTTGGATTCCTTAATAATAAAAAAACCCAATTTACGCCATTCAGAGCAAATCTACTCAGCTGATCTCTCGCTCCACAATTACAGGACGTATGGTCCCACAAAAGCACACTCTGTTCTGCCCTGCTGCTGTGAATGTGTGACTGACAGAGGAATGTACTGTTTGTGTGTGTGTGTGTTACTGCTGCCCAGTCCCTGCCCAGCTCTTTGTCCCTTCACCACCTGGCCTGGCATGAGTGGCTCTCACCAGCTGCACACCGGAGAAGGTCTAAAAGGAAGGATTTTCCAAACTGACCAATCAATTAGTTGATTAAAAACAACCATAAGGCCAAACTTTATCTGGTTCATAAAATTAAAATAGGCCTTTTCTTTGGGTTTTGATCTGTTGGTTGGACAAAACAAGAAATTTAAAAATGTCACTTGGACATTTACATTTCTCTAAAGTTTGTTAGAATAAAAATGTGGCAGTTCTAATCCATAATATATCACTGTGGAATAAAGGAAGAGCGCATCATTTCTGCCACTAAAGGGTCTCTCAGTCAAAAGAACGAAAATGAAAGATGGAGTTTGATGACACTGTGAAGTAGCGTGGGATCATTGGAGTTGTGTTTCATTGTGATATAACCACCATTGCCAATGAAAACTTATCTGATGTGACACAGGTGGAAATGTTCACAGACGAGGACAGTGAGGTTTACGTGAAAGTTATAGCAACAGTCATCATTGTTGACAAAAATGTTGGGACAATGTGGAAATGTTACATTATATATCTTTAAATGTGTCTGTTGTCTGCTCCCTTCATGTGAAACCCAAAGCTCAACCTGTAAGGTTCCTTGTGGTTTAGAGGTTTAATGTGTATTTCATATAACCAGGATGTCCATCTGAAATGGCCAAGGACTTTTTTTTAAATTGCATACTACCAATCAAAGCTAAACATGAGTAAAATCATTACATTCAGTGAGATGATCACACAGTTTGTAAACCAGCCAACAGCAAAGACAGATGATCTAAGATAATGTATGTGGAGGTCAAAGCACAGGGAGCCAACCTGTAGCGTATGTAATCATTCTCTCATCGCACCAGGAAGTTGGTCCGTAAACTGTACTGTTCACCTTCATATTCTCCTGCAAACATACCTTGGGGTTAGTTCAACATCTGTCTGATTCTCTGTTTCTTGCCCTGTCAGACTTCCTTCTAATGATGTCAAAAATGATGACTAACCCTACAAAAATAAGATCTGATCGGATCTGAGTTATCTTTTTCAGAAAAATGTGACAGCAGTAAAAGAGAAAAAACTGGTTCTGCAGAAAAGTGAGTGATTAGCTCGTTGTCATTTTCAGTTTTAGCCATTCCACTAAGATCCAGTTCTATGGTTGTCAAACTGTTGACACTTCTCTGACTGAAATAAAGATTCTAACAATTAAACATAGAAAAAGGTCAACAAAGTTCACAAATAGTGCAGATGTACTGTAATATTGACTACGTGAAGTATTTCAGGCACACGGAAAACATGGAGAAGGACAAATATAGATATCTTGAGTCAACAATCTACCTTGAGGCCAGGCAGGGTGATCATTGTGAGCTTATCTTTCAAACCGCTTGAGAAAACCAGATATTAGCTTGCCAGGTGATTACTGAGACTGCAAACAAGGAGAGTGGTGTTTCTACTACAAACACTCAGTACACTTTCAAGGACTGGATCTGTGTTTTTGGTTGGTTGCCACTCATGTCATTAGCATATTCGGGACTTAATTTGCCACTTTAAAAAGGCGCACTATGTAGTTTTGGAGAAGAAATATAAAATCAGAATTTTAATATTTACAATATTAATGAGGTGAGAATACAAACTGAGAAATATACATTTTTTCCACACCTAAAAAAACAAGCTGTTCTCAGAGGAAAATAAGGTCCCAAAACACTGTTTAAAGCTAGAAAGGTGGCAGGGTCCGCCACATATCAACAAAGTAAAACAGCAAGAAATTGTGTTGTCCTTTAAGGTCAGTTTGTTCATTCAGTCACAAAAACAAAGAGTTTGTTGGCATTAAATGAAAAAAAATCAGTCAAGGGAGAATTTTCTCTTCTGATTAAAATTTAACTAAACTAAATAGTTTAACCATACAATATTACAGCTTCATGTTTATGGCGGTCTAAAAGGAAGTAATGACAGATTATTAAAAAAGCTATGATTCACTTTGGAAAATACCAGGAAATAAAGTAAGGTACATGTGAGATAAATGGATTGAATGTAGGGCTGGGCAATAACTCAATGTTATCAAGTAGGCTATTTACTCTCAGTGGCATTGTATGGTGATGGTATGATTATACCACGCTATTGTTTTAGAAAACCATGTTGTCAGAATGAACATAAAACACGTACTGAACTAAAACAAAATTGGTTAACTTATGTGTTAAGTGTCACATTTAATTGATGT
Organism: Pagrus major; assembly: GCF_040436345.1. Taxonomy (NCBI): domain Eukaryota; kingdom Metazoa; phylum Chordata; class Actinopteri; order Spariformes; family Sparidae; genus Pagrus; species Pagrus major. The sequence continues at coordinate 7,137,143 of NC_133226.1, forward strand.
CAGCCATACTGCATTAGTCTACTATATAATGCCCTGTACCCCCAGTTAAAGTACTCTGTCTACAACTGGGTCAACAGCTTAAAGCACTGATTCTGCTCCTCTGTGTTTACTGTGGTCCGCTCCCGTCCACACCACATGCTGTGACTCAACAGCACACTAGAGACACAACTCAAAATACAGAAAGAACTTATTCCAGTGATACATAATAAGTAACATGCATGTCGGAGTGAGCACACAACTTACGGACATCATGGTGAACTTGCTGAGCGCAGGCTAACACCACAGTTTCAGCAGCTACTGACTCCGGTTCCCCATTCCTTACCGGAGCAGGACACAGTTGTTGTTCGGGCGCAGTCAAGTACGAGCCATGTCTCTAATACACCAGTCAGAGCCGCTGAGCCAGCTCCTGAGTCACTACAGCCCAATGAGGCTACTGCGTGACTGCAGGAGGACACCAGAGGGCTGACGGTTAATGGAGTTTTTCAGCCACGGAGAACAAAGAGCCACTGCGGCTAAAATACCGAAATAATGATGAAAGTCCCGTTCTAGTCGTCCCGAGACCGAAATGTCGCCGTCGAAATTAAGCAGGGTGCGTACAACCGGTAAATATTTGCATTATTTTCCAATAGTTAGTCAACGTTAGCCGAGATATGCAGTCGATGGACGTTTTCGGACGCGACGCATGCGCAGAAGGCACAGATTTTGACTACAAAATATTTTGTTCACGTGACAGACGGAGGGAGCCGAAGTCATTCGTGGACTTTCGGCTGCTTTCCCGATATGAAATGAAAAGTGTGCTGTTAAAGCAGCTTGAGGCCAGCAGAAACACTGCTGTCCACATCATGTGTTACTGGAAGGAGGCTAATGTTAATCTTGGAGAGATTTGTTTATATTTATATTTAATATGATATTTATTTTCTCTATAAATAACAAGCTGTTCTCAGAGGAAAATAAGGTCCTCAGAACACTGTTTGAAGCTACAAAGGTGGCAGTGTCAGCCACATATCAACAAAGTAATACAGTATGAAGTATGAGTTTGTTCATGTTGTTTGTTGGGGCATAAAAAAAAAATCAGTCAATGAAGATCTTTCTCTTCTGATTCAAATGTCTTCTCCAAAACTACATAATGCACCTTTAAGGGGATACACCACAGGTAAATAGGGTAAAACAAATTTAACTGATAGGTATCAACATAAAACTTCCTCAGTTGATTACTTTTTGTAACATTTTTTGTAATACAAAGTTCACTGAAACTTTGTGTTTAAATATACAAATGAGTCATTGTCTAATTAAAAATATACTAATTTCCTAAACAGAAATCTGAACACTGGATGAAGCCAAATTCAGAATTCTTGTCTCATTTTGATAAAATATAAGAGTAAAAGGTTCTTTAAGAGGAAATTTCAGATATCTCTTTTTAATCGATCCATTAATCTGAAAATATTGTCAAAAAATAAATGTTCTGCATGTTACACAGAACTGATGTTATCTAAAATGTTATCTAAATCAGGCTATGAATGATATGTATGAACAAACCCCTCTGTAAGAACCTTTAGAATATAGGACGTAAACTGGAACGCTTGGTGTAAGTGCTACTGCAGTGGAGATTTCTGACTCAGACTATGTGAAAAAATGATTTTTAGAAATACTGTAACTTTCTTTTGTTTTAAATAAAGATATAGGGTAAACATTTGAACTGAAAGATGTCACCATGAAAAATCCCAAGTTGATTACTGATATCACGAGAGCATATCTTTTTGCATTACAAGTTTTCTGATATTTAAGTATGCAAATCAGGCTATAGGCTTAAATGTGTGCTGATTTGCACAAATGTCCAGAGCAGAAATGTTAGCTACCTTAAACACCTAAATGTTTTTTTCTCTTCCCACTAATCTGTAAAAGAGGAAACTCTTGGCAACCTAAAAAAATAAATACCAATTATTATGGTAAATCTTAAAACATTTTTGGAGATTTTGAATACAATGTTTATTGTTTTACTGTGCATTGTGTTTGGCAGACAGCTCTTAATCAACTGCTGTTTTTGGTGCTATAAAGTTATTAACTTACGTTTTTTGCCCCTTTTTTAAACTGCAAACATACTTAATCATTCTTCAAATATTCCCTGAACTGATCGGTCTATTTCATGATGAATGCATGTTGTGAAGATTCTATCAAAATGGATGAAATGCTGCAGCTGACCTACGGTAATTATCTTAGCCTTCATTTGATTTGAATCATCCTTGGAACAGCTTCTACTGGCTGCCTTTTTGTATGTGCAGCTTTTAGGATAACTGAGAACTTGTCACCAGCAATTTCTGAGGAATCCCATGGCTGTACACATATTTCTGGAAATGAAAGACCTTTGACACTTAGATCTAGCTATGGATCAGTTGTGTCTCTTCACTATTTAGTCTGTTTTAAGTCAACACAAACCGAGATTTGCTCTCATGTAATGCACACTGAATTGCCTTGTTGTTCCAAGGTTCATAACACTGACTGTTTGTCAAAAGAAAAGGAAAAAATAAACTCTAGTTTTGGAGGCACGCTCTCATTTCAGAACCACAAACCTGACTCTGTTGAGAGAAACAACAAAAACATGTCATATAATTTTATTGTTATACTGTACAGTAAAACTTTGTTTCTGCACTGTAAGTTGAAATATTACATTTACTGATTGAGGTGCTACTATTAGTATCTGCATACTGCACCTGTAAACAGCTTACAAGTAGAAAAATACAAAACCAGACACCACTCATCAATATGTGAGGGGGGAGAATGAAAAAATTACACAGAACAAGCGGGGCGTCATAAAGCTATAGTACCTTTTGGTGGAGAAGAATTCAACAGAATCAGGAGAGATAAAGGCAGCGTGAAATGACTTCAGGGAGCTGCTACTGCAGCCTTCTCGGAAATGAAAGGAATTGCACATATTTTCTAAAACAAGAATAAAAACAAAGTTCAAAAGGTCCAGTGTCCTCGCTGTTTTTAAAAGCTACATTTGTGTACATCAAGTGCACTTAGCACAGTCCACAGGAGACCAAAGAGGAAGAGCTGCACGAGCACATCCTGACATCCTCAGTGACAGAGAAGAAGAAAGTCCACTACACGCTCCTGGAGTGGGTGACATGAATCCAGACTGTTTAAGGCATGCATGCACAATAATGGAGTTTGGGTGACTGTCAGGTCCAAACAGTAACACTAGTTTGTCTGTGGAGATTTCAGAGCGGTAAAATAAAACAGAAATTCTGAAAAACACATGGCAACATGATCTACAGTCAAGAGCCAACCAGCAGGTTTTTTTTTCTGAATTCACAGAATGGACTTTAAGATTGTACTGAGATGTGACTTAAATAAGAAAAACACATCAATAGTCACACAAACTTTCAATACAGAGGTTGTGCTTAAGATTTTCAGTGGCATTGGTTTCCCACAAAAAAGTACAATGTAGGGCTGGGTGACATGGTTGAAATCATAATTATATAAATAAGGATATTTTCTGTCATTAAAGTATGACACAACATGACAAATGGATGCAATATCAGATATAAAATGAACTGATGTTCAAAGCAATGAACTGTTTCACTGTGGTGAGTTACACAACATCAAACTTCAGTAGCTCATTTTGATTTAGTTTTTAGTTACATACATACATTTAAATGACATGATAAGATCATATCATGAGATGATACTATCTGATAAGATTAGGTTAAGCTATCACCCAGCCCTTGCACACAATCAAAGAAAATGTCTTGAACAGATAATTTTACACAAACACAAACAGTTTGAGTGAACTCGGGAAAACTTAGGTTCTCATCTAAACGAGCTCTATTTTACCTACACACACACACACACACACATGCACACACACGCACACGCACACACACACACGCACACACGTACAGTAGATGTGCACTCAGACACCCATGCTCTCAAATCGTAAAAAGTGCTGTGTTGTGCACATGTATGTTTATCATCTGAGGATTTTCATCTCACTAATGTAGCACTCAAAGAAAGTTAAGGCAACAAACAGGAGAAACACAAACATACACAACATGTAAAAACATACAGCGGACCCCAGTTGGTGCATCATCCAAGTATTTAAGTGATTATGTCAGGCTCCGGTTTTAGGACAGGCTGAGTTAAGCTTGTACCGCCGACAACCACAAGAGGGCAGAGACAGACTGCATCAGTACTATCCAGCTGCAGGAAAACTGAGCCTCATCTGCAGCTACGCTCTCCTCTGAATACAAAACTGGTGTCAAAGCAAAACCTCTCGTGAAAAAACACAAGGTGTTTTTCCAGACATGATTTTCAACGTTTATCTAATGGGTTCTTCACACTATTCATTCTTAAACCAGGGCCAGAGTTGACCTTGGGATAACCCTGGGATAGCCCCTTTTCACACACACATTGTTAACCCAGGGTTGACCTAAGCCCAGGGTGATACGATTCATTCTACACTTCTACTGGCCCTGGGTTAAATGTTTGTTCAAACAAGCAGCTATGTTAACATCCTGAAATATCTTTATTAGCCTGGGACTAAGAAGGTTCTAAGCACTGGGCCAAGTGCAGTGTGAAAAGCCCTTAAAATCCTTTTCCAAAAAAAAAACGAAGCATAACAACAGTCTTATGTGTTGAATTTCAATATAAATTATCTTGACTAGAGATCTAAAACAAATTCAAAATAAAATTGTAGATACTCCGATTGGTTGATTAATGTCAGTGAAAACAATATTTACAATATTGATTTTGTGTGAGTACGTAAAACTCTTTAAAGCCCTTATGTGTAGGATTCCAACCATTTTTGATTGGCAACTTCTGGTGATATAAACAAAAAGACACTGCACTGCACAGCAATGCATGCTGCTACAGTACACACATACATATAAACTGCACCAATTTTCACTGGGACTGTCTCTACTTTCTTCAAACAAAGACTTAAACCATCAGTATAACTTAAAAGATGATATCATCACAGAAAGATCCTACATACAGGGGGTTCAACTAGCTTTACAGACAGACCACAAACTGGCAATAAGCTCTTCTTTCAGTATCCAGCATGAAGACCTCTCCACCCTGCTGATGATGACGACGACTGAGACACAAATGACAGCAGTGGACCACAACAAGTGCACATTTGGAACAAGACTGCAGAAAAGGCCAACGTTTGATCTCATCTTACACAAGCTTTCAGTGTGCCGAAATCGTTCAAGGCATCACAGATGCAAAAAAATTCACTGAAAAAACATGATTGTGCCCCATGAAACAAACATGTCCATTCACTGAATATTCTAAATGCTGTACAATGATCCAAAATACTTCTTTTAGGCACAGTGATGTTCACCCGCTCTGTCTGACACTACCTGGTGGGACATGAGGTGACATTAAAAACTTATATTCAATATAAGATATGATCCCTTTTTACGTATTCGAGGACAAAGAAATAATCTTTGGGGTGTTCAGGGAAGGGGTTATGGTCCATCCTCTTTAACCCAGTGTGTCTCTGTCCTGATTTGTTGTGAGGCGAGTACAGACAGGTGTGGGTGGGCGTGGCCACGATGCTTTATCACCTGCTTCTTTTCTACTGTCTGCTGTTGAAGCTGGAGTTGGCGCTACTGCAGCTCTCCTCGTAACTGGGCGGGGGCTCTGTAACAGAGAGGAAAACAAACATCAATATAGTTAAAGTCCTAATATCTGTTCCACTCTTACCTACTGTAGTAAAGTATCTGTAGGTCAGTGGATTTTGTCTCATAGGGTTTCTTTCTTCTGAAATGCTGTAACAGTTTTCTGCAGTTTTCCACCTTTGTATTGTAAGAGTACAAGCCTTTTTTACAGATATTTTGACTTGTCGTGGTTGGAAAAGCAGTCTATATAAGCAATAAACAACAAAACTCATGGAATATGTTGTTGAATAGCAAAAAACGCTTCATTTTAGCTGGGTTACAGATGTTAATCTTTTATCTAGATTCTTCCTACACAGACAGGCAGTGACGTGGGATGTGGGATATTTAAGGATTATATGTTATAGGATTATTGAGTTCAACTGTGAATGCTTCAGCAACCCACGTGAAAATGTGTGACAGAACAGCAGATGTCCTGGCCCACACATTTTGTTGTCCAGATCTAAGAAAACATGTTTGTTTGGTACAGACCTCAACAAATGTCACATCATCATTATTTCACTAATTGTGAATCATATTCCGTGATGATTTTACCAAATCGTGCAACCCAAGTATAGTACCACTTGGGGTGTCAGGTCATCCATCACTTCTTTTCATTTCAAATGTCAAATGTCAATGACATCAGACAAAAACAAACAGTTCATAGATCAACCTGATGGTTACTTTGTTGCACACTAAAATAATTCTATTTTCTATTTTCAACATACTGTACCTTGTATTTACTCAAAGATAGTATGACCAATTGTCAGAGCCTTGCAGGTATCCATACAGGTTTAGTCTTTAGCAAAGTGATATAAACTTGTACCAACAGCTCTGGTGTTTCTCTTGTTTGATATAAAACTTTGCAGCTGATTCTGAGAGTACTTGTGTTTGTCTTATCTGTCTTATTACTCATAGGAGTACAAATAACAACACTATTACATGAATCTACTTCTGAACCAACATAAGCAAGCATTATCTGAAATCTTTAGACTGAACTTCAGGCGACCCATTACTTGATTTGATTGTTGCCATGACATGAAATGATATTAAAAGCATCGACTTTGATAAGAAAGAGAGACTCTATAAATATTATTCGGCCATCAATCTAATTTGTTGAAGAACTAACCATGAGGGTAATCCCAGCTGCTGTACTCTGGAGGCAGGATGAGTGAACAGGAAGTGGGGATGGGTGTCACGTCTCCCTCAGTGAAGAAAGGTATGGTGGCCCCAGTGGACACACAGAACAAGGGAGCGGAGGCATTGGGCCGTCTGTGGCTTGGAGGAAGTGCTGCGCCGGGTGCGTGGCTGAAGGCGCTGGGAGACATGGTGACCGGCTGACCTGAGGAATCCTGCTGAGAGTGACTCTTGGTGGGAATCTCCTCACTGGCCACGGCGCCTGCACACAGCCCCTCCTCTGGCTCCTCCTCTGCCGGCGGGGCACTGGGTGTCACGCCCGCTGCCCCTGGCGCAATTGTCGCACAACAGTTGACTGGACTGGTGGGCACGGGCCTTGATGGAGATAAGTTCACAGCAATGTTCCCAATGTAGATGGGCAGAGTGACGACTGCGTCTGGAGATTTTAGTGACACCTGTAACACAGAGATGAATGAGGAACGCGATATAATTAAAGCTCATTACATTCTTTTGTCAGTGTTTAATTGGACAAAAATGATTTTAAATATAACTCAAAATACAGAAAAAAATATCAGCTTTCTGGCGAGGCTGCAGATTGCAACTAACCGAATTCTCCTCGTCTCACCCTCTGCTACTGTGGCCAACAAAATCGTAAAAAAAAAAAAAAGGTGAAAGGCCCTCTCTAGGATAATTTCTTTAATCTGTAGATTCGCATAAAATAATCCTTCATTTCAGAGAGGAATTCCAGGTGTAAGAGCAGCACAAGGACAGAAATAAGTACAATAAAAAATGATATAGAAATATGAAAATATACAAGATGCTCATTTATTTTATTTTATTTTTTGCTCATTTGCATTTCTTCATACTTGTCCCCCTCACTTTTTGTTTTTTCCATGGGATTTGGTGACAATAAGGTAATTAAAAAAATAACACCAGCCTTATCCTTTAAATATACTACATATACTATCCAAACCAGACAGTATCTGCCCGACAAATACAGTCAATACAATTCTATTAGCATTAGAAGAAAAGAAAAACATCACCTTGTCTGCTCACAGAGATTCTACTCAAAAATAGAAAGGAAACATTTACTTTCTTTATCAGCTACTGCTGAATGAGGCTGAATGTTATAGTTCTGCAGAATTTTATTCTTTCATGTTTAAAGGCTTGAGAAAACAAATTATATTGAATATTACAGCAAGTACGGGAGAGTACTCTACAGCGAGTTTACAGTGAGTGGGAGTCATCAGTGATTCACAGGTTTCAATCTGGAAGCTCTGAATACAGTAAACAAAGATATTATTCACAAGCGTGTCAAGAGCTGGTCTGTCAGAAAACAAACCATTACAAGCTGAAAAGTAGATGCAGCATACCTCGCTGCTATATAGCATTTGCATTGTTTACAGCAACAACAAGCCCTTAAATCTGAAATGCTGCTGAATATGTGTGGGCAGCAGCAGGAACAACACAACAACAAAAATTCAGCTGTGTTCACTCCACTAGTTGAAAAGATAATGAACTGAGCTGAGAGCTGATGAGTATGCACACACTCTAACCTGAATGAAATAGTCGATGTCTATGAGGCTGCAGCCAGTCAGCGCTGACTGAGGAAGAGGAGGGACGATGATTTGCTCTCTCCACTCTGCGTGTTTTCCTGCTTTCACTCCAGCTCCCTCCACCTCTGCGATGGTCCGCAGGTCAAACACAGGCCGTTTGGTCTTATAGGTCACTTTCTGGTTTCAAACATGGACATAAAAAGAAGTTATGGTGACGTCGAACCACTTCACCCGCCTCAAGCTACTCGCAAGGAAACATGAACCATTGAAATAGATCAAGAAAATCCTCTATTATCTTGAGTTACAGAGATGTTATGTGCACCCACATGAAAGGATTATCTCTATCAATGGTTATGTTAGAAGCTTCCCAGCAGAGATTTATTTTACGTTCTCAAAGGTTATTACCCTCTAAAATGGAAATTTCCAGAGGGCAGTGCACACTCATAATGGTGCTCATTATAATGGTATTTGGGATAGGACAAAGGCTATGAAGACACACATCTGTGGGTTGGCGAGGTGGTTTATGGTCTTTGTTAAGAGCTTTGTTTCTCATTTTTCTTCATTGATTTTATGATCTAGCAATTTTTTTTCCACTCAAAGCACTGCTCTGTACTCAACACCTGTAAAAACAAGAGTTTGCAAAGAGAAAATAGAAACAAAATCATATTTCCTGAGTTGGCTCATTGCAGAAAGAAGTTAGCCTATTTACCAAATGTATGATGGTAAAATACACAACTATTACTGATTATATTCAATAATCTACCTGTATGAGACTGGCCAGTACACATCCTGTGTCCTTTCCCGACTTGTTGTGGATCTCCGTGGCTAACTTGATGACCTGACCGGGGATGTAACCTCTCAGGTCACTGCGAGCTTTCAGCATCAGGGTACCCGTCTTCACCAGGAGGTAGTTGAACTTCTTAGTGGTCACAGCATAACTTGGATGCTGCAGACAGAGTTAGAGGATAAATGTTTGTTTGCGCGTTGTAAACAATTAAGAAGCCTCATTAGCTGATGCCGTGCTGATATTCTATTCCTGCTTAGCTCCAGAGAACCAGGAAACTCTCAGTCATGATGGGAAGAGAATGATAAGTGAGTAATGCCATGAAATCAAATAAGCCCTCGACCAAGGCAAAGGTTGTTCAAATAAGGAGATACGTTACAGTGATTGAAAGTCCTTTGTTCTTCGTTTTTAACTCCGAGATTTACTGATCAGGAACAGAACAGCAACATTCAGGTTTGTAAAGGAATAAAATAAGCATAGAGATAATCAATGAGATTTGTGCATTGTACACTTACTTCAATGTCAGGCACCTCGTTGAGGTTGAGCAGGTTGAGTAGGTAGAAGGGCCTTTGGGCTTTGTAGTCTTTAGAGAAGCGGGGCGTGTCAATGACCACCCTCACACGGTAAATGATCTTCCCAAAGGGTCCCTCGTAGGATGTCGGGGCAGCAACTGGAGAGAGGATGGTGAAGACAATAGACAAATTAATTTGACAGTGAAGATATTGTAGTTTCCTACGTAAGGACTGCAAAAGCCCACGTTTGATGTATTAATCTAAAGGTATATAAAAAAGTTATCACTTTCAAATGTTAACGTTTCAAATGTATCTTGTATAACCCATGAAAATATGAAATGCTGCTTAAAGTAAATTGTGAAACATAACATAGACACTAACATAGACACATGCTGTTACAGCCTTTCATGTGCACAAGTACGGCAAAAACTATTCTTTTTTTTTCTGAAATAATTGATATTATACGATTGTGTAAAAAAGAGACAAAGAATTTAAGGAAGGATTAAAGGGGAAAAAGTAAAGGTTTGATCTGCACCAGCAATTTCCATCACTAGTGGGCACTCAAAGTGGGCTGGGATCAAAAGATAACATACAATAAGACATTTGTAGAGACTTTTGAGGGGAGGAGCCGCTACTCAGCTGCTCAGAGCCGGGAAGAGTGTCGAAGGCAAAGCCAGACCCGAGGAATAAACAGTCACATCGGATTCTGCTCTGATCTGACGGAGGAGAGCTCAGAGATTACTTTTTAACTTTTCACTCCTGTTTATCAGCCTGACTGCAGCAGCGATTTGCTGAGGAGTCTTCCGTTGTCAGTGCTTATGTTATGTTGACTGCTGACTGGAGCAGCTGGATGGGAAATGTACTTTTATTTCATGGAGACATTACAGGGAGGAGAATTGCAGTCTCTGGTGAGTATCGAATAGTGAGTTTACCTGGATTTAAACGCACAGACACACACACACTCCTTTTGTGCTGTTGCTGGCTAACGTTAGCTCATGGCTAATGTAGTACTCTGGCTGTTTGGGGCGCTGCATACAAATAAACACAAATGATGTAGTCCGTAGTCAAACCTGCTTTCCTGGTAGTTAATACACCATTTAACAACAACGACTGCTGATGAACATCTATCTGACTCAGGCACACATGCTCACACACAAGGTAGTTTTGAAGTTTAGTTCATGTTAAGTTTTTTCTCATTTGCTGACTTCACTAACCTGTAAGTAGTGGCGGCAACCTAATGAAACGCACTGTTACCCCGAATAAACTTGTGGATTCCTCTGGGTTTGAGACATTTGGGATAATGTACACAATTCAACAAAATGTATAACAAACACAGTCGTTTTTATTTCAATTTTAATGCTGAATTTCTACGTATTATATCTTTAAATGAACACATTCTTTAACAAAAGATTGCAATAATGCAATGCCTTTAAAAAAATTGGATTCATCAGGCTAAAAATGTAATAGATTATACTTTATAATGTTACTAGTAGGGGGAAGACAGAGCTGGATTTGTCCTTATCCACACAGACCTTTATCAGAGCTGTCACAAGATGTAAGTCCTTCAGACTGATTTCTGCACATCTCATCTTGCATCGAAAGGACACAGACTGTTTATGTGACTTACGGAAAGGACAGTGAACAAGAGGAAACAGGGGGGGAAAATGCTGGAGGGAAGGAAATTTTAGAAGAGGGAGGTAAAAATAACTATTTTGGGAGAAAGCAGCCAGACAGACAGATGGAGAGAGATATTCAGATCCGGGAGAGAGGGGGAAAAAAAACCCTTCTGGCAAGTACAATCAATTTGCATATAAATTCCCAAACAGGATATACAAAAAGGTGATTAATAGGTTGTCAAAATTAAAGCTGAGCCACTCTCACCCTCACTAGTCTAATGTGTTCGTTTTTTCCCGCATCCTCATTCAGATGTTAATGTCAGCTAGGCAGGCAGCTGCTCCAGGGACGAGTTTGCTGCTGCTGTCAATAAGAATTAACCATGAATGGTGGGCTGTTGTTGAATTGTTGCAGACAGACTGACAGGGGACAGACTGACTTTCTCTGGGGACACACCTCAGTGAGCTGCTGGGGGTTGGTAAAAGTGGCAGAGGATTGTTTAGCCTGACTTGTTCCTTCGAGCTCAGACAGGAACTTCTCCTGGTTCTTTAGCTGCTGTTGTACTTTCAAGGTGACAACTTAATTTCAACAGGAAGTACCATAACATCATCTTTTAGGATGGACTTTCAGTCTGTATCTTGAAACCTAGTAAGCACTTGTTGATTTGCATTTTGAGTTGTAAATAAGATCTTGACACCTGTGTTAAATCTGGGCTTGGTTTTCAAAGTGAGAATAATTCATGTTCCCCAGAAGATAAATCCTTCTGACATTTCCCCTAGGGCCACCATGAGGTTCACTTTTTTTTTTAACTTGGACTGCCATTACATTTGATCTGGACAGGAGCTGTCGCGATACATCAATATTGATGAGAACTGCGATACTTATATTACACAAATGATAATATTGTGTAAGTTATCCAGCACCTCTTAAATCATTTCTTTGTCCTTCCTTTCTCACTTTGTCATAGCAGGTAGCGTTAAAGCAGCTGAACGCTGGTTGCCACCCACCATAAAATAGGATATAAAAAAGAAGAATAAGAAGAAGATGCAGTAACTAGCTAACTAGCTACAGTACAGTTTTTGGGATTTCGTGAAGATGAATTTGACGGATCGCATTATCTTTTTTGGTTTATGATTGAACACCGGCAAGGCTAGCTACACCTTGGGTTTAGATGGGGAACATAGTAAACATTACCTGGCATATACCAGCATGTTATGATTCTCTGTGTGAGAACGTTGGCATTAAGGCTCAAAGCACTGCTGTAGCTGTAGACTCAGTCTTAGTTCATCACTTCAACAGCAGTATGGCTCAATACTTATCTCTTCCTAATTAAAAGTTGAAATATAGTCATTGAAATGCTGTTGATACAAAGATTATATAAAACCTAAATGTCTGAAGAAAAGTTTAAGTCCTTATCCAAATTTGGCCCAGTATACAGACAAGACATCTTTCAACCTGTTAATCAACAAATTATTCATTACTTGTCAACGACTGCCAATTTGTGCTTGAGTTCCACACACACAGTTCCACTAAACTTTAAAATTTGAATTTAGATCTTGACTTCAGAGGTGTACAGATCAAGTAGAGAAGGATTTTATCTGCTAAACAGGGGAGTAAATTAGTTGTGAGAAGAAATCTTGTTTGGAGGTAATACTTTATGTGATTTCAATAGGTCTGGCTTATCAGGAAAAGCAGCACACATTTCACACAGGTTTTCTAGCAGCCAATAAGACCCCCAAACCCCAAATTATCTAGTTTAATTTAAAAAATCTGCAATTAGATAGGAGGATAGAGATTTGAAGGCTGCTCTTGACTTCTTCTATGGAACTAGATAAGCAGCTGCTCACCAGTTATTCAGTTTTTATTCTGGTTATCTGTATGAAAACAAGGATGCTTAGATAGTATGAAGAGGCTCATTTACAAAGGATAAAAGTTTGTAGCACTCTATTAACGTATATCACTTGTATTCATCTCCTTTGTTCTTCTCTCTTCTCTTCCTGAACTTGTATCCTGTGTCTGTTTGGAGTTAGGCCATCCACCATTTTATCTAACCCTATTTACTCCTCTAAGTGTCCTTGTACTGAGTTTATCTCAGCCTACGCCTTCCTCTTCTCTTTGAATTTCTTTGTTCCCGCAGTGAGAAATCATCAGGCGAGAACAACACCTGATGCCTCGACTCCAGATAAATGAGCTGGGCTATTCAGAGGAAATTCTGTTAGACCTCCCCTGTACAGCTTTGTTAAACATACCACAATTAACTTTTAACTGGTTATCAAACGGTTATTAAACACTTAAGTAAATACTGATGCCCCAAAATTTAAGTTGAATCAACACCTCTCTAAAACACTACAACAAATACTGAACATTATAACCTTCATATTCTTCTCATACACCCAAGCACACACTTTCACACACTGATGGCAGCTGAGCTGCACATCAGGAGCACACTGGGGTTCAGTCACCTGCTCAAGGGCACTCTGTCATGGTGTCAGGAGCTGAAACACCACTGTTGTGATATCTGGATTGTGCCTGTCATAGTTGCGTTAAATTAAAGTGTTAGAAATACTTTTTGTGTTTGGCTTATATGAATGACTTACTTTTCTTACTTTCCTTGAAAACAACATTGAACCATTAGTGTCAGTGTAAACAGTGTAACAAACATTTAAACCAACTTAAGGTCTCTATCTCTCCGTCCTTGAGCAGGAACAGCTCTTAAGTTGCTCTGTGTTTTCATGTAACTCCTGGCAGTGCTTTTACACTGCATTACTTGGTCACTCCAGATGATTTGGTTCTGTATATTCATCCATTAGAGCTTCTTTGATTTCAGTGGGGGATCCTGATCAGATGCAGAATTTCAGGGAACTTCTTACAAATATCAGATATTGACCATGATTCTCTATGTATATATATTTGCATGTGTTTTTATGTTGACATGCTTTCATATCTACACATTAATACATATCAAAGAGGGTAAAAACGTCATTGTTATCATCAGCTCATCACATCATGGCTCATTCCATCTAAATACTTCTACTTGAAAGATATTCACGAGCATATCAGTGTGTTTGCTATACCAGCAGGGGGCAGTAGGAGACACTTGATTCTCCTATGAACCACTTCTCACTTGACAGTAGTTAACATGCCCTGTGCTGATGCTCTCGAGACTGAGAGCCTGATAGGAGGGGAGGGCAAAGCATGGGGGCATGAAGACCAATTAAACAGTGACTGCACAACAGGAGAGGGAACTAAAAATATCCTGAACCCCCCTGTGCTTCAGCCCACGCCTCAGAGAATGGTGGATACTAGACAGACAATGTATGTGAGCCCTCACAGGTGCCAAGTATGTTCATATGATCTTTGTTTTATTTGCATGTTATATGGTGTTGTAATTTTATGTCAGCCTTCAGGAAAGATCAACTCAGATTTATAATGTACTTGTAATCGTGTGGAATAGATTCATTATCCCACTGAGGCGTCATATTTGGCATGTTCTTCTCAAGTCTCTCAAACATTAACTGTGTAATGATCCTTCACACATTGCACTATCACAGATCTGCGTGGGTGCGTCTGCTTTGTGTCAGAGAAAAAGGACTGTAGGCTGAACACTTTGTAAGTACACATGCCAGAAAAAGTCCAGTGTTATCAGAGGTTATCACACCTGCATGCTTCTTCCACGAACGTCATCTGGGCCTCTGATAAAGCAGGTCCATGGGAAAACTATTACAGAAACAGAGGCGGCGCCTCCGACATGGAGGAATGAGGTTAAACAGGTCATTAAAGTTAATCTCAAACTTACCTGGAATGAGAAACTGGAAAGGGAAACTGTGTTCGCCTGCCACCAGAGTTCCTGTAAAAGAGGAAGTTTTATTAGCTGGACAGTAATAGAAAAAAAATGCTAATGACTTTTACAGGTACTCATATATTGACAGTTATCAGGATGTCGGTGACTGTATTTAGTTAGACTCTGTATATCTTGCATTAAAGATCAGATGTCCACGTGAGGCCCCCTGTCTGTGCCGCTCACCTACTTTCCCAGAGGGATGGAGTTTCTGTAACAAACAGGCTTTGCTGTTCAAAGACAGCTGAGCCGAGATGTTTTTTGCTGCGGTCAAAACATGCGACTGAAACCAATCAGCTGGTGTTAGAGGAAGTGATAAACTGTTGGTCGTGTTGCTGGCAAAGTTGGAGCGTTTCTCAGCAAAGTTAATCAATGACTTACAAGCACAGGGAGGACAGCAGTGATCGACCCAAGACCGAGTGCATTCTTCAGCGGGTCATTGTGCCAAGATGGCCCTTATAGATTAAAGGATAAGCCTTCTACATTTTTGTTTTTTTCTTATTGGCAAGACGACCTACCCTGTCTGCCCAGTATCTTCCTACTAAAGACATAAATCTTTACAAACTTTTTTTTTTTTTTCTTTTTAAAGGCTGAATAATTCCCTAAAACAGCTGGACAATGTAGTCTGTAGCTAATGTTTTTCGAGTACTCTAGTATTTACATGACAGAGGAATAAAATATATCAGGCTTTCGACAACCAAAGATCTGTTAACAATAACAAAAATATCGAGAATAACCACGCTTATAAGATGTAGGCATTAAAAAACAATTCAGAATCTCATGCAGAGGAAGAGAATGAAATGAACACTAGGAACTAAAAAATGTAATTAAAACATATCTTCAGACTTTAAGAGTTCAATCAAGCAGTGGTGCAGAAAAAAACAAAAACCCTTTGAAGTGCAACAATGTCAGTCTGCAAACGTTGTATTTCTGATGTTATCAGACAACACAGGGTAATCTGAAGCAGAACTTGCTGTGTTTTCAGAAACACATGTGGCATTCTGAGGATCTCAACAGGAAGTGCAATCGAGCATGAGGAGGTGCTTGGGACCAAAACAAACTATGTGAAGTACATTTTCTGAGATTAGGAATTTGTACGATAAAATACAAGCCCTCCGTTTGCAGTGTTCAGATATTGCACCAGTTGGCTACAATACCCCACCCACAACCCAATTTTCCTACTTTCGGTTTGGACTTATATTTTGAGTGTTTTCAAAGCTTATCCAGAAACTAGATCCCAACTTACCACTAGGCTCAATAAACACCAAATGTTGTAAACAATTATCAACTCATCCAGATTCGGCTGATGCTGCATTAATTACATAATGTAAAGACCATTACTCATACTTGTTGACTTCATAAGCTCAGTTAAACTGCTAACAAGAGTATAAGACACCAATAAATGCCTTTTCATCCCTGTCATACTAAGAACACCTTGAGCCAGCCTGGTTATTAATTCTCTAGATGAGCTGACGGCCCAATTAAATTCTTCTAGACAGCAACATGTCTCACCTCATTAGGGACGGGCACAACTTTTTCCGTTGGTTTCAGTTTCCTGAGGGGAAGCACTGTGTGCTCATTTGCATCATGTTTACTGCTGGAGGAAGCAGTCATGCAACAGCCACTTTGTATATTCAACAGCAGAGAATAGAGCTTACACAGGGACAGACAGAAACACTGTCTGAAAAAACGATGAAGGAAAACAACCAACAGAGGGCTACATTAGATTATATAGGGCAAGCTGCTGGAGGTTCTTACCCAGAGTATACAAACCCTAACCTCATGTGAGTTTTCATCTCACTCAATATCAATCATAGACAATTCAAACTCAGCAGTAATGAATAAAAGTGGAAGTTTACAATAGAATAGTCAAGTTTAAAAAATGCTAAAACTGTTTTTTATATATTTATTATACAAATGTTGATTGCACAATGTAAGCTACAGAATACTGAACCCATCTGCGTTTAGATTGGGTCCCAATAATCCTCACTTTAAAAATGACTGGAGATGCAGTCAGGCTGGTAGGCTGGCAGCCTGGCACCATTTCGATCTGCTTTCACGTCTCCATTAGAGACTAGTAAATGGGAACTGTTAGTTCTTTGAATGGCAACAAATGACTAGTCCTTTCACTTTGCTAAAATACAAATATTTCAAGATTTTCTCACTGTTGTGGTAGACAATTAATTTATCTTAGCATATGAGTAATAGCCTAGAAATAAATGACTGATTGCATTGAGAACCAGTGCCTAGCCTGTTAGTGGTGTCAGGCCTTTTATAGACTCTTTATACACTTTCTTTAGTTGTGTTTTATGCCTAATGCTGTCTGAATATAATGCAAGGTGACATATAAAAGACCTTGTACGTACTTGTACGTCTGTTCTCATTCAGAACTGTGAAACAGCGATGTTGCACTGGTAGTTCTTATGATTTAATTCCCTTTCAAACATAATGACAAACAAATACTGTCTGTGCAGAGATATGTAAAGATTAATGAGTGGATAATTTAAAATATTGAAAACACATGAAATGCTACAGTGAGTCTGTCTCAAACGTGGCCTGAATATAAAGCTGTCTGTTTCTAAAACAAATCTTTAATTAACCACAATCAAACTGTCGCAGTGAGATCTTTATTCCCTGAAGGTCATTAACTGAGAGCAGTGACAGGATGAAGAGTAGACACTGACATCACTGGTCTTTACTCCTCCAACCGTCAAGCATCTGTGGCATACCACATTATCAGCCAGCCAAAGTGAGCGTTGCTTGCTTTGTGCAACAGTGTGAGTGTGTGTGTGTGTGTGTGTGTGTGTGTGTGTGTGTGTGTGTGTGTGTGTGTGTGTGTGTGTGTGTGTGTGTGTGTGTGTGGTGGTCGCTCGGCCCTTGGGGGCAGAGCAGCCCATTTTCGGAAGAGAATGGGATACGGAAAAATGACAGAGATAAAGGAGAGCTCAGAGGGAAGGTGTCTGATGAATTATTTATGTCTTCCTCTGTTTGGAGTGTGGTTCGCCTGGTGGTTTACTGAACACTGTGTTTGTATGTGTGAACTAAGATGCTGAATGAGTTTTAGACAAGCTTCAAAGATATATTATTTATTTATTTTAATTTGCATTTTGAGTAATATAAAGTTTTTGCACATCTTGTGAACAGCTGTGTCAGTTTACCACAGACAGTAAAAGTGTTCAAGAGTTGAGGTTTGATATCCAACCCAACTATTTCTTTCATAAAATTTATAATTCAGTTTAATCATAATTCAGTTAAGGTGGACCCTGGCTGTAAGTTTACTATATTTATACTGACCATTTGAGACTCTGCAGATAATGAATATGTTTTTCTACTCTTTTAAATAGTGTTACAACACCTGTATCCATGCATCATTCAGAATAAAGCTCATACAGTTGTATGTCAACAGGTATGTTGCTTTGTGAGGCAGGTGTGTTCACGTCTGTGCCTGTTTGTCGGCTCAGTTTGAGTAATATGTGCCTGCTTCAATGCCTAATTTCCACTTCCCTGTTTGGTATTTGATAGAAGAGTCCTGATTTGAATCACGTCAAACGGTACAATAAACAAAGCTGTTGTAATAACATGTTCAAATGACCTTGGGCCATAATAATGGCCTGAACTTGTTTGTAGAAAAGTGAGACAATCTCTATGAATAAATGTGCAGTATATGTGTTGGTTTCAGCCAATTTATTCTGAATACCAATGTTGAATATCTGTGTTAAGTATATTTCATATATCTATATGTATATATTTTATTATTGGATTCTTAAAACTTCTGCATTGACAAGCAGTATTTTAATGATGTAGCTGGTCAAGCTAACTTGAACTACTTCATATGCAGTTGTGCTGATTAAAGGTCCAGTGTGTAAGAATTTGTGGCATCTAGCGCTGAAGACCTGCTCCTCCCTACTAAAAATGCAAAAAATGCGAATGTATGTCTCTAGAGCCAATGTTTGGTTTGTTCACTAATGTAGAAACATGGTGGACTCCATGGAAGAGGACCTGCTCCCTCTGTAGATATTAAATGCTCAATCTAACAAAAACACAACGAAACTTAGTTTGAAGTAATTATACAAAAATGAAAACATCATAATAAATATTATATTCAATTTCTGGCCCCTAAATCCTACACACTGTGCCTTCAATCTACAATAATACATCATATCTTTTATGTAAACTTATAAAATGCAAGTGAACTAGAATGTATAGGTTTCATAAATGCAGTTGAATAAAAAGTACAATAATCCTAGCTGAAATGTAGTACAGTAGAAGTATAAAGCAGCATAAATGGAAACAAGTACAAACACTTTAGCATTCTACTTGATTACTACACACCAGTATAGTATGTAATGTAACAGGTGCACACCACATGTTGAAGGACACGGTCCTGTTAGTTAAACATTGAACTGATTCTTGGTGTCTTAACCAGCATGGATTACATGCTCTAATGACTGCCATTAACTTCCACAGTGGATTTCCCTTTACAACAGATTTCATGCATGCATGGCACATTTCACCTTCTGGCTCTGGGCGGTATCAGCATCGCATACAAAAGACGGAAGATCACTCTCACAACAATAGGTCCTGTAAGCTCTTGTTTCCGCGGGGCAGCAGGGCCTCGGAGCATCAGGGCAGGATGGTACCCAGAGAGTGGAGGGAAAGATCTAAACCTGTCCTCTGTGGAGCATGTCCAACCTGATGACCATGTCGCACCTCAGGGAGGCAACATGCAGAGAGGCAGACTGGAACATCCCTGCATGGGACAGTTACTCTGACTGATTGAGGCTGTAACTCTCTCTACAGGACTGAAAAAACCTGCTGCTGCCGCTGTGAGATTAGGCCTGTTGCAGCAGATTTCCCATAAACCTAATGAGGTGAAAGGCAGGAGGCTTCAGTCATGTCACACAGGGATTGTTATGACAGGGATGTGGAGGCTCTGACATTTCAGTGCTCTCAGAGGAGATGGATATAACAGTTTGTTTCATATAGGGGATGTCAGCAGGGAATATACAGTCACATGAACATAAAGGTGTTGTGTTGTTCAAGGGCCACACAGGTGTTTTACAGATTTACACCATTTCACTTTTAGTGTTTTACTTCCAGGCAGCCATTGGTATCCATTCACTGTAGTACACATGAGATGGATGATGTTTCTTAATAGTGTACACAAATATGAATGAAGATCAACAGCAGCCAATAAAGTAAGAAGTCTGTCTGCTGTTCGGCCCTCACCTTTGTCAGCAACGGACAACGTGCTGTTGAAGTACTGCTCCTCCAGAGCCCACGAGCTGTCGTTCATTTTGTTGGAGATCCCACATGAGCCCTGACAGTTCACCTTGATGGCTGTGAAAAACAGAACAGAAACAAGAGTCAATCTACTGTCATTGTAGGGCTGCAACCAAGGGTCGTTTTCATTATTTATTCATCTGCAGATTATTTTCTTGATAAGACACAAGAGCCAAAATGTTTGTCCGACAAACAAAATCCTTTTGGACACATGTAAATTGTCATTCTGACTTTTCTGTCACTCTCTTTCCAGTGGTTAAGTGTTGAACTTTGTCTTGTAAATGACAGAACCATCCTCTGTTACGTCTTACTCTTAGCGTGTAACCAAAAAAACTTTTCACAATCATTTTCTGAACTGATGCTGGGAACACACCTCCATGGAAATCATCGTTCACATTAATATCATTTAGAGCAGCAGTCAGTTTGAACACCTCAGTGTGAATAATTCAGAACAGGCCAAATAATTATTGGCCTCTGGCAGTGCTCGTGTTCACTCTGCTGCAGTGGTAAATAATCACAGCGGGCTGTGTTTGTGTCAACAGATGAAAGAGGAAGAGTAACTTTATCTGAGAGCTGTTGTGAAAGTAAAGAGGTCACTGTGAATAAAGACCTGGATGCATCAGGTTTGACTGGTCACAGCACTGACTGAACGTCACCTGCAGCGTCATGTTAGACCTGCGTTTCAATGGGATGATGATGGCGGTAATGCTTGTGATCAAGCAACAGGTTGGATAAAGCTGATAATACAGAAGAATGCATGAATGAACATAAAGAGATGCAAGACATTTTTTTCAACTGAACCTGAATCCAATGTTGACCTGTTTTAATGCCAAAAACTCGATTTTGGAAAAACAAAAACAGTAACTGCGCACAAGCACAACAAGAACAAAAAGTTGTTAAGAGCAGCAGTTATTTTCTCTTTGCGGTAAAAGCCTTCCAGACAAGAGTTTGAGCATGATTTTAAAGTAATGTGAATACACTTTGTGATGTTTTGTCTGTTCCCCCGTGCGGTTGCTTAGTGTACAGGAAATGATCATCTTCTCACGCTTGATTCAAAGATCCAGATAACATCATTTTAACTCTACACAAAGGCAGTGTGTGGAAAGTTCACACTGGTGCCAGATCATTCTGTGATAGACAACGGTTAACCAACAATGAAAAAAGTGAGCAGCAGGAACATTATTGTGCAGTGCGAACTCAGCCTCTCTCTGTCATCTCTCCTCTCTCTATCCCCCTTGTCTCTCTGTGAGGAAATGAAAACTCTCTGATAACACACACACACACACGCATACATACACACACACACACACAACACTGTGACAGAAGCCAGAGGATTAAACAGAAAGATGGCCCAGCCTCAGTATTATCTCAGTATTCCGATAAGCAGGCAGACAGTCAGACAGACAGTCAGCCAGACGGACAGACAGACAGACAGACATGGATAAGTATGAATGTTAAATGTCCCACTGTAGCTTCTGAATGTCTTCACTTCCTTGTTTCATTTCTCAGAGTACAAACACTTTATTTAATCTTCAACAACATTACCCCCACAATATCCAAAATAACATGAACAACACTTAAATCAGGCAATACGTAACAAGAAAAGGTAAAAAAAAGAATAAGAAATCTCACCAAAGACTTGCTAACAATGTTCAGTTACAGGCACAGTGTATGTAATTGTCAATGCAAAGTGTAGATATATGATACACACATCTGCACAAATACATTTTCTGTTGGTTGAACTGAGAAAATTACCAGAATCTGTTGTGAAGTTTTGTTTTGTTTTTGATGTTGTGAGTGTCTGTGGGCATTTTTCATTATGTTTTAACATTTAATAGACTCTAATGAGTTAATGAAAACACAATCAACATTCATCAATAATGAAAACAAGACTCTTAGTCTACAGCCATGCTAATGTCTAAAGCACAGTGGTGCTTTGAGCTAAATGCTAGCATGCTAACAGTGACTATGCTGATATAATGCCGACATGTGCAGGTAAAATGTTTTCTGTGTTCACTGTCTTTGTTAAGCATGTCAGCATGCACACATTTGCTAAATATCACGAAATATAAATCAGCTTACAGCTGGAGTTAAACCATTTGGTCATAAACCACAGTATTGGAGAAATTAAATGGTGATTAAAGGATAACAAAATCATTCAAATTAGAAAAGTCAGGGGATCATCAAAGTCAGCAAGATCCTCTAGGGGTCATGAATATCTGTACATACTGTCAAGGCAATCTACCCAACAATGATAGAGATATTTCTGTCTTAATACCAAGGTGCTTCATCACATTGATGCAAACATCCTGCTGATCCAATACTGCCATAATGCTGTCCTTTTCATAGATTTGCAACAATTCCCACAATGGTCTAATGGCCTAGACATTGGGGCTTGCTGCCTCAGAAAGATTTTAACAAACTGTCTACTTGCTGTCGTTATAATGCCCAACCCTACATGACAGTTTGGCTACACAAACATGGACTACCGACATGATTTTGGCACAACTCTAAAAGATTTCTGGTTTTATGGGAACATATCCAGGCAAAAAAGCAAAAACAAAACCTAAAAGACAGGCTCTGAAGTAAAAAAAAAAACCTGTCATGCCACAGACTGTGTTTGACCAATCATAGGCTCACACCCAGGCAGTATCCTGTGCTGGCATCACAGAGCACACACACACACACACACACACACGCTCAGAGTGGCAGATGGCTGCGCTCTCCACACCGGCAGGACTGCTGGCACAGTTTGGGGGAAGGGGGAGGGACCTCTGCTGCCGGTAAAAACAAAAACCAAAATCTGCAGCTCACAAAACCAAGAGGTGCCCTTCAGCCATGCGACAAACGTCCATTTATTTGGTCATTAATTAAGCCCTGCAATCTGCCCCTCCAGCCATCTGCCTCATTCATGAGGAATAATACCTTTATACTCCACATTAACACGCCGTGTGAGCTTTGTGGAGTCATTACACTTCACAGAAGCAACAATGTGAGTGTGAAGTACATAAATAAGACAGAAACAAGAGCCATTACTGTGACAAGTTATTGTTTACAGCTTTCTGTTGTGGAAAAGTAAAGAGCTCAGCCCATGAAATGTCAGCACAGAGGTAATCTGTTAATATCCCCAGCAGCAGCAGCATCAGCTGCAGGAAGAGCGGCTGTAGCAGAGCTGAATAGTGAATAGTTGTGTCACTAGAGACGGCCTGCTTCGGCACAGAGACTGGCTGTCTGCAACTGGATAATGGGCTGGCCTCTCTACAGACACACTGACCAGGAGTAGAGATGATGTGTTTGATGAGACGCACATCCAGACACACGAGGAAGATGTCACAGACACCATGAGGGTGGTAGAAGCCCAAAACCTTCATATGAGTCTTTTACCTTGAGCCTGGTTCTAGTTGACTTCATGGGATTTTTGCTGATGTTATTTCTGTTCTGTATCCTGTGTGACTAACCAAGTCCTATTTGCCCCAAACAATTATGCAGAATTACCTCCATAGTTATGTCCATCAAGTTACATTTCCATCAACTACTGTTATATTAATGAATATCAAGAAATGCCAGGCAAAAAAAGGATCAGTATTAAGTTATAACAAGATATTTTCAAGTTCATGTAGTGAAATGAGCAGTTTAGTTTAGTGTTACAACAACATATTTTGAGGTTATAGTAAGATATTTTCACATTATAACAATATATTTTAAGTTATAAGAGGATATATTCAAGGTATTAAGAAATACAAACATATTTTGTTTTCTAATAAATGTCACTTCAATCATTGTGGTCCAGGAAGGCCCATCAGGCATTTATTCTACTAATGCAGTTGGCAAATCAATTTGAGGCAAGAAATAGGACCAGATTCTTGATAAATTTGCGATCAAGTAGTTCTTCACAAACCAGATAAAAGACTGAAATCCTGCAGCTAAGTTTCCAACTTGTCTACCACACACCAGCGGCTTTGGATCACACCTTGCAACTGCCAGCACAGGAATCTATGCCAGGGGCCAGCTCTCTACAGATTAAACCACAGCCTGAGGGAGGCTGACAGTCAGTAGTAAGAGAGAAGCCAGCAGCAGAGCATGCTCTGACTCAGCAGCTGCCTGAATTTGTTGCCAACACACTGGAGTCTGTCAAGGTCCTCTACATGGTTCAATGAGAGTGTCTGTAGGCGGAGACGATCCTGGTTCTACTACTCATTTGATTTTACAATTAGACTGTGTGGGCAGACATATCCAGAAGAGAAGATGCAATCAATAGTGCTGCCAGGTCTCACTGCCTTAACGTGACTGTTGTGTTTTATTGTATCAAAGGTTTCTCTGATGTGGGTTAGAACAGAGTGTTGGTGGGTCATGGAGGATGTGGGTTGGGAGTCGAAGGTGTGGTGCTGTTCAGTAAAAAAACAACTCAGGAAGATGATCTGGTTCGTGCCATTGTGCATCTGTAAAGTATATCCTGCTTTTAGTCACAGAAGAGATGAAAAAGTCAAACAGAAAGTGTCATAAGATACGAAACAGACTCGGCAGAGGAAACACCACACCTCATTGTGTTGTAGTGTATCAGATCATATCATCATGCTCATACATGGCTTGGTCTTGTTTGAAATTTGTTGATACTGGTGCTGATACAAAATCTGACTTTCGGTGCTGAATCTGATATCACAACCATAATTTAAATAGAAAATAAGGAGGTTATGTTTTCACCTCCGTTTGTTGGTTGGTTGGTTGGTTGGTCAGAAGGATTACACAAAAACTACCAAATGGATTTCCAGGAAACTCGGATGGAGGATGGGTCTTGGCCCAGAATAGACCCCATTAACTTTTGGTGCAGATCCTGCTGATGGATCCAGGAATTTTTTTCTCAGTTTCTTTAAGTTGCAAGATTTTTGCAAAATCTGACATATTTATCATTCCCTGATTGGTATTTGGCCTAAATTTTCTCCAGAATTGCTTTCTCTTACTTGAAATAGGAGTTTAAAATATATGGCTATCAAATTTGATATTGGATTAGGCTTGATTGAATTAAGGACTGTTGGGCCATGGTGGAGGTATGCACTCTCATAAGTGCCATTCTAGTTTTACTAAAGAAGCCAAACTTAACATTTGTTATATGTTGTCTGAACACAATCAGCCAAAGAAGATTTTTGCCTAAATAAAATCCACTAGAAGTGCAAAATTTCTGATTTAAATCAAGAAATATCCAATCAAACAATAAGAACAGAGGATTATGGATCTGATCAGGCATTTATGCCAGCTTTTGATACTTGACAGCTTTGATACTTAATGCTTTTGATACATTTGTTCATTTAAAAAAAGTATTCAGGTTCAATACCCAGCCATACTTAAAGAATACTGCAGTTAAATGTGTTTGTTGTTTAGGCCAGTTTCACTGGTGGATGTTATCTTAAATATCAGCAAGTAGTTATAGTTATACATAGTTTAGTAAGGCAGTTAAAAGAGGGGTGAGGGATTCTGGTAAAAAATAGTTTCTAGAGGACATTATTTTCTTCATACGTTTTTGGTAATATCATTGATGTCACTCCAACTTTTCTCTTCTACTTCTCCCTATGCAGAATTTTGTCCTTCAGGGCATAACTTCCTGAGAAATATTGTATGTGCAAGGTACACTATCCAGACTTTCAAATGTATAGCTTTATTTTCTGGACAGAAAATTTTGTTTTCAAACTGGCACACATTTGACCAGTCAACACTGAGTGAGTCATATTGCTTTAGCAACAGCTGTTTCTGAACTGTGCATGTGGGATTCAGTCAGCGCTTGCTACCTGTTGCATCAGGAGATGGGAAAAATGAGTCAGCTTGGGGGCTTGGTGGGAAGCATGCAGGGAAGCTGGCCTGATAATGACAGTTCCTTATTTACACTGATTTCAATGAGGTCAGTTTCAGCTGACGTCTGGATGCACAAAAGGAGCCTCAGTGAGTTTGTTTTAGGTCTGAACTTTACTGGAAGAAAGCAGGATGAGGAAACCCACGACCTTTCAGACAAAACAGAAGAACTGTGTCTTTATGACTAGGATTTCATTCTGATGTAGGTCAGGAGGAGTAGGAATGAGATTAGAGAGGACCACTTGAATTAAATGAATTGATCAGCATTCCTCACATGCACTAAAAGGCTCCTCGGATGTCATTTATACATTCCAGTATAATGAGGCACGGCAACTCCCAAAGCAGTGATTGCGTGATAAGACCCAATTGTTTTAAATGAGGCTTCTGTAGAAACTAAACATGCAGAGGATGCAGCAGTTTAATCTGTGTTCTTGTAACGTAAAAGTAAACTGAAATTTAGGATATGTTTTGGTGGCAAATGCTAGAATAACTCTGACTAATTAGTAGGGATGTAACGATATACTGAATTTCGCGATAATAAAATGCTGCGATACCATCAAGAGACTGTGACAATATCTACCAACCTATCATGTGGTTACTTTGCTTGTAAAGTTCATGGATCTAACAAGGGAAATCAGTATGAATGCATTCTGTTATCTGTTCTTGTTGCTGTATTGTTCTGTTTGAGCAGAGGGCGCAATCATACTGCTCAAGAAGACAGACTCCTTCTCATTAGATCCGCCCTACTCAGCCTATGATTGGTTGGCTTCCTTGGTTGCGTTCTCTATAGAGTGCCGAAGTCATGCCCCTTCCTGTGGACCCCATGGGACCTTATTTTTCAAGTCTAGAAAGTCGCAGTTTGACGTAAATAAAGTAAAATATCATGTAATTTGTGTTAAACACTCAGTGAACTACATAGTCTCGCTCAACATACGTCACCAACACCAACATGGCTGCCACCATGGCATAGAAAAGGTAATCAAAAAGAACAAAATCACAATAAATCTGGCCATACTGACAACTGCTGTTTAAGTTACAGGTTTTGGTGACCATTCAACGAGACGACGCCACAAACGCCACTGTCGGCTGTCTTTATAATTATTTTTTTATTTATTATTTTTACGTATTTTCACAATATCATATTACATTGGTTTTATGACAAACTGTGACTTTCTCAAGTTGAAAAATGATCTTTTACATTGACAAACATCATATGAGTAATTCATGGCACAATTTAAATGGATTCAAAATAATTTATCTCTCTCCATTCAGTACCATACAAAGTTTTTCGGGGATAAGGTCCCATGGGGTCTGCCGGAAGAGGCGGGACTTCGGCACTCTATGCCTCACTCAAACTGTTAAATCACACAGGCTCCGGTAATGTCTCTTCACACTGGCACACCAACCTCTAGACTCATTCTCCAGAGCCGCTTTTCGCTGCAAGAGTGGCTTTAGGCTCGTTAGCTGGAGCTAGTAGGCCGCTGCTCTGCCACCCAGCATATGTGCTTCACCTAAGGAGCCCAAAGACACTGCAGCTGTGAGAGCCAGGCGGTGTTTTTGCCAGCGTGGAAACCACTGATCACACTCCTCTGCATCAGCTCTGCCGCTGACTGTTTGTTTTTACATAGCAACCATGAGAAAAACACGCCCAACAACACATACAGACAACCACTGAATATACAGTTAGGAAATAACAACGCGTCGGTAACGTTGACAGAGGGTGTCGTGGCCCTGGTCGTCCGCTGGACAACAAGAGGGAATGAGATCAGTGGGACTGAAGGCACTTCAATTAAAGTTGAATTTTTAACAAATATGTCTAGTTGTCAGGCCCCACTGGTCCATTTCTGATGGACAGACCATCCTGTGCTTTAAAGACTAATTTTACTGTGAGGTCAGCTCTCGCTAGCTGTGAAGGCCAGAGAACAAAATGCACTGAAACCTCTGTTCCCCCAGTTTTCCTATAACCCTTTGTTAAAAATATTTCTGGTTTCTTCGACAAACTCCAGAGGTCACAGCCTTCACTCTGTACCACAGGACGTTGGAGTAATCCGATGCTACACTTACTACCTTCATTAAATCTTTAAGCGCTGCAAACAATTAGTCCGGCTCTCTTTTCCAACATCCCCCTCCCTCGTCTCCTTTTTAATGCCTCTCAGTGAGACATGTCAAACACGGCCATCTGATCTTATGATCTATTACCCCTGACTGTAAGGGAATCCCCTGCAGCAGAACAGAGCCTGGGCTGTTCGTTCAGACACGTCCTGAGTTACCTCTGTTAGATCAGTAACAGGCAGAAACCCTGCTTTGAGAGCTGCCTCAGTGAAAGGGAAGATAAAATTGATGCACGGCTTCATGCCCTCTATTAGAGCCTTTCAACCAGACAGTCTCAGGAACTAAGAAACCACAAGAGCAGAATTCAGGAACTACACAACTCTCTACACGCCTCTAAACTTTGCATCAGTGCATTTGTGTTTGTGTTTCTAACACATTTCAAGAACTAAGAAGATTAGGCAATTGATCATACAACAGTTGGGGACTGCCATTGTCTTTTGCAAGGCCTGTCAACCGACTATGTCAGGGGAGAGAGAAGACCCAGCAACCAAGTACATATACACAGTGTTTCCTCTGTAATTGTTTTGAAGGAGTAGTTGCAGGAGTTCATTCTGGTATTTGTGTCCCATCAATTCTTGTTGGTTTGTTGGTCTGCTATAAGCGGCTGCAGCACTAATTTTGTTCATATTTGGTTATGCTTGTTACCAGCCACATCAGCATTGGTTGGTAATGTTTTCAATGTGTGAGTCTGTGTGTTTCATGATAAAATGTGGTCCTGGAGACACAGAAGTGTTTTTGAGTACTGTGGCAGGTGTTTAAATGTTTGTTTGTCTGTGGACAGATGTTTATCAGTGCGATAGTGTCCCAACCGTGCAAGATATAATCACAAAACGTACAGGTCTGCAGTGGTCCTGAGCACCCGAGTGGTCCTCTACACCCCTGGCTCACATTTATCAGATCACTGTAACCCAGTTCCAATCATTCCCGTCTGCTCTAGCACAGCTGGCAATGTTTTCATCTTTTCTGCCTGTCTGTCTGTCTGTAAACAGATTTTGTCGCAGCACAACGTCACAGTGTCAAAGTGTGGTTAAGATCAAAATGAAGGCTGAGTTCAAAGAGGTGTATGGTCTCGTAATAATGTATTAATGATTACTGAGTAGTCATGGTCTCTGGTTTGTTTTTAGTGTTTGTTTGTTATCTAGATAATAATGTTCAATTTCCCGTTTTATCAAGCTGCTGTGGTGCACCGCTCCTGAATTAATGTAGTGGAAATACTGTATACATCCAACCAAACACTTCAACCCAACTGAGCACCAATGGGAGATTCTGAAGCCATGTGTTAGATAACGCTCTCCACCACCATCACCAAAACATCAGATACTTTTTAAATGAGTGGTGTTTATCCTGGCAGTAGAGTTTTACTTTCAGTTAACTCAAAGAATCTATGATGTTGGCTATGTCAAACTAGTTCTCATCACTCACCACTTTTCACTGGTTGCTGATGAGCTATGCCCACTCCTGTCAGATCAGTTAATGATGTTTGCAAGCAGACTACACACCACCTCCTGCGTATGTTTGCATGCATGTGTGTGTAAGAGGCTTATCCCTGCAAGAAGTTACATCATAAAACAACCAGCAGACGTGTAATCTGTACTCTGCACGTTACATATCATGCCAGGAAATGTCCACAACATTCTACTCTATTGGCCTCAAATTCAGACAGACATTGTGACATGAGGAGACACACTGACTCTGTATATCAGGACAACAAAACATATACCACACATTTAGTTGCTAGATTTTCACCAGGCTTTCTTTGTATGACATGTGTATGACAAAAAGTGAATTAATCATTAAATCCTCTGAGTATTTCTTCTATTTCATTGTCTTAATATTTGTATTAGGCTTGCTTGGTAATAAGTTGTGTAAATACTGCCTCTTCACCAGCCTAGGGTCACTTTTGATGGTATCTATGTCAGCAGAGAATTACATTAAGCATTGGCTTCTCCTTTGCAGCAGTAAGTGGTGTCCTCAGTTGACCTGATCTCATTTTCCAGTAGTCAGATAGAAAGCAGCATAAAAAACACTTTTTCAGATGAAGATGTTGAAGAAAGGGCTGGACAGATCTGAGACAAAAGGAACTAGATTTTTTTGTAAATGGGTGTTCTGAAGTTATTTCCTGAGTCATGACAGTTGAGGCCACAAGCTCGGACTGTGATGAATCATAGGCCAAAGTTTAGTCAGAAAGTTCAACAACTCTATATGATATTTTGAAATCATTTAGTTAATACAGGCTGCACTGCTTTTGTATCCAGGTAATGACTTGTAATTTAGAGATATTAACTGTGCTCCAAACTACAGTCATCAGCTTTGATGATGTGATTAGTCATTTAGTATCAGCTGAGGCCCAACAGTGACCTTCAGACCTCTGCCCACTCCCTCTGGCTGTAAGCATCACAGTTGCTTTTATCATATGGGTGTGTTTAAGCTGCTACAGTGTTTTCATTATTTGCAGCATTGATAACTGAATCATGAGTGTTAAACAAAGACTTAGGCTATATGTGCTCTTATCTAACTTTTGGAACACATTATCATGAGCTCGCCTATACCTTGTAAAGAAGCATTTTCATGGCCACTGTGGTTGTTTCAGAGAAGGCTGACACGGAGCAAACACACATACACATTTCCAAGGGTATTCATGCGTGTTGACCTTTCATTTTTTCAGTCAACAATAACAGCTGCCAATGGCCCAGAGGTTATTCAAAACCATTTCAGAACAACAGACCTGAAACCTGCTGTCTCCAACAAGCTAAAAAACTGAGAAGAAACAAACACGTTCCCTAACCCTTCAAACCATAAATTATTGGTCATTCAAAACTGCCACAAACACAATTTCCCACGACTAAGAAACCTTGTAACATGCAAGCATGCTGACCGCCCATATCTTGGTTAAAGTAGTGACAGTGTCACAACCACAACGCTCCAGTTTGAGTCAGAAGTCAGGATCTGAGAAAAATGGAAGTTACATCGCTGAGAGAAAGCAGAGAATTTATGTTCGTGGAGCTATCAAACGTCCTGATGAAACCAGACAATAACAACAACAATATCAATAATAACAATTAAAAATGTACACAACAAATGTTTTTTTCCTTATTGATTAATCAATTCATCATTGCTTAATGTTTACAGTGTCGAGGACCACTGAAAAAACATTAAGAGACGTCTTTAAGATGGCAACAGACACTTTTATTTTGCTTTATCTTCTCGTTATGAAGTGCTGATTGCACAGTCGATGTTTAGATTGGTTGCCTAGAACCATGCTTCACTATGCTGTTTTGTCTGCCACCAGGCTGACTGGCAATCCAGTCAGGCTGGCATCTTGGCACCATTTCTATCTGCTTTCACAGGGTAAGGGAGTGGTAGTGGGGATGGGAGTCGTCTGTTTTCACTTTAAATTTCTTATTTTGTTCAACCAACAGTCCAAAACACAAGAACATTTAATTTACAATGATATAAAATGCAGAAATGCAACAAATCTTCATTTGAGAAGCTGAACTACAGAATTTTGGAGAACTTTGCTGATTAAAAATGATGATTAATCAATGAAAACAATGCTGCTGATTCATTTTCTGCCAACTGAATCTATCATGTAATTGTTCCAGCCTTAAATACAATTATGTATATTGTGCGTCACATGCAATGTATAGTTTCCTATGACCATCATAGGTTGACAAAAAGTGCTTTCTTTTTTAAAAAACAATATGAACAGTGGAGCACATCTTGTTCACACAAACATACAATTACATCTGGAAGATGCCCAGTACAACCAGTCTGATCTGTTGTCCACAGAACAGTTCCACTAGAGGTTACATGCCTTGCAGGAGAGAACCTTAACATGGCAAAATGTGTTTTTTTTTTACCATATCGTGCAGCCCTAGTTGTGATGAAGGGGCAAGTTTTGTTTTTAACACCTTCATCCCTCTGTTCTGTGAACCAAACTGACAACTATCCCATCAACAACTTTCCTCTGAGCTGACAGCGCTCTGAAAGCCAAATACATGCATGCGTCAGTCACAGGTAGAAGCGATGATTGAATGAATTAACTATGGCAAAAGACCAGCTTTGTCTAAAAATGTAGGCAAAACTGTGGGGAAAGATGGAATGATGATTGAAACCTCTGATGGATGGCTTCTCAAAAGTTGGGCCAAACACACACGCACACACACACACACACACACACACACAGGTTCAACTCTAAATATGGGCAATAAAAGATGTAATACTGTATGTGCGTCCTGAGTTATATAGTGTGGTTTCTCAAAAAACATCCACCCAAGCCACATCCTGCTTGTCTGCCATCTTTACAAAGTCTACATTGCACAATGACATTTGCCTTTTAAAATCTCCTCTGCATTAATCTGGTTTAATGATAAATCAAAGCTTCAATAAATCATTTTTGTCAGAATAATCCACAACTAGCAAAAAAAAAACAAAAAAAAACCCCACACTTTTGCGAAGCAGTAACTGACTTTATCTGTCTGCTGTTTGGTGCTGGGCCGGTAGAGTATGGTGGTGCTTATCAGAGCTGACTGCTGCTGGAAATGAGATAAATTTAAGCGAACCACATTGTACATATAGCTTAAACTAAAACTATGACAACGAAGAGGCTTAAAGCTTGAGAGTTAGTTGTAATTGTATGGGCTCGTCTGCAAGCGATTGCTTTCTCACTACATGTGGTCTTGAGTGTGGTTATTTAAAAATATTAATGATTGCAGCTTTAAATTAAGTGTTGGATGAGATTATCCGTTTACCATGTTGGCCTGCTTGACCACACTGCGTAATATTTCACAACATACTAGTATAACCATTAACTAACTTCTTATCTCCCAGCTGAGTGTTCTATCTTTAGCTTCATTGTTGGCAGTAATCAACGTTTTGTTCCACTTCCGCTGACGAATGACATCGTCTCTGCCACCTCATTTTACACAATGTAGGAAGTGGGGCAGCTTTTCAGAGAGAGGAAGAGGAGGAGTGATCAGGGGTGTGTCTGTGCTTATCAGGGGCAATGAGACAGAATCCTCTTATAATAGACCCAGATAACCAGTCGAGGGGTTAGGTTGGCTGTTGATTATGGAGGTCAAAGGATAGTTATTATTAACATGACTAAGTCCAAGGGGAGAGGGAACAGCTGGTGCCAAGATTTTCCAGCTGACGGTGCCACTTCTATGGGCACAGTTCAGTGACTGACGAAGTACATGTGGATCGATGCCACCCACCCACACTGAAGGGCAGCCAGAGAGAATGGAGTCAATCTTAGTCACTGCTATTCTCACTCAGTAATCATGTGTTACGTTCCTCATTTCAGAACAAAAGACACCAAAGTCAGAGGGATTAAAAACCCTTTTGTTTCTGTCAAATTTCATTATTCATACAGAATAATCCTTTATGACACAAAAGTCTAAGAGGACAATAGAAACAGAAGACAGAAAAAGGGTACTAAAAATGTAATCAAACACAATGAAGGTCATGGCAGCCTATCAAACCACCTATCAAAAAAGGAAAGAACCCCCTAAAAAACATTAAGTCTGTCTGTTTTGTTTTTACTTTTTATTGTAATATCCTACAATAAAAAACACCACCAGTATGAACACCAGTAATCACATTTGAAGTAGCAGTAGGAGAAGTATTAATATCAGCCATGAATACATTTAACACGATAGATTAATGTTATATTATGATCTTATTTGGAGGCTAATGTGTAAAAACCTGTCCGCAGGATGAGTCAGTCCTCTGGTTTCAATGAAGCTTTTGTGTTTTTCAGACAGGTCTCTTATCACTCGCCCTTGGGGCAGTGATGTCATGATTTACTCATGCCCCTGAGTCTAGACACTCACACAGGAACCCTGGCGTGCAGTGATGTCTTCATGAGCCAGAATACAGAGATACTCATACACTGCATCCATTGATCTGTGCTGTATCCATTTCACCTCAGTTTTCTTTGGATAAATAGTGAGATCAGTCACAACAGTGATAAATAAACTGCTTAAACAGCAATAAACCACTACTCCAAAGAAAACAGTTGTTTCATGTGACGTCCATTAGTGACCAACGCCAGCCCGTCAGGTCCTGTGACTGACAAAAATCTCTCATCTAACTCCATTCATCACTAACCATAACCTACACATTAACATTTCTTTTGTTGAACATATTGTGACAAGAGACTTTACTTCAGACAAGTAATTTATCAAACTAAAGTTAACATAAGACAATAAATGCAAGGTGTAGGAATGGAGAGACACACACCATGTGTACACATGGGCAAGCTTTAATAGCCCAAGGAAAAGGCCAAGGTGAGTTTAATCTGCTAACGACCCACCCATATCAGCCAACTGCCTGCTGAGATTGCCAGGACAGCCTCCAAAACAGGTGTAACAATATACACAATATATAGCAACACCAATTACACTGAGAAAATAATGAAACACTGACATCACAGAATCATAGACAAGATGCAGGTCTTGAAGTTACAGAAGGTGTTTTGATTTTAAATTATTTAATGAGACTGCTTCACTAACAGTAAATGTAGTCTTTCCAAAATCAGTTCCTTAACACCAAGACACTCAAGCAAGTTAAAAGAGGTACTCCTTCGATTTTCTTACTGCTCTTCAATAAAGATGGTGGACTTAATAATGTCACCTTAAAAAGTAATGATCAAAATCAAAAAAGTGTTCTGAATTGTGTGAAGTGTCTTTCCCCTCTTTTCTGGTGCATCTAATGCAACGTCTCCTTTCTCTTTCAAAAAAAAAATAAAAATCCAAAAAACAAAACCCTGAAGCGTTCAAATACAGATTTGGATGTCCATCACCATGGCAACAGTACAAGCTATAAAGCTTCGAACCGTTCGGGTTAGCCTTACTAATGGCATAGCTGGGGTTGTTTTCTCAGACTTTAGAGAGCTCCCTCCACAACCACAGAACACATTAAACAGCTGTTGTCAAAGGCTGAATAGTACTTCTCACAATAAGTAAACCGATCTTCATATGTTGAAGTAGTAGTGTGCAGGCTGGAGTTCCAACAAAGATGAGATGCTATGTACGACGAATGTACTGTGTCAGGTCAGATATGTAACTTTATCAATCTCAATCACATTACTTCAGCCAGTATAATCTGTAATTTTCACCAACCAAATAATCCCCACATTATTTAAAATTCATAAAGAAAAATGTTTATTATTAAAATGGTTAATTCATGTAGAATTTCGACTGAAACAAGAAGTAACAGGATGGGTTAGTAATTCACTGACAATGCACAAAAGCAGCTAAAGTCAAAATGATCAATTTAAAAAAGTGGCTCTAACCATGTGATTCACTTTCTGCAAATCGAAATACAAGATAAAAACAACACAATTTTAAGTGTGTGCGAGCATGTGTATGTGTGTGCGTGGATACACATGCCTGTGGCCAGCTTCATGTGAACTTAAGGAATGTCTAGTCTTGTTTACATAAAGCCGGTGGTTTGTGTTACCACTGATGATGATTGGGTTACAGTGAATGTTTGTGTTTCTGCTGTTCTGAAAAGTAAACTGAGACCTCCACTGCCATCTGAGATACAAAGGAACTACACACCTAAACATTTCATTTACGCATGCCAGGGGATCCTTAGATATACAGTGAAGAAAAAGATAAGTAAGACTGCAAACAGGCAGGAAGTCAGGTGGACTTTCACTCGAAGTGATTCATTTCCTGTTAAACTCGCTGCTAAACCTACTTGCCTCATGCTGCAGTCACCAGGACTGTGCATTTCATGTTTAAGTGTTAGAGCCTGATGTAAACTGTCAATACAGGTATGTCCCACGTGAGATAAAATGTCCATACAAGCTGAAACCAAACAGCAACATCTCCTGTATCAGGTGACTATACATGCTTTGAAGAGCCAGGAAGCTGAGCAGAACACAAGTGGAGACTAAACAGACAGGCTGGCTACTCCCGCTACCTCAGATCTATAACTCATCGCCATTAACAGAATGGGAGAGCACCTGCTTCTCAGTGAAGGTGTTTTCTTTCGATATCCCAATCAATAACATAAAATGTAGTTTGAAAATGACGTATCTTTAAATCGCTAACATGTACAAAAATTATTAAAAATAATGCCAGTCAAAAGCAAAAAGTAAAAAGTTCTCTGTATGATAACACCAACAATCAAGAAACCCCAGTACCGTTAAAGCTCAAGAAAGACTGTGGATATGTGAAATCAAACATAGAAGAGGAGTGGTTAAGGTTAGGAAACTAAAACAACTGGCTGGAGTTTTGGTTAAAACAATGCTTTGAGTTTACATCTATGCTAGCTCCTTTGCGAGGCTGTATTCAGGCAGAGCAGTGCATGACAACATGCTCAAAATTAAAGTGATACAGTAACTGATGTTCACCAGATAATGTTGTTTACCATTTTCATCATTCTAGTTTAGCAAGTTTGTATGCCAACATTTCCACTAAACCCAAAGCACAACTGAAAAGTTCAGGGATCACCACAATTAAATTAGAGGAACTAGAGGAATAGGGTTTCATTCACGGGGAACCATTGATGTCTGTACAAAGTTTAACAGCAAGGCCACCTTGCTGTACACCTCATAATTCAATTCTGATTTAGATTCCTCTTCCAGGCGACGCTCTTTTTCGAAATCTGTGTCACTAGGGGAAACAACAACAACATGCTCCAAGCTAGCAACCTACATGCTGAAAATGGCAAGTTACCCGAACCTGCTCGCTAACAGTACAAACCCAAACAAGCTAGCAGCTCTTACCTTCTCATTTGCAGGGATTTAGCTATTTTGATACCAAGGCTCGCCTAACCACCCCTTTTCGCCAGGGCACTGGGAGACTATCCTTACCAAAACTCAAGAGATAGCCTAGCTTAGAACATGAATACAAGGAACACGTTTATGTCGGTTACATTTCACCATCCGTTTGGCCAAGTCTTACAAAATTCTTTCAGGCAAACAGGTTTTCAATTTCCAATTAGAGACTGTATTGAGATGTACTCTTTCAAGAGAGAACTGCAATGCATGTAGAATCTATTGTTTGCCAACCCCTAACCAACAATCAGACATTACCCTCCACAAAGCCATCCTGCTAGCACGGCTATAAAGATAATAATTGTTAGTCTTTGAAGGCATGCAAACTGCCAATCCATCCACCAACTCCATTCATTGTTGTCAATCATGCAATATGAACATAGCCTCTAGTAATAACAGTTTCAACTGGGTTGTGGTGCATGTTCAACATTATGTGTAAGTAATGTGTATAAGTGGTTTATTCATGTTTTTCCATTCAAGCATTCATGACTGTGCTTTAAAGACTGTCTCTGTAAGGAAGCTAATCAATAGAATTGTTGTCTAATGGTCTCCATCATCAATAATAGAGTGAGGCTGAGTATTTGGCCTGGACAATATTCAGCTTCTCAGAGAGCGTGGATCTGTTTATTAATATCACTGTGTATTTATTTCATCATACGACTTGGTGACTGTATCACTACCCAATGTAAATAACACACTAAAAAAGAATCCTAACAGTTCATATGTATGTAATGGATATCCAGACACACATACACTTAAAGGACAAAAAACACAACTTCATGTTCCTGGCCAGCTCAGCTCTTTGGCAAAATATCTGAGGATGGATTCTACTTTTAACTGGCGCTGTGCATACTTCTGGCAGGAAAATAGCTGCTTCAAAAACCGACCATCAGGGACTCATGACCATTAAAGAGGAAAGTCTAAAGCTGACTGGACCAAATTGTGGATGATTAACACTCTGTTGATTAACTACTTTAAGCACTTCAGTAGTCCCACATGTGTTCAAGGCAAACGCTTGGTGGCCACATTTTGCTGCTCTGCTTCATTAACCAAGCAGGATGGAAAAACACTCTTCAGTTAAAAAGATGTGTTGCCATTTGCATTGAAGGATATCCATTGTCTGGGTACATTCAAACCATGGATATATATATATATATATATATATATATTTCTTTATGTGGTGACTTTTACGTTTCTTTATGTTCAATTTTCAATTCTTTGTTGAGACAACGCTGTGTGCATGGTCTGGTTAGGTTTAGGCACAAACACTGCTGGAGATGTCCCAAGATCTCAAAAAACAGAGCAACAAACACAGCTGGAAATCCAGTGGTTTTTACACTTACAACTGTTAAAACACAGTCTCGAACTGCCGTCACTGGCTTGTCAGCATTCTCTCCTAAAACTCCACCACCATCCCCTCCACCTCCTGCTATGAAAGTCATATACATTCAATGTGAACCTGATGTGACATATATTGTAGAAATGTCAATATATTCCCAACTTGTCAAATACTGATGTTTTGGCATGGTGGCTGACCTGACCTACAGTACAATCCCACAGTGTAAGTATCTGACGAGTTTGGCATGAGACTCAAACTGGACCTTTAACTGTCAACAGTTTATCCTGGTGACTGGGCTGAGTGATTCTATGTATGTGGAAATGATTTCTTAAATTATTACCTTTGTGACTCATCATGTTCGTAATCTACTTGATAAGGCAACCATAATGAAATAAATGCAGGAAATGGGTTAAATGAAGAACCTGCTCTGACTGTTCAGGAAACAAGTGTCCAGATTTACAGTTACAAAACAACAACACCTCTGTTTTCTCTTCACAAAAACAGGAAATTCTCGCACAAAGCTTGCAAGCACACATTTCCCAGCCTCAGCATGATTCAAGCCATCTGATTCATGGAATCATCTGCGGCCGTGGTTGAGAGGGGTGATGTCACTGGACATATAATGCAGCCTCGGCATTTACAATACATTAATGGACTCGCTGAAAGCCTGAGATGGAGCGAGAGTCTCCTCAGTTGGAGTACCTCCTCCCATAAGTCAGTGGAGGACTGAATATGGTACTTAAACTGACAATACAACAGCAGCTTGAACATCACGTCTCAAAACACACGTTCACAGCCAAGCTTTGGTGTATTTTAACATTCTGTGAGGGACAAGACAATCTTTGGTATGCTGTAATAGAAAAACTGACAACAACAAACAGCAGAAAAACACCCTCCGATGCTGCACTGAGGTCTGCATTCGACAGCATGACAGTAAACACACATTTATCAACGCAGAAGGTGGAGAAAAGTGTTTTGTTCTGTTGACCGAGAAAGACAAAGAGAAATCTCATCTTTTCCTACTGCCAAAAGGGATTTAGTTGTTAGAACAGACATAATTATTGTTTTTGTCCAAAGGTGCAATTTCACAAAAAATGTGTTGAAAATGTTTTAACCTTTTAGCTCCCAACATCCTGACTACCAGACATAGCAAAGACTGCTGCTACTATGAAAAGTTACATAAATATAAACATGTAATGAGCATCAATTGATTAGACTGGCATCCTTTTGTCACTGCAGTCATTTAAAAAAAGAATTCCTGCAATAATTTTGACTGAACTACTGTATTCTGGAAAAATATTACTGATAGGGTCTATTACTTAGTCATTTTACGACCAATACTGGATTTTGGGGCCAATAAATATTGGGGAGTGAAACATTCCATATCGACATAGTGGCCAATACACACGCTTTTTTTTTTTTGCGATGATCCCTCAAATGTGGTTATCAAACACTTGGTACAAAAACACGTTATGACTGCAGGATATTTTACACTTCACGCCATCATCTTAAATGACACCAGTGCACTGAAACAGCAAACTTCTCTTAATGATTATATACCACCACAAACATCTTTTTCTGTACTATAATCTCCCAAAATAGTTTCATGTCATCATTTATAGGAAAAAAAATATATCCAATACCAACATATCTGTGATGGGCCAATAATATCGGCCAACTGATATATTGGTCAGGCTCCATTTTTAACATTTGGGTGGAACAAGCTCAAAAGTTGTGGGTGACAAAGTGTTAGGAGTAACACCTAAAAGCAGCAGCCGTCACATGAAGTTAACTTTTTGCATGGTTTTTCACACTTAGTTGCAGGTGTGAAACCTGTTATTACAGGTAAATTAAACTGGATGTACAGAGAACTAGTAAGTTCAACAAATAGGTTTCCATTCATGTGTATGTAGCTGATCCAAACCCTCCATCAATGATGTCAGAATCTCTCCTCGTGCTCTTTTCAGCATCTTCAAAGCCTTTCACTGAGCTGCACTTGATTTGAAGAAGCTCTCCTGCTGCCTGTATGCTTCAAGGACAGCCCACACTCACCACAGCAGCCACCACTGCACGGTTTAATTTGGAAATAACGCCTGGTGTCAGGTACAGACGAGCCGCATCCATGCGACCTTACGGTGTAACGGAGCTCAGCGGGAGCTCTGACCTCTGCTGTAACGCCATCTGCTTCAGGTCAGCCTGTGCATCATGGAAAATTAATCTCTCTATGTCTGACATAAAGGTTGAGGTGCTGCTGAATAACTTCACTAACATGTCAATTAGACCAAAACAAAAGTCTTAAAAATATGGAACTGAGGACAATTTGTGTTTTTTATTTTAATCAACAAGACCTTAGACCATCAGCTGTCTACCAAAGTATCTGTTGTCTTGAACACACACATTTAAAATGAATTAAATGGAATCCAGTGTAATATCAGTTTGATACACTCAACAGATGCTGGACTAACCTGTCACTGCTGGTAAACACTTCTTGTGACTTCCTCTTGAGGAAACGGCTTTCTTTTTGCCACCTTAGCATCACTGCACTTCCCAGAAGCCATCTTAGCAGTATTTACTGTCCTTGTTAATTAACATACCTCTGTGCCAGACTCCCTTTGAAAAAGTGCTCCAGTTAAAGTTGATAGCAGCCCTCTATTATCAGACGAGAATCCCCACAAGGATCCCACATACAATAGATTCTTTGTGTACTTCCATGGCCACTCCAAAAGCTGCTCTCCACCTTGCTAACCTACTTTACCCCCCATTATCAACTATTCCCACTGGCTCGTCTGACATCTTGAAAGCAAAAGCTTTAAATGTCTTCCCACACTGTGAAACATTACTATGCTCCTGAAAGAAATTCGTCTTAATAAAGCAATAAAGTGTCTTAACACCTGTTGTTGTGCTTTGTTGGTTGCATGTCAGCCTCCAACAACATCCCCGAACAACTTCAATGGTTCGTCAAAAACAATACATGGAAGCAACATGTTGTCACGAGCAGGACGTGGTCCAGGATGTGGCTTTCTGACACCAACTACCTGAAATGGCACAGCCAACAGCGGGCTCGTCCTCATGTGGAGGGGTGGAAACGCTCCGTCCACTCCCAGCGCGGCACCACCAAAATCCGTGATGGAGCCTGCGCACCACATTTTTCACGGTCACACAATGAACGAGCGGCTGAAACAAGCAGGCGGCTGTGAACATTCAGTCCTCCGTTCTTCCTCTTGTCCACCATCACGGAGGAAAAGTTTATTTACATCAAGGGCTTGGCGGCGCGCTCCGCTGACCCAGAAGCGGTGAGAGACATGTTCCTCTCCCTCTGTTTAAAACATGTTAGAAAAGGAAGCTTACCTTTGTACTGCAACGAGTGCGCGGTTCGTATTTTCACAGTTCCGCTAATGGACTCTCCAGGTCCGTAAACCACCTTGTTGTTGGTAAAAGTAATATCAAATTCTTGAAGCTTGCCCATGGCTCCGCTCCGCTCCGCTCCTCCGCCGCTCTGCGTCTCAAGGCAGTGAGGAGGCTACGCTGCGCTCTCACCTGCTGCCGCGAGCCCACCCCCCGCCCGCCCCAGAGACCAGTGACGTCACTTTGACTGCCCATTGAAAGTAATGGGGAGGGAGGATCAGCGATGCAGCCTGGGGATTATGGACTCTTATGATTTAGTTGCAGGATCGTTTGGGGTGAAATCCTCAGTCTTCTAAACTGGATGTAAAAACCGGCTTGTAACATTTTGTTGCAGCCCTCAAACTCTTCAGCATCACAGACGACACAAAAATCAGATAGAAATAAAGGAAATGGATTAAGCTGTCATTATTCTGAGTGAGTTAGATTTGATGGACTTCATTGAGGGACTTGAAGAATTGACTTTGTTGCACTGAATGTCTCCCACCCTTTACAGTTTTGCAATATGCTAATGGTTTTGTCTGTCTGTGAGGACTGTTGATCCCTCAGTTTATTTAAAGCAACATTATGTAACTTCTTTGCCTTAAATAGCAACTTCAAAATCATTTTTCTGGTCCAGTGTCTTGTAATAGGGTGAATTATAGGTTCCTTGGAATACTATCACGAGGACCTATCTTGGTCATCACATATCACCACCCTGGTTAAAAAAGCACAAAAATAAAGGCTCTACTTCCTATGGAAACTTACAAAGACTAAATTTCAGAGCAAGATTCTGGTCAACTTTTACAGAGGAGCAATAGAAAGCATTCAAACTCGAAACATCACAAGCTGGCATGGTTCATGCACGGTCCAGGACAGGAAGGCTCTGCAGCAAGAGATGCAAATCGCCCAGAACAACAAATCTGTGAAGTGAGATGACTGCACAGAGCCCAAAGGATACTAAAGGACAACATCCACCCCAGCCACGGTCTGTTCACCCTGCTGCCATCGGGCAAAAGATACAGAAGTATCTGCTGCCGTACCACCAGACTACAGAGCACCTTCATTCCCCAGGCTGTGAGGCTCCTCAATTCATCATCAACACTCCACAACTATGTAACTTCAGTGAGAGGGTAGGATCACAGCGTTACATACAAGTTTACTTCAACATACAAGTTTTGTTTGTAGTTGTTACAGACCTGGGATTTTTATTTATGACAGTGGTGTTGCACTCACAAAGTGGGGAGGGGGTGCAAAATTGCACAAAGTGCCAATTTCTACATAGTGTTGCTTTAAAAAGAGCTTGTAAAGGGGGATACAGAGCTCCAAATACCAGCTAAACCAAAGGAAGTGCATGCTACCGCTGCTACCTATTTCAAGATTACTATTTTTTTTAATCTTTTTGAAAATGTCAAAGAAAGGTCAATCAAAATGTAATCTTTGTCCTGTTATCTACTTAAAAGTTGGACATAACTCTATAGTATCTAATCTATCTAATAGTGGTTAATTGTACTGTATTACTCCTCAGCATACTGCAGGTTTCATACCTGACTGTACAGTACTTTGTGAAATAATGAAAGTAAGTTACTTTCTTTTTCTGAGAAATCGCATTAGGCACATTCTGCACTGACAATGATCGTTACAGATACATTTCCAGCCCTTGTTTGACTTGACTAACCTGCTGGGGGAGGCCCCATTCCTCCCACTTTCTGTACAATGTGTGCAGCTTTTTTGTGCTAGAATACTAGATCCAAGATTTCCTATGTAGTCATTTGATTAAACATCCATTAATTAAGGATTATGCGACATGTAAGCATAAAACGTAAATATAAGGTGTGTTAAAACTGGTCTTTGACCCCAACAAGATCCGAGCATATTATCAGTTGACATACTGACACAGAATTCCCAGCCTCCTGGGGAAGTTGGTAACCAAGCTTTGTTGAATGGGGAACTCTACGCATACAGCAGTCTCACTTTACATTATTGCAATAATAGCCCTCTTCAAAACAGGAACGCTGGCTTAACATAACTGTAGCATTTGCATGTAGACTGCCAGTGTAATACTTCTTAGTTGATGTTTAGAGCAATGTTTTTGCATTTAGACACTAGTCACAAGTCAAAAGAAAAAATCACTAAACTGTATTTTTTTATTAACAGGAAATGATACTGTCGGCTGTGAGTAGCTCGTTTATGTTCATTTTGCATTGTGGGACAAAAATGTCTATCAACACCACACCCAGAATATTAAGTCAGCTAGTACGAGCCCCATTGTGGCATTTTGTGGAAGACACTAACATAAATTAGCACGTTTCACAGAGCTTACATGGCTCACACTCCTCCCATCTCTGTGTACACTTCCTGTTTCTGACTGTACTTCCTGTCTGAATGTGCAGCATCAGCAGCTGGAGCAGATGTGACAGTTATAATGGTAATGATAGTGTTGCATTAAAAGGTCACAGTAAAAAAGCTCACAGTTTCCATCATGGAGCTTTAACATGCTGCATTTACCTGAGGACATGGAAATCAAACTCACAGAGACAGACATTACACTAATTATTTCTCCTCTCTCTCTGTCATCAGGTCACCAGGCTGCTAATATTCCTCGTAAATGCT
Source organism: Pagrus major (assembly GCF_040436345.1). Taxonomy (NCBI): domain Eukaryota; kingdom Metazoa; phylum Chordata; class Actinopteri; order Spariformes; family Sparidae; genus Pagrus; species Pagrus major. The sequence goes on from NC_133226.1 coordinate 7,181,604, forward strand.
CTGAGACAGATGTTTCCATGACGACAGACAAACACCACCGTTGCCAAGTTACTGCCTGTATCCATGGAAATCTGGTATGCGGTGGCATCTGATCTGGTCTAAAGAAATGCCTCCTTTTTTTGTTTACTCACGTTGCAAAAGCCTCCCCTCAAACAGCTTGGATAATGAGTCATTTTGACACCGCGAGGCTGAAAGTGAGAGGATTGTGTGTCGGGAAGTAACAGGATAAGATGCTAATGCCATATGTCAGATACACGAGCATCAGGCTGAGGAGGATCCATGCCAGTACTGAGAGTGTAGTGACTAGACAACCTAATCCATGCATTCTCTGCCTTCAGTCATTTTATGTGTTGTCCATTTTAAAGCATGTGTCACTCATTCATTCTCTAAGTGCTACACAGATGGCTCTGCTGTGTTGTGACACTGGCATTTTGTCAGGTGGTTCTGACAGATGAATTACAATTGTTTAAATGTACAGCCAAGGTGAGACACAGTGAGATGAGACTCATACTAGTGGCTCCACCTGGTGGACATTTGCCTGAAGCCATTTACACCTGTGACAGTACTGCAGTGGGTTTGGCCACATGATTGATGTCTGAAGTTATTTTCTTGGAATTATCTGATAGAATAACTGTGCCACACTGACAAACACTGTATACTGTAACCAAATAATGTGGCTGTCACAACTGGTGCTTTAGGTAACACATTCAGAATAATTTGTAATGTGGATATCATGACCAAATGATCAAAATGAGTCACTGTTGATTATGTTAAAACAATTAAAACATAGCCTTAAAAACTTGATAAAGACAATATTTAAAGTATATCTCAATACTAAAGGGGCACTATGTAGTTCTGAGAAGAAATTCAAACTCAGAATTTTAATATTAACAATATTGATGAGGAAATAATACAAACTTTTTCCATAAGTGAATAAACAAGCTATTCCCAGAGTAAAATAAAGTCCCCAGAACACTGTTTGAAGCTAGAAAGGTGGCAGGGTCCGCCACATATAAACAAAGTAAAACAGTATGAAACTGTGTTGTCAGTTTGTTTATTCGCTAGTTTGTTTAGGCATAAAAAGTCAGTCAGTGAAGGTCTTTCTCTTCTGATTAACATTTCTTCCCCAAATCCACATAGTGCACCTTTAAAATAATCAAATCACAGCCAGTATTTAATCCTGTATTGCAGTATTGATATTGTATTGATTTATTGCACAAATCTAGTTAATTCTGTTTTGATTTTGACTTATTTTAAAAATTTTCTCTGCCAATACAAACAAACAACACAGACAAATAGACAAGACAACAAACAAGTATAGCACCACTGACATTTTATTTCACTTCATCCAAACACATACCGTAAAATGCAATTATTACCATTTGAATGTAGCATAGGCTAAGATGCATGCAGGTTCAGACACAGTGTAAGAGTGAGTAACAGTATTTCCACTTCTGACAAAGCTGCTGTATATATATTCTATCAATTTCTCACTTGTAAGGACAGTTACTGAAATAACAGGAAACATTAAATCTACATTTCTTCATCTTGCACGGAGATGTTTTTCAAGTGTTCAGCTCAGGTGAACTCAGAGGTAAGATTAAGAACGGTTAATTATTTTCAGATTACTGTTTAGTCAATAAGATGTCAAAAAAACACAAAATACATTTAAGAAGCTGGAATCAGCAAAGGTTGAATAAATTATCAAAGTAGTCGGTAATTAATTTTCTTTGATCGACTAGTCAACTAATCGTTGCAGCTTTAATTTCCACACAGCAGGTTCCCTTCTCCTATTCGCTTTTTTCTTCATCTTCTGGATCAAGCAGGCAGGTGTTTGCGATGGCCTTCGTCACAGCGTACGGGTCGCAGTTTGCTGCAGGCCGGCGGTCCTCGAAGTAGCCTTTCTGTTCTTGGCCTACCTGGCGAGGGATGCGGATGCTGGCGCCTCGGTTGGCCACTCCGGCAGAGAATTCTTTGATGCTGGCAGTTTCATGGAGACCTGTGAGACGCCTGATGTTGTCCTGCCCTCCGTGTGGGTCATACACAGCGATATGCTCATCGTGTTTTTTGCTCAGCCTTTTGATGGCCTTCTCGATGTATCTGTAATCAGAGGAAAACATAGACAGTTGAGATATAGAGGGTTGGTGCAGTGACCATTGGTGGAGGAGTGTTGTCTGCTTACATACTAGAATGATGAGAGTTACAGAACTTCTAAAGACAGCCTACAAGCCTTCAAATGTAACCTGTGACTATAACCTGACACAGTCTGATTAAGTCTGCTGGATGTTTTTTGTCACTTGGAGGCAGCAGAAACAAGCTGTAAACACAGCACTGACATCACCTTTTAAAGGACCAGTATAGAAGATTTAGTGTCATCTAGCAGTGAGGTTGTAGATAGCAACCAAGAACGTGAAACACGCGAAAGGCCTAGAACCAGTGTTTGGTTTGTCTGTTCTGGGCTACTGTAGAAACATGGCGGTTCAATATGGCAGACTTCTTGGAAGATGACCCCTCCCTCTGTAGATATTAAAGGCTCATTCTAGAGTAACGAAAACACAGGCGATAATGTACTAATGAAAACTGAAAGGAGCATTATGTAGAAATTGGCATTTTGCGTGATTTGGCACCCCCCACAGTTTCTGAGTGCAACTCCACTGTCATAAATACAAATTCCAGACCTAATGTAGGTGCTAACTACAAACAAAACTTATTACATCCTAACATTGTTATGTGTTTAAAACGTGCATCTTGAATTGAATTACATCTTGATGTATGTAATGCTGTGATGCTACCCTCTCACTGAAGTTACAGAATAAACAAGTGATGGGGGGGATGGAGTGGCTGAGACACCATTCACCACCATATTACAAGACCCTGTACCATCAACATGATTTTGAAGCTGTTATTTTAAGGTAAAAAGTAACATAACGTTGCTTTTATTATTAAAGTTATATTCCACTTTTTCCTCTAAATTCTACACACAAGACTTTAAATTAATGTAGGGAATATTATTTCTCTGGCCAGGTCATGAATGTAAATGCAACATTCACTCTCCTTTTAGCTCTGTTTTTGGTCCCCACCAACTCCTGGTTCGCCAGCTATATGGTTGCTAACTTTGTCCGTTTTCTGTTTGGTTGTGGAAAGGTAGCATATAGTGCCATTTCTAGAGCTTTTTCGCCAAAAAGGCTGCCTGTTTTGCCTGTAAGATAAAACCAAAACAGTGATAATTCTCTGTGGGTCTGACAGTATATGAAACCTTTCACTTACATGTGATAAATTGTTCATATAAAAGTATTGGTTACAGCTGTTTTAAGTTACAGAATTTGCAGAAAATCTGTTAATGTAAGTTAGAAACACTTTTGTATTGTTTTATCTTCTACTTTTTGAGTATGTGAAACATTTTTAAAAAGCTCAAAATATGGTCTTGGTCTTTGTTGTGAAATTTTAGAGGAATTCTTAAAGGAATTTGTGTTCATCTGAAAAGTTACTGCAAAATGTAAAAAAAAAAATGTATATGTTACCATATATGCATGTACCATTTATGGTCAGAAAATAAACACTTAGAGGTCTCTTCATGTCACTGAGCATTTTCAAATTGTATTGTACTGAAATTATATTCTGCTCAGACTGAATCAAAAACAGCAATGTTGGTGAATCATATCAACACTTTAAAGTGAATTAGTCCATAGAGAGATTTGTGATCATACATTAGCACAATGTTTTAGCAACTCTGAGTGAGACAATTTTCCAGAACATTTATCTTTTTTTGATCAACTTTAGCCTGAAATACAGAACTCAAGGACTTAATCAACGGTAACATCTTCTTGGGTGTATTTCATTTCCTGAAGACAAGAGTATCAATACGAGCAGGATTTAATTTAAAAAACTAATTTGTACAATAATCAGTCCTAAATTAGTCAGGGTGTTTGCATTTACATTGATGAATTACTGTTGTTGCAAGTTTCAAAGGAACTGTTCACTCACATCAGTCCGTTCTCATTCCTCATCTCCTTGGTGCTGATATTTGTGTGGCAGCCAGCACCGTTCCAGTTGCCCGTCATTGGCTTGGGGTCCAGTGTTGCGACAACGCCAAAATCTTCACACACACGATGCAGCAGGAAGCGTGCAACCCATAGCTGGTCGCCCATCTCAATGCCCTCACAAGGACCCACCTGGAACTCCCACTGGAGTCAGAAGAAGCAACGGCAAAGAAAAGAGGCAAATAAGGACACCGTTGAGGGCCAAAATGCATAGTTGTGTCAACATGAAAGCGTTTTCTCTCCACTGTGACTTACAATAACGGTGGCACTTACCTGAGATGGCATCACTTCAGCATTGGTGCCATAGATTTGTATCCCTGCATACAGGCAGGCCTTGTAGTGGCACTCTACAATGTCCCGTCCATATGCATTCTGGGCCCCCACGCCACAGTAGTAAGGTCCTTAAAGTGGATGACATGATGGGAAGCTTGTTAAGGCAAAATACAGCCTGTACCAAAAAATTCATCACGTCTGTTAATTATTGACAATCGCAAAATATTTTCATTTTTATAGCACTCATAAAGGGTTTGTGAGTTGTTATTAATGGTTAGTTAAAAATGCACCTGGCGAGGCTTTAAGCCACGTGCTTGTGGCCCAATACACACTGGTTCAACCAATCATTTTTATATCATTTTATATTTAGTCTTTTCTCACTCTTTTACTCAACAGGAAGACCTGATATGTGATAAAGTATTTGTAAGGAAAACGTTAATTTAATAGTTCTTGTTCTGGATGCTCTGCAGCACTTGATCCAGATCATGGACCGGGAATTTCTCACAACCTTTCCCTCAAAGTGTCTAAACTGACCAGACCTTTGTTCTGTAGTATTTTGTATTTTGTTGGGATCTGTTCTTAACTGATGTCACATCCACTGAGCTACGTGTCACTGTTTTTGGCATTGCCAGGTGTTTTTAAGTTATATTTTTAATGTTTTTAATCCTACAATCGTAAGTGATCTTAGCGGTTTTATTGACTTTTTACCATTTTATCATGACTCTGCTGGTTTTACAAGTCATCCCTACTTCCCTCTTTAGCCCTTTTCACACAGAGATTCTGCATTATCGCCGCAACGAAGGCTCGCCTCTAAGTGATACAGAAAAGTCTTTGCTCTAAATTACATCACATAAGCGGCATCAGTAAATAGCCCCTTTCTGGCTTTCACTTGCGGAGACGGATGCTGTTTTTCCGGAGGAAAGTTTTCTGAAGTCTCAGTTGGAGGGATGACCGTCGTGGTGACTTTTCCTCAGTAAATTTGGTGATTTTTTTCCCCGATATAAGTTGCCAGAGACAGTAATCACAATAGTGTAAGGCGACAAAGACATGGTGAGTGACAGTTTTTTTCTTGGAATCACAATCATTTAATCATTGCCAGTCGACTGTGTGAGCCGCCTGGCTTCACTGGCGGGAAGAGAGGCTGTTTTTCGGGCGGAAGTGTGATGAAGAGCCTGTAGGACAGACAGGATGACAGCCAGTTTTCCACGTTTAAATTCTGTATTTTTTTTCATCACATAAGCTGCTGTAGACACTACCTGCCACCACATTAATGTTGTTTGGTCTTGTAACTTTTCTTTGTGACAACTTTGTTGAACTGTGGGACATTTCTCTCTTTTATTTTGGGTAATATCCAGTGAAGGATCTGTTTAGTAACCTCATCCCTGAATTTTTCTGCCTGAGTCACGCAGATAGATTTTAATAGGCAATGGTGGTTGTTAAAAAATGAAGATAACAACTCCCATGATCCTTCACTTCTTACGTCTTGTTTTGATTAAGAGACCCAAAGTGCATTTAAGTAATACTTACTGACAATCAACCATTATTTACAACTTATAAACCCTTTATAAACATGTCTTATCAAACAGCAGTAACTTTTATTCAATTTAAATTTCCACATGAATGAAGTGAACAAACAGGAGTGAAAAATGACTGCTGATTCACCTTGGGGTGCTGGGTATCCATTAACGGGCCAACTGTAAGGATGCCCATCTATTCCCAAGAGTGTGTACTCCTGCTCCATGCCAAACCAGATGCAGTGCTCTTTAACCTGCTCCATCACCTCGTTGCAGCTCTGTCGAAGGTTAGTTTCTAGTCGAGACAGAAAAACCATATCAGCTCGTTTGTCCTGAACTTCCTGAATGTTATTATGACAAACAGGACATGGCCATGGACAGAAATGTGAACTATGTACCTGCAGGTAAACGGTTGTATTTTAGGACCTCGCAGAGGACCAGTTTGTTTGGATCGAGTGTGAACGGATCCCTGAAGATGCGGACTGGTTTGAGGTACATGTCACTGTTGGAGCCTTCGGCCTGGTACGTGCTCGAGCCATCAAAGTTCCACTCGGGAATATCTGGCGAGAAAAAATGTACCCAAAAGATCATCATCAAAACATGCATGTGTAACTCCTCTATCATTACCTACTGACTGTGGACACTAGGGGTATACGTTTTGTCCCGTCTCATTGGTGCTTTATTCTATCATTACAATGTTTCATGACTTGGTTGTTCAATTTGTTCCCAATGTCTTCATATCATTGCTTTTTGTGTCTGTTTTTAGTATCCATTTTTAAAAATACAAATGTATGGGGGTGCTGTGGGATGCCAGTCAAAAGCATACAATTCAAGCTATGCAGCTTTATTGTATGGAAGTATTTATTGAGTTCATGTTAGTCATGGGTGTCACATGGGGGCGAGGGGAAGTGTGTCAGTCATGCTGAAGGAGACAAAGATTTAAAAGTGTTGAACTTAACATGACTGTGAGTTTAATTCACTTTTTTGGGGGGAGTCATTATGACCCTGGTTGGTTTTACAATATAAAAATAACACAAATTACTAATAACACTTATAACTTGAAATAACTGCAAACTAAATTACAAATTTACGGCAGCATATTTCTACCACAGCTGAAATAATAGCACAATAAGCTTCCCAACTTTCCTGTAGCTGTCCTAAAATAATCAAATCTGATTTCAGATGATATTAAGAAATAAGTTAACATTTTGCAATGATGGCTTATTCTCAGCAGTCCCTCTGTGTTAAACATTTTGTTAGGATGAAGGTTAAACAAACTTATCACATGCATATTTTACCTTTATCATGATATGAAAAGTGTAAGAGGTATAGAAATAAAGGGTTAAAATGACTCTGTATTTGGCAGTTAACTAAAATGTTTCATTTTAAACCAACTGCTACTCATCCCAAAAGCAATAAACCGAAAACAAAAGAGGCAGTTTACCTTCTAGGCTTTTTGGCTCACTGTCCAGGGTTCGGGTCTTGTTGCGAAGTCCCTCTCCAGTGCCGTCGATCCAGATGTATGTGACCTGGCACTTCCCCCCCTGAGGCAGGCTCATGTACTGTTGGCGCACAGCCTTGTTGAGGCTGGAGCTGCATGATACCGATGCCATGCTCACCTTTAATCAGAGAGGCAGAATATAATGCAAAGATAATTTTTTTTTTTAATACATTATGTGACACGTCAGCTCTACAAGATTTTCTATTCATTCACCTGCACAAGGACAGACTCCTACTAAGGGTCACTAGTCCAACTTTCTACTTTATTTTATTTTTTTTCCTTTGTCAGCTGGATTTATGTTTGGTCAGGACAGAAACCTGCAGGACTTGAAAAACATGTACAAAGAAAGATTTTTTCAGTCACAAACACAAGAAAGCAACAGGTCAGAAACACAAACACACTGAGAGCAGCAGTGAATGTTGCAGTGTTGTAAGAAGTATCCAAAAGTCATACTTAAGTGTTAAAATTCTACTATACTAAGGTGAAACTTTGTTCTCTATTTTTAATATGATTGCAGAAAAAAAGTATTATCTAACCTGAAAAGTCACTTGTCACTAAAGTTGTCAAATAAATGTAGTGAGTAAAAGTACAATATTTGCCTCCAAATTGTAATGGAGTGAAAGTAGCAGACAATCAAAATACTCAAGTAAAGTATAAATACTTCAACATTGTACAATACATGAGTAAATTTACTAAGTTACATTCCATCACATGAATGTTGTCATACTGTGCTGAGTCCTGCACTGTTGTGATGCTCACAGACAGACTGACAGAAATATAAACTCCTGGCAGAATAATACATGAAAAAATACTTGAAGTCACTTGTGTTTTAGTTCCCGCTTCAAAAGGAGTTACCAAGAAAACATTTTTCCATGATGACACTCACACACTGAACACATTGATGGGAATGGTAATGAACACCTGATGAGGCTCTGACTCACTGCAGATGTAATTTTCACTTGTGCGCACAATGTCAGTTAATTGTACTAAAGTGAGTCAAACATATTACTCTACTTCTGTATTATTTACTTTAAACAAAGCACACATCTATGGAGTTTTTCCATTTGCACCATCATCAATTCTAAGTGATTTTGTTATCATATCTTTATCATATTACAATATTATCTTTTTTTATTCCATATACGTTCACAGAAACAAAAAACTGAAAAAATACAAATTGTAATTTTTTTGTGTCAATCTTTGTTTTACTTTTGTTCATTTAACAATGTAATTTTTTAATCCTACTAATGTGTTTTACAAACTGTTAGTCCAGACAGCTCAAAGTTAAAGAATGAGCAAAGCTGTCCATCTAATTGCATCAGACCCTGCATCACTTTTGATCACAAGAGATTTGATCCATAGATAACTCAGACTAGAAGCTGTATTTATCAGATTACACACTGCTGTGTTACAGAATAAAGATATATATATAAGACATAGATAAATACTCACTGTCTTACAGATGACTTCAAGTGCAACCGACAAGACAACTCAGTGTGTGTTCTGTCCAAACCTGTTTGGTGTATTTAACTGGAATGCAAATTACCACGCTGCTGACACAGGGTCACGTGTCCTGAACGTAACAGGACATCCAATGGCTTTCGGTTATGTAACTGCAGGTGTGTGTTTGATTTTTGTTTCCATTACATAGAGCATGATGTTTTCATTTGACAAAATCTAATCCTCAAGCAAAAAACAAATCTGTGACAATTTTTGACAAACGACTTGCTTCTCTCTGTTTAGAAAAAAAAAATTCATGCAGTCAACGTGTTACATTTCAATTACCCTCAACAATCAGCCCTCCGTCCTCTATATGTTAAAACAGAAAAACAAACAAAAAACAATAAATCAGTTAAATTGCACGGTCATAGCTGAGATGGACATAAACTCCCATGAGAAATAGTAATGAACACCCACCTGTGCCAGAGAGGCCATCTGCTGATAGTGTCTGACTGCTGTTTGCTGAGCTGGGAGTCGTGCGGCTCAGTGAACACAATTAGAGACCAGAGGCTGCTCATACGTTCACTTTCCGTCAGGTTAGCTGTCCTGAGATCAGGCAGGAGGGCAGAAATTCAACAACTCCTACAGAAACGGCACCGGTCACATGGGACGCTGTGATGGTGTGTTTAAGTGCGCACACAGCTGGGCCACACAGGGCCTCCAGGGGCCCCTAAACAACCAAATGACAAAGTGCTGCTGCTGTATCCAGAAACATGAACCTTTGAAGAACTGACAATAATTGGATTCTTGTTTTAACTGGATAAGAAGTACATTCTGAAGGGTTTCTAGAAAGCTCTACAGAATGTCTGACCTTATTTTCTTAATGTATTTGAGCCATGCTATAGGTGTAGCTCTATGGAGTCACTGTCAGTCTGTTGGTTGGTCCCCGACTTTGGCCCAGAGTTAGATATTGCAACAACATTCTGACTGAGTTGAAGAGTAAGTAGCCTAAACTTCAAAATATTTGAAAACTGGCAATCCCAAAAACTGGAAATATGGGTATTCACTTGATGTAAAAAAACAGTTTTGGGGGATAAGACATATTGTCCAATGGAATTAGACAAAAATGTTTATTAACTGTGCAAAGTTTTCAACAATAGATTTAAAGTTTGGTACGACTGACAGCTGCATACTGCTTAAAATGTATTTTAAGTTTTCTCAAAATTGAGGTAATGAGGTTCTGTGACTAAAATAGGATTATAACAAAATTAGATTCAGTATGAAATGTCACATTCGTACTCCACTGAAAGCTGTTGCTCAGTGTTGTTTGTGTTATTGAAAACTGAAGATATACTGTATTTAGTGAGAGCACAAGCAAGGATAAGCTTTTGGTTCATGAAGTTCAGAGCATGAATACAAAATTCTGTGTAGTGTGGGTGTGTGTGTCACGGTAGATGAGCGCGGTATCAGTGGGAGAGTTCATTAACGCACAACATAAAAGCAGATCAAACACTTGGATGAGGTCTGTGGGTAGCATGTTGGGTATAGAATTGTGAACATTTGAGGACTGGAGTGACTGGATGAACAGGATACACATCAGCAACACCCTCTGTTCCCTCCCTTAGATAACTGTAATTGAAGTAATCAACAGCACTTTATGTGATGCATGGAATTTCTTTTTAGACGTCACAAACTCTTTGAGTCACAGTCGTCGAGAACAATAAACTTGTCATGCAACATGCCTGGACTGCAATCCAGTGCAACTGCAAGAGGTGAGTCCAAGAGAGTCAAAGTGACACCAACCCTTTATGGAAATATGAGTACAAAAGAAACAGGATACTCTTCTGCACCCGGACGTTACATGGTATAATATGTAAAATGCGAATCTCCCCTCTGTTTGCTGCCTTTACATAAACATCACCCATGCTAGCAAAGAGGTCAGACCAGTTTGTTTGGTCCGAACTAAAATATCTCAACAGTTATCAGATTTATTTATGATAAATGATTTGTGCACACATTCGTGGTCCACAGGCAACTCATCCTGATGACTTCGGTGATCGCCTGACTTTTAACTCTGCGGCCACCAGCAGGCCGAGCCATTAATAAGCTCTAAAGTCAGATATCTTGACGGAAGCTTGACTTTTGATCTATAACCATACGGTGGCCCTAAGGGTCACAAAACACATTTCAGAAATCACAATGACATTTTTAGAAAACACAACATTTCACAAAACCCAAGTTGTGTCACCCTCAGGGCCTCTGTAACAGCAGCTTCTTCACCAGGTCAGAATTGCGGCTTGTCTAATTATTTGGTTCATGACCAAATACCAATAAAACAGATGACATGCCTGTCAGCCTCAGCTGTACTTGGAGTGTAGTGCAATTAGCAGATGCTGGCATATCTTGACTTATCTTTTGGTATCTTGTGGCCTGTTGCAGTGTGTTCAAGTGCAGCTTGACAAGACACAGGTGACGAGGTGATGCAACATTCCGTCTTCATTGCTACTGGTTATTTCAGTCAGTCTGGTGTGTCAGGGTCCTTAAATGACTCTAATATCTGAGCTAATATACAGAATAATTTACATGTTGTCTTCCCTGTGTTACTCAGTCTGACATAGTGTTCATTATACCTGTCCCTTTTTTTGGAAATTGAGGTTCATCATGTCCATCAACTCAAAAAAAGATTTGGATTGGCTGGAGTGGTTTCTGGCTCTTTTTATGGCCTTTTTTTTTTATTTATTTGATAGTTGACTGCTCTGACAGACAGAGAACATACAAGGAAAATGTCAAAGGTCAAACTGGGAACATGGTGCTAACACGGTGCATCTCAGACAGATAATAACTGAAGGGAAGGGCTGATCCTCCTGTTTTAGCAACATAACCGAACAAAAAAACTGTACTTGAAACAAAGTTTGAGAAACGTGGAGCCCAACAGTAAACAGTTTGACAGACGCTAAGATACTGATCTGATGACGGTCATGAAGCTCACTAGACTGACACGCAGTGCCTTGTATTTTTGAATAAAAATGCTGCATTTTTGGCCCTTTCTTCAATCTTATCCTCTCAGCAGTTTGGCCCTCTGCATCTTGATTTATATCAGACTTAAAATCCTTTTGGTAAAGATGCTAAATGGCTCATATGTTACAGAAATAACCACAGTAATAAACTGTTCAAATGCCCAAATGTGCGATTGAGATGGCGAGGCAAGGTGGACTGGATCAGGCCTGCAGACAACAAGTTCACACTCAGAAGCCACTTGGAGATGAAGTCAAAGTTATTCTTCAACAAGTGTCCCTCCATGTCCAGCTTCTGTCTTCATCAGGCTTTTCTCACAATGCGTCCGCTCTTCCTCAGGTCCCTCCCTCCTCTGTTGCTCCTGACCGAATGGATGCTTGACCTCCAGGCACCTTGACACACCCGGGCGCTGAGGAGGAAGAACCCATGATTACATGATTAGAGACTGTGCTACAAACCACATGACTTCTGTTCATAACATTACAAAGTTGAGTCACTTTTCCTGCAATCGACCAACATCCGACTTTTATTCTGAGCAATTAAGGTGTGACTTCATAATTGGTTTATCAGGAGGTTAGTTTTTAAAATGTCAGTGAAACAATGGTGAATAAAAAAGTTCAAAGCAATGTCTCAAAATTGACAGCCCGCTGCAGAAACCCACACCCTCATTTACCCTGAGGCAGCGTCAATTACTGTAAGGTCAAAGAAGATTTCAGGAATGCTGCCTGAGGTGCACTTTTCCAACCCCGTCTACATTCCTTCATACCAACCTGGGTTATTTTTAAATTGGCTTCAATAAAGGGAAGTAACTAACAATGTCCTGGAGCAAAAAGCCAGCTGCTTAAAGAAATAGTTTTCCCAAATTGATGTGGAAGAACTTGACTGGACTGGACAGAGCCCTGACCTAAACCCCATCCAACACCTGGAGGATGAACTGAACACTGACTGCGAGCCAGGTCTCACTCATGCAGTTTCCCTGAGTCTCTGAAACCTTTTTTAAATGTTAAGAATCACATGTTTTCTCAAATTGATTTTCAAATGTATCAATAGTCGAGCCCCAGAGCCTCTTTACGGATATATACAAAGACAAGACAGTGAGAGAGTAACCAGGAGCACTGTGAGAGGCAACTGTAAAATATCACATCGTGGATCTAAATTTGCACAGTCAGCTTTGTCCTTTAAAGGCTGTCATCTCTGGAACATATTACCAACTGAAATCAAACTAATTCCACATGTACAATCTTTTGTAACAAAGATTAAGTGCTGGCTAAAAGCCAACCAAAACTGGTTTTAGCACATTGTACTCTGATGAAGGGTGTGTGTGCTGATGTAATTAGATGTGTGATGATGTAGTGTGGTATGTGTGTTTTGGTATGTGTGTTTTATGGGACTGTGGTTTTATGATACAGACCACAACGTTATGTTTCAATTATGTTTTTCATGTAAAAGCACAGCTAGGGACAAGAGTTGAAAATTAGCAACAGCTATAAACTCTCTGTGCAGCAGATCAGTTACATTCTGTGTATTGGAACTATGTTCAACTGCATCGTCCCTATTAAATAAAATTCAAATAAATAAATAAATAACCTAACACCTCTACCTAAATATGAATGTACTAAAACACAAAGTGATTAACACATAGTTGACTAAAGTGTAGGACTGGAGTTTTGAACCTCAAAACCTTTGGAGTGCAAAATGTAAGGATTGTGCATAACTGTTAAAAACGTTCCAAATACTTGGTCAGTTTTTGTTAACATTTCTGAATTTAAATCCTAAATTTGTTAATTTAGTATTCCAACTCTTAGATAAAGTATTCTATTTCAAAGTTGACTTGATGGCTTTTGCTGGAGGAGCTTTTGTATACTACACAATTACTAAACATGTTCTCTATAAACTGATAAATCTACAAGTTGTAAAGTTAGAGTTAGAATAGTTTGTAACTAAAGTCGGCCTGTAAAGACGGACCAGTGAGTAGATTGAGCCTCCATGTACGGCATTATGACGTTTAAAGTGTGTGACAACCTCTGTAGACTTATTGAGGAACTGCTTTATAATTGAATAGTGGGACATTTAATGATGTATTTAATGCCGTAGAGAACAAAACTTGTAAATATCTTAATCACAGACCTTATTTCAGGCATTAAACTGAAAAACCATTCAAAAAACTCAATGGCTTTGAGACGAGGGAACCGGAAGTGTGAACATGCTAACTGATTTCTAGGTTTTAGGACTCATTATCACTCACAGTACTACTGTGTACACACTGCTACTCTTCAGTGTGTAAGAGGCCTTTTCCTTGGCAGATTTTCTTGAATAGCAGGAAAAGCACAGGTGAAACACACTTTGTCAATAATGGCACACATCCATCAAGAGTCTCGTCAGTCATGACAGACAGCAGGCACAATACCAGTTTAAGCTTTGTTTTCTGATTATCTACTGTATGTTATTTTTTATTGATTGCTCCATAATTTACACACAATTAAATTTTATTCATCAGATTGTAGACTATACTTGCTCCTGACAGACATGAGTTATTATTAAACAATAAAGGGCTAATGAATCTACAGCAGGATCCCTTTAACCAGATCAAAAGTGAAAGGGAAGTTTCTGAACTTTCACTTGAAATATTCTTGAGGATAAAAATCCTATTACCCAGATGTACAGCCTACATGTAACCTTATAATGCCTAATTCATTCATTTCAATCAGAGGACCATCTGACCACTTTAACTTAATTCACAGTAATTGTCTTTTCAATTTCATTTTGCTGACCTTTACGAGAGCATCTGCTGTTGATCTGAGCACTTTCCCTTTAGCATGAATTTATGCTTCACAATAGGAGTTCATGAGGAAAACAAGTCAGTGCTGTTGCTGAGAAATTGTTTGAGTAAAAAGTCTAATTCCACAACATAAATGTAGATGATGATTATTCCCCAATTCATGTCCACAGTGGAGTTTAATGATTTCCTTTATAGCACTTTAAATAGCCTAAGGGGAATGGTGGGTGGTTCAGTTTACAAGTAGGCATTTAGTGTATGCTACACAACTGAAAAAAAGGTAACTTGAATACCACTGAATAATATTTGAATTAAGAAATCAAGTTGGAGTCAAAGCTGAAAAGTCTAAATAAATTGGTATTACGGTAACTGCCAAATCCTGTGTTGAATCAACATGATTCTTTTAAACAATCTAATGTGAATTGAATGTTTTGGTTTGACAAACAAAAAGTAATTGAGAAAAAAAGGAAAGTGATGTCACATGGCCTCATTCTGATCATGTGGGGCGCATGTACACTTAAAGATGAAGTCAGTTCAAAGGGCTGTTTCTTTCAGTGAGCTGAGGGTAGAACAAATCCAATGAGAGGTTTCAAACAGGTCAAAGTATGAGGCTACCATGCAAGTTTCTCTACATCCCAGGAATTTAACATCTTCAGAGGTGTTGATACAGATACAGTCTGGACTCATTAAGAAAAATGACCATCTGTTCATTTTTTATGGTGCAGTACTGACATTGTGCAGACCTTATAGATACAAGGTGTATAGGTATGGGATTTTCAATGTAAATAAAATGTTAAATCTCAATATTTCTGTCAGACACACGCACGCACGCACGCACACACACGCACACACACCTGGAGCGCAGCAGCGGTCCAGCTGTTGGTTTGCGGGGCTTGGCGCTCTGTCTCCGGTACTGCATCCAGCCGCACACCAGCTCGTGCGCGATCATCACGTACAGCAGGAAGATGAGCACGGCGGGATCCATTCAGCCGCACGCGCCGCTGGATGAGACCCCGGTGGCGCGAATAAAAACGGTCCAGATGAGGGTGCACAGCTCCGGGCCGGCGGTCTGCTGCAGGATGCGTGATGATCGCTGACGATGATGATGATGAGGATGATGAGGATGAGGAGAGGAGAAGAGGGTCCTCGTGCCCAAGTTGCCCCGCGTTTAACTTTAAGCGCTCAGGTCGCGAGACACAAACGGCCGCTGCGGTGATCGCCCGCACTCCACCCATGACACCGCAACATCCTCCAAAATAATCCGTTCATCCGCGTGAAACCGGTGATTCTCTGTTTGTCTCCCTGACAGCAGCTGAGAGTCACGGTGACAGCAGCTGAGAGGGGACACCGGAGGATGTTGCCGTAGAGACGCGACCGTTGCTAAGGACAGGATGTCGTCATCCCCTCTTCCTAAAGATGAACGGAGGATCTGACCATCACATGCAGGGAGCAATCAAGAGCAAGAGCTACCATTCACTCTTTTATCTGACAGCATAACACGTGTCGGCATTGATCTATTTAAATAATATGCAGCCAGTCCAACACAGAACTCCTAGCTTTAGCTAATGTGCAGCACTTGTTCCTGGTTAGGGCTTTACAGGGATAAAACCCATAATACAACACTGTCATACAGGCAAAGAGACTGACAATAACACACACAAGACAAACAACTGTAAAACTTTGAAATAAACATACAAATCATAAAAGTAGCCCATGCTTAAAGGAGCGCTATGTAGGTTTGGAGAAGAAATTCAAACTCAGAATTTTAATATTTACAATATTAATGAGGTAATGATACAAACTCAGAGATATTTACTTTTCTGTAACTGACTGTGGAGGGGGCGTGGTGCATCGGCTGCAGGAGAGAGGTGTGGGGAGGGCTCAGGAGAGCAGCGCCAGGTGAGAGTGATTGGCACACCGGTTTCCTGTTGAGCTAATCACTCTCTCCTTTAAAACACAGTAGCGTGCTGGACCTGGGGAGAGAGACGAGTGAGCCACACAGGGACGGATGCTCCTGGCGGTCGGCAGCAACGGACGCCTGTGATCGACCCCGAGAGAGCTATTGTGTGGCCCGAGTATTGAAAAATAAAAAGAACATAAAAATCATCACTCCGTGTGTCTGTTCCTGTCGAGAAACCCACAGTGGCATCAGACTACGCCACATTGGCGCCCAACGTGATTCGGCAGGCGAACGCAGAGACGGGGGATGACGGAACCGCAGCAACCAATCATGGCGCTGGCGCAGATGCTGGCAGAAGTAGCGGCCATGAACCGAGACCAGGCCGTGCTCAGCAGGCAGCAGCTGGCAGCACTTCAGGGCCAGGCCGAAAAACAGACCCAGCTGTTAGAGGTGATGGTGAACCGGGCGGGGGCAGCGGCACCGGCCCCCTCGCTCGTTGGGTTGGCACTCCATAAAATGTCGGAGCAGGACGACCCACAGACATTTCTGGGGATGTTTGAGGAGACGGCGAAGGCATGCGGCTGGCCGGAGGCGGAGTGGGCCGTGCGACTGCTTCCCCTTCTGTCGGGGGACGCTCAAACTGCGGCGCTCGGCCTGCCTGCCCCCTCCCGACAGTACGCGAACATAAAGAGGGCCATCCTGGACCGACTGGGATTCTCCCCGGAGGACCATCGCCGCAGGTTTCGGGGAGCCAGGCTCGGACCCGCAGAGCGGCCGTTTGTCTTCGCGCAGCAGCTGAAGGACGCGGCAACGCGATGGCTGCAGCCCGGGGATTCCGCCGGCGAGGTCCGGCTGGTAGACCAGATCGTCCTGGAGCAGTTCACGGAGGGGCTTCCAGCTGCCACCTCGGACTGGGTGCACTGCCACCGCCCGGTGGACCTGACAACGGCCATCACACTGGCGGAGGACCATCTGGCCGTGCTCTCCAGAGCCCGGGCACAGGAGGATCGGCCAGCCGCTCCCGCCCGTCCCACGCCGGCACCCCGGAGAAGACCTGCGCCCGACACACACACACACACGCACACACCCGCTCGACCCTCTCCTCCTCCCCGATCTAATCCCCCTTCCCCTCTTTTTCCTTCCCAGGTTCCAGCCGCTACAGGGGCTGCTCTCAGCCCACAGAGGGTTCCTCAGGCGGCAGGGCAGGAGTGCTGGAGGTGTGGACAGCCCGGACACTTCCGCCGTGAATGCCCACTCATGGAGGTCGGTCAAGTGATTCGGGTTGTCGGCCCTCCAGCACCCTCCCCCGGTCCAGGAGGGACGTACAGCGTTCCGGTAAGGATTCAGGGGGGTACATATCAGGCGATGGTGGACTCGGGCTGCATGCAGTCTATAGTTCGCCAGAGTCTGATTCGACCCGGGGCTCTGATAGAGGCTGGATGGGTGGATATTAGGTGTGTGCATGGGGATATTCACAGATACCCTGTAGTACCAGTGGAAATTCGGTTTAAGGGTAAAAAGCATAGTATAAAGGCTGCGGTTAGCTCCCGCCTAACGCACCCCCTGATTCTGGGTACTGATTGGCCGGGGTTTGATAAGTTAGTGGGGCAGTGTGTGGGGGTGCGCTCACGGCCGACAGGGACATGGGATATGTGCGCTGTGCTCAGCGGTGACGCGAGGTTGTCCGACACTGCAGACGGGGAGGGGGAGCCAGCGGAGCCTTCTCAGGAGGCTCCGCAGGTTCCTGTGTTTGACTCCATGGAAGATTTTCCACTCGAGCAGTCTCGTGATGATACTCTACGCTTTGCCTTCGACCAAGTGATAAAAATTGATGGTCACACGGTGCGCCCTGACACAGCGTTAACATATCCGCACTTTTCTTTACGTAGGGACAGACTTTACAGAGTGAGCCGTGACACTCAGACAGGAGAAATAATGACCCAGTTGTTGGTACCGAAAAGCCGCCGGGAAATGGTCTTCCAGGCGGCTCATTATAACCCGATGGCTGGACATATGGGGTGTGAAAAGACACTGAACCGTGTAATGGCCCGATTCTATTGGCCTGGTATTTGGGCGGACGTGCGCCGCTGGTGTGCGTCTTGTCCCGAATGCCAGTTGGTTAACCAACCGGCCACCCCGAGAGCGCCTTTGCGCCCATTACCACTGATTGAGGTCCCTTTTGACCGTATTGGGATGGACCTCATCGGGCCATTTCACCGGAGTGCACGTGGATATCGCTTTGTGTTAGTTCTTGTGGATTACGCAACACGATATCCAGAGGCAGTGCCGCTGCGCACCATCTCTGCAAAGAGTGTGGCGCAGGCGCTGGTTCAAGTTATCTCCCGAGTCGGGATCCCGAAAGAGATCCTGACTGACCAAGGCACCCAATTTATGTCACGAACACTGAGAGAACTGTACGGATTATTGGGCATCAAGTCAATTCGGACCAGTGTTTACCACCCTCAAACTGACGGCCTCGTTGAGCGCCTGAATAAGACGTTGAAGTCCATGATCCGTAAATTTGTTCACGATGATAGTAGCAATTGGGATAAGTGGCTAGATCCTCTGTTGTTTGCAGTACGCGAGGTACCCCAGGCCTCCACGGGATTTTCTCCCTTTGAACTGCTGTTTGGCAGGAGACCACGCGGGGTTTTGGACCTGGTTAAAGAAAGCTGGGAGGAAGGTCCAAGCCCCAGTAAAAACGAAGTTCAATACGTCCTGGACCTGAGAGCAAAACTCCACACACTAGGACAGTTATCACGTGAGAATTTGCTCCGGGCCCAGGAACGTCAGCAGCGGCTGTACAACAGAGGATCTAGGTTAAGACAATTCTCACCGGGAGATAAAGTGCTTGTATTGCTCCCATCTTCCAACTCCAAATTACTCGCCAAGTGGCAAGGGCCCTTTGTGGTCACACGGCGAGTGGGTGAGGTTGACTATGAGCTTGTGCGATCTGACCGGGGAGGGGCTACACAGATTTATCACCTCAACCTCCTTAAAGCTTGGAGAGAGGCGGAGTCTGTTTCCCTGGTGACGGCAGTGGCAGAGAGAGATGAGTTGGGGCCGGAGGTACCAAAATCGACCAATCCTGCCTCGCTCCTATGTGAAAACCATCTCTCGCCGTCCCAGAGAGCAGACATTGCCAGGTTGCAGCAGCGTTACGCTGATGTGTTCTCCCCCCTGCCAGGACGCACAAGCCTTATTCAACACCACGTGCAGACTCACCCGGGCGTGACAGTGCGTTCACGGCCCTATCGTTTGCCTGAACACAAGAGAAAAGTGGTCCAGGCAGAATTGAAAGCCATGTTGGAGATGGGGGTTATAGAAGAGTCCAACAGTGCCTGGTGTAGCCCCATCGTTCTTGTAACCAAGAAAGATGGGTCTATCCGGTTCTGTGTGGACTATCGCAAGGGGAATGATGTTTCACGGTTTGACGCTTATCCTATGCCCCGGGTCGACGAACTCCTGGACCGCCTGGGCACTGCTCGTTTTTTCACGACGCTGGATTTGACCAAAGGCTACTGGCAGATTCCCTTATCTCCAGAGTCTAAGGAGAAAACGGCCTTCTCCACTCCGTACGGTTTGTACCAATTTGTTACACTTCCATTCGGGTTGTTCGGGGCCCCAGCCACGTTTCAACGCCTCATGGACCGGGTGCTGCGTCCACATGCTGTATATGCTGCCGCCTACCTGGATGACGTCATCATCCATAGTAACACCTGGGCGGAGCATGTGCAGCAGGTGGCCGCGGTGCTCGAGTCACTGAGGCAGGCGGGGCTCACGGCCAACCCGAAGAAGTGTGCAGTTGGACGGAGGGAGGTACGGTATCTGGGGTACCACTTGGGCGGCGGGCAGGTGCGTCCTCAGGTAGATAAGACAGCAGCGATTGCAGCCTGCCCAAGGCCCAAGACCAAAAAAGAGGTGCGGCGGTTTTTGGGGCTGGCCGGCTATTACCGGCGATTTATTCCCAACTTCGCGGAGCTGACCAGCCCCTTGACTGACCTCACCCGAAAGGGTGCCTCAGATCCGGTCCAGTGGACGGAGCAGTGCCAAGTGTCGTTTGAGAGGGTTAAGCAGGCCCTCTGTGGGGAGCCTCTTCTCCACACACCTGACTTCTCTCTCCCTTTTGTCCTGCAGACTGATGCGTCGGGCAGAGGGCTGGGGGCCGTTCTGTCCCAGCAGGTGCGGGGCTTCGACCGCCCAGTGCTGTACATCAGCCGCAAGCTGTCCGAGAGGGAGGCCAGGTACAGCACGGTGGAGAGGGAGTGCCTGGCCATCCGGTGGGCGGTCGATGCTCTGCGGTACTACCTGCTGGGGCGCCCATTCACCCTCTGCTCGGACCACGCTCCCCTCCAGTGGCTCCACCGCATGAAGGATGCCAACGCCCGGATCACCCGGTGGTATCTGGCTCTGCAGCCGTTTAAGTTCACGGTGATCCATAGGCCGGGGGTGCAGATGGCTGTGGCCGACTTCCTTTCCCGCTCTCATGAGGAGGGGGGGGGGGGGAGTGGGTTAGGCCGGACGGCTCCCCGGCCTAAGTCGGGCGGTGGAGGTATGTGGAGGGGGCGTGGTGCATCGGCTGCAGGAGAGAGGTGTGGGGAGGGCTCAGGAGAGCAGCGCCAGGTGAGAGTGATTGGCACACCGGTTTCCTGTTGAGCTAATCACTCTCTCCTTTAAAACACAGTAGCGTGCTGGACCTGGGGAGAGAGACGAGTGAGCCACACAGGGACGGATGCTCCTGGCGGTCGGCAGCAACGGACGCCTGTGATCGACCCCGAGAGAGCTATTGTGTGGCCCGAGTATTGAAAAATAAAAAGAACATAAAAATCATCACTCCGTGTGTCTGTTCCTGTCGAGAAACCCACAGTGGCATCAGACTACGCCACACTGACTAAACAAGCTGTTCTCAGAGAAAAATAAGGTCCCCAGAACCCTGTTTGAAGCTAGAAAGGAGGCAGGGTCCGCCAAATATAAACAAAGTAAAACAGTATGAAGTTGTGTTGTCCTTTAAGGTCAGTTTGTTTACTCAGTTTATTCAGTCATGAAAACAAAGATGAAATCAAACAAAGATGCACGTCTCATGGTGACTGAATGCAGGATGTATCATGGAGTCCTGTTGCCCACCATGGACAAATAATGAAGTTACTATGACCTCATGTGATTGTTACAGACTTAAAGGTTCAGTATGTAAGAATTTGCCACATGTTGATTCATACTCCTAACAAACAGGGGGCAGCATATCACCAGACTAACTGCTAACTGCTGCTGACTGTGTTCATGTTTAGACATCCGTGACTGTAGCTACTGTGAGCTTGTTAGCTCAGTTAGCTGTAAAGCCAGCTGGACTACTTTGGGAGTGTTGGTGTTTACACAGCTAGCTAGCAGAGACGATTTGGACCGCTGCGAGAAAGAGGCTCACAGGACTGAGACTATCTGGTTATCATGCTAACATTCTGTCCCCTTCTACTTCAGTTGTTTGGGAGAATGCTGCAACGCTGTTTTGCTGTGAAGCTCCAGACATTTTTTGTGGACTATGAAACTTCACCTGACTTTCCATCAGCATGGGGGTGTATAGATAATAACTGAATTTTCATTCTTGGGTGAACTTATTCTTTAATTTATATGCCATCAAATTAGCTGGATTTCAGTGGCATAGAACTAAGAAAAATGACAAGTTTTTGAATTTTTTTTTACATGAAGTCAAATACTTTTCTTCAAACTAAACCAACTGATGTAAAGAATGTACATTTATTTTTTTCTTTTCTCAGACTTTGAACAAATGTAGTTTCCCAGTGGACCAATTTACTCTCAAAGTGAAAAAGCACAGTGACACCAGTGTTGCAATGCTCAACTTTAATTCATTTATCATCAGAGATTAATTATATCTTGTAAAGCAGAGTAAAGTTAACCCTCCAGCACATCCAACAGAACACATCCGTCCTACAGTCTTTTTCCAAACAGTTGCGCTACATGTCAACTTCCTGTACAACCTCCTGATCTTCTCTCTAGTTTAATCCGTCTGTCTGTTTGAAGTCATTCTTTTCTTCCTCCTTTCTCGTTAAAGGGGCACTCCACAACTTTCCATAGAGACAGATTAGAGGTGGAGAGATTCTGATAGTCCTAAATGTGAGTGGAGATCTACTCCCACAATGCAACTCGGTAATGTCTTTCGTTAGACCCCCTTCCCTTGTAAAGTCATGTCTATCAAATGGCGACAGCTCAGGCTCTCTGTAATAAATGTGCCTCTGAGGTAAAGCTAAAATATGCAGATAAGGAGTTGTTAAGTGAATTCTTTTCTTCAACTTAACAAAGCTCACTCAGAGAGCCATAGAAGACATTATACAACAGATTTCACAGGCTGAGCGGCACTTTTGTTGAGTAAATGGACTTAAAATCAAAGGGGTGCCCCTTTAAGCCATAAAGAAATGAGTTCTTCTTTAACTAAACAAACACGATTCAGTGTTTCTCTTCGCCTGAAACTGTTGGAACTTCCTTACAGATCCAAAATGGATCATAAAACTCCATTCAACCTTGTCAGCCAGGGGTAATGCCCATCTCGATTTTCATAAAGTTAGACTAATTCCATCCATGTCTTCTTCTTCTCCTTCTGACTTGCTTCTGTCCGTCCACAGGCAGACAGCTGCGACCCTCAAGGGCTCCACCAGATCTGAGGCAGCTGCATCGATTAGGCCTTCATCAGTGTTTCAGTATGTGTGCTGTGCATGTGTTGTGTGTGTGTGTGTGTGTGTGTGTGTCATGTAAGGGCGACACAAACAGTTCTCCTGCTGTGATATCGCCTTAAATTCACAAAGCCACCTTGAGGTGGCACGACCACCCTGCTCCTCCCGCCTCACGCCACCTCCATCTCCCTGACATCTTCGTAGACATCATTGAAGCCGGCTGCCATCGGATGGTTTTGTGTTGATGGAACTGCCACTCGGTCCTGCTGAAGAGAACATGTGATTAATCTTTAACTAGACACAGCAAAGAAAAGATGCTGCTGCTGCTGCTACATTAAAGATAAACTCCACTCCTCATTTAAAAAATCTGTGATTTTCTTTTGTCATCTGCACTGTGGATTGTGGGTAGATATTTGGCCAGTATATTCACTGTATTTGTTGGTTATTTTCATTTTTCATTTTTCATTATTCTTATATGCTCTGCTTTTCTCTCTGTCTACATCAAATAAGATTTACTACCTTTCATTTTTTAAATAGTCTTATTGTTAGGGGCCAGCCTTTGTTGCTGCCTGGTTAATTTAAATCCTAGTTCAGCTTCTTGCCTAGCAAGACAACATCACTGGAACTTTAATATTACTCTTTGGCATGATGGCCCAACGTGCAAACATAAAAAATCAAAGGTGTGATAGCCAGAATTATCCTTTAATACTCATGGCATTAATTTCACAAGATGATTCTTCAGTATTTTTAAAGGTTTGAATGTCAGAATAACTCACTGTGAGGTCTGGTTCATATATGTCATTACTGAAGCCACCACGAGCTGAGGAAGATGATGATGGACTGGTCCCAGACGTGACTTCAGGCCGGGTTCGAAGGTAATAAACCAGCAGGGCGATCAAAGTGCCGACCAGCAGGAGCATCACGATGACGGACGCTGCTATCCCTCCTGCGTTGTCGTGCTTTAGTGAGGCTACGGGGAAGATGGAAAACATTAGTTTTCATTAACCAGAGAGTGTGCTGAAGACATTTTGATTTTGATATGCCATCAACATCAATGAAGATGTAAGTTAAAATACTTGTTCTTTAGCAGCTAACTGTGAAATACAGGATGTGAGAGCATGAACATGCTAACAACATGCTAGCATTACTTGGAAAAAGTAGAGGTGACTGTGCTGCATTACCAGTCTCAAGTACAATTTACAAGATTGCAATATTATTTATATATTGTAGTGAAGTAAATGGAAGCAATTATACAAAATCACTACGCCTGGAGAGAAAAAGTTCCAGCATGCAACTACCTGTAAAAGCGAAATTTGCAGTCTTTACATTTCTGTATTTGTATGGATTCCCCCCTGCTTCCAGCCTTAATGCTAAGCTAAGCTAACCTGCTGCTGGCCATAGCTTCATATTTAATGTCAAGATTGCGATTGAGAGAAGGGAAGAGGGGATAAGAACTGAGCTGGCCCAGCTTGGCTACTTCTGGCTGATATCCAGTCCCAGGAAAATAAAATTGATAAAATAAGACACTGGCTAACTCAGCAACGAGAAAGCAGAGACTGTTTTGCCCACAGGTCTGGCTCCATCACAACATCAAGCTATTGCACTTGACAGGTGGACCGTCTTCAGGGCCGACAGAACACAAGTCTCTGGTTAAACAAGGGAAGGTGACCTCAGAAAAGCTTTACTTAATTCCACCAGTATGTACACATCACCACCAGGAGAAGAAATACCCAGGACCATGTTAAGACATGGCAGCTACAAAGCCCTTATCCAGATTTTGGTCAATCAGAACATATTTTCTGAGAAAGTTGGTAAAAAAACTGAAAAACAAGCTTTGTAGATATGATGTTAGCAGTTAAAAAGTTGAAAAACATGTAAAATCGCTGGCACATCGTACTTAAGACTGGATCTTTGACTTCGCCGGCGCAGTTGATTCCGACAGTATACTCAATGTCATCCAGAGCGACAGCACCTGACGTTCCTTTGATTCCTTCAAACACGATCTGTTGATGACAAAAACAAGACCACAGCTGACATCATCGCCTGGCTTGCATGCAGAACACTACGTAGGCTTGTTAGTTTATACAGTGAGAGTCTGACCTGATATTCCTTAACAGATGTGATGTTGACGTCAAAGCGTCTCCACGGTGCTTCCAGTTCACTCAAAACCACCAGCTGGTTCAGCAGACCTTCAACCAGCATCCACACCTTCAGCTCCGCAGTGTCTGCTGCACACATGAAAAAAAGTGGATTGTGATACAAGATTAACATGTGGCTACAGAAAATGTAATGTATCTGATGAACAAAGCACAGATGATTCAGAACACTGATCCTTACATGAGTACAGCTTGTAGGCCCAGAATTTCAGGCAGGTGCCCTTGGTCGGGGGCAGGTGAGGGCTCAGCAAGTAAGCGCTTTGCATTGCTGCCGTCCGGTTGCTGCTTGGAAGGAACAGGAAGTGACCTAGAGGAAAAGACAAGGAAGTTTACATTTTGTTACATATCAAGGATGAGACACGGACATAGATTAATGATATTTGTGCTTAAAAATGATACAGAGTGTTGTTTCTTCCTGACTGTCAGTGTGCAGATATATTCGATGAGGAGTGAAACACATGACTTGCATGAGCACATGTCGCTTTTTCTACAATATCTACAGTCGAAGTAGCTCAATCCTTGATTATCTTCTATCGGGCTTACCCCTCTCTGTGCCCAGAGTGTGGTCGTGTGGCGGGGTGGAGAAGTGCCTCTCTGCCTCCTGATTGGTCAGCTCCCAGTCCAGTTGGTCCATTTCGAGTCCTTTTTGTCCGTTGTGAGTGTTAGTCCAGCTACACAGTCCTTTCTCCAGTGTGCACTTCGAACCTGAGATATTCAATTTCAATAAACTAATTAATTGGAGGTGTAAGAAATAAAGTATGAAGATATTTTATTAACTCCAGGGTAGTTGCATCTAAACATGGCGGGAAGATACAAAAAATAAAAACAAAAAGACAACAAAGTCGTTGGAATTTCAAAAGAGCGATCAAAACTGAAGCCACAGAGTCCAAGATATTCTGACATTCAGTCTCACATATACTGTAAGTAAAGTTTCCAATATTTGGACAATGCAGCCTACATTTCTCACAAAACAGGGTCTTTCATTAAACCTTCCCTGCCTGGTACATGCCCATGTCTTTCAAAGACTACATCTGTTTTGTCACACAGGCTCTCCTTTTTAAATGAATAGTCTTGATGTCCAGTAAAAACACACATTTAAAGAGCTCGAAAGCTGCAGGATGACCAGCAGAAACCAATGTGGCTGTAATACTGTTAAAGTGACTATAATCTAACTAATATGAGTAAAAACAAAGATGATCTCTCACAGGTGCTGGTCTAAAATGACCTAAAAAAAAAACCCTTTTCACACTAGTCTCAGTCTGTTGTGTGTTTCTCCTTTATTTTGCTGAGGCTGATACAAACCTAGATCTTGACACGGGTGAGCCGAAATAAAGATGTCGTCAATTGCAACGAAAGTGTTTTTGCCTCCGGCTCCGGCCACCTCAAACTCAAGCTGCAGAGCAGAATAAAGCACCACATCAGCTTGGCTTAAAAGACAAACACAATGTCCTACACGTAAAAATTCACTAATGAAAGTACTCTAAAGTTACTGTGTCAAATTCTGCCGGAGAGGGAAAATTTAACATGCTGCTACAGTCTGAGTGTGGATTTTTAAAGGCATTTGAAGACATCTCGGAATTAGACAGCCACCTTTAAATCTACAAAACAGAAGCTGTAAATGGGACAGGAACAAGTATCTAAAAGTCATACTTGAGTAAAGAAAAGACATCATGTTAAAATATTATACTGGTTAAAGTGAAAGTCACGTATAGGAAGAGTACTTGAGTACATACTGTATTCAGTGGGTCAACAGATCTAAACCGATCCATTATATATATTATGTCTTTACTCCGACTCAAGCATGACTTCTGGGTTCATTTCACAACACTGCTGATATACAGTTTATTCATTCATTGTGTTGAAAAGTCTATCATTGATCCTCCACACTGTACCTGCCAGTCCATAAGGCCACTTATGTTGCCGTTGCCATGGCGCCAGATATCTCCCTGTTCCAGACTGTCAGAGAAGATCTTCACCCTCTCTCCCGTCACCGGCTTCATATACACTGTCAGAGAACCTGAAGAAGTACAAACATATCATATATTGTGTCATATTGTGTTTCTTTGGGTTAATAGTTTGTGTGAGTGCAGGTGTGTGCAGGTGTCTTACCAGGATCCTCTCCTCCCATCTGATACCAGAAATGGACGCACTCGGTCGCAGCGGTTCCTTGGCGAAAAGGCGAGGTGAGGGCTGTCGTATCACCAAAATTAAGGATGTTCGCTGCAGTGTTAACCATCATGTAGAAGCCTGAGCAACCAACCGAGCAGCGCAAAAATCACGATTCACAGTCTCACAGTTTTCTTCAACATTTATTAAAATGTGACTTTTCTTTAATGGGATTCTGTCTCACCCAGTTCAGTCTTCAGAGTGTGGTCAGTTTTGGGTCCAGCAGGCGTGGTGGTGTATCCGTTGCGGTACAGCCAGTTAACTTTACCAGAGCTGCTGTAGCCACACTGCTGGCCTTCAAAGGAACACATCCTTGGCACGGTGCACAAATGGTCCGTGAACGCCACATCGTCGATGGCAATGCGCCCGTCAAAACCGGAGCGAACCGCTTCAAACATCAGCTGGTAGTAGGTCAAAAGTCAGAAAGGGTGAGTTGGACAAGACAGAAGATAATGTTGATCAATCATTCTGGCATTATCTCTTTATCCATCTGGTTTTCAATAACTGGAACACAAAAACCCAATTTAACCCTCTTTTACTCCATCTTCCCTCCTTTTGTCATAATTTTTTTAATGAATAATGAATTTTGAGACATTGTGTAGTAATTTCAGGCTGACTGCTGTTATTCCATACCTGGAAGTTTGTGAGCTGGTGTGGCACTGGGCAGTGTGCTTCATGCCACATGTTGCCATGAGCTCCACTGCGGGTCCAGAGGACACTCTCAGAACCATCCTTATGTAACAGCTTCACATTCAGAACACCTGGACGGGATCAGTGGGTGAGGATGGACCAGCAGCAGTGAGAGGGCAAAGAAATGATTCAATTTTCTCATTATTTCAAGCCTCTATCAGGTAAGAAGCTAATATTTCATTTCATTTTCAGACAGTTACTCAATAAAAAACACTTACAACAGACAGAATATGACTATTATATTATTATTTATATTATTATATTTTTTCCCCTTAAAACACACATAAAGAAACTTCATTATCTTTATCTCACTCTCTACTGCTTTCCACTCAGTCTCATC
The DNA here is from genome assembly GCF_040436345.1 of Pagrus major. Lineage (NCBI taxonomy): Eukaryota > Metazoa > Chordata > Actinopteri > Spariformes > Sparidae > Pagrus > Pagrus major. The sequence continues at coordinate 7,210,095 of NC_133226.1, forward strand.
CTCACCTGTGTTTGGCCCATAGATTTTGAAGAAGAAGGTCAGGCATTGATATGAAGAAGGTGCCTGTGTGAATGAAATTAAGCGCCCGAACGCACCGCGCAGAGAAGGACTCCACATGTCCACAGCGAGGCTTCTGCCTAGACATCAACATAAGGGTGAGGGGGTATGAGTGATGCAATTAATTAAGACTTGAGGTTTTTGTTGGTTCGATTGTTACATTTTCTCAAAAAACTGTGAACAATATCAATATAAATACTCTTTATATTAAACTATGAGCATATGAGTAAAATATTACTCTTAAATGAATACATGGAATGATATAAATATCCTCTTATGGATTCTCTACTCGATATGAAAAGTGCAAAACTTGATGTTACATGCTTGCGGAAGGCTAAAGAAAGGTAGAGTCAATGTTTTTTTTGTATGTTTTTGTTTTAAATGAGCTTACCTATCCCGATGGTGTGGTCCATCCCACTGAGCATTGCCCAGTCAAAGTTATCACTGTTGTCCTGATACCATCCACACATTCCATCTTCAAAGTTGCATGAGAGGGCTGGCAAAAAAATAAATAAATCAAAGCATTGAGACATTTAAAAAAACTATAAACTGTCTCAATATTGTGCGTAAATTGTAACAAGTGATTAGAGTTACCTGTTGCAGAGGATGGGAAATATTCAGCATGACAGCTGGCGAAGCGGACGTTTCTCACTTTGATCTTTGTGCATGGACAGATTTTCACCCGACGAGCTTCAAACACCAGCTGGTAGAGATAAAATTAGGAAAACAAAAGAGCCTCATGAGTGAAAAGACTTTCACTGAACTCATCAAATTTTGGGGAATGACTCGATTTTGGAGCCAGCCTCATGTGGCCATTTGAGGAACTGCAGTTTTGGGCAACTCTAGTTAACCTGCTTTTTGTACCAAAGTTTGACTTCCTGTTTAATTTTTCGGCTCATATCTGTGACTCAACTGTCATCATCAAAGCAGAAATGTCACTACAACATAACATTAAAAAAATGATTGGTTATTTGGCTGAAAGAAAAAAAAGCTAATTTTGCCACAGATAATTCCAAAAATTGAATTTTTCATCATCAGTGCAAACATTTCAATTGTAAAAATTGTAAACATATCAGACCTGGAAGCGATGTTTTCTGGCTCCAATATTCAAGTTGGCTTCCTGCCACGACTCTTCGTCTGTTCCCGTCTTCCCACTGAACTCCCACAGTTTAGGCTGTACTCCTAGCATGCTGTCAATCACCCTGATGGAGAGCTCACCTGCAGCACAGACGCGTGCACAGAGTCATGTTAAAAGATCTAAGGTCCAGGGAAAAAGTAAGAAGTCAAAGTAAACTTAGTTACCAATGTGTCCTGGATTCCCAGTTAGTGCAAAATCAAAACTCAGGGTGCAGGCTGGACCGGAGGGGCCCAGGAGGGGGGTCCGTGTCAGGGCCTCAGTCAGCTGCTGGCCTGGCGCCACATCTACAGACAGGTACTCCTCTAATAAATACAAAAGAAATATTGTGTTATTTTTTTTAATCATTGAAGATTAGTGAATCCAGTAATGGGTCGTTATCAATAGCTGACAGAGCTTTTTTGTACCTTTGGATGTGGAATTTTCGAAGAGCACCCAGCCTTGATTCCCAATACTGGTGTCAGTCCAGCCGGAGCTGCCCCCAGTGTACGAGAAATCCCCTGCAGGACAGATTCATGGAGACTTCTCACTCATAATAAGACAGAAACTGAGACAGGTTTTGGTATTCAAAAACAAACCTAAAATTAAAATAATGTCTGACCCATGCATATTGATTTAAAAGTAATAGACAGATAATCTACCTGCTTTATTCCCTTTTTATTGCAGGTATCAAAATGACACAAAATAGCACATTAAAACAAACTAAATAAAAAACAAACAGAGGACTTATTGCTTTCAAATAGAAACATAGAACCTCCAGTTTTTTTCTGGGTATGAGATGGACAATATTGTTTGTTACAGTTACAAAAATAATTAATATGAGTATTTTCTGATCTACCACCTGTTTGGTTGAGTTAACACAACTTAAACTACTTGGCTAAGTTTAGGAGAATCATTAACTTTTGGTAAGAGATCTCTGTGGTATTCAGTCAAACACTTTGGGTGCAGAATCATCCAACCTGATCTCCTCAGTCTCCTCAGAGACTATCACTCTACTTCCTCCTTCACTTCTCAGAAACAATGCTAGCTTAGCGTAGCTTCAATCAGGAAGACCATCTTTATGCTGCTCATCACTGACATTTGTCTCTCTCCTCTATCTCCTTCTATCTCGCGTCTGTCATTATCAGCTGACTATGGGTGTTTACTCTTTCAGTCTGTTCTCCTATCTGTTGCTTTCAGTGCAAATCATCATGACCCTTCTCCACCCTATTCTCTTCCAGCGCTTGAGTCCGAGCTCATCAGAAGCCCACTCCTTCTCAACCCTTCAATTCAGATCTCGGCATTTCTCTTCATCCAGTCACCTGCACCACCCTCACCACTGGTTAGACTCCATCGGGAGTATGACGATGTTATGATGGGATCTTTATTGTGCACGTCAGTACTTAAGAAGTCTCCTGATTGAAATGGCCTTAAGACATGGTGTGTCAAGGAAAAAAAGTTGTGTTTTTATGTCTAACCAAAAGATTTTCTGTAGATGTTCCTGGTGTGGACAGTCTGCTCCTCCTTGGGTTGATATTTTTACGCCCACAGGCTCATAAAACCCATTTTAAAAAAACCCCTGCTTTTTCTTAAAGACTCCCAAAGAGTCAACATTTTTGAAATATAAGGTTTTCACCTGATTTGCTTATTTAGGTCGCCCCCTGGTGGCCCCCCAAGGCCTGGTGCAGCCTCATTATGCTTCTGCTGACTCTTATAAAGAACTCAACTCCTTTTAGTTCTTTAAACCTTTGCAGACTTGTTGATGAGTTTAAACTGAGGAAATAGGAGACTCACCGCATTTGGCTTCATCCTCTTCACCTGGACAGTCACCATGAAAATCACACATCTTGTCCGATTCAGTACACGGCTCTTTAGGATGGTCAGGGAATGCTGCCCAGGTATCATTCACTGTTCAAGAAGAAAATGTGAGATTGCAGATTTATCACCCCACAGAAGGCATTTACTCTCATTCTCTGCAGATGTGATGTCATGTGTTAAAAGACCGCTTAAAGGATTACCAGGTGATAAGCTGCATTCAGGAGACAACACGATGCTGTCGATGGCGATACCTCCATATGCGAAGTCCCTGATTGCTGCCATTATTACAATCTATGATGATGGAAAATTCAACAGAAGAAGGAAAAAAAAGGGTGAATTTGTGACAGCAGGACAATTTCATCCAAACACAAAAAGCTGTAGATCATTCATTTACTAAGTGCTGTGCAACCCTACTATTTGATTTATTTAATATATATCTAAAATGTAAAGGAATCTAGTTCTTGTGGTGATCAGGATTTTGTCATTGGAGTCAAAAATTGTCGGCTCTCAATCCTCATCCTTTCTTTTAAACACTCAGTATGCTATTTCTGCCACTAGGTTGTCTCTCAGTTAAAACAATCAAAACCAAAGACATAGTTTGATGATGAAATCTATCTGATGTGACTCAGGCAGAAATCAGGTTTACAGACAAGGTAATGTTTTAAAGTTTTATGCTACACGAGAACATGTTTGCGACATCCTTCATTACTCTCTGACATATCCTCTGATGTTTGAAGTTATTACATAACATTTATTCAAGTAAAATTATGGATTTAACTGGGTTTGAACATATAAACCCATTATGTACAGTAATTTCACAACTCAACAAAATATATTTTAAAAAAAGTCTAGTTGTTTTTAACCATTTTAATGAGTAAAATGTTCAATATTGTATTTTCAAAATATCAAATAAATATTATATATATATATATATATATATATATATATATATGTATATATATATATATATATATATATATATATATATATATATATATATATATATATATATATATATATATATATATATACGTATATTATTATTATTATCTTATTATTATTCTATGCACCTGTCTGCATGTAAGCAGGTGTGCACGGATCACTTTCTATGTTTATTTTAAAAAGTGAATATTGGCTGATATATCCTCATCAGACTGAACTGTCAAATATTCAATATCAGTGCTGAACTTAAAAATCCGGTGTCGGGCTCTACTCACAGATTCTTGTGACAATTGTAATCCGTCTGTGTACATTAAGTCCACATTTACATTGTGAGAAAATGAATATAAATAAATATTTTTTTGTTACCATGTCAGATCATTTTGCTGTGACTCATCTTTATTTATGAATCTTCAGTATGAATATCTCAGTTTTACAGATTTCCAAGGCTACACTGTTCCTATGGCTACAAACTCAGGTGAGGTACTCACTTGGAAAGTGGCGTTGGTGACGATCTCCACCTCGGCCTTCACCCAAACATCACCTAGAGCTCCGGCTCTCTCCCACACAGGGTAGATCTTTTGATCTGCCACCAGCACCGTCAGACCGCCGGACCTCGGCCCAAACTGGTGAGTGTACATCACCATCTAGACACAAACATTCGGTTCAAATTATCTTTAGAAATATCTTTGAACATCATCAATCAAAAAAATTAAACATGAACTGATATTCAATGGAGCCTTTTTTCCTTTAATTTCCTCCATTGTTATTTCATTTTATTTCACTTTTTTTCAGTTAAGTCTAACAATTAGTAAATTACTGTTAAAACAAAGCGTAAGAGTAAATTAAAAGCCTCTCTGATAGAAGAAGAAATCAGCTTGAAACTCACCTTGCATGGGTGTGTACTGTTGGTGGGTTCAAGGCGGGGACTTTGGAAAGCAGCCCAGTCCATTTTGAGACCACCATCAGGCACAGTGACATACAGGAAGTGACCTGCAATAATGTATCTATTATTATTATTTATGTATGTTGTTATGCTAAAAACAAAGTTACTTAAAATTCTTAAGAGAGTGTGGGGACTCCGATTGGACCATCCCCTCTGTTGAAATTGAAGAACCCACAGACTGAGAACAACGTTATGATTTCCAAAATGATAAAAACATAAGGGTACAGGAATTGTTATACCTGTCGCACTGTTGTTGGAATGATCCCTGCCTGGTCCTTTCAGAGGATCCGTGATGGAGAGGCTCTGCTGGTTCGTCCTGAACCATTTCAGATTGGAGATTGAAGACAGATCCCAGTCACACAGGCCCTCCTCAAAGTCACAGAGCCTGAAGTCTCCTGGAGACACAATAAAATAAATTACAGATAGAACGGATAGAACATCTGATCAATTTTGTGGGGAATTTTGCAAAAGGTCTACTTCACATGAATAGTCCAGAATACATCATAGAGTAAGACAGAGTCATGTGAAGGAATTTTAAGGCAGTCGTCAGCAGAGAAAGGACAGAATTGTGTGTTTGCTGAAACAATTCCTGTGTAAGCTTTCCTGAGGAATCATCTCTTGTGATTGTGTATGTGACGACTTCTCTCTGAGAGGCAGTACGTGGCAGAGGTGGCTGACAGGCTGTTCACATCCCACCCCACACCAACACTCACCACTGGGCTCTTTTAAACTACTTATTTGACATTTTGGGAAATAAGCTAATTTGCTTTCTTGCTCAGAGTTAGATGAGGAGATCAATACCACTCATATGTCTCCTAAAGCAGGTGGAAACAGCTGGCCTGGCTCTGTCCAAAAGACATGCTAAATCCATACCAAAAACGAAATGCAAAAACATGTTATGGTTCTATTCAGCGACTATCAAGCAGGGGAGACTCCAGGAAGTCACTGCAACCGGCTAAGAAACAGAACACTTTACGCTCCTCCTTAAACTAACTATTCCTTTAATTATGACCACAATTTTTTTCTATCAATCAAGTTTAGTTGCATAACCTTCACCACAGAGGTGGCAGATCAGGAAACAGTGAAACACAAACACTTTGATGAAAAATAATTCAATCAAAGGTGCGTTCGCAGAGCTTCCATCCGCATCTCCCTGTCTTCCTCAGTGGATAGAGTTGGCTCGGTTATCATGGAGATTGTTTAGCTGTGACATGACCTAAGAATGGGTCTGTGGTCACGTGATAACATTGAGGAAGACCGTAAGATGTGAGTCAAAGCTCCAGAAAAAGCACATGGGTCATTTTGGAAGGCACTGACCAACAACCTATTTCGCCATTTACAGGTAACAAAACACAGAAAAGCGTATATGTTATGATTAGGATATAATAATGTGAAACTAAGAATCTCTGTGTTTTCATTTCTTTAGAATGAGCCTTTTATATCTACAGCTGTGTTTCTACAGCAGCCCAAAACAGACAAACTAAATACTGGCTCTAGAAAAGGCCTTTAGCGTTTTTTGCATTTTTAATGTAGGGTGAAATGAGGTGTGTTTAGTTGGTTGCAATCCACAAATCCTACACACGGGACCTTTAATTTTGTTTTCAATCACTCAAATCACAAAAAAGACCCCACATTGTCTTTGTCATGTGTCTTTGTTCATTGTCATGGTCTTATTGAGCTATGCTGATACTTTTAAGTGCCACATTTTTAAGACATCCAGCTGAAGAAAAACTTGAGAAATTACATTTGAAAAAATTAACAGCAACGTCTCTTGCTGTAAAAAATATTCTGGTTTCTATGGTAACCCCTGTCAACAGTTTTCATAGGGACTATATCTTCATTAGAAGTGAGGTCTGTCAATATGACATCATGTAAGAAAGAACATATGCTGTTTTTTTGTGTCAGTCAGATGAATTCTCACCACAGCCCAGCTCATCAGTCCCATCACCACAGTCGTCGGTGCCGTCACAGACCTGCCGCTGATCCACGCAGCCCTCACGGGCACACTCTATCATGTTTGTTGGACACTCTGGACCAGGCAGTGGTACTGATAACAAGAGAAAAACAACAAAACCTATTAAAGTGATTCATTGATAGTCATTTATTGTGATTAATTGCGTGTGGGACACAAGTCTCCATGGGAAGGCTGTATATTAATCAGATGACTTTGACGGACTCACAGGGCAGAGCACAGTCCAGAAACTCCAGCTGGTCCACCGCCACATCTCCTTTCCCCCCCTGGGAGCGCTGCGAGTGAAGACGGATTTGGAATGGTCCGGGAATACGGCCCAGGTAGATGGTCGCCTCCCTCCAGCCACGTACACTGGTGGCCTCGGGACGCCACACTACGGCTTCTCGAGCGTCCTGGTGATGGACAGACGCCCACAAGGGTGTGGTGCCCAGGCCTGCGTGACCTACAGGTTACATTACAAATACTTTATTAGTACCGCAGCTGCAGGGGAAATTAAATCTTATTACTGTGTACACGACAATACAAACATCTAATAATTATGATTATGTTTACAGTAGATACAGCTGTCAAATCAACTCAATCAGAGTTATGAGAAACAATTGCATAACAGATTACAAACAACAAATAAAAACATACTAATAGAAGTAGTAAAAGTAGTACAAAATGACATGAAGCCCTGTCTTTAACACTGTGGGCAGATTGAATGTATGAGCTGTAGTCAGTACTGCTCGTTACCTGAGTCCCACAGAAAATATCTGAGACGAAGGCGGCAGGTTGGCGAAGACTGCTGCATATTTGGAGAGGTTAAAACTGCTCTGCTGACAGAGTCCGTGTTCACTGCAGTCACACCCATGAACCAACCTGTGTGAAGGGACATATTCAAAGTTTAGTGCAGGGTACTGTTGTTATCCTGCTCATTATTAGACTCAATTGCCATTTTTGTTACCGAACAATAACAGAGCTAGTTTTATCCAAAGCACCCTATCATTATTACTACAGAGGATATGAAACATTTTAAAGCTGCACTTATAGATCACATGATTACCTGGACTGTGACAGGAGTGGCTTATAGTGACCAGGGTGGAAGTGACGAATTATAGCTACTCAAATTACTGTAATTCAGTCTTTTTTTGGGATACTTGTCCTTTTATGAATATTTTTTTCAAGTTTATAATTTTACTCCAACTTTATATATTACTAGTATATATAATACAGCCTAAAATCATAATTGAGTACAATTTAAATTAATATCTAAACCTCTCGTTTGCATTTTTGTAGGCAATGACTTCAGATTCGGAGAGACAGAAACCCTCTGATTGACTGTCAGCTGTTTATAATGCATTAAACATCAACAGTTAAAGAGTAACTAATACTCTGAGTAATGTTTGAGAAAAATACTTTGTACTTTTACTCAAGTATTATTTTATCACCAGTAGTTTTACTTGTAATTGAGTAATATTTCAGTAATGTAAATGTACTCGGACTTGACGACAGATTTTCAGTACTCTTTCCAATACTGATAGTGACAGGGCCACAGAATGATCTCCAACTTTGCAGCTCTATCAGCATCTTTAGGCTCATAGTTTTGGTGCTCTATCTGCCATGCACCAAAAGGTAAACATATAGTATGTCGGTGTTGTGTCTACAGTTTGTTTCCGCTGAAAAAAGATCACATACAAAAGAAGGAAAAAATCACATAAAACCCTAAAAACCGTAATACTTAAAACTACATTAACTGATTTTTTATTTTTTTGCCACTTTGGGCAGCGGAGATAAGCGGTAAACACAACACTGAATTGGTAAACTTCTTAGCATACAACATGTAGCAGTGACAAAGCAACATCAGCATTCTTTAGGAGCTTTGTTTCTGTCCAATATTCATTCTCCCTTTAGCTCTTTTTTTGTCTTCACCACCCCCTGATGAAAATGTGTGGCTCCTTAGCTGCTAAAAGTTTCACAGTTCACCAGCTAGTCGCCAACTTTGTCCTTCTGCCATTTTGTGCAGAACAGGTAAAGCACGGTGGGTTTTTAGAGCTTTTTTCGCACAGAACGACTCTGTAAGAGTGAATCACAGACATATAACTAAATAACTTGTCTACAGAAGTCCTATTTGCACCTCATAATACAGTCTGAGACCCTTTGCTTATTGTGCTGATGTACTCTACTAGTATAAATTAGATACTGTATAAATATATTTAAAGGTGCTTGATACTTCAAATGACAAAAAGACAAAACAAAATAAAGGGATAAGTGACTGTGTATTCAAGTGTACCTGTAGCTGTCCCGGTGGTGTAGTCAGAGGACGGCCCGCTGTCGGGCAGAGTGTCCCCTCTTTGAAATCTAACCCATCCGTACACTGGTGCATTGATGGACTGGTCAGTCCATCCACACATTGCATCCTCAAAGTCACACTCAAACTCTTTCCCATTGTGGCCTTGAGAGATGTCACAGAAATAACAGTTAACTTTTGAATACACATCAAATGCAAATAATGTTAAAAGACAGAGAATTCAGAGCAGGGTCTTAGCATCCGAAGCCATATTCAAAGAACACGTTTAAACTTACCACAGTCACTCTCATCGCTGCAGTCAGAACAGTCACACACAAAGTCACATCTCACACCAGGACTCTGACATGGATGAGCCAGAGAACCAGCCACTGTGTAACAAGAAAAAACATCAAAGTCACCTCAAACTGTTTTCTGAAATACTTGCATCCAAATATTAGCCAATGTCCATTTCTTCAAGTAACTGATTTCAGAAAAAGTTCTTTAGCCCTTTAGAAATAATATTTGATACATTTTATAAACCTAAAAATATGAAAAAATGTGTAAAACATACATAAATATCTCCAAGGAGGTTTACAGAATTCAATCAAAAAAGGGGCAGCTGTAGCTCAGTGGGTAGAGCAGGTGACCAGTGACCAGAAGGTTGCGCAGTTGGCACCTTGTGTGGCAGCCTCTGCCGTCAGAGGGCCCTGCGATGAGCTGGCGACTCGTCCAGGGATATACCCTGGCCTCCGCCCTATGAGAACTGGATTTGGCCCCAGTAACCCCCGCAATCCCCTGAAAGGGGGGATAAAGCGGTAACATCTCCGCGACCCTCACGGAAAAAGCGGTCAAGATAATGAACTGAACTGAACTGAACAATCAAAAAACATTACAATCCAGTGAAGTGGATAAACCTTCCACAAATTAATACATTAAACTTTTTGCTGTATCTTCACTCAAGGTCCACATGTTCTGAAGCTGTTGACCGTGTCACACAGTCTTCATTCAGCCTCACTTTCCATTATTCTGAGCACTTTGAGGACTTTTTCATCCACATTTGTGCTTCATTGGATCTCTAATAGCTCAGGGCTAGTCTCTGAACAGTGCATATTAAAATTGCAATAAAAACTAAACAAACACATCAAATGATGATGACTGAGTGATAAAGCCGAAAGATCCAGAACATGAAACGTTAGAATGAACTCATTAAATTAAACGTTTAAGCCAACATGCAGGCGTAAGTCCTAAAAGTGCTCAGAATAACAGATAAAACATCTTCAGCGCCACGGTGACTTAATAATATTCTACCTGCTGATAAAGTTTGTGTGACACAGTCAAAAACTCCAGAACAAGAACAAGTGGACTTTGAGTGGATACTGCTTTGTGAAATTCAGCTCCACTTGTGAAAAGTAAAGGGTAACTCCAGCTGTCAGATAAATGTAATACAAGCACAGAGAGTGTGTGTTCCTCTGAAATGAAGTAGAAGAAAAGTGGGCCTATAGCTTCCCTAATGGAAATACCTGAGATATCAGAACAGCACAAGTACATTAAGATAATTACTTTCCATCTTTGCTTCTGTTTGAAGGCTGTATCAAATCTCACATATGACTCCAACTGTCTTATCAGGACTCATTACTGTCAAAGATTTATTATACAACTAATGCCAACAGGCTCAAAGGCCAGAGGGAAGTAATCAGGTTAACGCCAGCAAAATGCCATCCGTTCATCCAAAGGTCTCTGATTAAGACACAACACAGGAACATGCACACTGCACGTTTCACAGTGTTATCACACAAAGAGCATGTCGTTACAGCACTGACATAACAGTCTGATAACTCTAGGACACTGAGGTCAGCTGACATTAATGAAATAAATGAGAACATTTTTAAATTGTTTCAGTTGTTTCTTTCTAATGTGATTGAAAAGTGAACGTGAGGACAGAATTCAGACTCAGCAGCAAAACTAGACAAACAGCTTTGTTATTAGATGAAGAATTTTAATATTTAATTTATTTATTATGATTATTGGGTAACACATTTATATTAACCATCATCAATAAATGGTTGATTCATAGCTACTCAAACTTAATAGTTAATATTTATTTCACTGTTAAGAAACTGCTTTACAAACCATTTGTTAAGCAATTGTTTATTGATTTTATAATACTTTGTAAATGGTTAATAAATACTGTGTGGTTCATCTATAAACATTACTTGGATGGCCATTATAAAGCTGCAACTGTTGTTTTTAAACCTTCACAACTGCTTTATAAATGTCTTATAAAGCATTTCATTGTCTGCCAATAACTGTTAACTAAAGTTTGATTAACTATCAATTTACCATTTGTTAATGATGGTTATTATAAAGTGATACCGCTTAATGTCTCAGTGATGTCTTTGTAATTTTTTAACATGTATATGGCAATCGTGACAAATCATTTTTTAAATGTTGTTTTCTTTCCTTGTAAAACAAAAAAAAAAAGATCATTGAATGAAAACAATCTAAAATTTAACTTGTGCATTATTGCAATAAAGTGTCAAGTATACTGTATATACTATATAAAAGGTGGATGGTTACACTTGAGAGAAAATGTAACTGGTTTTGTCATTTGTTTGGTAAAGAAGTAAAAACTATTCATCTTTATTTCATAAAAGTAGAAATGAACATTGAATGAACCCAGTATCACGGCAGTTCATCAGATACTGAGCATGAATGGGCATGAACTGTAGACTTTTATCATGACACTCAACACGAGTTTTAAATGTAAAGACAAAATTCCTTATGAAAATATCTTTCCAAAGTGCTTTTCTCGCCTAAACCTGACCACAGACTGGATCTGAACCCTGGATTCTGGTGTGACAGTTCTGGACTTTGTATGCTCAGCATCTACTGCGACCAGCTCCCTGCAACTCTAGTGTGGTTCATACATGTGCTGTTTGAGTCAGTCAGAGAAACGTGGTGCAGGCACAAAGACAGTTGTTCTGAGAGTTACAAAAACAATATAAAAGTCATGTTCATGGTACATGAATTTTGTAGATTATATTTCGTGACCATTTGACAAACTGCTGTGATAGTATGTTATGCAAGAACTCATTGTGTCTCCAAAGTGAATCATGATTACTGCAACATAACTGGGGTTAAAGTTGACACATTTAGTCAAATGTATATATACTACATGTATTCTATTGAATCTATTCAAAAAGAGACAAAAGACTCGACCCCAGTGTCCTGACCAGTGTCTGCAGACATGTGTTTGAGAGACTGAAGACAACAGGTGACACTTATCACCATCAACAGAGAAAAACTATTGCTTGAGCATAAATGTTCATTTTTGACCTCAGAAACTGTAGGTTTAATAGTTTAGTTTCAGCATTAGTGTTTTTAATTGGTTGAAAGTTTTCTGAAAAAAAAAAAAAAAAATTGAGTGGACCTCAAGATTTGTCCAACTTTAAAGGCTCGTTAGACGCTTACTTAACAGTTGTGTACTTCATATTTCTCTTTATGAATGAATCAATACAATAAGCTACATTTAGTCTGTCCAGCAGCAGGATTATTTCTTCACACTAAAAAGTCACAGAGTTTGAACGGAGTATGGCTGAGTGTGCTCTTACCAAACTGCAGAATCACCAGCAGCACGAGGGCTGAGCTCCTCAACTGCAACGTCTTCATTTCTCCTCTTCCACCTGCTCAGTCTGAAGGTCTGAACACAATCTGGACAGTCTTCGCTAGTTGACTCTGACCTCTTCTCCGTTTCTCAGAGATAACACCTGGACTTTAAATTCTCCCAGCATGCAACTAAAATAAACCATCATAAAACAATTTCCTCTTAATGGCAGATTTCCGCAGCAGTATATTTCACAATAACTGAAGAAGACACAGTTGGTAACTGAGTTCATGGTGTTTGTTTCACAAGAGCAGGAGGTTGAAGGTAAAGTGCCTTGCTTAAGGGAACTCAGTTTGGCTCAGTTTTCTGGATGACAAATGGATTTTGAAATCAGCCATTTTTACCGTGTTACGTAATGGTTTATAGATCCTTTGTAATTAGCTTAATGGACTGGATTTGCGTTAACATTCACTTCATATCAGTGATGATGTGCTTGCATCCATTTTGCCACTTAGTTCTTTTTTGCCAAGACGGAGGTAACCAAGCAGCCAGAGATGTCTAATAGCCACTTAAACCACTGCTGCCTCCATACATGAATAACTAAATTAAGCTGACTAAACTACACTTGATTTCCATAAATCCCACAGACGCAACTACAAGCCTATAACTCCAAGTGAGAATACACACACCCACACTCCACAGCTGTCTGGATTTACAATTGATTTATGTGTATTTGACACATGCATTAATCTAAATGTAAGAAATTGACATTTAGATTTTAGAAAACAAGCTATTCCTTTAAAAACCCACTGCTGGACAAATTGACGGAGCACAAAGGTCCTGTTCAGTGAGACTGAAAATTTGAGTTGTGTAACTGTACTGTGAATGAAACTCACTCATGAAACACTTACGCCTTTCATTTCTGTCTTTCCTTCAGCGTATTACAGTATATCAGTTCTTGTGCATGTAAAAGATCTTGAAAGTTAAAAAGGTGAAAGTCCGCACCGACAGAAGCTCCTCTCTCCAACAGAAAACACTGCTCCTTAAATGCCTCGTCAGTAGTCTACAAAGTAGACTTTGTGACGTCACACTACGTCCCCATGTCACACATTTGCGTAGTTATTTTTAGCACAAAATCTCGAGTAAACCTACTGGGTGAAGAAAGCAGAGCATCTAAGAGCTAAAAAGATCTAGTTGGATACTAAAAAGGCTAAAAGGAGTAAATACTGGACCTGTCGAGTGAATGAATGAATGAATGAATGAATATTAACATCACTTGTGTCTGCTGGCGACTAGCTAAAACATAAACTTTATACTGTATGTCACTGTTGTGTTTGCAGCATGTTGCACTAACTGCTAATGGAAAAAAAACAGGTTTACTGACTTGATTAGGACTGCCAAAGTGGCCCAAACTTAGAGGAGACATGTTATGCTCATTTTCAGGTTCATCATTTTATTTTTGGTTGCTTCTTGAATAGGTTTTCATGCTTTAATGCTCAATAAACAGTTTTCTCACACTGTCCAGTGTTGCAGCTCTGTATTCACCCTCTGTCTGAGACACTTTGTTTAAGCTCTTGCCTCTTTAAGGCATCTATGATCTATATGTACTAAGTCAACAGCATATCTAGTGTCCTGTCACTGGCAGCACCGCCAGCATATAAATGTATATCATGAGTTCATAATACTTCAGCACGCTGGTAATCTTGAAAGATCATCAGGTTCATTTGGTCTTATCTACCCACGTTAAATTAAGGCCACGACATTCAGTTTACAGTCCGGTGGCTGACAGGAACACAACTGCTCTTGGCCAATAGTATGATAAGCTAAGATGGAAGGCATTTTCATTTTTCTGATGGGCAACAAAAAAAAGCATATTTCAGGAAACATTTATTAAACAAACATCATGACAAAGCATTTGTGGTTCACTTTCCAATTATCATACTGATTAGGTTAAACTGATGAGGCTATGTGACTCTAAAACAAGTCAGTGAGTGACTGTATGTCACTCTGCAAAACTGTCATGACCAGGTTTTTATTCATGACTCCAGATTAAGTTCTACACTAATGAAACTTCACTAAGATAATCAAGTATTTGTTTTAGACCCAAATTTAGCAAAGAAATGTGAAAAACAACATTGTTTACTATTTCTTTTCTTAAATTGTTACATAATAACTCAGAAAAAAGTTTTTCTAATGACTTGTTGCCGTCTGTCAGTCTTGCAGATAAGTGCCATATTAGTCCAGGAGAAAGGTGTCCAGCAACGACTGATCTGAGTTCAGTTCAGTATCCCTCATTGTCCCAAGTCACCTTATAGTCTGGATACCGAGCCTTCAGTTTCTCAGTAGTGACTGCGTGGTTTGCTCTTCCATATCCCTGTAAAGAATAAAAACACATCAGTGTTCCATTAGAGTTAGAAACTAACCGTTTACTTACACAGAGTCAATATTAACACTGATTTAATGATAATATGAAAGATATTGCGATTAGTGACAAACCTGTCATTAATTCTCAGCCGTCTCTGCAGCTTTTAAGCCTCTTTTAGCTCATAGTTTTGGTTACATTTACTCCATGAACTGTTATTATCTACATAATCTCATTGGGTTTTTTTAATACAGCAGGACTCTCTCACCATGGAGTACCCATAGACGTGGATCTTCTTGTCCTGGGCATCATGTCTGATCCTCCCTCCTCCGATACACTCACAGTCCAGGTGACCGTCCTTTTCCAGCTCCTCAGCAACCTTTTCATAGATATCAGCTGCAGGAAAGAGTGTACGACAAGTGAGCAATGCATTAACAATATGCTTTCTACTATATGTAATCTGTAAATATAAAAATACAGTATGTTTAGTATTATAATTATATCATAATTTGATAGAGGAATCATTTGAATCATTGATTTTTGCATCAACAAACATATAGATTTATAAATAACAGCAGTAAACAACACAACATTTGTTGTTTGTTTGTATGTGACAACATGTGAATGAAGCCTCGAGTGTTTGAGTCACCAGCTGTCCATAAAATATGTTTATGGATCATCCGAAATCTTGCGTTGCAGATGGGCTGCCTCCATCTGGTGTCTCTGACAAGGCTGATGACTTGTTAGATCATATTTTGTACTTCAGACACAACATAATGTGTGGAAATGAATATACTTAAATAAACTGTAACTACTACGGGTCTGAGCCGTTTCTATGGAAGATACAAATTAAAAAACTGAAAGAAGTGAGTTTAATTTTATGTTAAGATAACATAAGGTAAGATAAGAAGACTTTATTGATCCATCAGTGGGGAAATTCCCTTGTTTACAACAGCTTAAGTCATAAACCCAGGGAAAACAGTAACTGAATGATATATATCAATTTAATGTTGTTTAATTTAACATAGAATAAGATAAAAATATAATATAATAATAAAACTATATACACTGTTAACTATTTGCCTTTCAGTTACAGATATGACCAAGGAGGACAATTGCACATAAAAATTGCACCCATAGTTGGAATATACACACGTTGTGTAGCAATGTACATTTAAAAACGTATATAAAAAAACATATAAAATCGCTTGGAGACAATCGAACTGCACAGGATACAAGCATGAGTAATGTTTGCATTTAATGACTGAATGAAAACATTCCTTAAATGATAATTACTTAATTTTTTGTTTGGACATGAAACATGACATAAATTTTCCATTCCAAGTTAAAGGGGCACTACGTAGTTTTGGAGAAGAAATTCAAACTCAAAATTGTAATTTTTACAATATTAATGAGGTAATAATACAAACTGAGAAATATTTATTTGTTCCATAACTGAATAAACAAGCTGGAAACTGAGGTCCCCAGAACACTGTTCGAAGCTGGAAAGGTAGCAGGGACCGCCACATATAAACAAAGTAAAACAGTATGAAGCTGTGTTGTCCTTTAAGATCAGTTTGTTTAATTGGTTTATTCAGTCATGAAAACAGAGCTTGTTTATTTAGTTTGTTTAGGCAGTCAATGAAGATGACTAAAATGTCTTCCCAAAAACAACCCAAAACTGTCTGAAGAGCTGTATTTACATTTTAGTCTTGACCAGCAGAGGGCAGCATAGTCCTGCCAGTACTTAATGCAATGCACTGTCAGTACTACTGTATTCACATTAGTTTGTGAGTCTTTCATTCATATTTTACCACACCTAACCATGATAGTGTGTTACAATTAAAGGCATAATCTGCGATTTAAATGTAAACTAGACTACAACAAAGATCCAAAACACAAGAGTGAAACCTGCTATTACTCCAAAACTGGCAGGTCTGTCCGACTGAAGCTGACAGTGTAGATTCAACTAGATGGATGGGTGTTTCTAATATCTGGTCCTCCTCCTGACTCACCGTGGTACTCAGCCCAGCCGTATCCTCGGACTATGTCCACCTCCGAGTCGTCTCCCTCCTCTCTGCTGTGAACTCTGATGAGGACGTACTTAAACACGCCGGCCGGGTCGATGTCAGCCTGCTTTATGTTGGCCATCAGAGCCGCAGCCTTCGTCTGTGTGCACATGTCCGAACTGCTCAGCGGCAACACTAGCAAACAAGCTAGCACACAAAATGTTTGAATTTTCTTAACAGTCTCCGTGTCTGTCTACACACAAAGCTTTACAGCTTCAAAGGGCCTTTCTATGTTTATGTAAACGTGAATGGAGCAACATGAACTTGTAACAACAGAGAACAGTTCGTCCGCCGTCACGCCAGTTCCGCCATGCAGCAACAACAATAGGACTTCCGGTCACAGCTTTCAAAATAAAAGCGATTAAAAAGTACTTAGCCGTCATGTCAGCGTTAACAGAACGCAACTAAGCACATAATGATGATGATGATAATAATAATAATAATAATAATAATAAGCATACATTTCAATCTTTTATTTAATTTTTCAGAATTAATTTTACTTTTACTGGCCCTTATTTTTCTTTGTTTTGTCTTTTTTTTACCTGAAATGTAGATTTTTTAAAATTGATTTTTAATTCTGTATTTTTTATGGAGACATTTATACAAACTTCTTGCTTCCCTCCCCCTGCACTTATTAATCATAGCATTGTATGTCCTTTACCATTTATATTGTACAAGCTGTTAGATCAAATAAACTATGGCTACTTTATAGCATTTTCTGTAATTTGTTACATATTACATTATTTTAATTACTTTCCCCACCCCAATTACTGATCTCTGCATTCACCTAGGCATAATGATTAAACAGCAAGTCACATTACTGTAAAATTACCTAAAATAAAACAAAAACCCCTGCTTTTATTCTGAAGGCAATCAGAGCAAGCCGCCTACTTCCGTAAAGCAAAGCATTCTGGTAGTTGCAGTTCAGAGCAGACCATGACAGGAAATTAGCCTAATTAGCTGAATGGAGAGGACTCAGCAGGCTGCTTGTACAAAGGAAAACACAAAACAATAGAAAACATTTATTTTGTTATCTGGGGGTAAAACATCCAGTGTGAACACACAGGGAGCAATGAAATGTCATGATAATTCAAAATTCACAATGACTTCATATTAACAAAGCATTTGATGTGGATAATTACATTAAAAATGTCTGCAAGGTATAAAATGTATTAAATCTATAATATATCTTCAATCTATTGACACACACAGTAACCTGCACCAATGTTTACTAGGATTGTGTAATTTTCTTTTTCTTTTTACAAGCAAAACCTATACGAGTAATTTGAAAAATTCTAAAATATACACAACACACCTGGTACATACTGGAATGTTTTTATCTTGCAAATTGTAAATGATAATGTTTATGACCACTGATGAACCTTTTCAAATAAAATCATGTTTGTTGACCATGTTTTCAAGCAAATATTTTTCAGTTGCTTTCATCTTTCACTTCAGCCGGTAATGCAGAGAGGGTACAATAAATGCAACACATGTAATGAGTAATCCAATCCAATACAGAAGGGCTTAAATATTATTTTTTAATTTTTTAACTGTCCTCCTGCATGCAGTACAACAATACTGTCAGGTTTGACCAATAACCCTTTGTTGAAAGACCAAATGCTCGTTTTTTTTCTGTCCTTACTGACTAAAACTCTTTTGCTCTTTTTGCTGTGCAGTGATTCATGTGTGCCAAAATGAGTTGATAACATCCTCTGTGTGACACAACATGTCTGCCTCACAATGGCAGTTTCTTAAGAGAGAGATCCAAACAGCACCACATCTGTATGTTATAGATTATTCAAAGTTAATCTAGGCAGACTAAAATGTGAATAAAACTTCCACCTGAAAAACATCTTGAATACAAAAAAAAAATTAAAAACAGTGATTCTTTGCATATTAAACGGGTAGTTATCTCCACAGTGTGCTTCATTTTATTGTAGCAGTTCTTCAGTCAGTGCAGTCAAACTTTCTACACAAAACAATAAAGCTGGAATTTCTTACATTCCATAAAAAATTGCTTTGACTTTTCAAGGATGAAAGTTACATTCAGACCTCCCGCTCAGTGTCAATTCCACCATGGGAGTGCTGTTTAAAACTGACAGGGCAGTCAGACAGAATTTGGACTGTGACACATCTTTTGTCGTGTTGGCTCTTTGATCTAGTACATTGGATTTGAACTATGAAGTAAAAGTCATGACTTTTAAGCTTTAATTTAAGGGTGCTTGCTTCCACATTTTTATACACAGTCCCACAAATTTAGGAGACAGAGATTAATTGGACAAGTTAACATAACGCCACATAAAGTCAACATAATTATACAGTACAATCAAAGTAAAATGCTACATTAACCTAAAATTGCGGGAATACGTATAAAAACAGAAACAGTCCCTACACTGTCCACCTATTATAATGTAAACACTGTTAAATAAAGCTTTAATTCAGATCCAATGTGCTATAGTAAAGGGCCCACACAACAAAAACCTATCACTGTCTTGCTGTTTTCTGATTTCAGTATCTAGGTATTGTTTTCACCGCCTCCTTTCTTCTTCCGGTCACGCATTCGGAGTAAGATGAAGACCAGGACTGCTGCCAGCAGGAGGACGAAGAGAAAGATAAGCATCCCCCATGCTCCCCGAGTCAAGGCCTTCCTGTGCCCTGCCGTCTCTGCAGGCAGCAAATTGCTCAAACTGAGCATGTAGCCCAGAGCCCACCCCACCGAGGTGTCCCCTGCCTGGAGGATCAGCAACACATGATTACAGCAAGTTAGTGGAAATGTGTCTTTATTTTTTTTACATTTGAAAATGCACATTAAGTGATACATTTTTCTGTAGAGTGATGATTAAGTTCTCACCTTCTTCTGGAAGGAAATGCGTGGGAACGACGTCTCATCGAAGCTGTATCCTCTCAACATGAGAATCTTAATAAACACAGAGGTGGCACAGTAATCCTGCAAGCGGGACTCTTGCTCTGGAGCAAGAACCTGCATCTGCAACAAAAACAAAGAGTTAAATGTGTTAAAATGTTAGAATATAATGAAGAAGTCGAACTAAAAATGATGCTCATCTGCCCAAATATACTATGTGGGGTTATGCTAACAGGAGCAGGCTAACATGCTCACAATGACAATGGTAACATGATGATATTTATCAGGTTTAATGTTTATCATGTTCACCATCGTTTAGTGTATTAGCATGTGAGCATAGCTGATTAGCAGTTAACACAAAGTAAAACTGAAACTGATGGGAATGTCATAAGTTTAAGATTCTTAGTCATAAAACAAAGTATTGGACACATTTAAAATGTGGCCTGATGATGTCAGATTAAAGTTAAAGGATCACCAAAGTTATTACAATTCATCCAAATTCTATCCAATCAATCTAGTGGATGTGAATATATTTCATTGGATAAGTGAAGTTTTGACCTGCTTGTGGAAAGAAGATATACATATTTGCAAATGGAATGAATAAGAAGCCTTTTAAAAATATTTTTTCTATCACATCACTGTCATTATTTTTCTTTTTCCTGGCCTAGGCGATAATATTCACTGTATATTTGTCTTCTATTATGTCATGCACCCACATCCTCCTTGCCCTGATGTTCTGATGTCAAATAAAAACAAACGTGGACTATATGGACACGGCCACAGACACAAATGAGATATGATACATAAATAGAACAAAAGAACATTACTTGACTGAAAGTCATATTGCACACAGCTCTGGCCGCCTCCTCCAGCTCTGAAGGAGTCCTCACAGGGATACCAGTGATTTGCTGCAGGAAGGAGTGAGTGTAGAAGAATGCAGAGAACGCCTGACAACACAGAAAGAGGACAAAACATAAAACACAGACTGGGTTAATTAGTAGTACATGGAAAGATAAATTACATATCTACAGCATATGTTTCTTTTTTCTTAGCACTTTGAGGCCATATTGTGCTTATTCCTGTGTGCAGCCTGCAGTGAAAATCTGCTCGTTGTCCATACGTCTGTTCAAAGTCACACCACAAACTTCTGTGCAGTTATTTTGTGCTATTCTGCTCTTTAGTTACAGTAATTCTTTAACCGTTACAGAGCTGGGCTAATAAATAAATCACCACATTCTCATTTTACTCTGTACTTTGTAATTTGCCTGGAAAACATGATGTTAATAAAAATAATGACCTGATACATGTATGAACTCAACAGTATATCAAACATTTTTCAATTTAGATTGATTATATTTTGGATAATAGTTGTGATTAAATACAACTTTGATTTACAGGGTAAAAGGGGACTGAGGGGGCCATTCCATAGTTTTATTTTGATAGTGATACTCATTTCGGCTGAAAAAATGTATCATTAGTATATTTTTTTATGCAATTTTTTTTATATTGAGGTGTTGCTACTTTCACTGAAGGAAAGATGTCACATGTGCTCATAGGTTTCTATGTAAAGTATGCAATTTTAGATCCAAATGCTTATTTTGTATTTGTGTTTGTGTGATATATGGTAATGTTAGCTATGTAATAATCCTTGACATACAGAATACTGTTTGTCTGTCTGTGGTTCTGAAAATATTAAACAATAATGAACTTAAAAAGCATCACTAACACTGTGTCTTTGCCCCTTGTGTACGGTCTGACCTTTAGTATATAATACCACCCCCCTCTGTATCATCCAGCCATTCTTACCACGAAGCTACCGGTGACATTTGGCTGGAAGACCTTATCAAAGGAGCACTGGGAGAAGGGGCAGCTGTCGAAGGAGAAGATCTCAGACACGTTGCCCAGACAGTGTTCATATTGTCCGCTGCCTTGTAACGTCAGAGTGGCCTGGGAGTCGTAGGAGCTGGGTTTATGCTTTGCCGTACACGGTGAGTTGAATATATAGTCCAGCTTTACAGATCTACTGTGGCCTGCAGGATAGCAGGGGTGCGTGACTGACTCAGAGTCACCCTGAGACTGAGACAGAGAGAGACAGACAGAGTGATATGATACATTCCCTAAACAACCCATTAAAAATACTATAAGAAATATTCCTCATATTCTTTATGCACATGGATAATTATGTACTTATAACTGAATATATATTAGCGCTGCAACGATTAGCTGACCCTAAAAATTAAATGCCAACTATTTTTACAATCAACTAATCATTGTTTTTCAAGTAAAAGTGTCAAAATGTTATGGCTGCAGCTTCTTAAACATAACGATTTGCTGCTTTTCTTTGACATTTATGATAATTAATGAAGAATCTTTGGGTTTAGGATGTTGGTTTGGACAAAAAAGTAATCTGAAGTCGACACTTTGGGCTCTGGGAAATTGTGATGAGTATTTATCTGAATTATTTGGCATTTTATAGACTAAACATTTGATTGATTAATTGTGAAAATAATCAGTAGATTAATTGAAAATAATTGTGAGTTGCAGCCCTAATACATACAGTATATCAGACTATAGATTAACAATCAATGAATGTGATTTTCAAAATTGACATGGCTGATTTTATTGGGAGTTTTTATTTTATCACAGATGTATCAGTGTGGCCTAATAGGTTGGTCTATGTTGGTCTAGTAACACGTTACTGCAGTAAACATACATTTCTCCACCAGAGAGCACTGTTGACTGTAAAATGTCCTACGAAGTAAAGTAAATATGTTGGACACAATTCTTTGAATTGGTTGGGCTCTACAGCAGCTTTCACTGAGATGAGATTTGTTCTATGTGTTTGCTACTTTAATTCTACAAAGCTTTATATGTTTAAAAATAACATATAACTACAAAATAGAAAAGTTATGACTCTGTATAAAACAGAAATAAAACAGAATAATTTCCTAATCCTTTCTGACATATATTCAAATGAAAACAGTACAAAGACGATATATATTTAATGTTTTCCTAATCAACTTCATTGATGTTTGAAAATATCTGCTTATTCTGAATTTGATGCCAGCAACATGCTCCAAACAAGTTGCAACAGGAGCAACAAAATACTGAAAGCTGTGGAATGCTCCACAGGTAAATGGGTTAATTGGTAACAGGTGATAGTGTGATGACTGGGTGTGAAAGGGGTGTCCGCAAAAGACTCAGTCGTTTAAAAGCAAAGAACATATTACCACATGGGCTCAGGAACACTTCATGAAGCCGATGGTGTCCTGTTTTATTTACATTTTGCACAGTGTCCCAACTTTTTTGGAATTGGCTTACAATAATAGGTTGTTTCATTTTGGTTTGAATGAGTGTGATACAGTATGTTACACTACCGTAACTATATGAGCCAGCAGTCTCTTGAGGACCTGGTCCCTCCCGTAGCACAGGAAGCTGTGTGTGTACAGAGAGTACTCCTGGCCGTAAAGACGCAGCTTCATCATGTCGTGTTCGTCCTCTACTTCATCCTGAGTCGCAAATGTGATCTGGGTAGACGCCCCGCCAAAATCAAGCGCTCCAACTGTGGGCCTACCGGGGCTGAGCCAGTGCCCCACGAAACCATACTGCAAAGACATAATGAGGGAAAGGGAAGCAGAGGATAATGAGCTATTTCCCGTTCATCATCTTAAGAGTTGTTGTTGTTGTTCATCTCTAAAACATAGCTTAGTAAGAGGAGGAAGGACTTTATAAGCTCAGTCTGATTATCCAAATTTCCCCAGGACAATTGACCCAGAGATTCAACATCGGAGGCCATAGTGATGGACTGTACGATCATTATGCTACGAGATGTCATCAGTCAGCCTTCTGAGTGGGCTTTAAATAGCCAAACACCATCATCTTTGCGACAATGAAGTGCAAAAGCTGGACAAATGTTTGAATTGAATTAATGAATGGTAAATTATTCTCATGCAAGCTGCTTCAGAGCGCGCTCCAACTTCACAAAACGTACAGTTATCCTCATTAGTCTGCTGTTGCTGTGCATTGAACAAAACTTCCAAATGAATCATAGTTTGACTCTGTGGTATCTACTGGCAGCCTCTATGAAGTACCTTTATGAAGTTCTCTAACAGATAGTTGACGGTGACCCAGCCGTACGCCCCCTCCTCTTGACCGCTCAGTATGGCCGCCCCCTGGTAGCTGAAAGGGTAGGACTGGATTTTGTGGCCCACCTCCTGCAGTATCTGATCCGACTGCTCCTGGCTGGACATACTGTTTGGAGGAAACAAGAATTTGACAAAACTCTTACAAGTTACAGCTGCAGCAGTGAACTTTCATGGACCCTCATTCAGAGGATACATGAATAAAATGCTTTGTTTGATGGTCATCATTAGCGGTAACCTTGCTTTTTTTTCTCGCTGTTTTATTGCCTTCAAGCTGCAGGTTTGACCCCTGACCTCTAAAACTATAAAGGTTTAAGTGACACAGAGACGCCAGCATGAAATCCGTTCGACAAGTTTGTCAGCTGGACCAGATGCACCAACCAGCAAGACATTTGAGGACAGAATCTCTCTTTTACTTAATTACATTTTAGTTATGTAAATAGTTTTTGTTCCTTTTCTTTTTAACTTAATCTTTTGATCTGCAAAAAGTTTGCAACTGTTAAATGTTTAATGCAATCACTTGTGTGCAGCTATTAGGTTCAGTGTAAGAAAAAGAACAGAGCTACAACCGGCACTTAAGGAAATGATGGAGCGAATGTTATCAACAGCCAAACTAGCTAATTTACATTGTATGGAGAGACATTCGTGCCAAAATTCTACGATTGCTAAGTAGTGTTTTGAATGCACAGATAAATAAAATAGGCAGGCCCTTGCCGCTCACTCATGTTGTAGCTTCTGGACTCTTTTGAATAGTTTCTGTTGTTAGCTGTTAAAATATTTAATCCAAATCATCCTTTGCATGCAGCAATTCAAATGTTTATCTAGCAAAGTCCCCAATTTCATGCCCAAATCCTATTAACATTTCTTTCAGATACAAGGTACAAGGGAAAGACTTATTTCTCATTTTTTAAACAGCATTTAAAAATTGAAAGGGTTAGTCCTTGAGTCATGCTACATCTATTTGTAAGTGTGTCTAAGTGTAAGAACAGACCTGTGCTGCAACCAGCACTGAAAAGAGTGTTATCTGCATTTAAATTAGTTCATTTACAATGTATGTATGGAGTTACATCAGCGCCAAAATTTTCTGCACACAAAGGAATGCTTTGAATGTACAGATAAAAATAGGCTGCTGTCGCCTCTTACTCAAATTGTAGGTTTTGGACACTTTTACACTCAGCAAATGATTTACTTATTCACCTCTTACTGAGTGTCTGGGCAGCTGTTTTCTGCTACACATTTGCATTAAGTAAAAGGTCGCCTGTCCTCTCAAAGCTTCCCGCACAATGACACGGTGTCACTTGCTAATCAATCATATCGGTAACAACCGCGCCAAAAGGGGAAACTCCACACGTGACTAATAAGTCAGGAAAATCAAGGGGTACCAGCTTAAACATGTTAACAGGCAATATGTTTGTATTCCCTCATTTAAATAAATAAATAAAGGATGAACACTATAGGACTTGTATCTTAATAGGCATAGTCCACAGACAGCTCTGTGTTCAAATTATGTAAGTGTGAGATCACTGAGCCCAGTCCAGATGTCTGAAAATATTATTTCTTTCACAGCACTACACAAACAAACCCTGCCTATATAAAGAGATTTAACTGGTGATATCATTTACTTCAATTAACGAGTTCATTTTGTAGCTGGGTAGCTGTTTTTTGGTAATGTCAGTCAGATATAGATATAGCGAGTTGACTACTCAGGAATATGTGACACTTATAATCAAACGGGACATAAGTAGATTGAACTGTACATAGAGATGAATGAAGCCACAAAAAAGGCTTATATCATTAGATTTACCTAAATAATATAAAAAAACAATATTCACAATGTCAAAGATATAAACTATGTTGCTATATCAAAAATGCACCAATATGCAAATTCAGGGACAATAATGACAATGACTTGTAATTTTTTTTCCAGTTTTGGTACACACATTTTAGTTAACAAAAGAAATGGAGTGTTTTTTCCCTCTTAGAGTACTAACTGGTAACAATAACAAGGCAGATCCAGGGTCAACGCTTAAAATAATGTGCACACACACACACACATACACACACACTGGGGACATTACTTGGACTTACACCCCTTTCACACTGGACAAAAAGCCCACCCACAACGCCTACTAACATCACATTAAATACTTCACATTTAATGTGAATGGGTACTGTTGGCATTCACTCCCAGGTGGACACAATCACTTTTCACCCTTTGTCAGGCGGCATGCTATGATGTGTGCTGAAGTTAAGGACGCTGGCTTGTTCACACTTTTCCATCCATTTCTGTTCAAGGAGCGCTAATACACCGTTCAGTTGAGACTGAAGTCAAATACATTGAAAAGGTCACCACTGTACCTGTGTCTGTGGCTTCTGTGTCACTAACTGAGCCTTGTCAGCTGCCTGATCAGTTCTGGGCATGAGCAACTTGCAACAGAGATGAAAAAACAAGATGTCTCACTGCGTTAAAAACAAGTTTTAACATCTTCTGGATGTAGTCTGATGAGGTTTATGATCTGCTGATTTCTAGTCTTCCTTGTTTTTCTGGAAAGTTTGTGATGATGAGTGTAACACAGAACAAAAAAGAAAACAGAAAGGCAAACTCGTCTCCTGGCAATGGGAAAGGAGGCAGTAGTCTTTTTTTGCGGGGTTTATAACATTCCTTTCCTAAAGGTAGGGACCCTACCCTTAACTCACACTCACACTCATACACACACTGACTCACTGCAGAAGTCTCATGCCAGCTGTAGCTCCCAGGTACACAGGTGTAGACTGGTGTCTTTCTTTGGGGATGTCCTTTACTGCCTGATTGAGGCAAGCCTCGAGGCTCTTCCCTGCTGCTCCTGGTTGGCCCGCATAGCTGGATATTCCTCCTCCTCAGTGAAATAACAACAGGATAAAAAGGTCAAACATCAGGATTATAGTATAGACACGTACAGTCTTGTTCTCAAGTTTGCACAAAACATGATTATTCAAACTGATACCATCCAGAAATTACCCAGTTACCTGGAAGAAACTGCTTGACAATCTACCAACAACTGTAGGTGAATGTATTATGTTACTTTTCTCAACCCAAACTGAAAAATCAACATGAAAAGCAACACATTATTTCTTACTGTTACCAGAAGTCCCTGATAATAGACCGCATAAACAAGGGATCAAAGTTCAGTTCTGACCAGGACATTTTTATGATTATGAAACATGACAATGTAAACACCACGTCCATGACTAAATGAGAAAAGAAGTGTTTATCTAAGTCAAGACACATAAAAACCCTTCAGCAGGACAAGAGTGGCAAAGCAGAGGGGTCAACTCTGACTCATTCCTGATTCATGGTTGCCTAAGACAAAGATTGCTTGACTCGCCATGCTGTGTTGTGACAATGTAATCCATTAGCAGGAAACAGCTGGCATTATTTAACATCCAACCCACTGGTGAATACAACAAGAAACAGAACATTATAAAGTATATAAAAGCCCACAGCAACACAACTTCATAGCAAAGCCTATTACATAACGGAGAGGCCTTTTTTCTGGGTTCCTGGCTGGCTCGTTGCACTGTACCTGCCCTCTGTGAGGGTGGGGGCGGGGTCGAGAGGCGAGCTGCCTGAATCTGACCGGACCGTGACCCCAAGACCAAGAGAGAGATTTATTGATACTGTAGCGGAACCACAATGTCCAAAAGATTGAAACCGGCGCCCAGGGAAGGAAAAGAAGGAAAGAAGAGGAAGAAACACGTGAAAAAGAAAGAGGTACAGTAACGTCAATGTGATGAAGTGAATGAAACTAATAGTTTAATGCATCGTAGTTACCTTGTTGGAGCAGAGTGTTAGCTTGCTAGCTTACTTCGGACGATAGTAGCATTGTTTAATAATCAGTAAATAGCTGAGTCGACGTAAGTTAATGTTTCTCCCACCTTAAATTCATCAGGGACATTTGGAAAATTAACGTTAGGCCTGTTCAGGTGCTATTTTATTTTGTGCTATTTTGTGTTTTCCCTGCTTGTATGTCAGTTAAAATGCTATTAGTTTTCCATCCACTTTATAAGTAATAGGGTAGTTGTAAGACTTTGGTTCATTGTGTCACAGTTTAAGTTTACATCAGTGTTAAAGTTCAGTTAAAGTGTTAAACTGTTAATACTCCATACCTAATTAATTTCACTGCACTTTACTGCTTTTGCACTCTGGTTAGACTGAATTGCATTGCAATGACGATAAAGTTGAATGAATCTCATCGTATTTTCATTATTAGTCTATATTAGTCTTATGTATAGCACACGCCAAGCATCTGTTTTTATTAAAATGTAACATCCAGTGGTCACATATACTTCTCTTCTCTCTTCAGATGCACTTTTAAAATATTGAATACATACATGCAGTTCCTGTGTGAGTATATGAAAATTGATTGTGAAATTGACTGCGATGCAAGGGGGCGCCAGCTAAAATCTTGCCTAGGGCACCAAATTGGTCAGGGCCGGCACTGACTAAAGACATAGTGGTAAAGATTTTATTCATTCATTGTTATGTCAGGATGAAAAATTGGGGCTTTTCTTTTGGCATTTCCCGCGAATGCTGATAAAAACATTAGTCTGTAATCAATTTGTTCTGACATTTTTTAGTTCGTAGACTGATTGAACATTTCAGTATGATGAAAGCAACATGAGAGTAATGGGAAGTTTGGTGAGGAACGATAGATGCAGCCAGGACTGTTTGGTTTCCGCAGCAGCAGCAGGGTGTGGTTGTTTTGAGAGGGTCAGAGAGATAAGATTCACCAGGGAAGAGTCCACAGGGTCCACTGAGCAGCCTGGCACACCAGCCAACTGCGCCGTCACGTTATCTATGCAAAAGCATGGTTAAAAAGGAAGCATATCTCCTGCTTGAAACAGCTGGTCTGCATGCATATACTGTACTGTTTATAAACCTGTGTTTCTGTGGGGGGCTATGGCTCTGCAGGTTGGTATCTCCATATTTAGTTAAAAATACGATTTCAATTCATATCCACATTTCTGTTTTATACCTTTTACTTTGAATCTTGTTGGAACGTGTTGTACCTGTTGTGAATCCGAGCTGACTACAGCTGCTGTCCTCTGAGAAGAGCAATTTATTAACCTTTCAGAACCACATCTCAACACATAGTTTTTGGGTGGAGAAGGTGCTGATACTTACCCTTAACATGACATTCAGTGTGCTGGGTGACCACGCCTGTGCCATTCTGTTTGTCTGCTTGCCACTTGTATATATACAAAGCTGTGTGTGAAGATCCAGCATCCAGAACAATCCCATACTACAGAGAGCAAAAGGCAGAAAAGTAAAACCAAAAGAGGTAAAAAAAAAAAAAAAACATGAAGGGGGTTGAGAGAAGAGACAGCTAAGCATTTCCAAAGCTGCTGACAGCTTTGGGAAGGGTAAAACAGGTTAATGACTGATAAGAACATAAAAGACCAGGCTTAGTGACCTGAATTGGCTTCTGTAAGGCCTTCGGCTGTAAAATTAGGTTAACTCCTTCTGGGTGTTATATTACAAAAGACACATATAATATGTGGTGGCCAGATGCTGACTGCACTGCATTTTTACTCCACTGTGGACTATTAGACATAATATTATTTTACACCTTCATCGTTGTGTTTTATTAATTGACTTATAAGAAACAAAAAGAAGAAATAAGAAAATAAGGGACAAAATGTTATTATCCAAATATAATTGTTATGGCTATGGCTTTTTTGGGGTGTACAAGAACATGTTAAAGGAATTTAACTTACACACAGTGACTTCATTTAAACAGTCTGTATGTGGCAGCTGCAATATGAATTATTGCGAAGTATAGCTAAATTAAATACAGCTAGGTTGATAAAGTAGACAAGAAATTCTAGCGATGTTTTGCTAAGGCCTTAAAGGGCTAATATGCAGAGGCTAAACTATTTGATTCAGGCCCCATTCTCATCTTAAATTTTTTGCCAAAGCTCAACTGCAGGCTGTACAAATGTAGAGAATCTGACAAATCATCATTTCACTGCTTCCACATTGATCAGCAACTGAAAAAACAATGGATGGTGAAAATTCGGAGGGACATCGAGCCATTTTCCAAGCTAAAACAACATATTTGATAACCCATTATCTTCTGTTATACAACTGCTAACATTAGCATTCAACCACTTCCTAGCTAGCATTACTGTTTGATAGTGTTACACGATACGATGGTAAAGGCATGAATTACTTCTAATATATCAACCCAAGTCTTGGACACATTTCTTTAAGCCTGGAGGTGAAACACACTGAATGTAATCAAATGGTAATGTTAGCTAGGAAATGGTTGAATGCTAATGTTAGCATATCAAATATGTTATTTTACCTCAAAATATGGCCTAATTTCCCTCCAGATTTTCAACTTTTCAGTTGTTGACTGGTACGTGATGAAATTATAACAATTCGTCGACTCCCTACGTTTATACGACCTGCAACACAGCAGCATAACATCAACCTGCCATTCAAGTCAATACAAATAAAAGCGGATTTTCCAAATTGAGTAGGCCTACAACTTGAGGGAATTGAGTGGGCGATGAGTTTGAGGACTGCAACTTCCCAATATGGGTTTTCTGGATAATCAAATACAGATGCATATCACGTCTCACAGACAGAGAAGACCACCAAATGTTTTCGTACAAGCTAAATAAACCTAAGAGTTAAATGATAACGTATCCAAGGGTGGAGGTAGAGACATGCCTATATATCACATCACCGTAATCCATTACAGAGAGGAAGACAGCTTCGACAACCCTTTTCCTACAAATCATAGGACATTTAGCTCTATTTCTACTTTTTTGTTATGATTTGGAGACAAGATTGTCGAATGTTAATTTGTCATCAATGTGTGACTCTCAATGTTGGTTCCTTATACAGTGGCATTAAAGAGGAATGATAAGAGATGGTACTTATTCCTTAACGTTTTATGAAGATAACAGTCATAACTGAATGGAGGGCCTTATATCCCAGAGATAATTTCCCACAATTCAGCATAACTGAAGCATATAAAAACTTCCTGAAATGACACGGTCCGCTCATTCTGATGAAAATCCTGTGGCCTTGATAGGGCTTCCACTTTCACTACAATGTAGAATATTATGTTAGAGCAACTTTGATGTCTGAAAGGAAACACTCAGAATGTGTGGAAATCCAGCCATGCAAGAAGGTATGTGGGTGACGAGCCAAAGGGCAAGGACCACACACACACACACACACACAACATTAATGTGCAGAAATAGATACACATGCTCATCCTGCCGAGCTGAGGTATTTCAAAAACACACAACTTCTCATATCAGTACAGCAGGTTCAACAGTAACATCATGTGTTAGCGTTCACTCGTAATATTTTCTCATTACTGCTGTGCAGTCAGTTGTGAGGACTCGCTCCAACACTTGCCAAAAACACAGAGGATCTGTAAAGACCTGCTTTGTCCTTTCATTTGATAAACTGGCAGAACTGTTGCACCCATCTCCTTTTTTTGTGGCTGGTCGACGGCATTGTTACTGAGTGAAAGGGTGGCTACTTTATACCAAAAAAGGAACCATGGGGTATTTAGCTGGTAACACAAAAACGAGAGAGCAGAGGGAACAGAAGGTTCAGTTAACCCGTGCAGTAATCCTGATCTAACTGCCAAAACAGTGCTGCACTACAGTTTCAAGTCTTTTATCAGTTTCAGCTGGGTTATTTTGCAAGTTTTAGATATAAGATTATATAAGTAATACACAACAAAACTTTTTACATTCACAATTTTTTCAACAGTAGAAAACAGATCAACTGTCTTTCTCCATCTTTAAACCTGTGATCTCTGTTCTGACTGAAAGGTAGTCTCTTTAATCAACACAGTGCTCCACAGGTAAAGTCTTTCACCGAATGAGAGAATTAAACTATACAGTTTATCAGTATTTTAGTCACAAGGTCACCTGGGTGCATATTGATCATAATCTTACTGCTTATAGCCTTGTGATAAGCAAACAACACACTGTCCTCAGCTGATCTTCATCAACAGAGGGATGAATCACATTAAAGCAGTGAGCGAGAACCAAACATTCACAATAAACTACAAAAACAGAAGCCAAAGTTTTCACTGTGGCCGCTGAACTGAAAACACAGCCCAGATGAAGTAGATGCATGTTTTTAACCACTCGTCAAGGGTGTAAATAAAGGATTTTCAAATCAATTTGGGATCTTGGGGCTTCCGTATGGAGCTAAATCAGGGTCAAATGTTTTGTACTTGAAAAAGTAAAATTTGAAACTGAAATTTCAAGTTTTGATCTTGAATTTTGAAAAATACATCAACGTATTCAAAATAAAAATAAATGTACAAAAAGTTTTTTCAAGTTAAAAATAATTATGATCAACTCTGGTAATTCTTTTGAATAAATCATTTATTTTCATTTTTCACTTTCATATGTTTTGATATTTGGGATCCTATTTCTTTCAGTTGCATGTTTTATCTTTTCAGATTCAGATCTTAGTTTTTTTTCAGTTTCAGATCCTTTTTTTTCAGTTTCAAATCTTTTTTTTTCAGGTTCAGATCTTTCTTTTTCAGTTTCAAATCTTTTTTTTCCAGTTTCAAATCTTTTTTTTTCAGTTTCAGGCTTTTGACCCTGATCTAGCGTGGGGGGCGTGGCATCAGCTGAGAGGGGTGTGGCATCATGACAGACAGCTTAACCAAAAGGCTACAGACCTTCCCCTATCATGTTGCCTTCAGGGAACGTAGGATCTAAAACGATTCGGCTACGCCACATGATTGGCAGTGAAAAAACTGCTGTCAGTGACAAACTTCCATTTGCACACCATGCACGAATATCCTGCACAGCTAAAACTGTTTTAATTTCCAAGGCTGTTTAGATGTGAGATGTGGAAGCTGTTTTAGACAGTACTGAGGACCAATTGTAGTACAGGAGCGACAAAATCACGCCAGATTGTGCACAGACACCCACACTTTAAGTACTGAAATGTCCGATTTCCACGTAGCACTGTGAATGCCTCGCAGTGTCCGCTGGCCATGGCGTCCGGTTCTGCTGGCTCACCTGCTGGACCCAGCACACAGGTGAGAAAAGTAAGGTTGGGAAATCGTGATAAATATCAAAATGAGAGGTCGTTTTGTAACAACATACAATGTTTCTGACATCTTTTAAGTGGTGAATTGTCAAAGCTAGAGGTTAAGCATAGGGCTAACGTTAGCATCGAGTAGCTGCTAATGCAGTAGTAGGTAGTAACGTTAGCCTATGTACTGCGTGAAAAACACAGATAATGCTGTTAATTTGATTAAAGGTAGTGCTGTTTTGTGGTTGCAGGAATGCATGGGGTGCTGAAAAAAACACAAAACGACCTCTCATTTTGATATTTATCACGATTTCCCAACCTTACTTTCCTCACCTGTGTGCTGGGTCTCAGTTGATGCCACGCCCCCCACGCTAGATCAGGGTCAAAAGTCTGAAACTGAAAAAAAGATTTGAAACTGAAAAAAAAGGATCTGATACTGAAAAAAAACTAAGATCTGAATCTGAACAGATAAAACATGCAACTGAAAGAAATAGGATCCCAAATATCAAAACATATGAAAGTGAAAAATGAAAATAAATGATTTATTCAAAAGAATTACCAGAGTTGATCATAACTATTTTTAACCTGAAAAAACTTTTTGTACATTTATTTTTATTTTGAATACGTTGATGTATTTTTCAAAATTCAAGAACAAAACTTGAAATTTCAGTTTCAAATTTTACTTTTTCAAGTACAAAACATTTGACCCTGATTTAGCTCCATAGTTCCGGAGACGTACGCCAAACTAGCTGTATGGAGCCATTTTATGGTTTATATTTTAAAACAAGCTTCATCTACTTCAGTTGTTTAGGAGAATGCTGCAACATTTTCTGCTAAGTTTCTCCAAAAATGTTTTGTGGACTACAGAACTTAACATGACTTTAAATTGGCATGGAAGAGAGTAGATGTACACATTTTCATTTTGGGTGAATTGTACCTTTAATAGCAAATACCTCTAGGTTGTTTATATCCACATTTCTTAGGCCCTGTACACATGCACATGGGTATTTCTTAAAACAAAGCTTTTTCTATGCGTTTTGGCCTTCCGTACACACGTAAACAGCGTTTCAGGGTTAGTTTTCAGTGTTTAGGTGTAGACAGGAAAACCAGGGTTTTTCTCCTTTGTTTGGCAAGCTTCTGATTGGCATACGTAGTTCACAGTAGGTCTGCATGATATGGTAAAAAAAAAAATGTTTTTAAATCATATTGCTATATTACAACTGTGATATGATTCATGATTAGTGGTAATGATCATTTTTTGCATCAAAATATTCCTTTTGTCACTGAAAAGCAATTAGAAAACAATTTATGGTCCAGGACACCCTGCAGCGCTGCAGTATTTTAACCTTTATCAGATAATTGAAGCATCTTTTGGTTATTACACTTGGTTATATTGCGATTTTGAAGATATTTGAATTAACTGTGCAGCCCTAATCCATAGCAGAAGTGTAAAGACATGATAGCATGATGTCGACAAATGATGCTAAAATCAGACCAAAAATTATTAAATCGAGAACATTAATTAATTACGTTTTTTGTTTGTTTGTTTTTATACAATTATACCTCTGGATTCTGTAATAATTCACATATAAAAGACAAAATTAAATGATAAAATTAATCATTTAATTTGTTTGTTTTTTTTATTTAACAATGGCACTCCTGGACTTCCATTGACTAAAGTTCACCAGCTGAGCAGACTATTGAACTAACTCTATCAGAGGGGCATGCTACAGATGTTAAACCTAAGAACAAACTAAGACCAGCAGCCAGAGCTAACTGCTCCTGTCACACACTCGTCTAGTCTTAGCGCCACAGATTGCTGTGCGTAACACCTTTTCTGGACCCTGCACGGCAGAGCTTTAGTTACACTGTCCGGACAACTTAACGCGCTGGCAAACACGGATCCAAAAATACCCTGCGTAACCGACCTTACCATGAACCCCGGAGCCTCCTGGACGTCTTCAGTGGGGACTGTCAGGAGCAGGATGGCAACAAGTCCAAACACCAGCAGCGCGAGGGGGACGGCAGGGTGAGCGGAGCGCTGAGCCATGAAGTGAAAGTGAGAAGTGCAGCTCTGCTCCTCTCAGTCTGTCTGCAGCCCGCTGGATATCTGAGCGTCGACTTAATAGCGGCCAAGTGGGAGAAGTGGCTGACGGCTTCCCGCTGGCCGGGCGTTATCACAACCCGCCTGTGGTTCACGCTTCACCTGCTGCCTGCCTCCTGTTTTACATTTCACTTGAGCTAGCAAAGCCTGACCTGAATTTATGTCCCCGACGCAGCCCAGAGCCCCTCCATGCGCCTGAAACCCTTCCCTCCTCGGCCAGTGAATGAATGAAAGCAGCTCCAAGGCTACTGGTGCCATGGAGGGAAAAATGTTTTTATTATGGCCAGAGCTGGTGCTGCTCATTCTCATTCATTAATCTCCACCTATAGAAGACAGAGGAGGAAAATCACATGATTCACTTATTCACCATCAGAGAGGAAACAAGGTGTTGCCTGAACTGGCAGTGATCCAGATTGTAGAGTGCTGGACTGAAGAGACCCAGAGCTGCTTGTTGTTTCTTCACTATTTGCATGTGAATGGTTGCAGCTTAAAACCTGACTTGCAAATGTCACCCTCATTTGAATGCTTGGGTAAAACATGGAAGGGAAGTTTTCACTAAAGGCCTACACTTTTCTTTGTACGTGTCTATTCTTGCTGAAATCTTGTTCTGACAAGGTCTAAATATAGCAGAATGTATAATGAGTTATTTTGAAGGAGCTTCTGAATATTGCAAGTGAGCCGTTCTTCATGTTGTAACTCAGCGCACTAATTTTTATTTGTGTGTCATTGATAATATGCTCATTATTGTTTAAAAAAAGTTAAATTACTGTTAGTATAACTATCTAAGATCTTCTGGAAGAGAGGTGAAGTAGCTGAAGCTCTTTAATACAAACGTCATCATTACACTGATAAATTACAGCCTGAGGTTGCGTCCAATGACTGAACGTCAACAGAGGTGACAGATTTATTCGACATCTATTACACTGAATCAACAGACATGGTAATGTTTTATGTTGTTCAGGTGTTGGCTTTCCCATGTGGTTCACAAATACAGTGAGGGAGCAGCTGGCAATAAAAATGTGACTCTATATGTAAAATTCACAGAGAGGAGGAAGTGTTAATGATTAATGACATAAAAGAGGAAGCAGTGATAAGAGAAACATGGATCATAGAAGAGATCCTGTCATTAATGGATCCCATGAATTTATGAAATACATAAAATTGACATGACTATGGGGCAAACAAAACAATCTCAACTAGAGTAAGGGTGACTTATTGTTCCAGAGCTTACACCCATATCAAATGGTCTTCATTAGAACCCTTTTAAATCTTTTTTAAAGAAGATTCAAGAGATTCAA
This sequence comes from Pagrus major, assembly GCF_040436345.1. Classification (NCBI taxonomy): domain Eukaryota; kingdom Metazoa; phylum Chordata; class Actinopteri; order Spariformes; family Sparidae; genus Pagrus; species Pagrus major. Next base: position 7,246,725 of record NC_133226.1, read on the forward strand.
GAATAAACTGTCAATTTTTAAACTGGTACTCTAGTTCAGACCCTTTCGACTGGCTGCCCGGGGGCCAAATGCGGCCCTTTAACTACCTCACTCTGGCCCTTTGATCATTTTATTAGCAGGCTAATTGGCCCATTCCTTAGTTATGTCTGTTGCCAAGCACAGACCCACTCTTACTTCATTAGAACAGTTTTCACCCACGCTGTTCAAGCAGAGAGAAATCCTACTATTAAAAGTAGTTGAAAAGGCCTGATCTTGTTAACTGCATGTAGTTTGGAGACTGACGAGAGAGATTTTTCTTTTTTTTTAAAAAAAAAAAAAAAAAAAAAAAAGACCTCACATCTTTTGTGTCTTGGCCAAAAAGCTGCAAAGACTTCAGTCGCTGGCAGAGGTATTTCCTTTATGCTCATGCAAAAGGAAATACCTATCTGTAGATACACAAACTATTGTTATGATTAAGCAAGGCAAGACAAGGCAAGTTTATTTGTATAGCACAATTCAGACACGAGGCAACTCAAAGTGCTTTACAGGGGCATACAATTATATTAAAAGACATTAAAAACAAGTGGGAAGACATCAAGAAACAAAACATTAAAACAAGTTAAGAAATAGGAACGTAAGCTAAAATAGAAGAGGTTTAAAAGAGACAAGACTAAAGAATAAAAGTCAGTGAAAGTGCTTCAGTGAAAGGCTGTGGCAAACAGAAAGGTCTTCAGCCTTGATTTAAAGGAGGTGAGAGTTGGAGCAGACTTGCAGTTTTCAGGGAGTTTGTTCCAGATGTGTGACGCATAATAACTGAACGCTGCTTCTCCATGTCTAGTTTGGACTCTAGCGACTGAAAGCAGACCTGTACCTGACCTCAGAGGTCTGGATGGTTCATAACGTGGCAGCAGATCAGAAATGTGTTTTGGCCCCAAACCATTCAGTGCTTTATAAACCAATAGCAGGATTTTGAAATCTATTCTTTGACTGATAGGAAGCCAGTGTAAGGATCTGAGAACTGGAGTGATGTGATCTACTTTTTTGGTTCCTGTTAGGACTCCAGCAGCAGTGTTCTGAATCAGCTGCAGCTGCCTGATGGATTTTTTAGAGTCCTGTAAAGACACCATTACAGTAGTCGAGTCTGCTGAAGATAAATGCATGGATAAGTTTTTCCAAATCCTGCCGAGACATAAGTCCTTTTATCCTGGATATATTCTTTAGGTCAGTGATTCCCAACCGCTGTGCCGCGGCACATAGGTGTGCCGTGAGAAATCATCAGGTGTGCCGTGGAAGATTATTCAATTTCACCTGATTGGTACTCTAAGCGAGCAGCGTGTAGTGACAGGCAGAACATTTAAATGTTCTTCTACTACTACAGGGCAGTTGAATGTTCCACTGCCATCTGCTGGACGTATCGCGCTAAATACAGAAGTACATAGTCATGCTTCAAGTGAGACAGCGCAGGTAATAGTGATGGATAAATATTTGAAAGGAAAAAGTACTCAATCTGACCTGGGTCCTGGAGACAATTCTGACCCAGATGAAGGCCCTAGCATGAGTTGTGGTCAGAAGAAAGCAAAAAAGGTGAGCTCAAGACAATACAATGAAAGTTATCTTGCCTTTGGATTTACTTTTATTGGGGAACCAACCGAGCCAACTCCGCTATGCCTGGTGTGCGGGGGAAAAGTTGTCTAACAGTGCCATGGTTCCAAGTAAACTATAATGCCATCTCCAGACAAAACACCCATCACTTTAAAACAAGAACACAGACTATTTTGTTAATCTGCGTGAACAGACAGAAACAGGCAGCGTTATTGAGGAAAAATCACCAAGACGAGTGAGAAAGCTCTTAAAGCTAGCTACCAAGTTGCTGAACTCATCGCTAAATCAAAACAGCCACACACCGTGGCAGAGACATTAATACTGCCTGCCTGCAAAATTATCTTAAGAGATGCTCAGCCCTGCCGCCATTAAAGAAATAGCCCAAGTCTATGGGGTTCCATTTGTGCCAAAAATATGTCGCCATGCGCACTGTCTATGTCTACTGAACATGTGAGAAGACATTTGTCTATGTCTATTAAACGTGTGTGTAATTTTGTCAAATTACACATCATGACGACACAATGTAATGACAGTCAAATGACACAAGGACAGTTCAACGTTTAATAGACAGACAAATGTCTTCTCACATGTTCAGTAGACATCGACAATGCGCATGGCGACATATTTTTGGCACAAATGGAACCCCATACAAGTCCCTCTCTCTAATAATACAATTTGCAGACGTATTAAAGACATGTCTGCAGACATTGAGAAGATAGTTCTGGAAAAGTTTTGCATCAGTGGGAAATTTGCATTTCAACTTGATGAATCTATGGATATCAGTGGACATGCACAACTTATGGCAAATGTGCGCTTTGTAGATGGAGACACCATCAGAGAAAAACCTTGTTTTGCAAGGAATTGCCAGAAAGAACAACAGGAGAGGAAATTTTTCGAGTTGTGTCAGAGTACTTCGAACAAGGAGTACTGAAATGGCAAAAGTGCGTAAGTGTTTGCACCGATGGAGCAGCTGCCATGCTCAGGCGCACCAAAGGATTTGTAAACAGAGTGAAAGAGCAACATCCAGATGTCGTTGCGACGCATTGTTTTCTGCACCGGGAAGCACTTGTTGCCAAGACATTACCAGCAGACCTAGCTCCTGTACTGGAAGATGTTGTACGCATGATAAACTTTGTGAAGACGAGACCTGTAAAAAGTTGCATGTTCGCATCACTGTGAGGAAATGGGAGCAGAGCATAAAGCGTTATTGCTCCACACGGAGGTCCGGTGGCTGTCCCGTGGCAAAATTTTAGCCCGTGTATGTGCTGCGGGAGGAACTTGTTTGAAAGTGTTTTTGACAAATGAGAAGTATGATGGCGCTAAGTTCCTCTCAATTGACAAGTGGTGTGGCAGATATATTTCAACATCTGAATGACCTGAACACATGAATGCAAGGCCGAAATGAAAACCTGCTCACAAGTACAGATAAAATAAAGGGATTTCGTTCAAAGGTGCAGCTCTGGAAACGTGGAAAGTGCCAACCTTGACATGTTCCCACACACCCAGAAATGGCAGGGTGTCAGTGCTGCACTGTGTGAGACAATAGGTATAAAGACGAAAAAAAGAGACTCAGAGCTGTTAAGGAAGATCTTCGTGTGTCTTTCTTCAATTCCTGCAAGAATATCAGCTTTGTGTTCAACTAAATAGGCCCAGTTTTCACACTCAGTAAGTAAATTGCACACTGCAACAACGTTCATAATGTGCGTAAGTTCTGCTTTGATTAGGCTGCTTTCAGTCATTTTTAACGTTTCCATGCAGGCAGTAATGTCACTGTTCCCCATATCGTGGCACATTTAGGCAGCAAAACTAAAAGCTGAAGTTATAAATTTTGACAAGACAGAAGAAACTCTTCAGAGAAAACAGAATTAAAAGTTTTAGCTTCTAGAATAAAAACTTTTAGACAGCTTTGATCCAAACTGTGTGTGTGAGGTTCAGACTGAGATGTTGAAATCTTATGTAATTCACAGGTCCTACAGAATCACTAATGTGTGAATCTGGATGAAAGGAGGACCGTCTTCCCTTTGTGAGCGCCTCATTGTTGCTCTCTGTAGGCCTGAGCTGGTAGTTGCTGGGGCAAAGCAGCAGAACCGGTTGACGGAGCTCCAACTGAACAGATCGGGCTGCGGAGAAAGAGTGGGAGGACACTGCATTGTTTTCTACAACATGGTTTGTCAGACTGTGTGAGTCAGTCGCTCCCTGTCATGTAACGGTTAAAAAAGAGCTCTGTGGTTTTCTCCTGCACTGAAGCGTATTTATGAAGGTGATTAACACCATTTAATGCCCTGGGGAGAGGATGAATGGCATCTATGGAGTAAGAGAGCTTCCAAAAAGATGTGTCCATGATTCTAACCATTCGTACTCGTAATGATAAACATTTGTATGTAAATAAAAAAGTTGTACCCAAAATTCTGCTGTCATACACATGAGTCTGAGAAATTGTTCGGGTTAGGATTGTTTTTATGTGAGTATGAATCTAAAAGCTGTGAGTGCAAAGTCTTGTGAATACAACTCTAATTTCTACGACTACGAAGTCTTCACTGTGAACACGAATTCAAGTTTGTGGGTACGAGTAGAAAAAGTGTTGAAATGACGTCACAGCAGGTCACAGGCAGGTCACAGGGGAAAGTAATCGAACCCTGAGTGATGCGCCGAAGCCGAGGATGGCTGACAACAGCAGTGCACCGATGGACACCGCGGGTAACTCAGGGGAAGCAGCATCACAGGTAAAGTAAATAACACATCCAACATTCATTTATTTTTATTTAGTTATTTATTTCATGAAATTGTACTGTTTTAAATCATATACAGTTTATGGACGTCCAACAGCAGCTTCTCCTGAAGTTCTCTGACTGACTGGCCTGACATTCGCTGGGACATTGTTACTTAACATCAACACCAGATTTTGTGCTGTGTTGATGATGTCCCTTAATTGGCCCTGAGTGAGAAAAAAGATAGTAAATGTTACAGACATGGGTACTTTCCACGATTTTACAGAATGCCTTCAAAGTAAACTAACTTCTTCTTAAAGTCTGAGCTTGGGTCAGCATCCACAACAAACAAAAAGCCAGTCTGGACCATGGATGTATTATAATAGATCCCTGGTCTGACTCTGGACCCATGCAAACCACACTTGTGCGCCTAATCTCAAGCAAATGACTGCAGGCAAATAATAATAACTCTTATAGGGCCCCCAGCAGCGGTGCGCCCGCTACTGGGGGCGCAGCTCTGATCAAAGAGGCTACAGAGGCACTATGCAGGATATTTTCCTTATGGTTCTTTTTTTTTTACCTTGATTAAACAGCTTCAGAGTAATAGTGCTGGTTAAATAAACGACTAATTACGTGGAGAATGGAGCCTCAGACCGTCTAGCACCGCGACACAAACGCGCACCGTAACGCCTAATCTCTTGTTTATGACAGATAAGACTACACAAATATACACGTTATATCTCAAATTAGTTTTGTTTTTGTTTTCATCAGCGCTAATTAGCTAACTTAAACCAACTTCTAATGCTAGTAGCTAATGCAAGCACTAACTGAGCATCACCGGGCATGTCGTTAGCTTGTAAGCTAAAGCAGTAGCAGTCTTCACGTCCATAAACTGTATATGATTTAAAACAGTACAATTTCATGAAATAAATAACTAAATAAAAATAAATGAATGTTGGATGTGTTATTTACTTTACCTGTGATGCTGCTTCCCCTGAGTTACCCGCGGTGTCCATCGGTGCACTGCTGTTGTCAGCCATCCTCGGCTTCGGCGCATCACTCAGGGTTCGATTACTTTCCCCTGTGACCTGCCTGTGACCTGCTGTGACGTCATTTCAACACTTTTTCTACTCGTACCCACAAACTTGAATTCGTGTTCACAGTGAAGACTTCGTAGTCGTAGAAATTAGAGTTGTATTCACAAGACTTTGCACTCACAGCTTTTAGATTCATACTCACATAAAAACAATCCTAACCCGAACAATTTCTCAGACTCATGTGTATGACAGCAGAATTTTGGGTACAACTTTTTTATTTACATACAAATGTTTATCATTACGAGTACGAATGGTTAGAATCATGGACACATCTTTTTGGAAGCTCTCTTACTCCATAGGCATCACTTCTCCGCGATGGAGGGCAGCTGTTTAACCAGCCAGCCTGTTTATACGTCACTGAGGAAATACACAGCGGGCCACTATGGGTGGAAATAAAGTAGATCTGCCATATAAAAAAGGAACACTGATTTGTAGTAGAGCTTGGCACCAGCACTGCTAATGCTTAAATGTCTGTGAGTGTGTGTCCATTTGGATGAGTTATTTATGTGGGGAGGTTGGAATAATCTACAGTTAAATTAAAAATGAGTTCTTAAGATGTATTAATAAAATGCCGACAATGCCACCTAGGTTAAAAGAGCCTAGGACTCTAATTTTAAAAAGGCAACACAGGTTCTTATTTAAAATCAGGGTTGAGCAGAGTTAAACACAAATCCAAATAACAGTTAAATACAAGATTTATTGTAATAAAAGTGATAAAATAAAATAAAACCCCCAGCACAAAGTCTCTTCCGGCAGTCCAATTGTCCTTTGTACTGCTCTACTCTAAAACCGAAGGTGGCAGACCCCAGGCCTTGAAGGTGACGACGGGCAAGCAGTGATTTGTCTGTTGGAGACACAAAAGAGAGGGAAAATCCCGGGGTAAGTAGGCAGACTAAAATTGTCTAAAATGCTAGTTAAAACCCTGATTAAAATGGTTTAAAATAGACAGAAAGGGTACTTAGCTCAGCTGCAAGAGGGGTGCATCGTGATTACACCCCTCTGCTTCTCCTCAACTGCGGCCGATGAGCTCCCTTCGCCTGCTGGTCACCCTCCGGTCCCGCGGTCCACCACTCGTTGTAAGGAGTTGTAAGGCCAACGGACACAGGCTGCTGCGCTTCAGGCGTGTGGTTGTTCGCCTGCGGTGGTCTCCTCTCGCCGTCCGGCTCTCCACCGGGGTCCCCTGCCTTCTTTCTCCCTCCTGCACGCTGCTTTCCTGCTGCTTAAAACAGGAATGTAAGCCTAGCCCCCGCGCTCGCCACCACCTGTGGCTCGTTGAGCTGATTGCTGCCGGGGACGAGTCCGTGTGCAGTTCAATGTCAGTTCGGACAATAAAACTCTGCGTGCAGTGCAACATAAACTCCAACTGAAATAATCAAAATACTGCAAACAAGGTAACACAGTAAAACAAACAAATTAACACAGCATGCAAATACGCAAAATAATAACAAAACATGCAACCTCCTACGAACTGACCTCGTCACATCTACATTAATGTGAATCCTCCCAGTTTCCAGCATTTATTATGTGCTCCAGATATCCTGTGAGCACCAAACTCACATTAAACCAGATCAAAAGGTTAATTGAGGGTGACATCATAGCTTGTTAGAGCGATATAAAGATGTAATAAGATTGTCTGCCGATATTTTACACCACAACTTAGGCCTGGACTACACGTATATGGATATTTTTTTAAGCGGATATTTTCGTCCTCGTTTAAAAAAAAAACTCTGTCCACACCACAGAAATATCTCTGTCCATACGAAGAGGCAAAACTGAAAACGATCGCCTCTGAAGCCTGCAGTGCCATGCCCGGCCGATATGTGGCGATTAGCAAAATGTAAAATACCACAGAAGAAGAACGTTATGAGCATGCGCAGTCAAACGCCGGCAGTTAGGGTGAGAAGTTATGGCGAAGAAACGAGTGATGCCCTGGACATGCGAAAGTTTAATTTCCACTCCTCATCAACCACGCCCCCTGCCACGAAATTGTCCCACCATTTGCTGGTCCGACCCGGCCCAAAACCGGCGTTTCTGGCGGATTTTAAACCGTGGACGCTTGGGCTATCCAGTAATATTGGGCGCAGCAGACGCCTTTGCGTACCGCTGGAGTGCAGTTGATGCAACAACGTTACGTTCATGTGTAGAGCTGAGATGAGACCTAAAAGTGCAAAGCACACATAGATAGCCCGGTACATGTTGGTCATTGTTGTTGGCAACCGTTTTGCTTCAATGCGCATGTGCGAACGGCTTGTTGCTAGGCGCTTGACGTCATCGCGTCAACACCAGCTCCGTTTAACATCGCTACACGGATCCACTCAATCGGATATTTTTTTATTTCTCCACTTTTTTATCCGTTTAAAAATATCTCCGTTTATGTGGGTGAAATCGCCGTGTTCGTGTGGTTGAGAGGCCCAATTGGACAAAAAAATGTGCGTTTAGGAATATATCGTATTCGTGTAGTCCAGGCATTAATCCCTGATTGTAGCTTCTAAACCGTGTGTTGTCACCCTGCGCAGCTGCGGCTCTGGAAGTCAACACTTATTACTTCCTTCACTGGGGATCAGGAGAAACCCCGTCTCCAAGATATTACAATTGCATACTATTAATGAGAAATGGCAAATACAGTGTGTTTTGAAGAAAATGAACTGTATAACTGAATCCATGGTAATGTTATACTTCCTATTTACATCCCATAAAAGCACCGCAGGGACAAGTGTATTATCCCACTGAGCTCTCTTCCTCTCCTCCCTGGGATGGTGTGGGCAGTAACTGTCTCAAACTCTGCTGCTCTTAATCCAAAGCCTGTACTTCCTTGTCATCGGTAAATATGTGTTTCAGCAATAAGGTGCCAAAATAACAGATTAAAAACAAAAATATTGTGTAGTTTGAAGGAGCTACTGGCCACCGTCACCGCTGTTATCAGGGTCAGGGTTTTCCTGAATAAATAATAACTGGAAATGCCAATCTGCATATTATAATTGAATATTAATAGGATTTTTGACTCGATGGTGATTCTAGAGGAAAGTCAATAAGGGGCCACCAAAACATGAAGATAGTCCCTTGGCAAACATGTACATCCACCGCAAGTAACATGGAAATATGGCCATTAGCTTCCATGATACCTGTACATGGACCATAGTGTCCAGGAGTCAAATGGAAACCTTGACACGACCTTCGAACAGGTTACCAGAATCATCAGGTATTCTCCTCTGGGGACCATGAATATTTACACTGGACTTTATGGCAACAGACAGACGGATGGTATTAATGACTGAGAGACAATCCTGAAGTGCTCTTTTTTCATTCTTTACACAACTACCTTTTTTTCATGTAAAGAACTAAGTGCAGCTATGAATGTCTTCCTGGAGAGACTTTCTGAAAGAGTGCTCCTTTATCCCCAATTCAATCTCGCTTCGTCCCTCTCTACAAAGGCTTTTCACTCTGCCTTCAAGTGTGGCCATTCACAGCAGCTATATACACTTGTTCCTTTAGACGTGCTGTCTCAAGCATTTTCCTGCCTTAATGGCCATTCCAGCACGGCAGCAGCAAAATAGGATAATATAACAAATACTTTTATTTTTCACGTAGTTTCACAGAGGTAGATAGAATGTGCCTCCTGAACAGAGATACATTTACTTACAATGGCATACCACATAAATACATTTTTACAGAATACATAGTGTGTTATTGTAATTAGTGAGTTATGGGATTTGGCTCTTCTATCTTATAGATGTTCAGACTGAGTTCACTCTCATATAAGACTACTGCCAGGCACTGTGTAATGCTATTCACATCCACTTACCAACACAGACTAAAACTGCAAATTGTTGTTTAAGGAAACAAGACATAAAGTCAGCTAGTCCACCTGTTCCTAGTCTTTCTGCGAAGCTAAGCTAAGCTAACATGCATGAAGCTTCACAATACAGACATATGAGAATGAACTCTCTGCCAGAAAGCAAATTAAGTGCATTTTCTCAAAAATATTAAACCAAATCTTTACCATAAATCAAATCATCTTTTCAATCTATTTTCTTCCATTTTGCACATTTAACTGCATGGATTGGTGTGTAAGCACACAGCACTAATGCGACTGAATCCAGCGTGACACTGATGTAGGACTAAAGATGTTCCCACGACAAAGTAATGTTATAGCCGGACTTTCCCAATCATTTTTATGTGTAATGAAGTGAGACATTTTAATAGCCTTTAATAATAATAATATTAATACTAGTAATAATAATAATAGCCTTTCAATGAGTAATCTGAATCCGCAAAGTAACTAAAGCTGACAAATACATGTAGTGGAGTGGAAGTACAAGGTAGTAGAATATGAAAGTACTGAAGTACCTCAGCATTGCAGTAGTGGTTAATTTAAATTGTGACATTAATATTTTATTTTTGCCATCAGTTGTTGTGGTTTGTATCAGTTATGAAAAAAGCCTATCGGTCAATCCCTAAATGAAACCAGACAAAAAGGATACATTTAAAAAGAGCCTTTACAGTCGCTCTCTCTCTGTGCGACAGGAAAGGCTGCAGATATGAAAAAAAAAAGGAGACAGGAGTTGAGAGGAGTTGTTTTTAGTGAGACAAACTCTCATGTGTCATGAGGACAGTATAAAAAGGGGTCACAGGGGTCACAAAATTAGAATAACTGAATAAATCCACTGGAATAAATCATCAGAATCATTACAATGAGTTAATTAAGTGGCCTTCTGGTTCGACACTATCTTTTGAAAATGTGTTTCTGTCTGAATTATTATTCTGGTTGTCAAATGAGCCTCCATCACTGAAGAGACCTTTAACACTGTGGACTAACTGAATGCTTCTCAGAGAGTAGGAGGTAAAAAAGAAAAAAAAGATTAGAAAAAAAGATTCTTGTTGCTGATTCTAAATGGAAGATCAGAGACTTGTCACAGCGTATGGATGCATTCAACTTCTGGCATCTATTCAATGCTATGTGTTATTTCTTTTCTCTCCAGCATTAATCATCGCCAAACACCAATTTAGCTCCAAAGAATCTGTTTGCCTCTTTTAGCTTACGTGCTTTTTGGCCCATTTCCATTTTTCTCCCACCTCAACCACCTCCATCCATCAGCTTCCCTATTATTTGTTCTTGTTGTATGCAGTAGATCCAGTACGCACATATTTCTATGGGGTAAGTACTGCGTGAGGTTAAAAGGACATCCTGTTTGTCAGCCATAAATCCTATATATTACTTAGCTCTGAATATAGCACAGTTGTTGGTGGGCCCATTTGTTGCTGTTGCTTCAACTGAGGAATAATTCTTGTTCATGTACAACGTGATTTTTCTGAAGTGTTAATCTGGCTAGCTAATACCAACGAAAAAGCAGCTACGGGGCCACGGTTATCTTGCCACTTTCCAAGGAAATCCTTATGTCTGATTTGCGAATAAATGTTGAGAAATCTGCTTATAAAAATAAAAATTGCTTCAACTTCTTCGTCAGTATCAAAGTAAGCAGCGGTAGTTATCTGTAAGACTGAACAGGAACTGCTAATAGCTAATTAACTCCAGCAAGGAAATTATGTTTTCCCCTGTGTTGGTTTGTCAGCAGGATTACGCAAAAATTACTTAACGGATTTCCACTAAACTTGGATGGAGGATGGGTGTTATCTGCCTGCACCCTGCAATCTCTCCAACATCAGTAACGTTACCCTAATGTCCGCCCACAGTTCAAAGCTTAAGAGCGATATTGCGATGTGACTTCCCAACTTTATTGTCCAGCTGAGGCTGGAAAATCAACAGTCAACAAAGGCTGCAATCACCTGATTATGCTCTGTCTCTGAATCATGTGATTTTTTTACAATCAAGAAAATGTCCTACCTCAACACGAAGTCAGACCCTGTCCACTTGACCACCATGGGAACCTTTTTTTAAAAAAATGTATAGACAAATAATTTAATAATTATTATAATTTTCCAATTCAAGAAAGTCGCAGTTTGTCATAAAATGAATTAAATATAAGACTGTAAAATACGTCATTATAAAGATTATACAGCCAGTCACAATAGCGTCACGTTGAACGTTCACCAAAACCCGTAACTTAAATCTTGTGAAGCTGGTCCTGTATATGAGCAGCTCTCCTTTGACAAAACTATAGTTGTCAACATGGCCAGTTTTATTGTGATTTTCATTGTTTTTATTACATTTTCTGTGACGAGGTGGTGGCCATGTTGGTGCTGGTGACGTGAGTTGAGCGAGACGATCTTTAGTCTTTCAGAATAAAGGTATGAGGTCCACTCGAAGGGGCGTGACTTCGGCTTTCTACTGGATGCTATTCTGGTTTAGCATAAATTTACCGTCGTCTTTCTCACGCTTTGCATTTTTGGGCCCATAAAGTCCTTCTCCAGCCAAGCCAGTTAAGAGCTGCGTTTTTTTCCGAGACTCCCTCTGGCCAAGCCAGCTGATGTCCTGTGGGCTCCTCAAGCACATGAATAGACCTTTCTAATGTTATTGGACTGAATTAATCAAATTTTGATAATAAAAAGAACCATTTCTGTATGTCTGTGATGTTCAGTTGGAAGTGTCAGAAAATTCAGATTTTAAAATGAGTTTCCAAAGTCCTGTTTTTGTGTATCACCATGTTCCTCCTGTCTGTCAGACACAGAGGCTAACTAATTAACCTCTTTCCTCAGTGTTTTACACCTCTAAATGTTCTGTCAATCAAGAAGTTGTTGAGTTGAAAAGCTGAGTGTTCCTCTAGTCCTCATTTTAATACGACTGTCCTCATCTCCAAATTGACTTTTTCCTAATGTATTAAACTTCCTGCTACACTAATGATGCCCGTCTCATTTTCCCACATGTCCAGGTACATTACTGCCAAAATGTTATGGCGGACCCAATCACGGTCCCTTTCCACAGCCTGTCTGCTTCCCAAATGTACTTCTTACATTTTATTAATGCATGTAGTTTGGTTTGTTTTGGACACTTATCACAGAAATGTTAAGCTTTTATCATCTGCCAAAAAAGCAGTCTGTCCAAGCAATTAGCTTAGTCCTGGAAGGTTTGATCTTCCTAATCGAGTTGGCAGCCAGACGGTTATGCTTATTTCAAACAAGGCATGCAGCAGCACAGTATGTGCCAGAGCTGGTAATTCAGCCACAACTTTAATCAAGGATTTCTCAGATTTTTTATTAGAAGTATTTGTTGTGTCTGTCATCACGCTGACAAGATTCTCAGTGATTTATCTGGGGCTGAGTTTTTCCATCTATCTTTTACTGGAGGTCTGTGCCACCGGAATACAAAGGTTTCTATTTTTCTTTCATTCATTCATATTTTGTATTATTTGAGTCATGTTACCATAAAGGACCACAGCAAAGACTATCGTTTGTCCTCATTAAATATTTCTAGAAGCTTGGTAACACAGTGACTACTTAGACGACTGGTTAGTTACGCTTACTGTAAGCTAACATGCTAGTTAGATGTGAACCTGCCAACACTGGACAAGCTGGATGGCTGGATGTCTCTGTTGTATGGAAGTTTGATCTCTGACAGAGGAAGTAAAACACAACCAGACAGCAGCACACAGCTCGGGTCTGGACTGTCGGGGCTGCAACAGAGTAGCTACGCAATGCAGCGGAGTGAAACCTATTAGATCGGACGGACTGAACACGGATCTGGTGGTATTTGGGGGTCACGGTCCACATACATGCAACCGACACATCGGCATGGATATTAAGAAAGACAACGACTAGAGGGCGCCGCTCAAAGTGAAATCAGTCTCAGAAACGTGCAGAAATACGGACAAGATGAACAAGTATGGACAGGATGCTCCATGACATATTCTTCAGAAAGCTTGTGAGCACTGTTATTCCTGTGTCCAGAGTGGATGTCTAAAGACTGCACCTTCCTTTCTGCACCCTGCACATATTTAAGCAAACTGCACATGCTGCAATAAAAGCAATTAAAACCCTAAAGCATTAATTAACTTAGTCGACATATATTGTGAGTGAACCACAGACTAATGAAAACAAATCTGCAGCAAACACTGATGACAGCAACCTCAAATGTTTCTCAGATCATTATAAAGCAGCCCATATATCAACGCAGCTTTAATTTAATCCCATATGAACCATAAACACAAGAACATGAGCCAGGTGTCAGGTACCTGTCCAGGTTTGGATCAAGGAACTGACAGAAACAGTCTTTACATTGACTGGACGTGCTGAGACGTAAAGTAAATGGACACCCAGTTATGGGGCCTTGTTTCTCTTGTGTTAGTTTTTATGGTCTGGACTCGGGCCAAAGGGTTCATAAGCAAAGGCTTCCTTTAAGTGCCTCCATGCTTATAATAAACCAGGAGAAGAGGCCGAGCATGCCCCTTCACCATAAAAAATGTCCCGACATTTATCATTGGTTTCAATTTGAGACTTCTACAACCAGAGGGCAATTTTATTGGGCATCTTACACGAGGTAGAATAATCTTTACTGGTGCAAAAGCAGCAGTCTGTCAAAACTTCTGACATGGGCCATTTGAATGTCATTAAAATAATGGAGATGTTCCGGTTAAATTTATAATTGATGACCTCCCCTTTTACAAACTGTATGATCCAAACATCCTCTTTCAGTCAGCTGAGTTCAATCTTTGCTCGTGTTTATGAGTGAAGTAGTCAATGTTGAAAAGTAAAAGTAAGAGACTTAATTAGAGATTTAATATGTCAAATAGGTCGCACACAGTTACTTCTGGAGACTGTTCTATGAAGCCAGTTCAAAAAAACCAGAGATATGTTTCTGTTATCCAGCTTCACTAACCCTCACAGTCGCGATCGTGCCAAGCGGTCACGCAAAACTGCTTGTCAACTTGATAAATCAACCCAGGTTTTCCACATATAGCCACGAGCATGCTTACATGTGGAGGTGTTTGCAGTACAAACTAATCTCAAACACGGAGAAGTCAACAAGTAGTCGAGCACAATACTTCATGAAAAACAGATATGTATTAGGCAAAAGGATGTGCAGAGCCAGCACGTATTTTGAAAAAACCCTACCTGTACAACCAGACCTCCTGAGGTGGGACTCCTCAATTAATCCTGGGCCATAAAAAAGATTTTTATTTTGTGATTTATCCAACCTGGATGAGTCAGAATCCAACTTGCTGATAGCCATTAAGAAATAGCCAAACTTCTTGCTCCTGGTCTTGTTTGCTTATGAAGGTCGATTGGAACTGTTTTATAACCAGTTAAAAGCTCCTTGTAGTACATTTCAACGAAATCTTCCTTATCATATCAAAACATTTTTTAAATTTTTTTTTTAATTAAAGGGACTTGGGGCAGTATCATGAAATAAGACTCAATGGTGACACGACGGCCGTTGTGGCCGTTAGGGTAACTGCAGCCATCAGACAATGCAGTCTTGATGCAGTCTGAAAGACACAGTTGAAAGCAAAGACGGCATATAATATCGTCTCTGATACAGGATTGCTGTGTGTAAGCGGCTAATGTTACTACACAGACACAAACAAACCGTTAGCCTACAGCCAGCTGCTAACGTCACCTTGGGCTTTCAGTCCCATATATAAAGGGACATATTTCTAACTATTCGCTTTCTGTAACTATTCAGTGTTACACATCAGTGGATTAAGTTACATGTTTGCAGCTAACGCTACTTTGCACGTTAGGTCACTCCGAGTCCTTGGTGATCTCATATGACTTTCAAATCAAGCATGACCTGTGCCATCTGCACATCAGGAGCAATTCTGGGCTTCAGTACCTTGCTCAAGGATACTTTGACACGTTGCACAGTTCTGCCCAGGGTAGCCGGGATTCAAACCAGCGACCTTCTGATCGCTAGTTACCTGCTCTACCCACTGAGCTACAGCCACCCCTACAAATGAAAATGACTGGAGTTAATGATTATTGAAATGGAAGTTTAATTTATGTTATGCAGTGCTGGAGCCCCAGGAGACACTTACATGTGGTTTAGTGGGTTGTGAGTATTTATACTATATAACATATATCCGCTAATATTAAACTGAAAGAAATCTAAACTACGATAACTCTTTTTAGGATTACTTAAGATTAATTATACATACATATGCAGGCGTCTTAAATAGGTGACGATTCAAATAGTTGGCTAATATGGTAAATTGGTGTAGTTTGAGAGAAGCAGTTTTACAAACAGACCATATACCCGCCCCTACGGAGCACTCAAAAAAAGTGCAAAGGAACGCACCCAAGGCGGCATCCGTCATTTGATTGGTCCATACTGTAGCTGTCCCCTATTGGCTGGTGAAACACAATATTTTGAGCGCAGGGAGGGACAGCCTTGAGTCTGAGCAGACTCCTCAACCGGAGAGGAGGTGCTTGTTCTGAGTGCATGCACATTAGATTTGAGCGCGCAGACTTTAGATCTGAGCGAGCACAGGACATGTTTGAATGCGAGCGAAATTTTTGTGTGCAAGAAGAAGATGCGTGAGCACAAGCATGTGATTTTTGAGTTCAAGCACACATTTTGAAAGAAAGCAGCAAACATCTCAGTGCAAGCACAAAATGTGAGCATGAGGAGAATAAATCTGAGCAGGAGAAGGAGCTGTGTCACTGAAAAGGAATGAATCGGATTCACTCTAGTCTACGTGTTAAGCCCAATTTTTACTACTGCGTAAAGTGCTGTACACGGACGGGGAGAGCCCTCTCCGTCGCCGGAGAGCCTTGTCAGAGGCCCTCTCCGTACTCACGAAATATTTTTTAAATGTCCGTCACTCCGTTGAGGGGAAACGGAGACGGCAAGGGCTGTGATTTGTCCTCTAAAAACATCATTTCCGGAATTACTTTTCCGGTTTGACTACTCTCTCGACAACATAAACACCACCACCGCCATTTTCGAAAGAGTTTGACCGGTTCGCAAGACGAGACGAGAATGTATCCGATCGAAGAACGTCTAGCTGACATACAAGGACGCACAAATGACCAGTAATTCCTGGTCGGAAATAGCTAAGGCAGTTGACTTGTCGGTCCCTGAGTGCATCAAGAGATGGAGGTCGCTCAGGGACAAATTTGTTCGTCTACGAAGAAAGATGTCGAGCAGCAATGGGGATGCAGGCGGTGAAAAAAAGGTCCCGAAGCTCTACATGTTTCTCTCCTGGCTCTTACCACACATAAAGCATCAGGAGACGTCATCCAACTACGATGTGAAGGTAATGATTGTTAAGTTTCCCTTGTGTAGGCAAACGAGCATGCTAGCAGTAGGCTACAACCAGGGAGGAAAAACTCAGAATGCACATAGTCAAATACAGTATTGATGTATGCTACTATTTTTGCATACAAATAAAGGTGATTGGCGATAAATGTGCCTGCATTGTAGATGTAACACATACAATTACCTGTTTCTTCTGACAGTGTAGCTGCAGGCTGTTTTAATATCGCCAGTGTGTGCCATAACAAAGATATCCAGTCATAGGTGCCATAGATGTCTACATTGTTGATGTAGTTTATTTAGTTGTGTTACTTTGGCCAATGTCTCGGTACATTTAGTGGATGTACATACCACCTCCGGACACGTCTCCTCTGTCTTTCACGTCTCCATTTGTGTATCAAAAGCATCTGTGTTTCAGTGTTATTCAGCTGCAACAACATCAACAGTCTTTATCTCTCGGACGCCATTGTTCACTGTAGCCGGAAGCACAACAACCAACGAGGTTACCGACCATTGGTGTCATGGGATTAGGCCAGTCTTGCGTAGCGACCCCTACTGATCGGGTGGGAAATTGCATTGCGTGTCCGGCACCACGACGGAGAACTGCGAAGGCTCGAGGGGTCTCCGTGGTTACAGAGTCGGATTACGTAGTAGGAGTAGTATATTCGACCCTTTAACTTCCACCAGGTTCGCTGCGCTGCGTGTCTGCGGCGTTCCAGCTCTGCCAGTCCGCAGCCCTGCGGAGCAGATACACAGGACTTCTATACTGGCGGATGCCGCAGCACAACGCAGCTATTCAGCCGAATTTAGCTCAGAGCAGACAGGAAGTCAGACACAAAACAACAACAAGACATCTGGTTAATTTAAAAAAAACAAACACTCCGTGTTGATACAAGCACAAAAACCTCAAAAAAGAGACAAATACGAGCTCTTCTTCTAATCCTTTGGTAGGGAACACGTCGTGTTGTTGTGTTTATAGCACATACGTATAACTGCAGTCGTGCGTGATTATGTAATTATCGCGGGAATTCCTCGGTTTCGTAACTCCAGCTGTTCGGCGGAGCTGCTCCGTGGCCGACTCAAAATGCAGCTGGTGGGGGTTGCCGGACGAGGACGACGGAGCAAAATCGTACTGGAGCCGTAACGCAGCGGACGCGTATCCAGTGGAATCTTGGGGTCGGGCCTCGCTCCGGGCAGCAGTGCAGGTTTACACAGCACAATCAGCTGGTCGCGTGTGTAAACAATGTCCTCACTGATGCGCTCCTGACTCTCCGTTGCCAGGAGTAACAGAAACAGCATAAAAAGTGCTAATAAAAAGTTTTAAAAACGAAAGTGTCCATCTTCTCTTAGTCTCAGGCCAAGAGTTGCCAACAATACACAATGAAAATAAAAAGTAAAAAACGCTATGTGGACACAGGCCCTAACAGTGCAGCAGTGCAGTACAGTACATTAAGCCAGTTAATGTCGTAAAGCCCGGCTGCTGTAAGAAATAAAAAAGGCCTGAAAAAATACATGACTTGGGTTACTAAAAAGTTTATAGGTTAAAAACGAACTATTTACAAATTCATTTCAAAAACAGATTCAAAACACATTGAGAGCTGTGGTTTCACAGAGGTAATACATTTTAGCACGGCACACAATGTCGTCCCAGGAGTTCATCCAACCCTGCTTCTGAATGCGTGTTGGCGCAACAATTCCAACACAGTCCTGTCCCGCATTGCTGCTCTGCCAGAGGGGCATGACATTGTTGGGCTCACTACTCCTCCAATAAGTCACCTTTGGATCAATTTGTTTGCCATTGACCCAGGAGAACTTGCCCTCCTTCGTCATGTCCTGCAACCCGATCCATGCAGCGTAGAACTCTTCTTCAGGGTGCTGCTGTGCAAATTGATAAGTCATGTTGGTCAACAATGCCTTGTCTTCTGCACTGAGAACCACAGCCAAGTCAGCCTCCATGCTATGACAATCACCGCGAGCCTCTTCCCATGTCTTTTGGGCTTTGGACAGGTAGAAGCAGCGCAAATCGTGCTGAACCCAGCCAGGCCAGCAGCGTGTACATTGCGTGTTCTTCAAGAGCAGCCTCAGCTCTGTCTTTTCCGCAGACAACAAACTGAAGTTGTTCATAGCTGCATTTAGGGATGTGGTAAGTTCTCTGTTCTCCACTTCCAGTGTTTGCTGTTAAAGCAGCTGAATGACCAGGTAGCTGGTCACACCACAAAAGAGCAGCATCAGAACCCCAACTAGAATGCCACGCCAGCTGGATCGCAGAAAGCTACAAAGCTACAAGACTGTACGCCAGAGTAGGGCCGGGCGATATGGCCTCAAATCAATATCACGATATATTGAGCAACTCACCTCGATAACGATAAATGAACAATAAGTAACCACCACCACCCCGCGCGCGCCTAAAAAAAAAAGAAAAAAATCCTGTATATTTACAGAAATGCCACTTTAAAGGACTGTAAAACTACACTGTAGTTAAGATTTATATTATTTATTTAGTAGTTAAGAACAACTGATAAGCACATGATTGAACAGCTGAAAAGCACAGATTACTTGAAATGACAACAACTGCACAAGTTTAAAAGTCATGGATTAAAGCAAAAAAAAAATCTTTTGACTGAAATGTTTTTTCGAGCTGTAGCCAAGTCATATTCCCAATTTGTAATTTGTGAAACATGTTACAGGGCATTTTACTTGACACGTGCTAAAAAAATAAGATAAGATTTACAGCCTCACCCCACACCATGTTCTCTAACGCAGACATCAAGTTTAAATATTTGACCAACAGTGTTTTACAGGAGGATGATCTGAACAGCTGTTCTATTCACACTTAAAATGTTTTTTGTCTTTTCAATGTAATTTTCAATCTATGAAATCAACCTTTTCTTTTGCCAAGCTTCTCTCAAGTTTTACTCTTTCAAATAATCAACCATCTACAGAGCTTTTCAGTACGCTATTTTTCTACTTCTTCTTCTCATCATCATCATTAATTATTATTATTAATAATATTGTTTAAAGTGAGCCTCTTATCGTTTAACAGAAAAATACATCATACATACAGCAACTTTTGCAGCCTTGTCAGTCTGATGGCGAGTTATCACCTTTCTGTCATCACTAACATAATGTTAGTAATCAAAGAAGCTCTGAGGCTTTGTTCTATATGTTATAATACAAGATTTCAGCATTGAGCATTCAGGGTGTTCCTGTAACCATGGTAACTCACGGTGCCAGAGGGGGGGAGGGAGAGACACTGAATGAAGCCGTTTACACAGATACACTCCAGACAAAGGCCAGACTATAGTTGTTATTTCACACATGTAGCACACAACAGGAGACTCTCCGTGTCAGACGGGTTCTCACGCTGACTAAACTCAATTGATAACTAGCAGCGCGACGAGTCCTTGCTAGCTAAGCAGCTAAACTTGAACGCAGCTCCGTGTTGAGATCCCGCCCTGTGTGGGTCACTACACTGCCATTGGTCAGGCGTGCACACGCTGTTAACGATACCATCGGCTGTAGAGTGTGACATTCTGTCAATAAAAATCAGCCAACAGTTCTCCTCCGATCTACATTGATCTCATAAGTCGCCTCTTTGAAGTTTGAATGACGGAAATCCGTCGTAGCGACGGAGAACTTTAATCCATGTTAAAAGTATAAAATAACTTAAATTTCCTTCAAACACAAAGTATTAAAAATACAGTCTCTTATAAAGAGATTCGACAGCAGCCGCAGCAGCAGCCGCTTCATCTTTTGACCCGGCGTGCTCCATTTTCTCCGTCTCACCGTCTCTTTCCCTTCTTGTAACAGACTGGATGGAGTCACGTGACTACACACGCTGTATACGTAGTACAGCCGAGCATCTTAAAGGGACATGAACATACCGGTAGCCTACCTACACCATGGATATATATGGATATATATGTGTGTGTATATATATATATATATATATATATATATATATGTATATTATATAACTATTATATAACTGGATACCGGACTGGAAAATGGCGGCAGTTGATTTCAACGGAGTTGCTCGCCTGGCGCATACGCCGAAAAAGTTTCTGACTTCTGGGTTTACTTCCGTGTTATGGGGCCCATAGAGCATGTGCAGTTGAGTCACCCCCCATGATGCTCTGGGGCCTCCCATCATGCCCTGGGGCAATGAGAATGAGCAAATCGCGTTCTGGACAAGCGCTGCGCGCTCATGAGTGCTTGTGGATGGGTTTGACCGGTAATGACAAATCTACACAATCAAATGATGGATTTATAGGGCACACCAACCGATGATGTTCTCAAAGTCGTGGTTATAGACTATACGTGGTTAATTTGTGTTGTTTTATTTTTTTTTTAACTAAGGATAAAACGAGTCATTTTTATTAAGGTTAATCTAAAATAAAAAAATATGGGATTCCCCACAATAATACAAGCTGTAGGTAAATCTGTTTTGTCTATTAATGATCCCGTATGTGATACGGGATCACATGCCGGTAGGTAACACATGCCGGTAGGTAAATCTGTTTTATCTATTAATGATCCCGTATGTGATACGGGATCATTAATAGACAAAACAGATTTACCTACCGGCATGTGAACACGTATGTGTTTCTTTTACAGCTATGTGATATAGTTTGGATATTACCTGAGTCATGGAAGGAGCTCCTGGACATTAAGTGTTATTCCTAGCCTGATATCTTTTTATAGTCGACCCTAAAACACTGTTT
Source organism: Pagrus major (assembly GCF_040436345.1). Lineage (NCBI taxonomy): Eukaryota > Metazoa > Chordata > Actinopteri > Spariformes > Sparidae > Pagrus > Pagrus major. The sequence continues at coordinate 7,267,984 of NC_133226.1, forward strand.
TCTCCTGTAGTGAGATGTCAGAACCTATACTTCGCCACATGCTACTGAATTTTAAAAAAAAAGAAAAAACTTTTTTTCATTTAATTTTTTCACAAACTATTATCATTCTTATAATTACAAATTTCCGTTGTGTGGTGTATTTAACATAATTTGGTGTTCCTATGCAAGGCTTTATAATGAAACAGTTCAACACTTTTCAAAGTAATAATGTGATTTTACTGAACATGAACTATTTACAATATAACGAACATAACATAACAAAACGAAAACAACAGACTATCAGGTTCGGAAAACTGCTTGCTCCAAAAAAAACAAACAAAAAGGAAACGAACAAAAAAAACCTGACCCATTTTAAATGTTTTACCTCACCTGATAGTGGGTTTGAAGGGTTTCAAAAATGTTTTTAAAAAAAATATCATTTCCCAAAGTGGAAAAATGAACTCCATCGCGCAAAAACAGACCAGGGCTGTTAAATTTTATGTGAGGGTGGCACACAGAAAACCCACCCAAGTCTTTTACAAAGGACTTTACCACACTGTTCACCCACTTCCTAGCCTTGTTAAGTCTGGCCGGTTTGGCGCATCTCCACCGGCGCCTCTCCACGATCTCGGACCAGACCACGGTCATCCCAGGGAAATTGTGGTGGAGGTCCTCCAGGTCCCTCTTTATGTCCCCCACCAGTTGGACTCCCTTGGCCTTCCCCAGGTCGTTGCTGCCGCAAGCGACGACCAGGACATCGGGGGCCGCCCTGCCCCTCAAGCAGACCATGAACATGGCTCACAGGCTGTGCCACCTCAGGCCACCCGACCCAAACCAGAGGACACGGGCTTTGTCCAGGCCGAGGTTGGAGCCCACTGTCTCCCTGGCTCTTCCCTCCGCTCTCCGGACGTAGCTGTCCCCCAGTATCCACACGGTTTTCTCTGTGGAACAAAGGATCGTTTTCTTGTGTTAGACCCATATGGAGGATTTATAAACAAATTGACCAAATAAAAAAGTTGAATGCTTTAATCACAGATTGTTGCTCTCTTACTGGACTGTTCTTGTTTTGGCTCCATATTGTCACTGGCTCCAATATTCGTTTAAAAGACACTGAAAGATCATTTATTATATATTTTATCCATTGCATGGTTTGTGCTGATACAGATGTTTATATAAATGATAATGATATCGAAAATCGATCGAATTAAAGATGAAAAGCATAGCTTACCTCTCAAAAAATCCCGCACTTCTGTCGCTGTACAGTACTGTGTATGACAGTTTTGTACAGTGTGGGGGAGGGGCGCTTGATTGACAGCCGAATCAAATTTGAAAAGATGCACAAACATTACACATTCCTTTTTCCCCACACATCTGGACCGGTGAACGTGTGATCGACCTGAACAACGACAAAATACCATCCTGTGCTGCCATCAACTGCATCAATCGATCAGATTGCAAAGGACAACAGTTGTTTAGGTATGATATTTTCAAACAAACATTTTTTTCAGTCCGTATAATTAAATATCTGTCCATATAACATATCCCTGGTAGCCATCAGACGAACGCTAGCTAGCACATACGGGGTGTTCTACAATAGGCCTATCTGGAGTCAGTAATTTTGATTCATTTATACATTTGATTGATGGAGTGGTGGACCAGCAGGGTGAAGTGGTGGTTTAACCGTGAAATGGGGGTTCGTTCCCCGGGCCTGCGACCTTCCTGGGTGGAGCCTGCATGCTCTCCCCCTGTCTGCGTGTGAGTCAGCCCTGCTGCGGCTCTGTGGGCAAAGCAATGCCCAGGCTGGTAGAGATGGGATTTATGGCTCTTTGAGGGGAGCCGGATCTTGGTGAGCCGTTCCTTTCAAAGAGCCGTTCAAAAAACTGGCTCATTTGACTGATTTTTATATTTATTAAGTTTTAAGAAGCCAGCCTGGTGGTAACTCATTTTATCTTGGAAATAATCACTGGGAGGTTGATGGGGTGAGATTTGGAACAAAATAATACAAAATTAGATATCCCACCAATATCTGAGTATGAATTATTCTGAAATATTAATGATAACCTCATTTGACATGTGTGGACTAGATTTTAAAGTCTGATCTGGATTCATTGTAAATATTCCACAAGGTTGCGCCAAGGCTGCTTTGACAGTGACATCACTATTGCCTGGGTCAGTTGGCTCTCTTCTCACCTCTGCCACTGTCACTGTTGGCTGTTGTGTTTTCAAGTGTCTATGCAAATTATTTGTTGAACTGGACTTAAAAGAAATATTTTTCTGACAAATATTGCATTTTGCCTTACTGTCTTCCACAAGAGAAAAGTACATCCAAATGCTGCTCCGTTTTCTTTGGCTCATTTTGTCCAAACAACGACGTCAGACACACGACAGGGCTCCAGACTAACTTTTTTTACTAGGAGCACAGTGGCCCCTAACTTAAGATTTTAGGGGCGCAAGCAAAAAATTTAGGGGCGCACACTATAAATCGTTCTTCTATTTCCTCTGTGATACTTTCTACTGGTTTTGCAGTGTAATTGTGATGCAGAACATCAGACACAATATGGCTTTCAGATGAATCCTGTATCACAATGACACTGTCTTTATCCAAGACCTCTGCCACATTTTGTGTGTGTTTTTTTGCGTAACAGTGATCAGTGACGTGTGTCTGTGTTAAAGTGTCTGTGTGATAAACACTTACCTTGTGGGGGACTGACAATCTCTTACCTTCCTGGGAGTAGTCAAAGATTGTGGGGACAGCTGTTGAAGTGAGGCACTTTCCTCCACCGCTCAAAATGAAGCACTCCTCTTCAAAGTGCAGAGCACACAGCCTGGAGTTTTCATTGGGCGTCCAAGACTTCCGCCTCATGTTGTCCACCCAGTGTCGCAGCCTCTTAACGTCACCCAAAGGAAATCTGTAAAACCAGAAAATGCTATTAAGTGTGTGTAAATGTCATGGTTTGTCTCTAGTTACTTTTTTTATTTTGAAGTTCCTGTGTCTTGTCTTCCTATGCATTCCCTCCTGTGATTACCTCATGTTTCTCACTTTGTAAAATAACCCGGAGCTAAACTGTGTTTGTAGACCAGCTTCTGAAAAGTTGAGCAGGGTCTCGATCATAGCCCTGTAAGGATGAGTAGCGCTGGACTGTGATATCAGTCTGTCCCCCAGAATAATATCGCATTGGCTGAAGATTGTATTCAGAGGATAATTGATTAATCCTACAGGGGCATCGACTGCTAGGTCTGTCCCATCGGCGTTGGTAATTTGCACCCTGAGGTGGAGCAAGGTGTCATTTAAATCCAGATATTTTTCACCGTCCCCGGGTATAAAAAACTCTATGGGGCCTGTATCTGTAATGGCCGACAGAGGCATGACCTCTGTGTAGAGTTTCTCGTCGATAGACAACTGTGTCATGGGGGCTGAAAATAAATCCAGCTCAGCCATGCTGCACTCCGCCAATTTGTGATGCAATAAGGCCTTTTTTTAAAAAAAATTTTATATTTTTTTTAGAGAAAAATTTGAGAAATATGTCTCCGGAGCCTAGGTTTCTGCCGGCGGAGGACCTCCTTCCCTTAACACGGCTTCTCTCTACTGATTTCTTTTTTGCACCATCGGGGTTTTTTAGACCTTGCTAAAACACGGTCCCCCGGGGGCCTCTTCCTGGGCCTTCTGGCCAATACCATAATACCTCCGGAGCCTTCTTGAGAATCTCCAGGGCTCCTTGACCTCCTTGACCTTGACCCAGCTGTTCAACTTTTCGGGCCAATTTTTCCACCATACCAAAGCCTGCTTTTCACCTCGCACTACTCTTTTGTCTAAAATTTTGTCCACTCGGTAGAGCTTATCTGGAGCTACCTGTACTTTTTGCAACTCTTTTGGCTGTAAAATACCTCCACATTCTCGTTTTCAACTTGTGGTTAAATCTCTCCACCACCGAGGCTTTTAGATCGCTCCCTGTGGCAAAGTGATTAATGTCGCGTTTCTTCATCAAGCTCTTAAAATTTCTGTTGAAAAACTCTTTACCGGCGTCTGTCTGTAACTTTTCAGGGCTCTGACTCTCTTATCAAAACGGATTCAAAGGCCCTGACAACCTCGGGGGCCGATTTTCTCTTTAGCGCCCTTACGTAGGCCTTTTTTGAAAATACATCTATAACGGTCAAGAGGTAATTGTAACCGTCATTGTGCTTCACCAGAGCCTGCATATCGCAAAGGTCTGCCTGAAATTGAACCAGAGATCGGGGTACAAACACTCTATTCCAGGTAAAATGTACTCTGGCTGGTTTATGGAGAGTATAAGTGTCCTGCTCTGAGAGGAATTCTTTGACTTTTTCAATATTTACTTTTTTACCGGTTTCATCCTGCACAGCTCTGTGTAGTCTAGCCACCCCTCCAAAACTCCCCGTGTGAGAGAGGTTATAATACACTTTTTTCATTACACGTTTCTCGGACGCCACGCCTGTTGTTATGTTGCGGATTTTCTCGACTCAAATGCAGAGATCAGAGGCTGAAGTCAGGGCGTAAAGGGATTTATTTTGCAAAAGAGTTCATGGAGGGAAATAGCAGATGAGTTGGGCAGGCAGGCAGGCAGAGTTGTCCGGGGACAGTGTGGGAGGAACTCAGGTAAGCCAGTGGAGCAAGAAGCAGAACAGAGAGGCAATGGAGGTTCTGTACATGAAGCAAACTAAGTACAAATGTGAGACGAAAAACTCATACAGGGATAAGCACACGGAGCTAAATGCAAGATAGAAATCTTGAAACTAGAAATATACTCGAAAGAAGCTAAACACAATAACAATGAGACCGGGGTTAAATAGCAGCGGATGATGAGTAGATGACTTGCAGGTGCGCCCCTCCGCTACTGCCACGCCCACAGATATAGACACACACAGGGAAAAGAGCAGGTGAGGGAGAAGGGAGGAGGGAAGGCAGACAGAGGGAAAAACACAAAAACGGCAAATAGCCGACTGCCACAGTGGGACCCTGACAGCTGTAACAGAGAGTCACACCCAGTTTTCCAGTGGGTCCAGTAGTATATTGTGGTCGACCGTGTCAAACGCGACACTAAGATCCAGTAATACTAAGACTGAAATTTTGCCACTGTCTGTGTTTAAATGAATGTTGAGGACCTTGATAAGAGCGGGAGCATTTTAAGTCACCAGTGTCGCTATTATAGCTGCTTATAATCAAAAATATTTCTTATAAAAACTTGTAAATGGCACTGGTGAAGAGGCATAGGGGGAAAACAGGAGAAACCCAGCTAGATGGGTGAAATCATGCAGTGGTGGTGAAAAAAAGAAAATAAAAAAGGGCACCAGCTGTATGCAGTGGGGCATGTTTCCAAGCCCAAGTCAAATAACCCTGATGACTAAACCCTTACACATTCTTAATATTGTCAGCAACACCTGTGATATGAAATGTCCTTAAGTCTCCTTGAATAAGAACCTGGTATCGTGCATGCTGGCTCACTGTCACACTGGCGTGCCTAGCTCCTGAACAACTGAACAAGACTCTACAAGTCTAACAAGCGTCTTGTCTAACTGCCCAAAGTGAAGCTATGTGAAGCTGACCTAAATGCTGGCATCAGCTTTACTAACATCTTCACAGTTACAAAGTTACTCTGATGTTTGGCAGGAAACATTACAGTATATGTTGACTATCTCAGTGCAACAGGGTTCAATGTGATTAGAGTTTTACCGAATCTGTTCTTACCTCATACTAACTTGGTTTGGTTGCCTCTGTATCAAATTTGAAAACAGGATGGCAAAGCTGGTCAAGGTTTGTTTGCAAGGTGATCAGCGTTCAGCACACCCATGTTCAGGACTTTCCGGTTCAACTACTTCTTAACTGTTCGGATCACCACCATCATCACTGACAGTAATTGAGAGTTCAAACATAGTTAAGAACTCGAAGCAAAAATAGAAAAATTCTAAATATTACATTGTAAAATAAGGAGGCCCTGTGATGAACTGGCGATCTGTCCAGGCTGTACCCTGCCCCTCGCCTAATGTCAGCTGGGAACTATTCCAGCTCCCCACGACCCTCTGAAGGATAAGCGGTCACAGATGATGGATGAATGGATGGATGGAAATAAGGGCAATTAGTCAAAGTTCAGCTATAAATCATATCTTCCCAGCGGAGAACCAATCAGCGCTCAGAGTCTCATTAATCTCTCTGACAGAGTGTGACAGAGTGTCGGCTGTGATCAGGGCAGTGGGTCAACGGACCAGAACAAATGTCTCACCTGACAATACTCTGTGACCCACCTCTGCCTCAACAAGATATGTCATTAATTAACAATGACAGCTTTGATCTAATTAATGATGGCACTCCTAATTTAATTAAAGATTGTACTGACTGTGACAGTGCCTGTGTAGGAGCTATGTTCCACTGGTGTTACCATGGTATCATTTCAGTGAAGGAGACATCTTATTAACCTTTTCATGTGAGGGTTCTTTAAAAAGATCCATGTTTAAATTAGCTTGAAGTCTGACGTATGTACACACGTGCAACACAGCCCACAACCAATTAATTTGTAGGAAATGTCTGACCAAAAGAGTGTGTGTGTTTTTCTTTTTAGAAATGTTGTGTCTGTGTTGTGTAAATCGTACCAGCATTGTATTGCCTGTCTCTCCAACATACTGTATACCACATTGTTTGCATTGAATTAGGTATACACAGTTTTTCAGGTGGACATTACCATAATTGTATGTCTTAAAGACATTGTTATTGTGCTGGTTGCGCACCCAGGGTCGGTGCTGAAAAAATTCTCCGTGCCATTTAGGTCTGGAGTCAGTGCAGGTCTTAATTTTGGCATTAACTAAAATGTCTTATAAATTTTTGTTTTTTCTGTAGGCCGCAATTATTCTATGGTCTTTTAGAATTTGAGATTTCTCCACAAATTTGTTGAAATTGTTTTTGATAGTTCTGACCAATTGTACAGTTGATGGAGAATACGTGGTAATTAAAGGAAGCAGGGAGCTGACCACCACTGGCTTGGTCTGTTGAAATGTATTGAGGATCCTTCGTAAAAAGGTCCTATAGTAGCCTCTAGTGGCTAAAGCTGAGAACAGCAGTTTGGTGGCTTCTTTAAAGTCCTCCTGCCTTGTGCATATTCTGTGAAATCTTAATAGTTGTGATTTGACTAGGCCTGCATAAGTATGTTTGGGGTGAAAACTAGATTTGTAGAAGAGAGCATGCGTGCGTCTCTATCCATGATAACCACTGCACTGCCTTTATCTGCTGGTTTGATAATGATGTTCCTGTTGTTGCCCAGTGAGTAGAGGGCCTCAAATTCTACACTGGTGAGGTTCTGTTTAACCCAGCCAATTTTGAATTTTGTTTGTAAGTGCTGAATGTCAGCATCAATGGCAGCAGTGAGTTCAGGAGGCAGTTTGCCCGTGGGAGGGACCCAATCTAATTTGGGAGTGAAAGGTGGACGCTCTGAGTCCGGTTTGTGTTCGAAATAGGTAGCCAATTTCAGTCTCCTATGATATTGTTGAATGTCCCATCTAATTTGTTCTCTCATGTTTTTGTTGCTGCCTTTAGTGGGAATGAAGTTGAGACCCTTACTCAGCAGAGCAAACTGAGCTGCAGTTAAGGTAAATTTATTACACAGGTTAATGACATTTTTGTACCCCGTATGAGTGACAGCATTCACGGGGATGTCTATTTTAAATGTTGCAGCCAGTGATCCAGGATCTGTTTGGCCATCGAGTGGGACCAGTGGATGTCGTCCTTCTCGGTGGTGAAGGCTCCCCTGGCCAGCGCTAGAATGAAGTGGTGGTTGGTGGTGATGTAGCCATTGAGGCGCCTCAAATTGTCCTGTTCCTGGTGAGGGAGAGACCTGGAAAAGTTAATCTCAGGTAAGATGATTTGGGCCTGAGGGAAAGCCATTTTGGCCATTCTCACTGCCCTCTGTAATTGTTTAATAGTAGTCTGGTTGACTTTTTGTGCTCTGTTGTTCAAGCCAAAGGATAAGATGAGTTTTTGTACTGTGTTGGACATCTCGGTTTTTCCGAGGATGACCTCTGCATGTCTGAAAGTGGCTCCTGGGAAACTGTCAATTTGTAGTTCTGGTTGTTGGAAGGGAGGGAATCTGGCTATGTTAGACTCCCCTATGATGAGCCACTTTTTTCTGGCTGTGAGACACCAGTCTTTACTCTTATTGGTGGTGTTTATGTGTCTGGTAGGTCTGCATGTAGATGTGTGTGGTGTGTTAGTCTTAGGCAGGCCAAATTGTAGTCTGCTCTGGACTGACTCACGTGACTTGTGTGAAATCCTGGGGAGAAGTCCCCCTTGTGGCTGTTGGTTGACAGGTGTTCCCCGATCGGGGAACATAGGACCCGGGGAACATAGGACCCAGGGAACATAGGTACGCTCCCGGCTATCACACTATCGCCTCTTGCAGTACAAAGTGGTGTTATGAGGCAGGACTGGCCTGGGTTAGCTCGTTAGCATGCTAATGTCAGTAGATATCTCTGCGACATAACTGCAACGTAGGTTCATTAAACAAAAATTCTGTCCAAATTGCTCCTTTAACTGATGATGATCAGCTTTTTGCTTTGACTGCTTCCTGCCGGGCAGGTCACAAACACTCAGATTGTCTGTCTCATTGCTACTTATACAGTAGTTTTAATGTGAAGTGCTGGGAAGAGCAGTTAGGAGTCAAGCGTATAGTCTGGAAGCTTTTGAATAATGGCGCCCCTTGTACATGACAGTGTGACATCTAATTCAATTATAACATGAACAATTTAATTAATGGAGCTTCTAAAGACTTTAAATCTAGTTTAGTATAAAGCTTTGTGCATTGTGTTGCACTTTGAAAGCTTGTTCTTAAGAAGTGCTATACATAATGTATTCTTCCTGTTGGTTCGACTTTGTCTATTCTTTTAAGGAGGTCCACATATTCCCTTATGTAAGCTGACTGCTGGGCCGGAGCAGGACAGTTGTTAAAAATATCCATCATGCGCTGCTGCTTCACCACTGGACCACTGCACATAAGACCTACTTTTTCTTAATTGATGTTCTTGCTCGCTTTGATTTGTTCTTTAAACCCCCTTGCTCCTTTCTGATTCTTATAAATGTTATATTTTCTTCTTGTGTATGTTTCTGCATAGCTTTTCATCCTTTTCTTCTTTGATATATGGTCTGATATATTTTCTTCATTTTGGTTCAGTATGTTCGTACATTGTTTCAACTGTGAAGCCCTTTGAAAGTCTTAAAATAGCAGTAAAAGACATGCAATACTACAAAGATCTTACTGACTTACTCATGTGCAGCAATGAAAATCATTTGTGTTGAAACGATGAGTCAAATAATCCATCAGTCAATCAGAAGAAATTGATTGCTAACCATTTTGGCAATCAATTAATAAAAATGGCAATTATTCTCTAGTTCAGCTTCTCATAAGTGAAGATTTGCTGCTTTTTTTAAATCATTCATATAAACGTAAGTTTTATATCTTTTGGTTTTTGACCGTTGGTTGGACAAAAAAAGTTACTTTGAAGAGAATATTTTGAGAACCTTGGCGCTGGGAAACTGTGACATTGGGACATTTTTCTATATTTCCTTACTATATAATAATATGAATAGACTATACATTTAAGAGATTAGTCAAAAAATCCACAGATTGAATGTAAGTAACTGTTAGTCACAAGAAAGTCAGGTCATAGATATGTGAACGTGAAATTTCAATAATAAAATCACAGGATTGGTTCGACTTGTCAATGTCAGTATATTTTATTTACAGTTGTATAAACAGGATGAGTCAATGCAAGATCTTCACTGGAAAAGGTAAGAAAAACAAGTGGTTCCTCCCTTATGGGGTTTAGTGTGTGTGTGTGTGTGTGTGTGTGTGTGTGTGTGTGTGCGTGTGCGTGTGTGTGTGTGAAACTATAGCTTAAAACATTCTCAGCTGCAGTCATAATACAAGCGCAGTGCGATCTCCTCATCCCTATTTACACTGAACCAAACTCTATTTACAATTCATTCAGTTTAAGTGCTCCACATAGCTCGGATAACTGTACTCAGCAACAGCAGGCATCCAAAAACAAACCAAAGCACTGTTAGAAACACGTAAGCATGCATAGGCTGGAATGGGAACATGATCAGAAGCAAACCAAATTGTGTTTTAGGGACTTTGTGTGGTCGTCTAAAAGAGATTTGTGAAAATAAACACTTCTGAAGATGGAGGAGTTACTATCTGTGACTGATGTTGTAGTGGTTCTGTTCTAGTTTCTTGGTTTTTGGGAGACCCCTCAGCATAAAGTGCTAAATGCAGTGCCAGACACCAGACAGGGTGTGATAGTCTTTGTCATCAAACAGCAGTGGTTTCTCAGATCCAGAAAATGGGAAACGGCCTGTTTTCGCATCTAACCACGCTCGCAAATTTAGCCACGCTTTCAATTCACTCGGGTTCCTTCATGTAAAAGTTCTCCGGGAGGAAGTTTTTCATGAAAGACCGAGTGCTGGTTGGGTGAAAAACCTGGCCCTTTGATGCACCCCCTCGGAGACTGGAAATGAGAAAGACTGCTGCGGCGGGAGAGAGGAAGAGAGAGGGCGTCCCCGAGCGTATCATGGCTTACGGTCTCCAACATGTTTGGATGAAAAAAAAAAAACACTTTTTAATGAACTGTTTCATCAGACTGCAGATGAATCTGTCAGCTCATATAGTCACCTGCTTATCTGTTGCTATTAATAGTAGTAAAGCTTAACAGATTTTATGTCTTACTAGAATTAAAAAAACATGCATTTGGCATATTAGTACAAAAGTAAAGGGGGAAAAGATAAAATACAGATATATCCTTCAAAATAACAATAATCAATTTCATCATTTAGATACATAAAGCTCTTATACAAGCACACACATGCTTCCATCATCTTCACTGGTAGACAAGATTAATCCTTTCCTCATCATTAGTGCCGTGATTAGTGCTTCAAATTAAGAAACAGTGTCTATAAACCTTTAAAGTGTTGATAAAAACACAGGTAGTTCCTATTAAAAAATACTTGATATCCATTGAAGCTTACAGTACAGTCTTGTATTGCAGTATATGTTGATAAGAAAAACTTGATATTACTATGGTGTCTAAGCCCTAATTGGAAGTGATATGTCGAGTACAGTACTTGCACCAGAACTAGTTTATCCGTTGACTTAACCAAACTAAACCTGGCTCGCTAAAGTTCTACAGCTGCTCAGTAAATTTGAAAGTAGTTAACATCAAACATTAATAAATTCCTGTGAGTAAAAGGACAAAAACAAGGTTAAATAAGTTAAGCTAATAACATACAGAAGGAAAAGATTGTATATGTGAGTCAGATGGGTTCTTCTGTGCATGCTCAGGGACCCTACAAACATCTAACGCCAGATAATCCTGACTTTGAAAGAAAGGTGCAAGTTCAGTGTTTTCTTCTTTTTTTTTTTCAGCCACGTCTTCGGCAAGAAGTCTCCTCAAAAGCTCCGTTGGCAGGCAAAGCTTCGGTTTCCACAGCGAAGGGAAGGTGGAGACGGGTCCTCCCTTTCCTCTCCCCTCCGCTCACTCCTCGCCTCGTTTCCTCTCTCCTCGGGGAGCAGAATGTCTCCCTCTCTTTTACACCACGGTGCTGACAGACGGGTCAGACAAGTTGAGTTGGCCCGTAATGTCAGTGGGTGGGTACTGCTGCAGAGGTGAAGAGACATGGGGGGGAAGGAGGAAGGGAGACACATAACAGGGTGTCATTCTTGACAAGAGAAGCATTTGGAGGGTTTTCTTGCTGTTAACCTTAGTAGAATTATCTAAACATTCATTTTTTATTTTATTTTAAGAACACCTGTGCTTCATTTCTGTAGAAATTCAGAAGCAGGAGGGTTCTCTAACCCCTCTCAGGCACACCTTAGTTTTTTGCTGAATCTCTTTAGGTTTGATTTTTGGATTCTCTGGTCGTGCCTGAGGTGGGTTAGTTGGGAGCAGACGTAAGGTCACGACCTTGGACAACAGCAAATTTGAAACAGGCGTTGTTTAATTTTTGGTAATATTTTCCTGCCATGCTGCTTATTTATCTCCCCACAGTCGTTTGAACACATGCAGACAGGCCGATTCTGTAAATGTGACCAGCTCTGGAGGAGAGGATGACTTTTAGTCTGAATTCAAAGTGCTGTTGTGTCGGACTCTTACGTCCAGTCCCCGCTTCATTCACTGTGCTTCTTTCAAAGCAGAGTGCGTTGAATTATAGGCGTCTACAGTGCTGAGAGGGGAAACAAGATCCCGATTCCATGCAGGTGCTTAGTTTCTATGGCAACAGTGATTTTGCTTTTGACTGAGTCTTTTTTTATGTGTGGACCGACAGCAGTAAGCCATATATTTTTTTTTACAATGCTGAGGCTGCTTTTTCTGCCGATGAGCACAAATATAGGAACCTGGTGGAACAATGACTCGTTAAACATTGTAAATAAAGTCAATTACATCATAAATAGAGCTCGTCACATGCTGTTCTTTTCATGTTTTGGAACACAGTGTAATTGGGTGGAATAATCAACTCTCTCTGATGATTTCCAACGTGCCAATCATAATCTCGACTCACAGAAAAAACCTGTTTCATAACATCCAATGTGCGAGGGAACATGTTTTGTTTTGTACATTGAATGCATCACAAAGGAACAGAACCAAAACAGGGAAGAGTATTGCCTCAGCGTACCCATCTAGAATTTTGTCTTTCTCAATTGAGCAAGATCTTATAGGATTTAAGTGCCTCTCGTTTCAAGCTGATAGAGCCAATACATTCAAGCATATGAGCTTCAGAAGCTGTTATGATGCAACTGACATGCTGACAGATTGGGAAACATCCAGACTGAACGGTAAAATGTTGAATTTGTCTCCTGAATAGAGTCAGAGTGGATGTTCCTCATCTCCTTGACCCGCGAGTTGCATCATGATCATATGGCTTACAGCCCCCATTTGGGTCTCCTCATGTCTTGTACCTTGAGGGCCTGCTAACAGCGCACCCTACTGGGGTCAAGTGGACCAGCAAAAGAGAGACACTTCACTGACATCACAACCACAGTTAATGGTTATTATAAAGCTACTTATTCAGTACAGCTATGGTGAGTCTTCTTAATAAACGGCACAGCTACAGAGATTATCTCTACTTGTTACTACAGCTATGATAGTTACAGTCATTGGCATGCTTGCAGAGGGAGAGAGGAGCAGTGTGGCATGTGGGTGAGGGACACTGACACTCAAGTCCATTGATATCCATTAATATAAAATAAGAACATTTATATAAAATCAAAAATAATGGTCAAAGACTGGGGATGGCAGATCTTTCAATTGGAGCATCTTTTTTTTAAATTACGCTAAGTCCTGTTTTATTTTTCCATTTTGAGCCGTTTGTTTCGCCCAAAAAACCAGCATCCGAAACCTCACACAGACATATTAACGATAAATGGCGATGCCACTTCTCTTCTTCTCTTCAAACCAATTCTAGTGAGAAACCTCCAGGGGAGAGTAAAGGTGATTTGGTTCAATCAAAGCAGAAACATCCATAAAAAAAGAGAGTTAAAACAAGAGAAAGAGAGGAGGACAGGAAATCAAATTAAAACACACAAAAAACCTTTTACTTTGTGACCCATTAGCTTAGTTTTCCATAGGCTACATCTCCCCTGAGAAACACATTCAGAACACAATGTTAGTACAGCAGCCTCTCTGTGAAGGTGCTATCTCCACATATTATTGCTGTTTTTGTTTTAGTCCTATGCCAGATTCGGTCAGCGACCAGCTATGCCTGGCGGAGCAGCTGGGCACAAATGACTGCGGGTCACTGGTTTGTCAGAGCACTCCCAGCTTGTGGAGCACAATCTCCCAACCGCAACGAGCAGGACTTTTCTACTGAACTGTGAAAGAATGGAGAAAACCTGACACTCTCAGTGTGCTGCAACAAAGGAGTCACGCAAAGATAAAGAGGCTGTGTAAAATGTGATTTGGAGAACGAAGAGCAGCTTGTATTTGTAACACAGTGAGAGTCTAAGGCTTCACAGAGTTTGTAGCCGGTAAAAACAAGAAGTCAAACATAAAAAAAGGCCGTCGTCACCACCTGAAAATATACCCTGAAAGAGGCATGCACAGTTCAGACCACAAGGACACTGAAAAATAAAACAAGAATTATGACAAATAAAATATGACAAAGCAAAAAAGTAAACTGATTAATAGAAAATCCATGAGTGTAATCCTGAAATAGACATGTTGAAAAATAAGGCGACACGTTAGTTTTGTTCCCGGGAGGATTCGCCGTCACGACTACCTTGAGATGGTATTGGAAAAAAAATGACAAAACACCAGCGCATGCTTCTCAAACCAAAAGCAAACCAACAGTGGCGGAAACTCAAACAGAGGAAGTGCGGGCGGCATCGGTGCAAAGAAACGATGGATATACAAAGGATCAGGCAGTCAAAAAACGACAGGACACAAATATATAAACAAATACGCTGACGTACAGTATACACACACCACAACGGCACCAAGATATACACAATCGCCAGAATCCACGTCCAAACCAGAGGCAGGGAGGAAGAGCAGCCCAAGACAAAACACCACTGGCAGACTGCTTGCTTTTGTCGCCCCCCTCCTCCAGAGGAACACGCCACTAAACCCATCAAAACCCCCCAAAAATCACTTGGGACACCCCCTTTCCCCAAAATTCAGAGCCCAGCTCCTGGCCTGGCCTGACCTGAGTTCCTGCACTGATGCCCTCCGGCCTGTAGAAGGACCTACAGGTGCTAAATGGTGATGGCTGATCGATGGTGAACGGACAGACACGTGGCAGAGGCCGCCGAGGAGCCGTGTGGAAATGAGTGAGTGGAACATGTCTCGCGGTCGGATTATGGAGATGTGGGTAGAGAGAGGACAGAGAAAGAGGAAAGGAGAGCGGTGAAAGTAGAGACAGAGGACGAGGAGGCGAAGAAGAAGAGGAAAGAGAAGGGAGAATAAACAAGGAAGATGTTGCTTCTTCGTCTCCTTACCGTGTCTTTGGAGGACCTACGTCTCTTGATGCTGGAGGCCAGGGTGGTACTGATGGACCTAAAAGAGGCTTTCTTTTTGGGGTCGGGCTCTGCTCTACCACTTTTCCTATCCTAAAATGAATATATGTAGAAACATTATTCATGTTCTCTGGCTGGGGTGATAACCGTGGTTCCAGTCTCACCCGGTCGCTCTTCCCACCACCACCACCACCACCCATCTCCCCAATAAATAACCTTACTTTAAATTGTCTAAATAGAGGGAGGGTCCTACAGCATTTGGAAATGTAAAATGCGCAAAGAGGAAGAAAGAAAGGAATAAAGCCTGTTAGATGTGAGAGTGGAAATAGTCTGTTCAGTCTGATATGAGGGCATTCATCTACATGCTAGGCAACAGTATCACATCGGGAGTGCACAAGACGGCACAGTAGTCCTCTAGAAATGTGCTGACACGTTCACTTGGCCCCTAGAAATGCATTGGAATGAGAGATGACTAGTAAAGATGTCAGTGGTTGTGATACCTACTACTTTAACCATCTAAAGTACTCTCGCTATTGCCTGAACACACGTTCCTCATCTCGACATCCAGGTGATCTTAAATTAATGGATCAACTAAACAAGATACCAAATGTGATAAGAAGGTATCTAGAATTTGCTCTGTAGTCAGTTCTAACCCAGAACATTTGGAAATGAAGTAAATAAATAAAATAAAAAGGTAAAATAAAAAAGAAGAAGCAGTTTTAACCATATCCTCACAAGATGGCGGGACAATTTGGTGCCCTCCCTCCCTCATACCATCAGAGTGCCCCACAGCTACTCTCAGCACAATAACTGGGTGTTTGTGTGCAAAAAAAAATACTCATATTAAGGTATTCTTACATCCTGAGTCTCTAGAGAGGAAGAGGGCTGCATAGGGGGAGAAAAGAAAAATAAAATAAATTTTCCATCCACTTTATGGTTATTACTTTAAAGAAGATCCTTAAGCAAAAGCCAAGGGAACCAAAAAGGGCGGATATTTAAAAAATAAAGTAAAATAAAAACTAGCAAAGCAAACATCCACATCCAAAGCCAGGCAGGTATAAAAAGTCAAGAAGCTACAGTATCAGAGGCCACTAAAGTGCATATCAAAGAGGGAAAACAACAGCGACAAAAGTCAGTATTGAAGCCCATTTAAAGTCATTATACCTCAGTGTGGTATAATGGAAATTCACCCCACACACAAGGGATTGGGATGGAGGATGAGATGAGAGCATCAGAAAAAAAAAAAGATCTGAAAAGGTATGGTCACCTACTGTTCTGCAAAAATATTCGTACTCTGAGTTAAAGTGCAAAAAAAAAGAAAAGATTCTGTGTGCTTGATTTCATGATGGTCTGAGCAGATGGAGGCCTAAAGATGCTATTTCTAAAAAAAGAAAGCACTCTAAGATGGATGTTAGGCAAAGTATAAGTGGAGGATGAGTGAGCAGATGCGGGGAGGGAGGCCCTTTGGGCGGGCGGGGCAGTGTGGTGTGAATTTCAACATGCTAAAACGTTATATGGATGGAGAGAGGGATATAAAGGGGGGAAAACATAGAAGAAGTAAAACACAAAACAAATAGCATGACAAATCAATCCTGGCCAGCACTGGCCCCGCAGTACATCCTTTTTCATCAGGTCACATGACTAGGCACTTTTAGGGCACAATCGTACCACCCATCAGCCCGCCGACCAGCATGTTTCTCTCAACCCGCTAATGACATGATATCAGGTGGAGAGCAGGCATTAGCTGGCCTGGAGGATAGATGAGCACTGGCAGAGAAGTGATTGGTGCACGACATCACTCGATTTTAGTGCAGGTAATAATGGCTAAAATCTTTTTTTCCTGTTGGAAGATGACATCTCATGTTAGTAAATGGAGAACGTCAGCCTGTGTAACAAGAGAGTCTAACTGTAAGTGTCAATTCCCAAGTGACGTCGTTTCTCTTCTTTTAATCTTTACTTCCACACATTTCTTACACGTCTGAGACTGCAGGAGCGCAGTCTGGCCGCTCTGAGCCCTGATGAAGTGCTGCGTGTGCACAGTCCCGGCCATGCACGGCATGCTGGACCATCAGATGAAGCGTGGCATGGGACTCGCACAGTGTACAGCAGCCGCCTGTTTCCCGTCGGAAACAGAAGCGAGCTGCCACACTGCATCATCATAAAAACCATCGTCATCATCATCATCATCACCACGCGACAGGGTTTCATTGTTTTCATCCCAAATTGACACCAGTTTCAGTCTCGTTCAGACAGTGCACTTCTGAGTAACGTGTGTTTTAAAAGGTAGCGCTCAAAGCCAGATGTGTAGCCTCTCAGGCATGTAGTGGTCGGCAACACATTGTGATCACAGACAAATCAGAGACATGTAGATATAAATCTGTATGATGTAAATTTATACAACACATTATAATAGCATCAAGACCAAGCTGCAAAAAAAGAAGATGAAAATATAAAATACACAGAGCCAATATAGTTCAAACCAGAGCAGTATTATTGGCAGCTCGTTAGATATGTATTGGAATCAGCGTCAATGTTGAGAGATGTGCAGAAATAAATTTTAGAAGATAAGAATGTACAGAGTGCATATTTTATTGCATACTTTGTAAAATATAAAATCTAAATCTCAGTTTTTAAATTTAGTTTAATTTCAGGCCAATCTTCAGAATTTACTGCCATTTATTTTATTTTAGGCACATTTTTAGACATGACATCTGTAATATTGCTAACTCCATCTGTCTGTTAAGGTGATTGGTTCTGAGCTAACAAACAAAGGATTTCATCACATAAAACATAGAATGTGTCCCTCCGTTAGCATGAGCGTTCAATCCAGACGTTGGCCATCTTGGAAAATATTACAGAAATGTTTGTGAAACCTAGTAAGATTGCTGTTATGACTTTAAAAGCAGCATTGTGTTACTATTTACCATAAAATAACAGCTTTAATTATTTTAATGGACAAGATAGTTTTGCTTCTTGCTGAAATAACCACCAACTTATGTTGTGTAGCTGCCGTAAGATAGTTAGCCAGTTAGCAGTGCAGCTAGCTTACTTTGCCGGGACCAGACTGGAAGCCGCAGCACTGACAGTGTGTTGGTGTTTACACCACTAGCACAGGAGCTGTGGCCCACTGCAAGGAGGAGGTTTTCAGGCCCGTAGCGGGGACAGTAGGTTTACTGTATGTTAACATGGCGAAGTCGATATCAGACAGTTTCATACGTACAGCAGATACAAAGCAAAACTAGCTGAATTTTGAGTTGTGTTTCTGGCCACCTAGCGATGCGACTTCAATATTCACTATCTTTCAGCCTTGCTTTGGAAAAACATATCTGGCTATGTAGCTGCTAAGTGCTCCACTATATTCACAAAGCAGTTGCTAACTGTTTTTGATGCTTTTGCCGGAAACTGATGTCTGCCATAGCCTCAAACAACGCTATGAGTTAACCAAAGATCACACATCTGTCACAATAGAGACAACATCTAAAGTTGTGGCTATACAGTACATCTGTTACAGACTTATGATATAGTAAATGTATAAATTTAGATCATAAAGATTTAAATCACTTTCAAAAATGCCGCTAAATTCTCTTACCAAAATGTAAAAAGCCATTACATCTCTGTGGCTACAGCTCCTTAAATAAAAAACTATCTTATGCATGCAATCCTAGCAATGCATGCACCTTTATTTCATTGTAAAGCAAATGTATGTGTTGTGGAAGTTAATGAACTTTTCCGGGGTTTTGAGCATTAACAGCATATGGGGATAGTGTCAGCCTGCAGAGGATGAGGGATGTACCACATGAACAGATTTAGGTTAGTCAGAAGTGCATGTTCTCTCAGGTTACATGTCTGTGTTTAAAGGTATGTGGGTGCACAGTACTGCACAGTGCTTTGCGTAATACACCAACCTGGGGCAGTATAAGCACATAATTACATACAAACACACGTACAAGCAGTCAAAATGATGCCAACAATGGGACTCCAGGTTTCAGTGCTTGCCACACTAAGGAAGGAGGAGGCCACATAAACTGTGATCTTAGATTTTCCATCGTGATGACTTTGTGTCCTACATAACCAAGTTGTCGTTTTTAATTCGTGAAAATGAGATCACGGTGAGTAATCAAATCAGTGCACCCAAACAGTATGAATAATATCCTGCATAATATTCACGCAGAAGAGAACAGATTGTATCAGCCCGACATGACTTCGTGGGCTCCCTCTGCACTCCTTACATGAGACCCCATTACAGTGGTTATATTTAGGGCATTGAAGATTGTGTATGTGCTGTTATTTTAGCTTGAGGGCCCAGAGTGACGGTCGATGAGCAAGATGAGCATGCATGAGCCGTCTTTGTTCAGCGTTGCAGAGAATTCAACATGATCACCGCCGACATGGATATAAAACGCGCTACGTCGACATGCAGTTTAGTGTGTCCCTCTCCTTTCTCAGTGATCCCACCCCCGCATGCATTCACCTGCTGTATGCGCCTAGAGAACGCACATCTTTATGAGGACACTCACGACAGTTACACACAGTAGTCGGGTCAATGGAAGACACTCTCAGAAGGACATTGATTTGCTGACAGGCACTTGTGATTTTATACTGTACCTTCCTTCAGCCCTGCTCTCTCTATTCAGCAGGGCCAAACACTGAGCTTTGCTTCAAGGCTCACAAAGAGTCAGCAGGCAGGCTGCCAGGGCCACACCACTGACTCACAGTGTGACTGGCTATTAAATGCAGAGCCCCTGTACCTCCAAGCTATCCAATCAGGGAGTGAAACCATCAAGAGTAAAGGAAGGGAGGGTGTGAGTGGAGGTTGGGTGCTCTGAATGTCCAACGCTTCACAGCCACGATTGCATTGGCGTTTGGGGCAAATCATGCTCTTCGTCTGGCCTTTTTGCTTGATTACAGCTTAAAGGTCCAATTTGTAAGAAAGTTGATTTTCAGTCTCATTCGCAACTCTTCAAATACTGACGCTTAAGGATTGTAGGTTGGCCACCATCCCATAGCGTCAGTATTTGGTGAGTTGGGAGTTCTTACAAATTGGACCTTTAAGGATTGGTTCACTCAAATTACAAAAAAAATTAAAAATAACATTTAGTAGTATCTTGCCATGCAAATGTCTTCAAACTATTTCTGAAATTCTATTCACAAGCTCTTTATTGGTTTGTTGGCAGAAGTCTCAGAGGATATCACAAAAGCCCTGCGCATAATACCAAAACTATCTGCATGACTAGATACCACTAGGGTTAGGGTTATTGAAATTTGGGTGAACTGACCCCAAAAATTTCCGCCTGCGTTGCATGAAGCCCCTGGCATGCAAGATGAGTCTGTCTCGTGTTAGAGATCTGCTGTATGGACACTGCAGTAGATAAGGAGACACACTGTCGCATGGCACACTCTATAGTTTGAGCCAGGGCATTGATTTTAATCCTTATGCTCTATTTGTATTGTTAGCTCCTGGCTGCTGTTATTATGGCCGTTGGAGAGAAGGAAATCAATGATGACGCGATCAAAGTGCATCAACCGCACAGTAATCACTGTTGTTTTTGCTTTTATGATGTTTCTAGCAGGACGTTTGCTTCTTTTCGTTGGATTTTCATGTCCACATCATCTGAACTTATGAAGCGTATAGCAGCAGCTTAGTAAATACTAGTTCATGCTATGGATGTGGAAGAAGTTTTAATTTGGATGTCCAACATGTAAGAGGGTCACGAGGCTAATTATCTTACTCGAGCAGCGAGGGGTGACATGGGGGTGGAAATGGTTCTGCTAATTAGTTACATACTAATGAGGGGGTCCCGGCCACAGCTTGACTTCCAGAGGCCTCCTTACTATCCTGCAGGCACACACAAGAGACACGGGCGCTGTTGGCCTCCGGGAGGGACTAAAGGGTGGCCGCTGAGGCTGCCTTACAGTACATGAAGGCATCAGAGATCACAGTTTCTTATACAGTGATCTGGCAGTCTGACCACCGCTGATGTGCAAAATAAAAAAGAGGCCTAAAGAGGCTGAGAAACAAAAGTCGATCCCCATGCGAAGGGGGCTTTGGTGGCACCATCGCACCATAGCCTCGGCCCTTCCACCCTGCGTGTGAGCGCCCCGAGGGGATCGGTCCTACCTGTAGATTCTTCCTCCAGACATTGACGGCCGCAAAGGCCAGCTGCATCTGCTTCCTGCGGGCGTCTTTATGGCGCTTATAGGCGATTTCGATGAAGATGAGGAAGATCCCTGCTGCTATGCCTCCAGCCACCAGCATGAAGACACCTGTTGGGGAGGGACAGACGAACAGAGAGAGAGCAGAGGTGGAGATAGGTGAGCAACAAACCCCTACAAACCCCGCCGCTTCCACTGAGCAGGAATGCAGGAATGGTGTGCCTGTCTTGCTCAGTGGTCGCCCCTCCTTTTTCAACCTGCTCCTACTGACGACGGCGGCTGTGAACCACACACTATTAATAGAAAACCACAATTGCACAAAGCCACTGCACAAGATACTGTACGGCACACTTCCACAGAGCACCCACGCCGACACTAAAACAACGATTTTTGTAAAGGTATTGGACAAAAAGGCGCTACAGTACCTTACCACTGCAGTTTTTGTCCAATCACTTTTAACGCTTTCTCTACGCCATAAGGACCATACCTGCCATGTTTTCAAAGGTGAGTGTGGCTGGGGCATTGCTCCTTGAGTCACACTCCTGGTATCTCACCCAGGTTTTATCTAGGTCTTCCATGAAGCCGTTCTCATGAGAACTGCAGGGGGTTGGGGGTGGTGGGGAGAGAGGTAACAAAGTTAATACACGCCGCAAAAAAGACGGAATATCCGAGCCGCTCACTCCCAGATAGCAACATACATGATACAGAGACAGCAGGACAGGTGACAAACAGACACAAACTTGACATAGACAAACTGACAGAAAGGGAGGGAAAGGGGAGATACAGAGATAGAAGATGTGACATAAGGCGATGCTTTGGATGGCTGTAAAAGGTCAATACCTGACCAGGAAATCATATTGATAAGAAACAAAAAAAGTCATACGAGTAATGCAGCTTCGGCTGGGACAGACCTGAGAATGGCCAGGGACACATTCTGTTTCCAGGGGCTGTCCTTGCGCATGCCTATGCCAAAGCCCGAACGGAAAAACAGCTCTCCCGTGGTCACCAGGTCGCACTTCTGCGAGGCTTCAAACTCCAGCACCGCAGAGTCCCAGATGAAAGCATGCAGCTTGCTGTGGGGGAGGGGGAGGGAGGAGGAGGAAGGAGGGAGGAGGAGGAGGGGAAGGAGGGGGTTACGGTGCGACAGTACAATGATTTACATACACATTAACGGCTCCCACCCCCTCTCTCTCTCGCACACCAGATCGTGTGTGTCATTCAGCGTTTACCAGCAATCTCTACCGTTGCTTATGGCCCAAATGAAATCCAATGCCAGATGGGTGAGGGCGCGTCCCCCATTGGTTTCCCCCCATCTCAAAGATGTTCGTCTGGGTACAACCTGAAAAAGGGGGCTCCTGGACTCAATGTTAGCTTAACCTCACACTGGTGCCAGTGCTTTTGACACGTCCACCCTTGCTCCTGTCCCTTGACATCTGTCTTGGCTGGGCGATGGGCCTGGATCAGAGGGAATACCGCAGTAAATCCTGCCGCTTCCATCTGTTCCAGAGGTCCATGTCCTCCCCCCACCCCCCGAGCTGACTTGGACTGGCCCTGCTCTGTGTGCCTGATAGGTCGAGCAGCCGGCCGACACGTGCTCCGGTCGGCCCGGCCTGGCCGAGACTCACTTGTCGCGCACGGCCTGGATAGCCTCGGCGGCACTCTCATAGTTGTGCTTCTCCATGTGGCGGTACATGGTGCTAAGCTCCACCTGCCGCCGGAAGTAGATGTCCACGGAGCTCTGCTTCACCGTGGCGTAAATGAACTTGTCGGATGGGTTTCTCAGCTGCATAAGGACACAAGGACGAGTAATGACTTCCATGGATGCATAATTTATATAAAAAAATTGTGTATCAATTTTTATGATGTCATAAAAATGTTGCCATGTAGTAACATGGTCCTTGTATCATCCTGTACGCACCCTTGGGTCATTGATGCCGGTGATGCGCTCCTCAGGCCGGTCCAACACCAGGAAGGCAGCCAGGTTGGCAGTATAAGAAGCCACAATGATCATGGCAAAGCCGGCCCACACCATACCCAGGATTCTCGCTGAGAAGCTGCGCGGCGCACCTGTGTGGTTGACAGTTTTGTCCTTTCAGCTCAGTGATTTTCAATTTGTAATAGAATTAGTCATGTAGAGCAGTTAGCTAAATACTTCTTTTTCTGAACAGCTCTATCTTAAAGATTACATGGAAGTAACATAACCCAATTACCAAAAAATAACCCACTGCAATATCAGACATGAAAAGAAGAAACTGATCACAAATGAAACAAGGAGAGGTAACTGTTAGGAGACAAGCTGCAGCAACGCCGTTCTTCACAAAAGGAACTAATTTGTCATCCTCAAAGAAAAAACATGACAAAGAGGCAACACCTGGAGCCTTTTACAACAGCAAACCTGTCTAAAAGACCAAAGTACCCGACAGCATTATAGTGTTCTGGGAGGAAAGGAACATTTACTGGTGGACAAGTGATGATTTGGAGATTTCAGGTGATTATTATGTTTTCTCATTGCCTCTGTCTCACCTTCTCCAATTCCAGAATTCAGCAACACTCCCCAGGAGAACCACATAGCAGATGATAAGGTGAGGGCATCTTCTTCTTCTTCTTCACTGTTTACTTTAAATCTTCCAAAAGGGCTAGAAGGGAAAAAATTGGGAGGGTTGCAGGAGATAAAATGAGAAATCGCTGAGAACCTGTAGAGGGGAAAACCCTGGCGACCCCAGGCAGGGAAGGAGAACTGAACGTGAGCGAGCAAAGCAAAGAGGGACACAAAGTGGGAAAGAAAACAGACAAAGACGGCTGCACAGGGACAGAGCAGTGGGATGGTTGGAGTCAATCTTCACCTCTGTCTGCCTTCGAGTCCACACCGAGGGAAGATCTGCAGCGCGCAGGAGTGCATGTACACACACATTCACTGATTCAGTGAATACACATAAACACACACACACATGGGCACAGACATACAAACACATGTCCCCCGTGTACCTGAACCGGTCTAGTAGGTAAAGCATCACCGCCACCACATGCACCGAAAGACCCACCAGCAGCCACAGCGTGCTTTGGAACGGCTGCATGAACGAGTCCAGTGTACTGCGAGGG
The DNA here is from genome assembly GCF_040436345.1 of Pagrus major. NCBI lineage: Eukaryota > Metazoa > Chordata > Actinopteri > Spariformes > Sparidae > Pagrus > Pagrus major. Next base: position 7,292,220 of record NC_133226.1, read on the forward strand.
ATTTCCTGAAAACACACACCGAAGTTAGTTGTAGATTGATAATTAACAACTTTGATTACCTTACGTTTGCATTTCATAGATTAACATGAAGAAAAATATCATATTCCAAGTTTATACCCGTAAAGGACCAGAGATGGAACATGGTATTCGTAATTGTGTTTTCATTAGTGATGAATCACTTAGAATCGTTCATTTCGTAACCTTAGAATGAGCCTTTTATATGTACAGAGTGAGTGATCCTCTTCTGATCATGTTAATACAGTAGCCCAGAACAGAGAAACCAAACATTGACTCTTAAGAGAGCCATTCACATTTGTCGAGTATTTAGCAACCACTGTAAGGTAGGTTAAAGAGTGATGCCATTAAAATCCTAGATGCTGGACCTTTTTAACCCATGTACTATTTACATTTTCACTGGGCAGCTTTGCTATACTTTCTTGTCTGACTGTATTGCTCTTCTATGCTTTTGTGTTTTCTCATGTCTGTATGAGTGAAAATCATAACACAGACCCTTGGCTTGAGATGTTCACAGTTTCAAGGTGGTATAAGTTTTTATGGAAGCAAGAGTGTCATGGACAGAACTTCCTGACTTGAAAAGTCATCTCGGCATCACCTTATCATAATCACTGGCAGAAATGAATCCAGATTTGCTGCATGTTTTACAAGTGGGCTAAGAGATAGGATACCTGGATCAGGAGATAGAATGTATTCAGTTTTCTAAAGAACAGTAGCGTTGTTTGCAAAATGGTCAGGTGGAGTAGTAAGTAGGCTATGGCTTGCAGCAAGAGCTAAAGACCCTGGTATGGTTGTGATACAGCAGAAACCAACTCCCACTGGATTGACTGGACAAACTATTTTTTTAAAATAGTAATATATCTATTTATGGCTATGTAAGATTAACAACTGTAATATGATGATTGTGAAACAAGCAACATTTTGTTTTAGTGTCGGACACCTAGATTAGCCTAAAGGTAACAGTTGAGGTAGCTAAAGTCTTCAACATTCCCTAGTAATGTTATGTCACCATTACAATAAGCCAACATTGTGATAAAGCTTGATAGCAAAGCCAATAAAATCAAATGTAATGTCAAAAGCCAATCATTCTACTGCCATCTGGCAATGTAGACATTGCCAGATGGCAGTAGAATGACTACAGAGCAGCCTCTTTATCTGTGTCTGTGAGACTCCTCAATTTTATCCTCAGCACTCCACCATAAAACATAATCTTGATTTTCAGAATCCAATCCGTTGGCAGGCATCAAGATTAATAAAAATAGAAATGACCAATCCTCTTGCTTATAATGGTTGTTTGCTTATGTAGGTCATACAGGCATCAGTATTAAATTGAAAACATTTCATAACCAGTTTAAAGTTCCTTGTAATACGTTAACAAGTGTCTCCGCTTCATCAATGTTTCCCTGTGTTTGTGCTGTAGAAATCAAGGAATGAAATAACAGTTGACCTTGATCCTCAAAGAATAAAAATTGCCCTAGAGGGTTGATAATTCCTCGGATAAGCGATACATGCAACTCCCCAGTGGTTGTTTCCCTTGACAGAGCACCAGATGGTTTACAGTGGACACTTACCTTTTTAACAAGGATGGTCAGGCCTTGGTATTTAAAGGGTTTGGAGAACTCGATGTACTGGGCTCGTTCGTTGTTTATAGTCAGCGGGGCTACGATCATGTCAGCCAGGCCCCCCAGGAGCTCTCCCATCATACCATTCCACTCTTTCTTGTTACTGTTGTTCACCTGAAGTCCCAAAAGCAAGGTGTGAACAAGAGAATCAGCTATCAACCTGCTGTCGTCTAGACCGCAGAATGTTTCCAGGCTTTAAGGATTTGGGTTAAGCCTAGCGGGGATGTAAGTTCTAGGCGTGCTCCACATTTGGAACGGGCTCTGTCAAAAACAGAGAGCCTGTTATTTTCAAGGAGTTTATAAGATCATGCACTTAAGAACACCAAAAGTGTTATACTGCCTACAGGACAGAATTGTTCTGGGTTAGAGATGAATGTGCCCACGGAGAAAATCAGCTCCTGTCCTGTCTCTCCTCTTACTTCTGTAGCTGTTGTTTCTGTCTTGGCCTGTGTTACACAGTCATGCTGCCATTTTGGCCGGGAAAAAACAGTTTTAAATCTCAAGAGATCATCCTGGTTCGATAAGAAATATTATAAGATAAAATAAACGATAGACTACATTGCAGCCAAATAATACCATGGCATTAAAATATGGTCCTGTAATTGTCAGGTCTATTGTGTACAGCACAAGGCTGGCACTGTGAGATCTTAAATCAATGGACCGAATCTGTAAATATTAGCTGCTAGCACTATTTGGAAGTTGGCTGTTCCACTGGGATTTTCGTTGCTAAGAGATTAGGCAAAGGTGATATAAAGTAGGTACTACAAATGTATAAAAGTGAACAAAAACAACTTGACTAATGCAAGGTTAGGTTAAATGGCTAATCCTTATATGGCACTGTCTTTTTAGGTGGTGGCAGTTTTCCTATTTGACAATCCTTTCCCAGGGGGTTGATAAAAATGAATTAGCCCTGTCGAGACAAGAAATGTTTTGGTATGTGAATGATGTATATGGTGTGTAATGATGATCTTTAGTATGTAAGTCATGTGTATGTATAATAGAATCAGATCACTAAAAGGTCTTAATGTCACACTTTATGTCTTCGATCGTATTATTAAGGGCAGTGTAATTCTCTGAGACTATAAATCAATTTGCAATCATAAAATGTGGCTCACCAGTACAGCATGAAACTGACCTTTTAATCAAATATCACAGCGGCTGATGGTGCACATGTACTAGAATTTCTGAGTCACTAAATAGAATAGAGACAAAACTTGCTGGCTTAATGTTTTTGTACATGAACTCAAGCTGCTTTTGAAGAATATTTTTGTCATTATCATCTTCCGTCTTACTTAAGCCAATTTGCGCTGGTGCCAGCTTGGCAACCCAATTATCATATTCATATGTGGTAACTATATTGCAAATGAATTGCTATGCCTTTTTCCAGGTCATACGTCTAGTAACTTGCTAGAGGTGAGACTGAAGACAGGAGAAGACAAGAAGCTTGGTAATGAAGAAAAACTGCGTCACTGACAAAGAAAAAACGGTTTTGGGTGCTGTGTTTGTTTTGTTTGGCACCACTATACTTTTACAAAATTAAGGAAAAGTTCTTTTTTCTCACTTGGTAGATTTTCAAGTTGGTTTAAAGCCAAAACTAATTAACTTACACTTCAAAATTAACCACAGCACTCAGCCATGATGATTGCTGCCTGCCTAATCCTTCAGTGTAGACATTAAAAACTGACACTGACAGTGGGCAGATTCACCTGCTGGACATGCTTGTTATCTGTGGCTCTATGACTGCTTATTGCTTCAGCTCTGGATAGTTAGTGAGATCACTACTGCTTGTGGAGTAAAATAAAAAGATTAGCTAGAGTCGCGTAAAGTACTGAATGTGAGATACTGCGTGCAACCTGTGCCTCATGCAAAAATATAACAAAAATAGCTATTAATGTAAAACTGACCCGCTCTTGAGTTCCGAATTTCCCATCAGCCACCAGGTGTACTTCATAGGTAAAGTTCATGGTCATAGCCAACTTGATCAGGAGATCAATACAGAAGCCGTAGCAACACTGGGGTACAATTGGGCGTCCTGTAACAAAACCAGCAACAGTTGCAAGTTAAAATCACTCTTAATGACACATGTTAGATTTTGTTGTTTTTTTTAATCCAAAGGCGGCGGACGTAGACTGAACGAAATGCGTGACACACGGTGCACTGCAGACAACCACACAATCACGCTGTTTGCCAGAAACACAGCATACACACCAAGCATCCCGACAGCCTCTCACTCTGAATGGCACACTCAGCTACATGCATACATATATAGATACCTACTGCATATATATGTATGCATCTCCAGTGGGTGTTTGGCGGGTGCAGTAAAAGCACAGTGACAGTATAAACGTCCCTGATGTGTTACCTGGGATGGTCTCATTGGGCCCAGTGCAGATAACCTTTTTAATTAAGACTCCATTTAATGTCATTTCCTCCTTGCACGTTCCATCCGGCTGAGTGGGTTTCACATACACAAATGGCTCCTGGTGTATCGTCACTATCTACAACAAATGGGACAGAAAGCTGTTTATCAGGTAGTCAGAGCTCGATCCAGCCTGATCCCGAGGGACTCAGGCGAGGCAGCGAGAGAGAGGGGAAAAATAATGCTTGGAAAAACCCAGCGGATACACAAATGAACGAACTCCACAGATACACATGTACACACAAAGACAGACGGATGAATGTAAAAATAACCGACAAGGATACAGATGAGAGGTTCTTTGCAGACCTATGACAAATTTGGAGAGATAAAAGTCATAGCAAATACATCACTTCTGCCTTCATGAATGTAGATTAACTTTCCTCCCCTCTGAGAAACAAATGTCAGCGCACTGTCCAACACGCGTATATCAGCTCTATGTGTGTCGACACCAACGTCACATTGAGGCAGCAAAGCGAAGGCGCCCTACCTTTAATCGAGTGGACATCTGGAAGCCCTGTGGTTTCTCAGTCTCTCCTCCGGGCCAGATGATCTTCCGCTGATTGTTCATTACCACCTGCAGCGACGCCACACACATATACAGTATTATAGGTGAGTGCTGACAGAAGGCTTACTGCTGATGAGGCTCCAACACTGTGGGTGAGCATCTCTAATGAGTCAGCTTTATATAACCACAGCTCAGCGCTTCTTTTATTTACTTCACCGACCTCTGACTTATGTATCATACCTGAGGCCTCAGGAACGTATTTCCAGAGCTTTCGACAGCATCAGACAGAGTTGCAGACTTTGCTCAGTTGCCATGGAGTGACGCCTCCATGGCAAGTTTTCAAAGCATACATTATTAAGTGTATGTTTAATTGTAGTTTTCCAAATTCATTACAAAGTGCAATGCTTTGAAAGTTGCATGAGTGAATGTTGTGTCCTTTTTCTTTTTTTTGTCACATTATATAAGTCGTTCTCAAATTCTTTTACATCAGCGACCTCTAAATTCACAGAAATTAGACTACGGTCCTCCATCTGATAAGATTTTTGCTTTGGGCTGTATTATTACACAAAGTGTATGAAACCAGCTCTATGGTTGTAGTAATTATTATGGCTGCAAAGAAGGAAGTGAGGAGAAGTAGCATAAGAGTGAAAAGTCTGCATAGGTCTGCACTTAAAATAGCACAAGACTTTCACTCAGGAGACCGCTGTTAATGTCCAGTGTGAAACCAGAAGTCAACGGTGAGTTATTCAGACTTACTCATGTATTTAAGAAGCGTCATGTAGGTGCAGTAACGTAGGTACATTTGTAACGAACATTACAGTAGCTACGTAGTTATTTTAACCCAAACCAAAACATTTTCAGATGGCCCAAAAGGTCATACATTCTATCATTGTGCTACTTATGGAAGGAAATAGAGTGTAAATAATTTTCTGGGGACCATCTGGTCTCGAGGACCCCACTTTGATAACCACTGAGTTATGTTATGGTATAATATTTATGCATTTATGAGAAAGGATCATTTTCCTGTTCTTCCACTAATGGACAGTTTTAAAGCCGAACCCAAAGGACTATCTATTAGGGGAATGTGGCACTGACTGTCAGCATGTGGGTTTTCATACCTCATAGATATGAATGAAAACCAGCCTGCCTCAAAGGTTGGAAATCTGTCTGAAAAATTTGATTGTGGTTTGTAAAATGATCAACAGTCATACCCTTTAAAGTATTTTTCTCTTAATCTCTATAGGGTTCATAAAGGACATGGTTAGGTTTTTATTTTCAGATGCATGCAGCTCCTGCTTGCCATTTAGACATGAACGCAGTTAACAGTGGACAAATCTGCAATCCTCCTGCAGTGCGGAAAAAAAAGGCATGGTTCATTGCAAACCATGACTCAACCAAAGGTTACACGATGACGGTCTACCCGAGCAAAATCAACTAAAAGCTTACAGTCGCTATTAATGCTTGGAGCAGCTTAACACTCCCTGAAAGGCTTGTTTTTTGGGCTGCAGCAAGAAAGTTTTGATAATGTTCTGTATGTTCCAGTTCAATATAGCAATAAAAAACAGTAGATATTTGAAAATGACCTCAAATTCACTATGACAGACTGCTGCAGCATTGTAAAAGCTCTGGCTGAACTGCAGTGTTTCTCTGGACAGACAGGGGACTGAGGAGTTGCCCTACATTGACTACATTGTGCTATAGATAGAAAACTGGAGCTGCATGTCCAGTATGAATAAAAAAAGAATATGACTACTCAGGCAGTGAGTAGAAAATAGGTAATGGACTTCTTTTCTTAAAGTGCCAGGGTTTTGCATTTCAGTTCTGTCCAACAGGCCAGAGTTGTCTCTGTCGGTCAGTTTACCTGTGTTCCATTGTAAATGCCGACTTGAATGAGTCGACTCTTCTGGTAGTTGAGTATACTGTAGTGTGCGTACTTCCTGTCCCCGTCGTCATTGAACTCCACGCGTCCTGTGAGGCCCTCTGGGTATTTGGATGACATCAGCACCCTGTGGGAAGCGAATGAAAATGATTATTTGCGTGAATGAGCACACACGTGTTCATGCATGGGTATCGTGTGTTGTCTATTAGGAGTGTAACGGAGCATTTAATTGTGTATCATTCTGTACTAGCCTCCATTTGAGTGCATGCGGTAAAATGAATGATTCGCAATGACACGGAGTGGAGATGATATCTGCTGTTTTTGTCACCACATCTGTTTGGAAGCAGTGCATACACTGTTTTGTTACACTGCTGAGAAACCACTTTAAGTGGGTCAGTTGAAAACTCGGTCACTTCATCTGCAGGTGACAAATAAGAAGTTTACACTCTGGAAAAATTTGCTAAACTAATTCTATAAGACAAGTTTCCAGTGGTTTGGTAGAAAGAAAATAGTTCCTACTTTAAACTGCTCACAACAAGGACTGCAGATTATCATGAGTAACCGGGTCATGATTTCTCATAAGAGACATTGCAGCTTAGTTTTTCAAAATAATCTTTTTGGTGCAACTCATGAGTGCCATCTAGTTTCATTATACAGAAGAGAAGGCAGAAATTTCGAGGTCGATACCTTCAAAACTCTGAGACTCACACCAGATCAATCTAGATGGATTAACAGCACAACAGCCAGGGGGAAAAATACCTATTTTTGATTATAAGGTGAACTGTCCCTTTTAGGGTAATTGAGAACATGCACAATTCAGACTCAACCAATCAGAAACACAAGTCGGTTTGGAATCTAGATTAGATGCATCTGGCTAAATGAGAGGAAAAAAATGTTAGAAATTCTGGATACCTCCTGCTAAAAATATCTTTAAAATTTTTGGGAGCCAAGGTTACCTTTTTATACACTTTTTTTATACGCCCCTCAACAAATTATAAATGTCAAAGTTTATCACGAACTGAAATGATGAGTCACGCTTACCGTTTAAAGAGCGGCCCTGTTTTCCAGATGTTGGTGTTGCCCACGCAGCCTCTCGGGGGCTCTGTGATATTCTCCTTCTCAAAGAGCTCCTGGATGGACTGAGCCACCACAGCCACCGCATCATTGATGTGGGCTGACTCATTCTTCCCGTTGATGAGCTGGAGGCCGATCAGACCTGAGGCCAGGCCGACAACAAAAAAGAAAATCACTGATCCGAGCGAACTACAGCCTCTCAGGATCCTTTTGCAATGCACAGAGTGGATAAAAAACTTATAGGGCCTCCAGTTTAGACATCCTGGATAAAGGTCAGACATCAGCTGCATGATCCATCCTGTGCCTGTGAATCTCAGGGAATATAACTCTGGGAAATATCCACATCTAGTCATTTATGAGACAAGGCAGCAGAATAAATGGATCATTTTTCGGAGTTTGCCGCTGATGACCTTTTCGCAGCATGTGTAAAGAGTCCCTTGAAGTTGGATCTTTTTTTTGGCCGTACCAGCTAAGCTTTTGTGATTCAGCACAGGCAAGGTATTACTTGTGATCGGAACAAACAAAAATACCATGAGACTTAAATTTAAACAAAGCAACAATCCAACTTCAGCTAAGTTTTCTGATTGCAACCAGGTCCGTCAGTCCTGCAGACTCCTGGGAGAGGCTGCAGTGGACGTGGGAGAGACTGGACATGGACAGGACAACAGACGCTTTTCAGGGGTTGGTTGTGTTTAGAGTGAGGAGAAGACGCTCGACGTTTGTGACCACAAAGTGATAAAATACTGTGAGAGACTTGTGTGAGAAAGAATCCAAGAATAGAGACAAGAAAGGCTGTTGTAGCTTACCATTCTACCAGTTATCTGTTGCAAAAGTCTCCCTTTATAACTCATTAGAAACCAGGGTATTAATATGGCAGGAGAGCACAATGAATTTACCTTTAGATAATCCAGGACATACACAATTAAGCTAAGGTGTACTGTAGATACACAGCTCATTTAAACCTTTAAACACATAATGCTTAAACGTTTAAATGCTCAACACACAACAAGCAGTTATACAGTTATATCATGTGGTGCATCCATCGTTAAACGGTTAATCCGTCTAATCCTGTTTGTGTTGTGATGGGTCTCCGGGTAAAGCCGGAGGTTAACTCGTACATTCACACTGAATCTCTGCTGGATGAACGTACCGTCTGGCGCCTCGCTCAGGGCTTTACCCGACATCTCCCGCTCGCCCACCAGCCACACGTAGCCCGAGCCCGTCATGTTGAGGAAGCGGGCAGCCTTGTAAACTGCGGCAGCGTCCTCCTCACTTGGAATTCACCGTGTGGGGAAAAATACAGAAGATTGTTTTTGTGTGTGAGGAAGATATGTTGTGTTCATTTTCAGGAGTGGCTGATTAATCCACAGTTATTTGGGATTGGTGTACGTCCAAGTTTATTCCCTTGTATCAATGCTTCTGTTGGATAGCTGATAGTCTGAAGGCAGACAAGAATCAAGGAGAGACAGAAAGGACGTTGCAGTTATGTTTTATGCAATTAAACATTTGGTTACCAGGATGCCCCAATTTGAAATCTCTTGAGTTTATATCGAAAATATTAGTGGTAAGTAGCGAAATATTCAAAACCAATGCCAGTATCAGACTACACAACATCAGCCAGATACTGGCCTGACATTGGGAATGTAAATGAGAAATTAGTGCACATATATACACCTTTTTTAAATGGGGTAAACCGACTAAAAATAAGCGATTAAGTAAAACATCAGGGACCAGGAGGTTTTAAAAGTTCCATGTTAGACACAGAGCTGATGAAGCCAGATGTTGTTGGGTGTTGGAGGGTTTTTTGTCCAGTGTGAAATCGCTAATTGTGAAAGACAACCAACACAGCACTGGGGACGCCTCATGACTTCCCAACTAGCATGTCATATTTTTTTAATTCTTAGCCCTGTCTCATCCAGTTTGAAAATGTCTTCGTGTTCCACGACAATGAGCCATGGGATCACAAAGCGCTCTCCTCCACATATGGCAAAGGTACTGTTTATTGTGCAACAGTAAAGTTGTTTCTTGGCCAAGTCATGGCAAAATATTGTGTTGTTTGATCTCAGCAGCTGACATTAAATTTATCATTCATCATTCATTACATTTATCTTAACGTTTGACTAAGAAAACATCAGTACATTTTTCTAAAATCTGCCCAGAATACATTGGCATAATTTAGATGTTGATTATAAGTGAACATACGATCCACAGCTGAATTCCACAGAAGGTTGAAGCTGATTTAGGTTAAAACAAGACCTGAAATGATTAGTAGATTCATTGATTGGTTGATCAACTGAAACTTAATATGCAACTAATTTTGATGCTAAAATGCTGAAAAACAAACAAACAAAAAAAGCCTTGGCTGCTCCATCTTCTCAGTTTCTGGGATGTGTTGTTTTTCTTTGTCTAATGCTAGAAATAGGATTCAAACAAATACATTTTGGGGGATTTTAAAGACAAACTCACTATTTTCTCACAATTAATAGACAAAACCATCATCAAGACACTAATGAACACATTAATAAAAATGTAACTAATTGTTGGTTGCAGCCCTACTGATTCACCAATCATCCCATTTTGGATGAAAGTAATGTGTAATTTTTGATAAAAATCTCTTACCTGGCGGACAGGATGATGACTCGGGCCTCCAGCTCTTTCGCCTCCAGCAGCAGGGCAGTTAAGTTAGTCTCCTGGCTGAACTGGAGGACTTTCTCTGCCTGTGATCGGGGCACAAGAAAGGTCAAGCCAGCTACTTTTCCCTACCTCAGACACCATGCTGCCTTTTTACCTGCTTGGGTTCGAGCTTGGCCGATTTAGTTTGAAAACGGGAGACAGAGATAAAAAGGAAAGCGATCCAGGGGAACCGGCTGAACTAAAAAAAAAAAGCTTGAAGGGAAAAAAAACTTTTGCATTTGTTCGCATGCAAACTGAGGGTTATCAAGGCTCCAAAGAAGGACGTGCATGTGTTAGGTAGGGGGGAAGAAGAAGGTCAATGCAACCAGTAACTAAAAACGGGTGAAGGGGGGTGAGGGGGACGTTTTCCCCCAACAAAAAGACTGCTGAAAACTAGGGAAGTGCTACAGAACAGGAGGAAGTAGCATCTGGGAAGCGGTTTTGTCCCACACTACCGGTTCTCCACAAAGGAATGGACTTGCAAACTCTTTTTGTGTGTGAGTGTGTGTGTTCTGAGTACATGCATTCCTTTATTGAAGGAGAAAATGAAAATGATAAAAGCGGGGACGCTGTTCACTGGTTTCTTTTTTTTTTCTTTAATGACCGAAAATTATAGATTTTTCATAACAAAATCATTCTTCATTTAAATCATAGGGAAATGTCTCAAAGTAAAAAATTAAAGAAAACACGTGCTACCAAGAGAGGGACATTTCTGGGTCGGCTGGTGACTGGTTTGGGCTGGTTTCTAGTTGCTACGTTTGGAAAGTTGGTGGGCGGCGTGCATTGACCATGCAAATATACCTTAGGTCCTCGCTTGTTGTCATAGGACAGTTGGTCGAGGTTTTCATAGTTCCTTTTTTTATTCTGATGAGTAATGTGCACAGAGAAAATATGCAGACACAGAAAAATATTATAAACAGTTGAAAATGGAGGGCAGTAAAGCATTCCAACAAATCTCCACTTTTCTGCTTCAAATTGGGATCTTTAACAGTGGGGCTTGCAAAGAACATCAGAGATGACCGCTTTAGAATAACGCTGAAGATATCAAGTGCCGTAAAGGACGTGTTCAATTCAGAAATGATCGAGGATACCGATTCAGCTGCATCGATTATCAATGAGAAATTTAGCAATCAAAATGCTCAGGCTACAGCAATAATCAGTTCAACTGGAAACTTTAACAAACCAAACAAGGCCGACCTTAACCCTAACCCACACTCCATCAAGGCCAAAGTAGGATCATGTTTTTGGCTTTCAAAAAAATAAGAATTAAAGCTAAAATAAGAGCTCATTAAAAGTTTTATGCCGTCTCTACTTGCAGAACTGCACGAGGAAACCTCTCATCTATCCAACCATCTGTTCACTATTTTTTCCAGCTCTCAAGTGGCATCCTCACAGACTGCAGCTAGTTCTGTCCTCATACTGTTGTTTACTAGTGTGACCAGAGACTTGGAACAACATATCAGACAACCAAGTATCACAGCAGTTTGTAAAGTGATGACAAAATGTAATCTATAGGTTCAAATGGAAAATTCTGTGTCCATGTACATAAATCATAAAAGATTAGATTTTGTTGTTATTTCATAAACTGATTTTTATTAACATAAAGCCTAAATCACGACCTCTCCCTCATCTTAACCAAAAGGTTAATAACCGGTTTATAAATGATGATGAAAGATGCTGCATGAAAACAATTTAAAATTCACATCCTGTATATCAGTGTTTTTCGGTTCTGTTCCTGGGAGCCCCCTGTCCTGCATGTTTTAGAGTTGTCCCTGTCTCAACACACCCGAGTCAAATGAAGAGCTCTTTATCAGGCTTCAGCAGAGCTTGGTGACGAGCTGATCATTTTAATCAGACGTGTTGGAGCAGGGAAACGTCTGAAATGGTGCAGGGCAGGGGGCCTCAGGAATAGGATTGAAATACACTGCTGTAGATTATATTTCATGACTGTCATGATACAGTTTCTGGTCGGAAACCATAAACCATCATGACATCTAATGCAAATGTTAACTATGTGGATTTATTTTAACCTCCACCAAGGAGGTTATGCTTTCATCCGTGTCCATTCATTGGTTGGCTTTTTGGAAGGATTACACAAAAACTGCTGAACAGATTTCCATGAAACTTGGATTGTCAGAAACTTGGATTATCAGCTCAGAATAGACCTCATTAACTTTTGGTGCAGATCTGGATAAAGGGACACATTCTAGGAATGTATCCTCATTTTCCTTAACATTGCGTTTCTCTACATTTTGGTTAATTTCTCTGGGAATACTGCATGCATCCTGATGAACAGAATCAATTAAGGTGGCTTGTATTTGTGACTGAGTCGAATTTGATGCAGATCAAATATCTGGTGAGCTTAAAATATGGTTAAGCAGTTATGGGTGGTTTAAAATGTATAGGGTTACAGAGCTATGGAGTTTGATATCTGATTAGGCTTGATTAAATTAAAGGCCTTGGTGGAGGTATACACTCTACTGAGTGCCATTCTAGTTATTTAATGGTTATGCAGATTTTGATAACTATGGGTACCAATTTAATTTAAATTTACACAATCAAGACGAATCAGATCAAAAAGGAAAAAAGCCCCAATCGAGCTTCAATTACAGACATATTTATCTTGTTATTTGTGGAGTTTAATGAGCAGTGACATTCTGTGGTTGTTGATGTGTGACAACTAATCATTTCCTGTTAGTGTAAAACTGTAAACTATGTTTACTTTTTGTATACTCACTGTTAGGACAATATAAATCCATACTATAAACAGTTGTAGTGTATAATATGGTCCCGTGACAACATACTGACTCTCAGTGGTTGCTGAGTTAAGCTTAATCTCAAAATCTGAGACGTCACCATTTTGGATTCCAGTCCGGGTCTGTGCTCTGTGCAAGGACACACTCGGGACTACTGCCGGAGACAGGCAGCCATTTTGCAGGAAAACACATCGTCTTTCTGCTTCACAGGGTTTCCTTCACAGCTGCCTGGCTTCACAGCTCACACTCCAGTGCGCTCTGGGACTGTTTCTGTCCCTTCACAAAGTCGACTCTGACCATTCAGCCATCAGCACAAACTCTTCCATTCACAACTGAAAGCTTTGAAGACCTATTGCACAACCCTGACGCTACAGTGATGTAAGTTTGAGTGATTGTGATTCTAAATGTCGAGAGGTAATCCTGAATCATGATCAGATAAGATTTTAACAAAACTGAAGGATCGCACGCAACAAATTTTGCCATGATAAGAATCGCTAGAACAAATTGTCAGAGAATTCAATGTTTTCCATCTCATTACTTTCTTAAGGAAATATTCTAAAAATCTATTTTCTTTAAAGATCAAACAAAATTGTGTGAAACGACATTGAAAAAGAGTGAAATATACAACTAAGTGAAATGATTTTTGTCCTTATTCTTGGACACGTATATATGTAACTACGTCTCAGAATCATATAATGAGAGCTTTTATGTATCTTCAGCGTGTAGAAATATTTTCCATTAGTAACATCCAGCAGCATAAAAGAAAAAAAAACTTGTCTTTGTCTTTTTTTTCCCCAAGAGAATTTCTGAGCGCTCTATTTTTGTATCCTCAGTCAGGCATTAATATTTCATGTTGTGTTGGTCACGTTTGCACTCTGCCTAAGTCCACTGTGTCCAGAGCCTCTGTGCTGCTGGTGACAGCGATCCCCCTGTGATTGTGTGACCTCGCTAAGAACTTGGCACGAAGCTAAATATAACATGTAAGTTCACTGAGTTTATGCAGCACATCGGGGTGATTAGCAAGAACAACACCTCTCTCTTTTAATTAGAGCATGATGTGACGAAGCTGCAGTCTGCAACATCCAAACTTACTTCCTCTTCCGTCATCTAGAGCAGTCGAAGCTGCGTTTGCAGTTCGGGTGTTCAGCTGACATTGCTATTCAAATAAACGTACGATAGAAGAGCTGGTACAGGTTTTGTTATTCTGGCAATGTCGTGACAGGCTGAGTCACATAACCCTCAGAGGGCGCTCAAACAAACAAAAGATCAGAATTTATTTGATTCTTCTCATCTTCTTTTCAGCATTAAAGCTTCACGTACTGATTTTGTTAAAGTGCAAATAAGCACATTTCCAATTGTCCTCACAGCTAATGAAACTTTGGAGCTTTAACACAATTAAGGAGGGTCTCCTTCTTATAAAATGTATATTTTATATAGAATTACCATAAGAAGGACACTGTACCTGCTGTAACTATGTATTAAAGGGTAAGGCTGGTGTATATTTTTCTTCTTGTGAGCCAATCCCATTTTAAAGACCAAAAACAACAATGTGTTAGTCTGTCTTGCTTGTCTCTCGTTGCTGTGGCACTCAGCTCTGAACTCATTGGTTCTTATGAAAAACATAAATCTTTAAAGTGCCCCTCCAGTCAAAAATGTGTTTTTCTCATTTTGTTGCTACAGTTGAATTTTTGAGCTGTGTAGAACGATGTATACACAAGAAGGCTGTTCTCACATTCATCTACTGAAAGTGTACATTTTCTCTGTTCTCAATGAATATCTGATTTTAAGAGGCGGGGCCTATAAGCGTAATTTGTGACACCACAAATAGTCTGGAGGCCAGCAGTGGTTTATTCATGTGTTTTAACAGCTCAGTCGCCAATATGTTGGCAGTCGGCAGCATGTTGATATGTACCATTTTGACATTTGACGTATCAAGTCATACATTAGCTAACTTTCATGTTGGGAGGTGGAGAGAATGTTGATGGAGTTAAAACTAGGCGAGTAGGCTGCCAAGCCAGAGACCACTGTTAGACGGTGTTTTAACATTTGTAAGTGTGAAACAACCAGATATTTCTGATGAGACGTTAAGACATTGTCCAGCCGTTTTTGTGACAAAGGGACAGGTAAGCGAAAACATGATCTTGTCCTAACCCTAACCAAGGTGTTTTTGTGCTTACACCTAACCAGGCCAGAAACACAGAGCTATAAAACATAAAATTGAAAGTTGAACCTAAGGATGTAAAGTTACAACGTAACGAAACGTAAAGTTTCAACATGTCCATGGTTTGCAGAGACGTACATTTCCAACATTTATTCAGGCAAACGGTGGTTTTTAATTACATTTGGACACCAATGGAGCTTTATGGCAAAGAGGAAGAAGATATAACAGACTTAGTAGATCAGTTCATTGTTGGCTTTGGTCTTGTTAGTTGACAGTAGGAAAACCATCTAATATCACTGGCCTCATCCTTTAAGTTTCACCAGGCTTTCAGTGTAATTATTGCTGCACACTGTTGGAGAGCTTCTCGAATAAATCATGCCCGGGGCCTGAAAATGCTTGAGCTAGCCCTGCAGTCATGTCTAAATATATGCGTAATTAAAACCTCACAGTCGAGAGAGTTGAAGCAACTTCTCTCAGTATTATTGGATTGAAGGGGATGCACAGATGGGTTCATTTTGAGATCCAAACTCAGATTAAAAAGGCACTTCCTGGATTCTCATCAAAGGCTTTTACAACAGCGATTTCTCGTCTCTAGTGCAGGATGTGAGTCACATCTCGATGATATGACAGTATCATCTTCAGCACAATCTAACATGATTAATCCAAATGTTTGAAATGTTATCCTATTGGTGGCTCTTAATCAATACTGATCCCGGTCACTTCATTTAAGCAGCTTTCACTTTCGCTGTAGCCGTCTTCCGTGAATTACCTCGGGTCTGTGTCATGTTCAGCATCTCATCAGCTCGTGATTTAATTAAATCTCCGAATCGGGACTCATTTCACTCGGCCACACAATTACAGCAAAGAGCCCCAGAGAGGGACAAGCATCAGAGAGTATAGCGGGGAAAAAAATATCCCAAGGTAATATCATCTTATTAAATGTGTGCAATGGATGACAGTCGTTTTTTGCCTCCCCCTCTCTCTCTCTGTTCCTAAAGGGCACACATCATCACAGACTCAAGTCTGTTTTGACTCAGAGAAGATCAGCATTTCACTGACCCACATACACTGCTCTGAGCTACACTTAAAATGGATGCATCAGCGGTATCTGAAAAGGCAAAAAAAAAAACCTCACGCATCTTGTGAACATGACCTAACAGGGTGGTATTACACAAGGCCTGCGTGTACAATAATGAAGCAGACCATTCATCAGGAAACACACACCTGACTTCCACCAATGAACCACTTCCGTCTGTGATGGTTTGCAAAGCCCCACGTTAAAGTCCGCTATTTGGCTCCCATTGTGGATAGACACAGGATAATTTGGACTATGGCGAAAAGCAACGTGAAGATGAGCAAATAAACATACAAACTTTTGTCAGATTAGACCACATTAGACGCTGTAGATGTCTCTAGGAATGTTAGCCAATGTTTACACAATGGTGAGAAAGAGATGTGGCCACACAACAGAAAGGAAAACAGTTACATACATAGAAGACCTTTGAGGTTTTTTTAAAAACCCTACACGCTCACGCGCTCAATGCTCTCACACGCCGCAGCCCGAGCGTCTCACCTTTGTTTCCCTCTCCTCAAGGAGGGTCTCGAGCCTCTTTTGAGCAGCCCGCCCCTCGTGGTCGTCGCTCACTATCAAGATGATGTGGTTCCAGTTGAACTCGCGCATCAGGTCGAACCACACGTGTGCTTGGTGGGAGTAGGGAGGGACTGTCCGCAGGAAGGACAGATGGATGCTCTGAGGAGCGTGAAGCGGGAGATAGAGGTTAACGCTCTGAGGTTAAACTCTGTTTCCACTACAACAATTTTCTACTGAAAGAGTCATAGAGTCATAACCAAGCAGAAAAATACTTTCTTTTCTAATTGGAATGTGCTGGACATGGTCACAAGTTTGTGGACACCCCTTTCAACTGCGGCTGATTTTTGTGATTAGGATTGAAACTCTAACTCTTAATCTGCCAATTATTTCCACAAGTAAACGATTAAAAGTTTGGTAGGAAAAAATGTTAAAAGCTCTAGTTGCTCTTTAGTTTCAAGGGAAAAGGGGAAATCTTAATTCTACAGCATTAAAAGATTTTTAAGCAAAAGTGCTTCCAACTTTGTGGCAACAGTTTGGGTACATGGCAGCGCCGCCTTGCACAAAGCCAGGCTCATAAAGGAGACTGTCCTCCCAAGAAAAATTACATTTGTTTAAATTCAAGTGACAAAGCCCTCTAGTGACCATATTAATGACCATAATTAACAAAGACGTTATGGTGACCCCTAACCTTAAAGCAGAAATTGTCCTGGTCCTGTCATTTCAGTTTCATTTTATGTGTGTTCCTTGTGTTTTCTTTGGTTTTTGTGGTGTCTTTTGCTCCATCTTCCTCCTGTTCTCTTGTGCTCCTCACCAGCCTGATTTGTCCTCCATACCTGTCTTGTATCAGTCTAATTAGCTCAGCCCTGTTCCCTGTGTTCCTCCCCAGTCTGCTTTCCCTCCACACCTGCACTGCATTACTTCATTAGCCAAGCCCTTTTCCTGGTGTTTTTCCACTCATTACCCTCACCTGTGTTTCTTTGCCTCACTCCGCCTACACCTCATCCCCTCGTTAGTGTAGTTTGTATCTAAGTCCAGTCTTTGGTCTTCTCCTGTTTCCCTCATGTTCATTTGTGTTTGCCTGTTCCTTGTGTGCCGTGATCCTGCCTGCCATCTTCTGCATTTGGGTCCACCTTGTCTGCTCTCATCATGACAGAAATAAGGTCGCGGATTATTGTGACTCGAGGCACTGTTTTGATGACTTACAACTTGACTTGACAGAAAATGAATGACCCAAGACTCCACTTGGAATTGGAAATTAAATACTTGTGACTTGACTTGAGACTTGGTGGCTTGAGTGACTTGTCTGTGGTCATTTTATGTTTTCAGTTTGAATATCAAAAACATCAAAACGGTTCAACATTGTCAACGTTGACATTATAAGTGTCTGTGTAACGTTACCTGGTATGTGAGCGCATGCTGGGAATGGCTTTGTCATGACTGGATGACTACCCTGTCAGTCAAGCTCCTCGCGATGCTACCTGATGGTCCATGGATCAAATCAGATCATCATCATCGTGCCTGTGCCAAGAGTCATCACTTTCGGAGTGGCTCGACTCTGGACTTGCAACTCAACTTGACACAACCTGTGACTTGACTTGACTTGCCCAAGAATATGGACTTAGGACTTCTTTGAGACTTGCGTCACATGTCAAAATGCCTTTCAAACCTCAACCAAGTACTTCAAACAATGGTCTTTCCCCAACTCTAACCAAGTTATTTTGGTGCCTAAGCCTAAATAAACCTTAAGGATAGCATTGTCACATCATAAAACAGATTTATGTTTCAAACAGTGATTGGCACAGGGTTTGTAAAGCACTGACAAATGATGTTGCCTGCCCAGAGCCCTGACCCCAATGGGTCCAACACTGGATGGACTAATGGCAACTGCGCGCCGGGCTTTATCGCCCAACATCAGTGACTGACCTCACTGATGCTCTTGCTGGGAGTCTTCCCAGAAGAGTGGGGGCTGTTATAGCTACATATTAATGCTTATAGTTTCAGAATGACATTGCACACAGTGTACTTTTAGACGTAAAATATGTTGAAGGCTGGAATTCCTGAAGCTGAATTTCTTTGAGAGAAAGGGACACCATGCATTAATGAGTTTTCAGTTTTTAGGTTTTAACACTATCAATAATGAACAAACATCCTGTAAAAAAAACATGAATATGCCCTGATCCATGCTCTGACCCCTCGGGCTCCCTTCACTTTCTGTATTTAATGCCTCTGATTTTCTTTAATAACTTGCCAGATTAGGTGAGTTGTCACTTGAACAGGCTTTAAATTGAGTTATTAAAGTCTGTGGCATTTTATTTATGTGATTGCTTTAAAGTTTCATTTCAGTGGCTTGTGCTTCATAAAAAACATTACTCAGGTCAGACGCATTATTAATGATGTCCTTTCAGTTTGCAGCTGGAAGCCCATTTAATCACAGCTCCCCTAATGGACAGTGATGGGACGTTTAATCTAAGAAGCTTTTGAAGCCGCCCCAGGGGAGCTCCTTACTCCCTCGCTTTCTCTCTCTTCCCTCTCGTCCTGTTTTCCTCCCGCTCGATTTGTCTTTACATTTCTCTCATCCATCACTCACCTTGTCGGAGTAGATGGACATGCGGGTGGTGAGCCCCACCACAGGGATGCGGTAGAAGCCTGCAGTGTAGGAGACGGGCGTCGGAGTGAGGTGGTCATTGGACTGTGGAGGGTGACTCACCAGGATGGCATAGACCTGCAGAGACGGAGAAGAGGAACACTTTGTCACTCTGACACTGGCGTCAAGACAAAATGGGCACACCAGTCATCTTGTGAGAGAGAAAGGTATCCAATTTGCCGGTTTGAGACATCTTTCTTTCTTTCTTTCTTTCTTTCTTTCTTTCTTTCTTTCTTTCTTTCTTTCTTTCAATTCAATTCAATTCAATTCAAAGGGGCATGAAAGTTTAACAACAATCTTTCTTTCTTTCTTTCTTTCTTTCTTTCTCTCATTTCTCTCATTTTTGCAGACAATATAACACAACCATACCAAACACACATATGGAAAGGTCAGTCCCGCCGGGAAGTTGCGATTGCTGCAGTCCCCAATCCCTGTAAATTAGGTGTAAATTTTTTATCTAATCAGAACAACTTTTCTGCAGATTTGACCAATCATCATAATATTTAGACAAAATTGCAAGGTCGTGCAGAAGTCATAGAGATTGGCGATTGCATCATTGCAACTTGTAATGCCCTGATATTGCACTATTATCAGAATAATTGCCCATCCAGAATAGAAATGCATCATTTAATCATCTCAATTGGAGGAAACCTGTCTCATGCAGCCTGATCCGAAGGAATATCTTAATCAGATTGAGAGGGTTGGTGTAAACCAGGCCTATTTAGCTACTTTTGTCTGACCTGTAAATATTCACAGTAAATGAGTTCAAACAAGACACTTACTTTCTCTTTCTTATTTTCACTGCTTATTAGTTTTCACAATTGAAAAAGACACATTATGTGTACAAAAGTACACGAAATTCCCTCCGATTAAACAGCCTGGGTTAAATTGTTATAGTGAAGTGACAGTAATATTGTTCCTGGCAAAAGACATCGCAAATAAATGGGCTGATTAGCCTATTAACAAAACAATAAAAGGGCCAGAATGAGGTTGTAAAAGGGCTGCATTTGGTCCACAGGCTGTCAGTTGAATAGGTCTAGAGTAAACCTTTTATAATCTGCTGAATCTGGTTCTCCGAACTCTCTGGTTGGAATAAATATAGCTTAATGCTTATTAGATCAGCAGTGCTATGCCAGCATGCATAGATGGTGTCTTGACAAGTGTAGCAACTGATTTAAAATGAAAATGTCAGATTAAGCAGTACCCATTATTCATGGCAAACATTCATAAAAAGTTCATGTGGTTTGCTTTGAAACTCCCAAAACCTACCCCACAGAGGAGTGTTTATGTAACGGTCTACTCGTATGAATCTTGTTGTTTTCTCATGATAAATTATCTTATTAACTCAGGAAAACAACACTTGTTGATGATGAAATAAGTAACTTGAGAAACGAATAACATTTTACTTCTTATCATGGGAAAACGGAGGAAATAATATGTTTAACCCATGACTGTTTAGGGCTTCCGTACAGAATAATCTGCCCTCTAGCGCAAACTTGCATAAATCTGTGGCACAAAGTCATATTTATCACTTTTAATTCATTCAATCATTTTTTGCCCCTACCCTAACAACAGTCTGTGCACGGCACTGCCCTGTGCTTGTCAGCCTCTCGATGGGGACTGACGCGGTGCGGCACTTGTGACTGACAGAAAAATCGACGTGGCAGATTTTACAGCCACTTTTCTTTAAAACTTTAAGTAAGACACATGAATTCCTCTGTCGAGGTTCTCTGAAATGTGTTTGAATATTCTTTCTCCTCTCCGTTTCTCTGTCCCTCTCTCACTCACTGAGGAGGACGAGGCGCAACAGTACAGCTGGCTGCACGCTGTACAGTGCCAGAAACAGGTTGTGATAACCAAGAGGGAATAAAGTGTGAAAAATTGTCAGAAATAGGGAGAAATACAGGAGCATTGTGACCCTGGGAGGAAACCGAGAGAGGCAATCAAACACCGGAGGGTTGGCAATTATGTATCAAGAAACAATCTTGTCTGTTTATTGGACAGGAAACAAAGCACGCAACATTTGATTATATTTTTTAACGTCAAAACAACATCGGCTATGATATTTGATATTTGTGATATTTGCTCTATAATTACTTCATTTCATCATCACTTCATTTTTCATCAACATCATTTTTAAAGTCTTTTTTGAGAGAAAGCCTCCAGATTATCATTAATAATTAATCAAGTGATTACAAACTGATTGCCACTGATTGAATCTAGGGCTTTGCCTGCTCTATAATCCAGCCCTGGGAGGAAACATCTGTTTTTCTAATTAAAGATGAATTAAATTTGTGCACACTTTAAATACAATATAGTCATCTTTGAGTGGGAGCAACTGCTGCTCCAAAACGTTGTATAACAGGTTAAAAATAACATTTTTGAGCCGTGAATGTCTACATAAATTGTAACTCATCTATGACAAAGATATCGAAGAGCAAAGAAATCTCTCCCTTTGTTCAGAATCTCTTCACTATGTGGGCTGGCAGACTAATATTCATTTACGGCAGCTCGGTTGAGTTTTATCCCTGCATTGAGCAACCCAAAGCTGTCCAGCTACCCCAGTGAAAAAGAGAATTTGTGTGAGCTCAGCTTTGGGAAATGCCTCAGAGATGTGGAGGAAGAGGGATGAAGTTGGCATGGCAGTGCAGTCATGGATTATTGGATGTGAGCAGTCCGTATGGCTGGGTCAAAAAATTAGGTCTATCTTCCAAGGACTGCTCCCAGGCATCTACTCCTCCATCTGCCACACACTTCTCTTCTCAGTAACTGCTATCACATTCAAGCCAATCTCATCTGATTAAACCCTCCATAGACTTTCTGTCTGAATTAGGTGTGATTTTGTCTAATTTACAAGAGGAGTGTGTGTGTGTGTGTGTATGTGTGTGTTTGTGTGTGTGCGTGTGTGTGTGTGTGTGTGTGTGTGTGTGTGTGTGTGTGTATGTATGTGTGTGTGTCTGTCTGTCTGTAATTGTTGGGGATTGTTGGTGTAATCTGCACAGCCTGATGGGTGGATTGCACGCTCATGCTTTGGGTGAACATGTGACAGGCGACTGGATGCGACACTATTATTCTGCAAGCCTGTATCAATTAGAGCCATTACACTAAGCAAGAGGACCAAGGACATGAAAGCAGCATTAAAGCTGTGGGTGTGGGTTGTTCTCTTGAAGCCTAATTATGTGTGTGGGAGAAACAGGAGCGAGCGCGAGGGGGACTTGACGCCTCAGCATGCTGTGACATAACATTGGCGCTTTTTAAAAGACATGAAGAGCATCACATGAGAGGACGCTCCAGTGTTTCAGCGACTCTCACATACACTCGTCATACATTACTGATGAAATGTGTTTTATTTGTTTGCACATATGTTAGAGACTTTAAGCCTGTTGTAAAGATGATGAATAATTCTTCCCTGGAAAACCTGCGTTTAAAGGGTAAATCTGCAGTTTTACACATTAAAGTGTGTTTACAGGTCTTGGGGAGTTCTACTGCATATGTGGAAAAATAGTATAAAGCCTTTTGTGGCTCCAGAGGGAGCTGCATGTAATCTGATAAATTGCCTCCAGTGATGTCACTCAGTTGCATTGTGGCTAATGTAGGCATTAGGTTTTGGGAAAAAGTCCACTGGTCTAACATCGCACACAATAATAGTGTTAGTAATATTTACTTGACAAAGTTACTAATCGAAATCTTCATGAATGAATGATACGCTGTACCAATCGCTGAAAGATCGAGGGTTAGCATCCTGTTACCATGGAAAATGCTGGTTCTGGTTAAGTGAAAACACTGTTTGACTCAATATGTGCAATTTAAAAACAAATGATCAAAATCGATACACCAAAACCAGAGATATCGCCTGTGTTATAGCACGCATTCTTCTTCCTTTTTTAAAACCTGGCGCCTACATTACCCACAGTGCAATGGAGTGACATCGCATGAGTTTTTTACATGCAGCTTCTTCTGGAACCACCAAAGGCCTTATACTACTTTTTCCTTACATATGCAGTCATATATGCAAGATATGTAAACACCCTTTATTGTGTAAAAATGGTGGAGTTACCCTTTAAGTACAGTTTAAACTAGGGTTGCATATGTGGAACATGACATCAGCCATCTTTGCTCACTACTTCTTAGCCTTTCTTAAGCTTTCTACATAAACTACAGATTAGGAACTTCATTTTTTATCGGTTATCGCATCGGTATCGGCCATGAGAAGCAGGTAATTATCGTTTATCAGTATCGGCTGAATAAAATCCACATCATGCCTCTTTAGCTGAAACAGGATGGTCATACTTCTCACAACAGTGGCTCATGTTAGCCCTGCATCATATCACACAACACAGCTCGCAGCTGGGTGAGTGATCCTCCCCCTGGAGGACATCACACAGGAAGTCCAACTGTCCGCAGACATGTTGACCTCCTCCACTCGCCACACACACACACACGCACACGCACACACACGCACGCGCGCACACACACACACGCACACGCACACACACACAAAGCCAAGTTGTTAATTGTGAATGACATGTCGCGCATTTTTCACCCATCGCTGCTTCCTTTGCAGTTCACTAGATCTGCAGCTGTGTGTCCTGAAACGTACAAGTTGCCCTTTCATCCGAGATATGCCCCAAACCAAAGCACTATTTTTGGATGTCTGAGGAAACAGATGGGTCTGTGGGGAGTTCACTGTGTTGGAATCACACAAAGTGGGCAAAATTACACTTGAACCAAAGGCAAATAACTTGCTTTGGGTTCAAGTGTAGGGTACTGGCTGCCAAATCGGACAAATGGCCGGCCTGTCCCGGTATATGAGCTGTGTTTCTATACATGTGCTGATATGTCCCTGCTGCGAGGCTTTATAGAAAAGAGGAGACACTGTTCTGATCCAGTGTCCCTTGGCTGGTGCGTGAAACGTTTCCTGAAAGCAGCAACTTTCTAATGCAAGTTCCTCCAAAACACTGTGATGCATCTAACAATGTACAGTACAGCGGTGATGTGTACAGTACAGCGGTGGTGTGTAGCATGAGTTATGGGCTGTGACTGCTGGATTCAGCGCAGTGAACTACCTGACTGGAGATGAGGTCCTCGCACACCGACAGAGCCATCTGGATGGCGTTGGGCTTGTGCGTTACGGAGATGGCGGTCAGCTTGAATTTGTCCCGGCCGTACACCTGGTTGGCCTGGGTCACGGCATCTTTGAAGACCTGCTCGTACCTCTTCTGGCTGAGGACCGCCCCGATGTTCACGATCTTCGGCTCGCAGCCGGCCCGCGCGCAGGAGCACGAGAAGAGCACCGCCAGCAGAAACAGACGCATCGTGTGGACCACCAAACAGCTCAGCGCAGCCCGGTCGCTTTTCTCCCCGGTGGCGGGTCGGCTCGACCAGCTTCTGGACAGCGGCACGGCTCAGCCAGTGGAGAGCTCGACTGCAGATACGATCCAGGTGGGCGGCGAGAGAGAGGGGAGTGGGGGGTGGGGGGAGGCCAAAAAAGGAAGAAGAAGGCAGGGAAAAATAGGTGGATTTATGTGCAATGCGGAGGAATGTGCATGATCGTTATGAGGGGCAGGCTGTTAACCAGAGACGTCCAAACCGCATTTTTGCCCTCCTCTGCGGAATCTCTCAAACCCCTTTCTCTCTCTCTCTCTCTCTCTCTCTGCTGAAGAAAAACTCAAACCATCCTCCTCGGGGTGTGTATCACTCCTCGCAGCCGCTTCTCCGTGCGCTCTGTGCGGACAGCGATCGCACCGATGCGTCGCTCGCTCGCTCGCTCGCTCGGCTGGTCACTCCGGGCTGAGCGGCTGCTGTCCTTGGTGCTGACAGCTGTGCATGCGCGCCGCGGCGGTGTACTGCGCGCTCCCGTCGTATCGGCTCCTCACTCTGAGCTTTGCGCGTTGGCGTGCTGCTGCTGCTGCTGCTGCTGCTGCTGATGATGATGATGATGATGCTGATGATGGTGATGCTGGAGTAGAAGCTGATATGAAAAATAAATGTGCTTACTTGCTCAAAATACACTCGATCACCATGTTAGTCATAACAGGACATGAAAGGAGAGGCCAGTGGAGGCAGCACATGTAGGTATCTGCAGGACATGGTGCGCAGATTTAAACAGATGAATATAAGCTGTGTTAATAAGAAGAAGGTTATTCTTCTTATTTAGAAAATTAACCTTCTCCCCCCCAATAGTAGCCTGGTCGGCGGGGTGGTGGCACGGACACGGGTCTCTGGTGTGAGTTATGTCCCCCCCAAACTGGAAGGAGAGTCTGATTTGTCGTGGAGATCTGTGCGTAACGTGGGACCGAGCTCATTAATCACGCAGTTCGTCAATGCCATCGCGTCACAACTCAACACGCCTGTAATCACGCGTGTTCGTGCGTGGCCGCAGTCGGATCAGTCTGTGGTAGCCCGTGGACGTTGTGTAATCTCTGACCCAGCGCGTTTGGAGTGTTTAAGTAAAGTGTTGGGAGCATCCCCACTGCCAGAGACACGAGCAGAATCAACCTCCCGGTTACCTTGGAAACAAGGTTTTTTATTTATTTTCTTTAGAACGCGCGCGCACGCACGCGCAAACAAAGAGGGATCTTTACACGGAGGAAATGCTCTGTGGCAAGCAGAGAGTGAGTTTATTCATCACAGCAGGGACCGTCAGAGGAGAGGACATCAACAAAACACAAAATGAAAAGACGAAAAGACATTTGGAAATCATTTATCAGCTGCTTTAATTATTAATAGGCTGTTATTTGAATATTTCTGCCCCGAGGGGATTCACGTTGTGCCTTCTTCTTTTTTTCTTTCTCTAGTAGGCTATTCATTGCTGCGATTGGAAAAGGTGTTTTTATAAAAGAGGCCAGTACAACAACTGTGTTGTGAATTATAAATCACACAACACTGTGGAGGCTGACTGTGTTGCAGCAGTGAGCTGATAAATTAATCAGAGAGGCTGAAGAAATCAACAGTCATCAGCTGCTGGCTGTGTGCTCCCAAAATGAGCTCCTCTCAAACATGATCTGATGATGAGTTTGTTTTTCTTTTCATAACTTCAGACAAGGACAGTATAATCAATGTGCGCTGGATAATAAATAGGTCCATGTGCAGATAGATAAATAATTGCTCGCCTTACCTTTAACATTACTTTTTATGAAGTGTTCCTGCAAGAAAACCTGGACCAAATACTGAGTAAGTGAAGAGGGCACAGCAGGGCTCAGCAAAATGTGTGTGTTTCTACATTTCTACAGACCTGTGAAGACATTTCAATACATCTGAACTTTATCATTTCCAATTCTGTTCAGTTTACCAAATTTCCAGATCGACATCTGCTCCCATAGGTGTCTACAAGCCATTATTACTCTGTTTTAAGCTGTGAATGTCATTTTCACAAAGAATGTAACATTTCTCCAAGCAGGAGATTGAGGAACATTTTCCATCACTTTAACTGAAACCTTAATCTCACTACACAGAACACCATGTTTGTTTGTTTTTTACTGGATAGTGAATAGTGCTGTGCTTCATGGTCATATTACAGACGACACTGTGTTAATGGAAGACAGATATTTGATGAGAGTCTTGTTGGCAGCTTGCAAAAAGGCCATTACAGAGAAATGGTTCAAGACAGAACCACATGCAAGATGTACAGTACATGTATGTCTGAATGTTTGAATGATATACATGATATGAAACAGTTAACTAATAGGATAAGAGAAATGTTGAGAGAAGTGTTTAATTTGTTTGTTCACAGTGAAATAAATGTTAACTAAAGTTTAATTAATCATAAATGTACCATTTAATGATGGTTATAATAAAGTGTTACCCTTTTTAGAAAAAGACTGGAGGCAGAGGAAGGAAACACCCCTGAAGGCAACAATACAACAATAATATTGTTTATTCAAAGCAAACACGTTTTCCATTAGTTGTATCTGTTATATAACGGTGGTAAATGTGTCTAGAGCAGAACACTAGAATACATTTTGTGAAAACTGAGTCTGGCTGGTTCAAGTGCCACATAAAACACATGCCTCCAAATTGCCAGCCACATAGACAGGAGAAGACGCCTCTCTCACCAGTAAACTGTTGAAAATAACAGAAAGATGAAGGTGTTGAACAGATCTAATGAGTTCCCCCCCAGCCTCTGTGTGACGGCCACAGGCAGCGTCTAAATTCGCCACTTATTGGACGGCCCTGACTCGTATTAAATGAGGTTATGAAGCCCTCCTCTTCCCCTCCTGCAGCCCACTCATCCTCCACTCACACATCAATAAAGCTGGACCAATCCGCTCCTCAGCCATTATATAATAAGTTTGCTTGTTTGCCACTGAAGCAGCGCAGCAGTGTCTTATGAAGGCTCTCCAGCTCAGTGAGACTAACGCACAAAAATAAGAGCAGGCGGTCTCGCACTCAAAGATCATCGCAGGCTTTTAAACTTAAGTTTACACACATACACGGTGAAACACACACGGACGCACACACAGAGACGCACTCCTGGTTTCACACTTGGAGTCGTCGCCCACACAGAAGTGATACAGACTCATACACCACCCACACAGTCCTCTGCAAGGAGAAGAGCAAGGGTTGTGTGTCTGTGTATGTGTTCTGTAGGAATTGCGTTGCTAAGGTTATTATCTAAACAACTTCTTATACCTAACGCAGACATTACTATCATCAGCTGTATATTTGGTTGAAAAATATGTTTGGAACAGATGTATTTAAATAACATAATTCATACACAGGGGCAGTTTCAAAGTGAGTTAGGTACACTTAAACTTTATTGAAACTAAACAAGCTTAAGAGTGAATAAAAGAAAATGTGATCATATGTACAAATTTAGAGGCTATGCCGACATAAAATCATTTTGGTGCTTATTTCAAATTGTATAGAGCCCCAAAACTGACTAAATGTACTGCAATTTTGCCAGACAATTAAAAAATGTTTTTTAGCAAAATAAGTCAAATAGAATATAAAAATAAATACACAGTTTTATATTTTTCCGCTGACCTCCAATGAGCTAGTTAAAAAAAAGCAAACTCTTTTCTTTTTACCACCAATCAGTTGATGTATTTATTTGTACTATTTTATTAGTCTTGTCACAAATAAAATAATTGATCTATTGACTACTTGCCCCAAGCAACACCGCATTTTCTTGTGATTGGATGAGAGAGTGTTTGTGTAGCTGAGGCCCCTCCCCTTCCAGTGGAACACCCTGTGACCTTATTTCAGAAACAATATGTATGGTGGTTAATGGCTATTGTGCCATGAATTCCACATGTGATGTTTATCAATTTAAAAGATAACTTTTCATCTGAAGACAGTCATGGAACTGATAATAATGTAAAAATATGTACCTTTGTTACCTAAACACACAGCTTTTTCTGCTAGCTACCTTGCTGAAGCTAACTGTCTTTAGGTAGTTTATAGATTATAAATGGAACAAGACAGTGAACCAAAAGATGGCGCCCATTCAGTCCAATGAGAGTGGCTCCACACCTAGCCTCAGGGTTTAGTTCCTGGTTATGCGCAAGGAACCTAAAAAAGAAGGAAGGGTCATTACATCACCAAATTTTCCTGTGGTGACAGCTGTATTGAAGTCTATGGGAGATGCATGGAGAAACACACTAAAACCCAACATATGTACGTTGTATGCAACTGATAAAGACGATGCCTCCACAAAATGGAAGAACACACTTCAGAGAGAGGTTAACAAGAGAGAGGTTTTCCAAATGATTGACAGGGCTGATAATATTGTGACCAAATGGGGCCAGATCGACCAAATATTGCTGATGAGACTGTAATTACACTGCAAACAGGAGCCTTTTCCAAACGAAATGATGTGTCTTTTATAATAATTGGTCTCTGGAGAAAATAGCTTTAAGATCACAAGGGAATATTTTGCAGGAGCTCTGGGCACAAGTGAAAGCAAGCCGGCCTGTCACCGTAGTTTCCAGCTCCATAATACATTCATGAGGAAGCTACATCAGCTAGTCATGGTTATCATCCATATATGCACTGGCTGTGTACGTACTGCTGTAGCCCTTTACTGTATACCGCTGTATGAACCGCCGTCACATTTGTTCAAGCATGTCAGCTAACAAGCTAACATAACATAAGCTTCATCTTTAAGTGCATGTGTCTGGTGTTTAACATCAGCGGAGCAATAGAAAACACTGTGAGGCTAGCTAGCTTAAATGAAAACATGGTATACAAACACACTGAGCAACAGCCGTCTTAGCTAGCTACTCAAATGAAGATGACTTTGTTCATAAATCTACACCAGACAGTTTAATGTCTGCTGCATACAGCTGTAGCATCACCGCAGGCTATAAATTGTTGTTACTGCAGCTAAACCGTGTTAGCATTAAATGAATACCTTTATGTCAGTAATGTAAAGTGAGTTGTTGGAGTGGTTTCTAAACCTTTTTCGTCTCATTTTAAATTCAACTACCCCAACCCCCCCTTTTTTTTAAATTGTTTTTCAATTTTATTTATTTATTTTGTAGCGAGGGTCCTGGTATTAGTAGCACTCAAAAGGTCTTAAAATACCAACATTTTCTTAAGGGTGATCAAAGCTATGGGCAAAAATCAGGAGGACTTGCAGTTAAATTTTAAAACAAGAATCATCCAA